>NW_027507758.1:460424059-461159059 GCF_037356315.1 Lithobates pipiens | reverse complement strand
CCACACCTGAGACCTTGTAACACTAATGAGTGACATGACTGTGCAAATACCAGTTAAAGTAATGCAGCACAAAATAGCAAAAAATGGCCTGATCGCGAAGGGGTTAAACCTTCAAGAGCTGAAATGGTTAAATATAGACACTGAATATCATTACATTTTTTGTATTTTACAATTATTTTCACTTTATTACTGTGGGTTATTCAGTGTGATTTGTTTGCAGAATTGATGTTTATTTATTCTGATCCTGATGATTCTAATAAATGTTTAACACCTTGTATTCACTGGGAATATATAGGTATAATATTTGCTTTGGATTTTTAGGTGAGCTTGATGAAATGATATTTGATTTCATTGCTATTTGGTTAAATTGGGGACTATTTAGCACAGCAGCAGAGGTTGTTATCGTTTTCAAAACCGTTGTATGGCTTGGACTGGTGTGGGTATATTTATTACAGCATACAAAGTACTTTACATATTGTATATTCACATCAGTCCCTGCCCTCAAGAATCTTACAATTCAAGTACAATTTGAATATTAACCACTTGACCACTGGGCACTTAAACACCCTTAATAACCAGACCAATTTTCAGCTTTCGGTGCTCTCACATTTTGAATGACAATTACTCAGTCATGCAACACTGGACCTATATGAAATTTTTGTCCTTTTTTTCACACAAATAGAGTTTTCTTTTGGTGGTATTTAATCACCGCTCGGTTTTTTATTTTTTGTGCTATAAAAGAAAAAATACCGAAAATTCTGTAAAAATTTTTATTTTTCTTTGTTTCTGTTATAAAATTTAGCAGATTAGTAATTTTTTCTTCATAAATTTTGGCCAAAATTTATACCACTACATATCTTTGGTAAAAATAAGTACAAATTGGTGGATATTATTTGGTCTTTGTGAAAGTTATAGAGTCCACAAGCTATGGTGCCAATATCTGAAAATTCATCACACTTGAAGTACTGACAGCCTATTTCAATTCTTGAGACCCTAACATGCCAGAAAAGTACAAATATCCCCCAAATGACCCCTTTTTGGAAAGAAGACATTCCAATGTATTTAGTAAGAGGCATGATGAGTTTTTTGAAGTTGTCATATTTTCCCACAATTCTTTGCAAAATCAAGATTTTTTTACTTTTTTTTTCACAAAATTTTCATATTATCAGTTTATTTCTCACACACAGCATATGCATACCACAAATTACACCCCAAAACACATTCTGCTATTACTCCCGAGTAAGGCGATACCACATGTGTGAGACTTTTACACAGCATGGCCACATACAGAGGCCCAACATGCAGAGAGCGCCATCAGGCGTTCTGGAGCACTCAGGACAATTCTGACATTTCTCTCCTACATGTAAAAATCATCATTTATTTGCTAGAAAATTACATAGAATCCCAAAACATTATATATTTTTTTTAGCAAACACCCTGGAGAATACAATGGTGGTCAATGCAACTTTTTATCTCACACGGTATTTGCGCAGCAATTTTTCAAATGCTTTTTTTGGGGAAAAAACAGTTTTGTGCTTAAAAAAACACACAAAAGTTAGCCAAATTTTTGCATAATGTGAAAGATGAAGTTATGCTGAGTAAATAGATACCTAACATGTCACTCTTCAAAATTGCACACGCTCGTGGAATGGCGCCAAACGTCACTACTTAAAAATCCCCATAGGCAACGTTTTAATTTTTTTTTACTGGTTATATGTTTTGAGTTACAGAGGAGGTCCAGGGCTAGAATTATTGCTCTCACTCTAACGTTCGCAGCGATACCTCACATGTGTGGTTTGAATACCGTTTTCATATGTGGGCGGGACTTACGTATGCGTTCACTTCTGCATGCGAGCACATGGGGACAGGGGTGCTTTAAAAAAAAAATGTATTGTTCATTTTACTTTACTTTATTTTAGTTTGACATTTTTTTCTCCTAAAAAAAATTTTTTTGATCACTTTTATTCCTATTACAAGGAATGTAAACATCCCTTGTAATAGGAATATGGCATGACAGGTCCTCTTTACAGTGAGCTATGGGGTCAATAAGACCCTACATTTCACCTCTAGGCTGGAAAGCCTGAAATAAAAAAATGAAAAAGATTCTGGCTTTGATCGTATTGGCGAGTCGGTAGAAGCACCGGAGGGCGGCAGGAGGGGGGGGATGTCTATGGCTGGGTATTGCAGGGTATCACCGACTATGGCTGGGTATTGCAGGGTATCTCTGAGTATGGCTGGGTATTGTCGTAGAAATTTGGCTATATGCTATGCACATAGCCCCATCTACCGCTGTGCTTCCAATAAGCACCCATTTCCGTCTTAATGATATAATGCTTTAGGCTTACCTTCTCCAACACATTCATCCCAATGACCAGACATCCCCAATGCAACCTACATCCTCATCTCAGCCTGGCTGCTCCTCAGCCAGGCCGCCCTGGTTACCCATTAAAGAGACATCAACAGTAGTGTTTCCTTCTGCTTCATCATCAGCCCCCCAGCAAGCGAGCCCTTGACCAAAGCTTTTTATTTACTTTTCCCACTGGAAGCCACGCCCTGGAGGGTTTGCCTCCAACAGCTGAACACCTCCCACAAAGGGTGTGACCTCACAGCAGTAACAGGATGTGAATGCCCATATAAGGACAATACAATACAATACAATACAATACAATACAAGGTACCTTTACAGACATGTATACATTCAAATAGTCTGTTACACAGACTGACCAAATGCTTTCAATGATGGAAACCATACAAAACCAATGAACGATGACTATAATTCCGTTGATAGAAATCCTTAATATATACATTGTTCCAGAGAACAATGTATACTTGGATAATTCTACATCTCTTGTGAATGGAAAGCCATCTACAGATGTGCACTGCCTATCTCCATGTGCTGATCAGACACAGCAGTGACAATGCGCACACATCCGCACACAACCAATGCCCGCAGAGCACGCATATGTCCCCAGACGATCGTCTGTACAATGTACAGGGGCCCTTTTGCTGGCGGACATACCCCCACTCCGCAAACACCTTTCTTTCCAACCCCAAGATATTATCCACTACCTAACGGATCTCAACCAGCGTCAGTCTGCCCCAGTCAGCTCTTTTAGAGCGGGCTGGGGAAGAATGAACACAGGAGGACTCTTATGACAATACATATAATAAATACATCTAAAATTTCCACAACAGTATCTCCCAGTATGGCAATTTATGGCAGGGTATTGCAGAGTATTGGCAGGGTATTGCAGAGTATTGGCTGGAATTTTACTGCAGAGTATTGGCGGGTACTGCAGAGTATTGCAGGGTAGTGCAGAGTATTAGCTGGTATTGCAGAGTATTGGCGGGTGTTGCAGAGTATTTGCAGAGTATTTGTGGAGTAATTGCAGAGTAATTGCAGAGTAATTGCAGAGTATTTGCAGAGTATTTGCAGAGTATTTGCAGAGTAATTGCAGAGTATTTGCAGAGTATTTGCAGAGTATTTGCAGAGTATTTGCAGAGTAATTGCAGAGTATTTGCAGAGTAATTGCAGAGTAATTGCAGAGTATTGCAGGGTATTTGCTGGTACTGCAGAGTATTGCAGGGTATTGCAGAGTAATGGCAGGGAATTGAGGGGTTAAATTTCGGTGAGCAGCGATGTGGGCACTGCAGATGCAGCCCACAGCGCTGCTGACACCGATTTCTTCCCCCTCCGCTGTACAGATCGGTACAGAGAGGGGGAGGGAGGAACCGGCATCATAACATGACGCCAGTTTGTTTACAAGTGATCACTTCGTCATTTGATGGAGCGATGAGCGGCCGTTTACCGTGATCCATGATGCGCCGGGTCCTGTGGACCTGGCGGTCACGGATGCTCTCGAGTGCGCGCCCCAGGGGGCGCGCGAGAGCGGAATTCTGGGAGGACGTCATATGAGGGCCTCCCAGAGTTAAACAACCGCCCTGTAGCCGTCATTCGGCTATGGGCCGGTTGTTAAGTGGTTAAACTGATATTTCTGTTTTGCACTAATAACTAGCAATTGTATTTTAGCTTAAGATCCTTTATTAACTGTATACAAGAAAAAGAGCTGCTGCTCCAGGTGTGTGATGAGAGACTAATTGGGGAGTCTCATGAAGTGCCAGCCCCAGCCCGCCTCTGTGGGAAGCTTGGAAAGAAGAAAGAAATGGCTGCATATCCATAAATCCAGATTGCCTTTTATTATTCACAAGGAGAACACCAAATACACCAACATATGGTCACGTATACGCGTTTCACACATACATCTTGTGCTTAATCATTACCAAATGATTAAGCACAAGATGTATGTGTGAAACGCGTCTACATGACCATATGTTGGTGTATTTGGTGTTATCCTTGTGAATAATAAAAGGCAAATGGGATTTCTGGATGTGCGGCTATTTCTTTCTTCTTTCATTTATTAACTGTATGACAATTAACTTCCATGATTTGTTCATGATTAGTAAAACCCATTGTTCTCCATACCAACACGAGAGTTCTTGTACCAGTCGCTGTCACAGAATCCACAGTATATTACATCCTTTCCCATTCAAAACTTTTGGCAACATTTTTTTTTTTTTTAAATGCTTCTCCAGGCACTGTTAGTGATTTTCGCTAATGGATTCTGTTCTTGTTTACCAGATCTCGCACTTGGTTCCAAAACACCAAATGTTGGCTTTTGGGATGAGATTGCAGATTAGCTCTACTTCTGATCTATTCCTGACCAGTCTATGTAGGATTGTTCTTGGTCTTGCAGATTTTGTCTCAGCTTCAACAATTACCAACAATTGCCATCTAGTGACATATTAAAAAAAAAATAATAATGCAGCGCCTCCGAGTATAGAATGTTACTCTGGCACCCTGTTTATGAAGCGGAGAACATTTGTTCTCAGAAGGAGGTGAGAGCAGTATTTCCTCTGAGAACACCTGAGATCTGAGTAGGAGGAGAGCTGCCTGTGATCTCCTGAGATACCTGTGTGATTACAGAGCAGCTGCGTTTTAAAAGTGAAACCAAAGTTAAAAAGAGCGTGTAATTACATGACAATAATAAAAACTGACCACTGGCGTTTTTTTTAACTCAGTTTTTTTTAACACATTTTGGCACATTCTTTAAATGGGTGTTGTGGCCCTTCTTTTTGCCAATTTTGGCATTATTTATGTGAATTTTGCCGCTTTGTTAACGTCATTTTTTTTTCTTTTTGCTAATCTTTCTTTATATTATTTTATAACATACAGACAACACAATCCATAGGTTGTGGAACTCAACCACCGGCTACAGTAAAATTACCAGTGTATATAGAACAAAATAACAAAAGGAGGACAAAAAATATAAACCCCCCAGAACAACAGAACTGTGCCCAGAGAGTTACATTCACTGTTTGAACCTCCAGTGGTAAGCTCATAGTGGCACAGTGCTATAGCTCTATGACACCCTGTGCAGCCATACCAGATAATGGCAGTAACGTTATCCCCCCACTTCCTCCCCCATCTGGAGAAATGAAAATCCAATAAGGAGAGAACCATTCCCTACTCCAAAATGATCAGTACATCAATTGTTAGTCAATCTGTAATCATCAATACCCTCTTTACCTTCACCGCCATCTTGCATTCTATATCAAGGATCAGTAGCTATAACCTTCCTTAAATTAATCTGATGTGTCCATAGAAGCCATCCAACCCCCCCCCCCCCCCCCCCCCCAAACCTTGTCGAATTTAGTCAGTGCCCTTCTGCTCAGATAGGTAGCTTTATGAAAGTGAACTGCCTTATTAACTAACGCCTTCCAGGACTCCAGAGTTGCAGTCGAAGAGCACTTCCATGATAGGATAAGCCGTTTTTTTGCATAGTACAACAATATGGTAAGAAGTGTCTGTATTGCCCTGATAGTGGCCAGGGGTTCCACCAGATGCAATAGACACACCTCGATCGACATGGGAATCGAGATAGAAGTGACCCGACCTGATACTGCGTGCAACAACTTGGCAGTAGGATTTAACCTGAGGACAATCCCAAAATATGTGCATGCCTTATTAACTAATGCCTTCCCGGACTCCAGAGTTGCAGTCGAAGAGCACTTCCATGATAGGATAAGCCGTTTTTTTGCATAGTACAACAATATGGTAAGAAGTGTCTGTATTGCCCTGATAGTGGCCAGGGGTTCCACCAGATGCAATAGACACACCTCGATCGACATGGGAATCGAGATAGAAGTGACCCGACCTGATACTGCGTGCAACAACTTGGCAGTAGGATTTAACCTGAGGACAATCCCAAAATATGTGCATGCCTTATTAACTAACGCCTTCCCGGATTCCAGAGTTGCAGTCGAAGAGCACTTCCATGATAGGATAAGCCGCTTTTTTGCATAGTACATCAATAAGGTAAGAAGTGTCTGTATTGCCCTGATAGTGGCCAGGGGTTCCACCAGATGCAATAGACACACCTCGATCGACATGGGAATCGAGATAGAAGTGACCGACCTGATACTGCGTGCAACAAATTGCCAGTAGGATTTAACCTGAGGCCAATCACAAAATATGTGCATGCCTTATTAACTAATGCCTTCCAGGACTCCAGAGTTGCAGTCGAAGAGCACTTCCATGATAGGATAAGCCGTTTTTTGCATAGTACAACAATATGGTAAGAAGTGTCTGTATTGCCCTGATAGTGGCCAGGGGTTCCACCAGATGCAATAGACACACCTCGATCGATATGGGAATCGAGATAGAAGTGACCCGACCTGATACTGCGTGCAACAACTTGCCAGTAGGATTTAACCTGAGGACAATCCCAAAATATGTGCATGCCTTATTAACTAACGCCTTCCCGGACTCCAGAGTTGCAGTCGAAGAGCACTTCCATGATAGGATAAGCCGTTTTTTTGCATAGTACATCAATAAGGTAAGAAGTGTCTGTATTGCCCTGATAGTGGCCAGGGGTTCCACCAGATGCAATAGACACACCTCGATCGACATGGGAATCGAGATAGAAGTGACCGACCTGATACTGCATGCAACAAATTGCCAGTAGGATTTAACCTGAGGCCAATCCCAAAATATGCGCATGCCTTATTAACTAATGCCTTCCAGGACTCCAGAGTTGCAGTCGAAGAGCACTTCCATGATAGGATAAGCCGTTTTTTTGCATAGTACAACAATATGGTAAGAAGTGTCTGTATTGCCCTGATAGTGGCCAGGGGTTCCACCAGATGCAATAGACACACCTCGATCGACATGGGAATCGAGATAGAAGTGACCCGACCTGATACTCTGTGCAACAACTTGGCAGTAGGATTTAACCTGAGGACAATCCCAAAATATGTGCATGAAATTTGATAGGGATGCTGAGCACCTCAGCATAAAGACTTTTGGTTTCCAAGCATCTTAGCTAGTTTAGCTGGGGTGAGATAAATTCTATGTAGGAATTTATAGTGGATCAGTCTGTCTCTGGTAGAAACTAGGTACTGAAATGCAGTCCCCCACATGTTGTCCCAGTCATCCCTGTCCAAGCCCAGGGCTACAGCCTCCCAAGCCGGTCTGCAGAGTTCTAGTAATTTGGCCGTTGCCCTGAAAGAGGTCTTTGTATAGGCTAGAAACTGGTTTCGGTAAAGAGTCACTGCGTGTCAGTAGTTCTAAGTCTCTGGGCTCAAGGTCAAGATGCTCTCTGCCAAATTGAGAACAAAAAGCATGCTGTAATTGAATGTACCTAAAAATATGTGAGTTAGGTAAATTGTAATGGAGTTTCAATTCATTGAATGTCATCAGGGTACCATTTAATACTATGTGATGTAAAAGCTTAATTCCATATTTAGACCAGATTATTGGATCCGGGTAGTCAAAAAAGTGTGGTAAATTAGGATTTCTCCACAGAGGGAAATTAGGGGAAAATCTGCTTGGGTTAGATGGCCTCAGTCCCTGAGTCATGGTCCTTGCCTTTATCACCGAGCACATGGAGGCTATCAGTGGATAGGGAGCTCTCAGGCCCCTGTAAACCAGGTGAGAAAACACCTCATACGAACCCACACAAGCAGCCTCTAGAGACACAGAGGCATCATCCAGAGGAGCGGTCAGCCAGCAGTGAGCAACGGTCAATTGGACAGCTAGAAAGTATTTGTGGAAGTTAGCAAGGCCCCCTTCCCCCCATGCCTGTTGTAGTATGGCTAATCTTAGATGGGGGATGCCCCCTGCCACAAAAAGTAGGAAATCATGCTGTCTATTGGTTTAAAAATTAACTTTAGAATCCACACTGGAGAGTTCCTAAGGGTGTACAGTAGTAAGGATAGGATTTTCATTTTAATCAGGCTTATCTTCCCAATGAGGGACAAGGGGAGATTTTTCCAGGTGTGAAGCTCCTTATATAGGATAACAAGCAGAGAGGAAACATTACAATTAATGAAGTCAGCCACTGAGTTTGAGATCTGGAGTCCTATGTGCTTAATTTGCGTTACCCATTGCAAGGGGTATTGGGGTCAGCCTGTCCAGGTATGAGATGAGAACGCAGGGGAAGTATTTTGGACTTATTCCAGCTAACCTTGAGCCCAGAGACCTTTGTAAATTTACCTAGAAGTGACAGCACAGCTTGCAAAGAGGGTCCAGTATCCCTGATGAATAAAACTAGGTCATCTGCATAAATGGCTGTAGTTTCAGTGTGTCCACGTCAACCCCCCGGATATGGGGGGAGGAGCACAATGCAATTGCCAGGGGTTCCATAACCAATTCAAATAGTCCTGGTGAAAGGGGACACACCTGCCTGGTGCCCCTGGACACTGGAAAGGTGCCCGATACCCCTCCATTAAAATGGAGGGCCGCCACTCCCATGCATTGCAATACATTAGTCATGAATCCCCAATCAATGGAATCAGAGAATCAGAGGCCTTTTCCATGTCAAGGAACACCAGAGCCCCCCCCCCCCCCCCAGATGATGTTCCTGTATCCAGCTGAGTATGTGTATACACCTTCCGGAGATTTATATCAGTAGCCTTCTTCAGCATTAACCCAGTCTGGTCAGGTGATACTAAGTGATGCAGAACTTTCATTAACCTATTGGCAATCATTTTGGTAAGTACTTTTAGATCCATATTTAACAATGCTATGGGCCTGTAAGAAGAGCAGAAGCAGGGGTCCTTGTCAGGTTTGGGGAGTAACAAATCATAAAAAGAAGTTGGTAAGGTCCCTGTTTCAAAACAATCCCCATACATTTGTAGAACTCTGGGAAATAGAATGTCTAGATATTGTTTGTACCATTCTGTGGGGATCCCATTAGGGCCGTGACTTACCGTTAGGAAAGGAGGCAATAGCAGTGGCCAATTCTTTTGTCAGTGAAAGGTGCCTCAAGACTGGCCGCAACGCCTCCTCCTCTGGTAACACCGGTATCTGAAGGGGATTCAGCAGGTCATTCAGAACCTGATGGTCATATGTTAGGATAGCAGAGTACAATTCTGAATTATAGGAAACAAAAGCTTGCAGGATACTCTCCCTGTCCCTCACAAAGGTACCCTCTAGTGAAAAGATGCAAGTCAGATAGGCTAACAGTTTCCCATTCTTGTCCCCCTTCTCAAACAATTCTTCAGCTCTGTGTTTAAAGGTACATTGGGTAAGGCTTTGGAATGAACCAATAAGGCTCCTCTGGTCATTTGTAACTCCGTTAGGGAAGAGGGGGAGGGAGACCCAGCATGGGTCTTTGCACACTGTAATTCATGAACCTGAAGCACCTCGGATTCTGAATTTTGCTCAGCTCTGGCTGCTACATATACATATATCCCTCGAGTGGATGCCTTAAACGCATCCCATACTACAGGTCTGCCTGCCAAGCCAAGCCCTCATTGTGATCCCAGTATTCCTTTCAATCTGGGGAGACCAGTGCCTCCCCCGAAGACCCCGTCACCCAACCCCTATGCAGCCTCCAAGTTCCACGACTGCAGTCCCCGGCAAGACTCATCAGTACCTGCAGGGGGTGTGATCTGAGAGCCCCCAGCCAGGTAAAAGACTTCCTTAATCTGGGGCAATAGAGTTGAGTTGGCAAAGGCCAAATCGATGCAGGAGGAGGAGGTACTGACGTGGGAAAGGTAGTAGTAAAATCTCTCGCCAGAATTTTTTCACCACCACACCTCCTCCAGAGCCGTCGAGTCCACCCAATGTCCGAGGTCTGTGTTCTGCACCCGGGTCAGGTTAGAGGTGTCCAGAGCATAATCCAAGCAACTTCAGTGGGCCAAAATTGGCAACCTTTTCCAAGACCTGGTATAGCACTTCACGCTTGAAAGGGGGGTGGAACATATATACTTTCACTATTGCCAGTAGCTGGGATTCAAATGTAAGGACCAAAACTATATATCTCCCTTGGGGATCAATTACCACATGCTCAATAGAACATGACAACTTCTTATGAATTAAGATAGCTACTCCCCTGGCATATGAGGAATCAGTGGAATGTATAGCTCTCTGTATCCAGTTCCTATTTACGGACAATATTTTGTTGCCTGTCTCATGTAAGAGGACAATATGTGGATTCTGGGATTTAAGGTATTGAAGGACTAATGAGCATTTGAATTTGCAGTTTAATCCACGGACATTCCATGACGGGAGTTTGAGATCACTCATTAAGTAGGGTCATGTATATCACTGGGACAGGAGAAATCCAATTTAGAGGGGAGTTTGAAAAAGAAAAAAAAAGAATAAGAAAAGTGGAAAAATAGTCAGAAAAATTAACAGTTGAAGATCCCAACTCCTTGTTTGCTCCAGGTGAACCGAACCAACAAGGGGGAAAAAATGCCGGAGAAACTTTAGTCCCAAAAACACAGTGGACATTAGTGGGTTGTTCCGACAGTTCATCCACTCAAGAAAGAGTCGTATATATGTGTAGGTTTTTCAAAACATCCAGGACAGTAGCTAAGATTCCCGCAGTGAATGAACAGATGATCTCAGATTCTTCAGCACAATTCGCTCATCCAGGAAGGCAGTTACAGTAGAAAGGGGTCTAATGGAAAACCGCAGCAGAAGAAACCACAACTCCCAGCACCATAACAGCAAGAAGGTAAGTAATCATGCACCCCCAGCCCTCAGGCATGAAGTTTGCAGAGCAGGCGACTTGACCACAAGGATAGGCAATGGAATCCAGCCAGTCGACTGCATCCTCAGAGGAATCAAAATATTTTGTAGAGCCATGATGGATAACCTTCAAGCAGCTAGGATACAGCATGTTGTACAGCAGGCTCTTCTCCCGCAGGAGTCTGCAGACATCTGTAAAGGAGCGCCGTTTTTTTGTAGATCTGGAGAGAATTTAGGATACAGGTGTATGACAGCATTCTCATACTTCAGCTCAGGGTGTTTGCAGGCCTCTGTTAGGATCAAGTCCCTGTCTCTGAAGTTGAGGAGGCAGGCCAGAAAAGCATGTGCCAACGCACCAGCAGACCTCCGACTAGTGGGCACCCTGTGTGCACACTCCACAATATACGCTAGTGACAAGTTTTGCAGGCCTAGGAGCTGTTTGAAAAAGGCCTTAACAAACACCACAGGGCCCTCCTCACCTTCCAGAAGCCCAACTACCCACACATACTCTGCATTCTCTGAATGGGCCATAAGGATCTTAACCTGTCATTGAAGTTCCACCCCAGTTTGTGCATTGGAAGCAGCAGTATCCTCCATGACTGAGATGCATTGCTCGGCTTCAGTAAGGCGGCCCCTGAATTTGTCCATGTCTTGCCTTATTGACCCACATTCGATCATCAGTGTGTCTGTCTTCCCCTTCACAGACAATTTACTGTCTGCAATGGCAGCTGAGAGTCACCATCCAGGAATCCATTTTCACCGCCATAGATGCCAGAGGCAGGACAGTGACAGGCAAGATGGCCGCCGCACGAGTCCTTGGAATGGCTGCCTTCTTAACAGATTTTTGTTTTCCAGTCTTGGGGTGACCGCAGCAGCCCCTCAGACAGCAGGAAGATGCTTACTTAGCAGGATGACCCGTGGATTGCCAGGATTCAACTGGATTAACTATAAGGATGGCGGGGGCTCACGCTGGACAATTCCTTCTCCTCTCACACCTTGGCCATGCCCCCATGCTGTATTTTTTTAACTCGCATCTGGCCGTGGGTTTTTTTTATTGTGCATTTTGGCACTTTTTAAACACACATTTTGGCCCTTTAGTGCACATTTTGGCACAGGTTATTTTAACACACATTTTGGTGTGGTTTATAACGCACACTTTGGTGCTTCTTTTAGCACGTAGTTTGACACTTTATTAACGTGCATTTTGATTTGCTTTTTAATACATATTTTGGCAACAGTACATTTGCTAGCCATTTTTGGGATGCCATTACGGTTGGTAGTTGCAAGTTGGTAGTGTATTTGTCAAATGACAAAATGTGTGGCAAAATACATGTCTGCTAACTGCATTTGGGGTGCCATTAACAATGAATGGCACCCAAAAACGAATTGCGTATTTAAACAGAATTTTACAGCAATTTGGAATTGTGGCAAGAATTGTGCAATTCTGCAAACAATTCTGCATTGCTCAGATGTGAATGGGTCCTAAAAGAAAGTACAATATGACTATATTGTGTATGAGTGTGTTTGTACTGTGTGTGTGTATATATGTATATATATATATATATATATATATATATATATATATATATATACACACATAAAAATATATAGTTATTATTTATGTCAATCTTTAAGCTCCTTCCTCGTATCACAGCAGCTTCTCACCCATATTCTCCACCTCTGCGCTGGAAAATCTGGGGGGAGATATTTTACAGAGATGTCCAGTGAGATCTCCAGATCTCACGTTCATAAACTGGGCATCTGTGTAAAAGTGATAGAAGGGTATGTCCTGTGATGAGAAGTTAAGCACATGTTCTCCACTCCTCATCTCAGCTTCATAAACTGGAACACCTGAGAGATCATCTGTGATCATCAGGATCTCAGTTCTTTTCTGTTTGATAAACATACATCCTTGTGTAGTATGTTTATTAAAAAGTAAAGATTACACATAAAACAGTAAAAGGCTTTATCCAAATGCCAGTAAAACGATGATCATGACAAATAAAACAGTGCACTTACAAAGAGAGCTGCCAAGAATGGAAGAGGCGGGGAGACAGCAGTGAGTAGCTCCTGCCATAACATGTTTTATTGCAAGCTGCCCATTTATTTTCTATTTTCTCTGACCTGCTTTTAGGGATGAGCCTGATGTTCGTTTCGAAGTTACAGCAAAATGACATTTCTAAAGGAAAAATTGTCATTTAAAACTGATCACGGCTGTAATGAATTGCCGGGTCTCGGCAATATAGATAAAACTCATTGAAAAAAGGAGCATGGGATCCCCCCCAGTCTATTACCAGGTTCTTTTGGTCTGGTATGAATATTAAGGGGAACCCCAAACCAACATTTTTAAAAAAAGTGCGTGGGGGTCCCCCTAAAATCCATACCAGGCCCTTCGGGTCTGACATGGAAATTAAGGGGAACCTTGCACCAATTTTTGTTTTAAAAATGGCATAGGGGTCCCCCCAAAATCCATACCAGACCCTTATCTGAACATGCAACCTGGCAGGCTGCAGGAAAAGAGGTGGGGACGAGAGAGCTCCCCCCTCCTGAACCGTACCAGGCCACATGCCCTCAACATGGGGAGGGTGCTTTGGGGTAGACCGGTGGTTGTGGGGGTCTGCAGGCGGGGGGGCTTATCGGAATCTGGAAGCCACCTTTAACAAGGGGACCCCCAGATCCCGGCCTCCCCCCTGTATGAAATGGTAATGGGGTACAAGTACCCCTACTATTTCACAAAAAAAACTTCAAAATGCTAAAAAAGACAAGAGACAGCTTGCGACAAGTCCTTTATTAAAAAAAAAAAAAATCCAACAATGTCCATTCATCTTCTTCTATCTATCCATGGGAGGCTCCCGCCATGTGACGCTTTTTCGCTGTGACAGCTCTTATATAACTGAGTGACGTAACGGGTGATCCTACCCCCTCTGATGCCACAGAGACTTTCCCATGGCTTCCCCGTAGCGTCAGAGGGGGCGGGGTCACCCATTTACATAACCGGGTGGCCCTGCCCCCTCTGATGACACGGGGAAGCCATGGGGAAGTCCCTGTGGCAGGGGTGGGGTCACCCGGTTACTTCACTGAGTGGCCCCACCCTCAGTTATATAAGAACTGTCACAGTGTAGAGCGTCACATGGCAGGAGCCTCCAATGGAGGCGGGCCGGTCGCAGATTTTTTTTTTCTTTTTCGGTCCATCAGGCGGCATGATGGAAGAAGATGAATGAACATTGTGGTAATTTTTTAGTTTTTTAACAAAGGACTTGTCCCAAGCTGTCTCTTTTAACATTCGGACACTTTTTTTGTGAAATAGTAGGGGGACTTGTACCCCTTTACCAATTCACACAGGGGGGAGGCTGTGATCTGGAGGTCCCCTTGTTAAAGGGGGCTTTCAGATTCCGATAAGCCCCTGCCAGCAGACCCCCACAACCACCGGGGAAGGGTTGTGGGGATGAGGTCCTTGTCCCCATCAACATGGGGACAAGGTGCTTTGCGGGACTACCCCAATGCACCCTCCCTATGTTGAGGGCATGTGGCCTGGTATGGTTCAGGAGGGGGGCGCTCCATTGCCCCCCTCTTCTCCTGCGATAAGGGTCTGGTATGGATTTTCGGGGGACCCCTATGCCATTTTTTTTTAATTTGTCGCAGGGTTCCCTTTAAAATTCATACCAGACCCTTCTGGTCTGGTGTGGATTTTGGGGGGGCCCCACACCATTTTTTTTTAAATCTGGTTCATGGTTCCCCTTAATTTCCATATTGCACCCTGGTACCCCTGTAGGGCCTCGTATAGATTTTAGGGGATTTTTTTTAATTTTGGTTTGGGGTTCCCCTTAATCTTCATACCAGACTCAAAGGGCCTGGTAATGGACTGGGGGGGTCTCATGCTCTTTTTTTCAATTACTTTTATCTACATTGCTGAAAACCCAACAATTCATTACAGCCACGATAAGTTTTAAATTACAATTTTTCCTCTAGAAATGTCATTTTGCTGTGGTACTGTTCTAAAAATGCGCCACTTTAGAGGCATACTATAGACACCCCAGGCACAATATTTAAAGGAATATTTCATTTTTATTGTTTCACTTTAAGCATTATAAAAATCACTGCTCCAAAAAAAATGACGTTTTAAAAAAGAAATGTTTGCACTGATACATTTCCCCGGGGCAAGACCCAAGTCCCCATACACTTTTTGTGGCAATAACTTGCATATAAGCCTTTAAAATTAGCACTTTTGATTATTCATGTTCATGTCCCATAGACTTTAATGGTGCAATTTTTTTGCCTGTTTGCATATTCTGAACAGGAGGATGTTTGGCTCATCCCCGCCCCCCCCTTTTATGTTTGCACGCTGGTAACTTTTACATTTCTTTTTACAATTTTCTATTGCTTTGTAAGGGTCAGTCACATTAAAAAAAAAAAAAAAATAATATCCTCAGTTAGCTGCTTGGAGAAGCCCAAGCCTGGTCAGTATGACCTCATCAGGCTTGGGCCTGGCATGTTTTACGGGCCAGAGAATTTATTAAACTTTAGGAATGCCATTTCCTAAATTCAGTTAAAGCAGAACTAAAACCACTGATTTACCTGTTTTCCAAAATAGCTGCATTCAAGGCATGCTGTGAATTATAACTGTTACACTTCCCTGCTCTGTGTAATGGTTTTTGCACAGAGCAGCCCAGATCCTCCTTTTCTCATGTCCCTTGCCAGTGCTCCTGACCCCTCCCCCTACTGCCCTCACAGCAAGCAGCTTGCTATGGGGGCACCCGAGCTGAGCCACTGCTCTGTGTGTCCATTCAGTCACGGAGCTGTGGTTCCGACCCACCAACACTCTGTCCTCATTGGCTCACTGACTTTAATTGACAGAAACAGGAGCAAATGGCACCCCAATGCCATCTCAGCCAATGAATAGGGAGAGTCCCGGGCAGTCGAGACACTCCTACAACTTCTCTGGATCGAGATGGGCTCAGGCAAGTATTAGGGGGGCTACTGTACATAGAAGGTTTTCTATCTTAATGCATTAAGATGCATTAAGATAAAAAAAAAAACTGACTTTAAAACAACTTTAAGTCATTAATATTCTGAAACGCTAGAAAGTTTTGTACTTATCACATATGGCATAATGCATCACGAAGAAACTGAACATGTTCCATCTTTATCTGCTTCCCGACCGCCTCACGCAGATATACTGTGGCAGAAGGACAAGTACAGGCAGATTAACGTACCTGTACATTGCCCTTTAGGAGGTGGGAGCTCCGAGCTCCGTGACTTGATGTCCACAGGCATGCCCGCGATCATCTCACAGTGAGGAAGAACGGGGAGATGCTAATGTAAACAAGCATCTATTCCCGTTCTGGCTAATGACACTGATCATGCTCCCTGTAATAGGGAGCAGTGATCAGTGATGTGTTACACACAGCCCCCACCTCACAGTTAGAACCACTCCCTAGGACACACTTAACCCCTACAGCGCCACCTAGTGGTTAACCGCTTACCTGCCAGTGAAATTTTTACAGTATTTTGTTTAGCATTGATCGCTGTATTAATGCCAATGGTCCCAAAAATGTGTCACAGTTGTCCAATGTGTCCACCATAATGTCACAGTCATGATAGTAAAAAAAAAAGAAAAAAAGATCAATAAAAATGCCATAAAACCATCCCCTATTTTGTAAATGCTATAAATTTTGCGCAAAGCAATCAATAAACGCTTATTGCGATTTTTTTTACCAAAAATGTGTAGAAGAATATGTATCAGCCTAAACTGAGGAAAACATTTTTTATATATTTTTTGGGGATATTTATTATAGCAAAAAGTAAAAAATAATGCATTTTTTTTCAAAATTGTCGCTATTTTTTTGTTTATAGCTCAAAAAATAAAAAATAAAAGAAAAACAAAAGAAAGCTCTATTTGTGGGAGAAAAAGGATGCCAAT
Organism: Lithobates pipiens; assembly: GCF_037356315.1. Classification (NCBI taxonomy): domain Eukaryota; kingdom Metazoa; phylum Chordata; class Amphibia; order Anura; family Ranidae; genus Lithobates; species Lithobates pipiens. Next base: position 461,142,101 of record NW_027507758.1, on the reverse strand, counting down.
TTTGTTTGGGAGCCACGTCGCACGACCGTGCAATTGTCAGTTAAAGCGACGCAGTGCCGAATCGCAAAAAGTGCTCTGGTCAGGAAGGGGGTAAATTCTTCTGCGGCTGAAGTTGTTAAAAACTTGATTTAACCAGTAATGGGTATCACTTAATAGGGGAACTAAACCTATCAATTTATTTTCTCTCGTGATAACTGTCACAATTGCTAGTTTGCTTATGTCAGCGCTCAACGAAACTGTCAAGCCATAAAATTGCTGTTGTCATAGTTTATCACATGTACAGCACCATGGCAACTGCAGATCAAATAGAGGCTAAGATGGCAGCTGTAAAAGATAGGAGGATTTGGTTCTGCTTTACATTCTGAGCGCGTTTCTAAAAATCTCCTGGCACCAGCATATGTAACCTTGAATGTCTTTAAAACCTTTGCTACATATTTTGAAAATTATGCGGGTCAATGTAATAAATGGAAAAAAAGCCCAATATATTCATTAATGTCTTTATGGCTTCACTCATTTGCAACAAAAGCAAAATCGTTTTTACTGTTTTTTCATAAACAAGTAGGTATTTAACCTATTGGCATCCACGTAACACATATGTGTGGTGGCAAAGAGGATGAGCTTTAATACCCACATGCTACACATATGTGTCAATGAGTGGCAGAGCAGCATAGCACAGTGACTGGGCTGTCAAAGACAGCTCTTGGCCTCTACTTATGATCAGGAGCTGGTGGGACCAGGTCCCAATCATGTGACCACTGTGACAGCCACTCACAGTGGTCAAGTGATCAACCAGTCCTTTCTAACCCACAGACGTAAAGACCCTGTTAAAGGGAGGATGGCTGGGTGCGAAGGGGTTAAGTAGAACAACTGAATACTAATGAGCTATTATGCTAACTTGAGGTCATTGGTACCCCAGTGGTTGAGCGACCTAACAATGACAACTTATGCCGCGTACACACGTAGCCGTCTATCCGACGGACTTAGTCTGGCGGACTTCCCGCCAGACTGTCCGTCAGAGTTTCGGAACGGGCTACTTGCCCAAACACGGCACTTTTTCAGCAGACTAATACGGCGTACTAAGTCCGCCGTACTATCCGCCCTACTTTTGAAATGAACGGACTCGCCCACACACGCGGAGCAAAGTCCGCTCATTTCGAGCGCGTCTCCAGGTAGGCGGGGCCCGCGAAGGAGACGTCGCTGGCCCCGCCGCCTGGTATGGACTTAAAGGGGAACCCCAACGCCGAAAAAAAATCTGCGTGGGGGTCCCCCCAGGTCCACATCAGACCCTTGTCCGAGCACGCTACCCGGCTGGCCAGGAAAGGGGGGGACGGGCGAGCACCCCCCCTCCTGAGCCGTACCAGGCCGCTTGCCCTCAAGATGGGGGGTGCCTTGGGGAAGGGGGGCCGCGCGGCCCCCCACCCCAAAGCACCTTGTCGCCATGTTGATGAGGACAAGGGCCTCTTCCCGACAACCCTGGCCGTTGGTTGTCGGGGTCTGTGGGCGGGGGGCTTATCATAATCCGTGAGCCCCCTTTAATAAGGGGGCCCCCCAGATACCGCCCCCCACCCTATGTGAATGAGTATGGGGTACAATGTACCCCTAGCCATTCACCTGTAAAATAAAGTACAAAAAAAACACAACACACAAGATAAAATAGTTTATTGCACAGCTCCGGGGGTCTTCCGTCTTCGGGGGTCTTCTCGCCGGACTCCTCCGCTATCTTCTCTTTTACTAGCGGAGGAGCCCGGCTTTCTTCCTCGCCGCCGCCCTTCTTCTGACTTCAGGGGTCTTGTCCCCCTCTTCGATTCTTCTGCCGGGCCACCGCACCTTCTTCTAGCTCTTTTACAGGTGGTCGCCCGGTCTTCTGTCGCCGCTGCCACTGTCTCCGCCACCGCCTTCTGTTCTTCTGTTCTCTTCTTCTTCTTCTTCAGATGTTGCCTAGCCGAGTCCTCCGCTCACAATGACGGGGACCGGGCACGCAGCAACTTATATAGGGACATCCCGGATGATGTCCCCGCCCATTATGGTGTCACAGTCCCAGAGGATGCTGGGACTGTGACATCATAATAGGCGGGGACATCATCCGGCGATGTCCCTATATAAGTCGCCGCGTGCCTGGTCCCCGTCAATGTGAGCGGAGGACTCGGCGAGGCAACATCTGAAGAAGAAGAAGAAGAGAACAGAAGAACAGAAGTCGGCGGCGGCGAAAGCGGCGGCAGCGACAGAAGACCGGGCGACCGCCTGTAAAAGAGCTAGAAGAAGGCGCGGTGGCCCGGCAGAAGAATCGAAGAGGGGGACAAGACCCCCGAAGTCGGAAGAAGGGCGGCGGCGAGGAAGAAAGCCGGGCTCCTCCGCTAGTAAAAGAGCTAGGGTTTTCGGGAAGAGGCCCTTGTCCTCATCAACATGGGGACAAGGTGCTTTGGCCGCGCGGCCCCCCCTTCCCCAAGGCACCCCCCTGGTACGGCTCAGGAGGGGGGGCGCCAGCCCGGCCCCACCCTTTCCTGGCCGGCCGGGTAGCGTGCTCGAACAAGGGTCTGATGTCGACCTGGGGGGACCCCCACGCCGATTTTTTTTCGGCGTTGGGGTTCCCCTTTAAGTCCATACCAGGCGTCGGGGCCAGCGATGTCTCCTTCGTGGGCCCCGCCTACCTGGAGACGCGCTCGAAATGAGCGGACTTTTCTTCGGGCCGGAAACACGGTCGGATTGTCCGCCGAAATGCGAGTCCGGCGGGAAGATTGGAGTGCAAAACTACTTTCTAAGTCCGCCGTACTTTCGGGTCAAAAAAGTATGCCGTGGGCTACACACGGGGGGATTGTCCGGCGGACTTCAGTTTGCCGGACTTTTCCACCCCAATTGTTTGATCGTGTGTACGCGGCATAACTGAGATTGCCCTCAATGAAATTCTGACAACGTGATGAACAGATTGCACAAATAAAAGGTCTAAACAGTTGGGGTACATTGATTAGATTATTTTCAGTCATATTTATGACCAAAAAAAATCATTTGCATGTGTATGGCCAGCTGTGACCCTTATCAAGGATACATTTATGTCCTTCAGGCAAAATGTGAATATATGTAGCATGATCTCTTAAGCTGGACATACATAGATCCGAAAGCGGCCAATTCAGCAAGGACCGGCCAAATTTAAATCCATCTATGGCCGTTCCCATTTGAGTGAAGTTTACAGTATCTAAGGATCAGCTTCTCTCGAACAAGAATGTTGGAAAATTTTCCTTTGATCGGCGCTACAGCAAATCATCCGCAGTGTGGCTCAGTGTGTTCTGACAGAGGAGTCCCCACCATCAGAACACAATTACACAGCAGAGAGGATTTTTCCATCCACCAACTGATCAAAAAAAAAAAAAAACATCCATCCTTGGCCAGCCTTATTTTTTGGCTCAAAAACATCATAACCGATTTTCGATTTGTGCCCATTAACAGGACAAAAAAAACAAACTGTCCAAATTACAGATTTTGTAACGATTTTATGTCTAGTGTACGGGCACCATTACTCTTCAGTTGAGATACAAATAAAGAGAACTAGCCACAAATGGGGTTGATTAGTAAAGGTGTAGAGGCTTTTAACTTAGCAAACTGAATGTTCTCTTTGCAAACTGAATGTTAATAAAAACCTCAATATCCAATCATGTGCAAGGAACAATAAAGAAAGGAAATTGTTAGAACATGATTAAATATTCAGATTTAACACAGGTTTGCCTTAATTAATAACATTCACTTTACAAAATGACCATTCATTTTGCTCAATAAGCAGCTTCAACTTCTTTAGTAAATATGGGTCATAATCTTTTGTAGTTTGCGAAGTTCACACTTCAATTGGTCAAATAGTGTAGCTTTACCAGTCAAGAATAGCTATCTGTCCATTATTTATGTGCCTCCTCTCGCTGTGTGGGTGATATTTCTGCTCTGAAAGCTATCTGTATGTCCCCACAGAGGTCATCTTTTTTTCTCGTCGGAGCTCTATGATGATAACACATGCTCTCCTCAGGCTGCTGCAGTACAGTAAACATTCATAAAGCTCTCAGATAACAAAAGCCTTCAGTTTTCTTTCCTACAATCCTGACAGCCCCTTTGTTTTAAATGTTTCCTCTGCTAAAACAACCCAGAGAGAGCATTATTAGCACTGACATAAGATATTAGGAAAAGCAACCTCTGCGGGGACACATATTGGATGGTGGTCAAATGTGTGGGTTCAATCTGACCATGGAAAGACCTTTCATATAAATGATTAGGGATGAGCTGAACACCCCCGGTTTGGTTCGCGACAGAACATGCGAACTGACAAAAAGTTTGTGCGAACAACATTAAAAAGTCTATAGGACCCAAGCGTGAAAAATCAAAAGTGCTCATTTTAAAGGCTAAGGCCGCGTACACACGCGCGGACTGTTTGCCCAACCTTGTTCGTCAAACAGTTTCGGCAAACAGTCCGCTCAAAATTTGCATGAGCGGACTTGCCCACACACGAGCGGACTGTTTCAGCAAACTGTTTGCCAAACAGTTCGCTCAACTTTTGAAATGAACGGACTCGCCCACGTAAGGAGGAGGCAAATCCGCCCATTTCGAGCGCGTGTACAGGTAGGCGGGGCCCGCGAAGGAGACGTCGCGGGCTCCGCCGCCTGGAATGGGCTTAAAGGGGAACCCCAACGCCGAAAAAAATCGGCGTGGGGGTTCCCCCAAAGTCCACACCAGACCCTTGTCCGAGCACGCTACCCGGCCGGCCAGGAAAGGGGGGCGAGCGAGCGCGCCCCCCTCCTGTGCCGTACCAGGCCGCGTGCCCTCAACATGGGGGGGTGCCTCAGGGAAGGGGGGGCCGCGCGGCCCCCCCACCCCAAAGCACCTTGTCCCCATGTTGATGAGGACAAGGGCCTCTTCCCGACAACCCTGGCCGTTGGTTGTCGGGGTCTGCGGGCGGGGGGCTTATCGGAATCCGGGAGCCCCCTTTAAGAAGGGGGCCCCCGGATACCGGCCCCCCACCCTATGTGAATGAGTATGGGGTACAATGTACCCCTACCCATTCACCTGTGAAATAAAGTACAAAAAAAAACACAACACAGGGAAAAAATATTTTATTGCACAGCTCCGGGGGTCTTCCGTCTTCGGGGGTCTTCTCGCCGGACTCCTCCGCTATCTGTGTGTAGCTCTTTTACTAGCGGAGGAGTCCGGCTTTCTTCCTCCCCGCCGCCGGCCTCTTCTCCCGACTTCGGGGGTCTTGTCCCCCTCTTCGGTTCTTCTGCCGGGCCACCGCGCCTTCTTGTAGCTCTTTTGCAGGCGGTGGCCCGGTCTTCTGTCGCCGCCGCCTTCCGTTCTTCTGTCGCCGCCTTCGGTTCTTCTGCCGGGCCACCGCGCCTTCTTGTAGCTCTTTTACAGGCGGTGGCCCGGTCTTCTGTCGCCGCTGTCGTCGCCGCCGCCGCCGCCGCCTTCCGTTCTTGTTCTTCTTCTTGTTCTTCTTCTTCTTCTCCTGGAGATGTTGACTCGACGAGCTCTCCGGCCGGAATGCCAGGGCCGCGCTGTGCGGTCACTTATATAGTGACAATGGGGCGGTGTCACATGGTATATGTCACATTTTTCGGCGTTGGGGTTCCCCTTTAAGCCCATTCCAGGCGGCGGAGCCCGCGATGTCTCCTTCGCGGGCCCCGCCTACCTGTACACGCGCTCGAAATGGGCGGACTTTCCGAGCGGGAACAGTCCGCTCATTTCGAAAGTACAGCGGACATGCCCACACACGGGCGGACTGTTCGCTCAAACACAGTTTCAGCGGACAGTTTTTCGGAATTTCCGAAAGACTTTGTCCGTCCAACTGTCCGCTGAAACTGTCCGCTGAAAGCCCACACACGAGCGGACTGTCCGCCCAAACACTGTTCAGCGGACAAGGTTGGGCGAACAGTCCGCCCGTGTGTACGCGGCCTTATATGCAAGTTATTGTCATAAAAAAGGTTTGCAGACCTGAGTCCTGCCCCAGGGGACATGTATCAAAGCAAAGAAAAAGTTTTAAAAACCGCCATTTTTTCGGGAGCACTGATTTTAATATTGCTTATAGTGAAACAATAAAAGTGAAATATTCCTTTAAATATCATGCCTGGGGGGTGACTATAGTATGCCTGTAAAATGGCACATTTTTCTGGTGTTTAGAAAAGTTCCTGCAGCAAAATTACATTTCTAAAAGAATAGAAGTCATTTAAAACTGCTTGCGGCTGTAATGTGTTGTCAGGTCCCAGCAATATAGATGAAAATCACTGAGAAAAACGGCATGGGTCCCCGTCCTCCCCAGCCCATTATCAGGCCCTTTGGGTCTGGTATGGATATTAAGGGGAACCCCGCACCCAAATTTAAAAAAATAAGGCGGTGGGCCCCCAGCCCCTATATACTCTGAACCAGTGTTAACAGCATGTGATTGTTACCTTATCAGAAAAAAAAAAAACTTAAAATAATGGAAAAAATTATCTTATGTCTCTATGCAATTTTGTAGCAGACTATAAGCTGGATACACACTATACAACTTTTGTTGTTCAATTTCCATTAGATTTACCTTCAACTATGTAGTGCAAGGGTCTGTCTGATTGCATACAAATCGCAAGTATTTAGGGTTGACCTCATATTATATGCTTTTGGTAAATCTAAAGAAAATTGTATAGTGTGTAGCCTTTAAATTATGCCCTAATATTAGGAAAATTAGATATACCTAATCAGTATGGCTGCACTATTCTATTAAAGTGGATTCAAATTATTATAAATGCCCATTTGTGACTGGTTTCGCTTTAGGAAACATTTGTTCTTCAATTACATATCTTCCCATTTTAAATACAAAAGCAGATATGACAAATAAAACGGAATAGTCACAAGCTAATTTTGCTGCACCAGGAAAATCCTGTTCAGTATATAAAATTCATTGTCTGGAAGGATGACAGTGTCAGAGTGTCACTTCAATGACTGACTGAAGCCATCTGTTTTCCGGGGATAATGTCACCTCTTCCACCTCAATGCAAAGCTCTCAGTGCCATATTTCAACCTTGCAGGATCCATATATCATGGCATTATGGGCCGTTTACTGAGATTGCAACACTTCGGAACATCATAAATTATGACGATAAGCTTTTTTTTGCTGTTTCCTTTAGACCTACATTAGACAATACACAGTTTCAATTTACATCATGCTATGTTTTTATAGATTATGTCCATTCTATGTAATCACCCCGAGCAGGAATTCAGATAAACATATAGTCGTTTCTATTTAACGTGTAGTGAAATAAATGTGTAAAAGACAGTCAAGGTGCTACTGAAACTTTCAAGTAGAGTCACGTATTTCAAAACCAGGCAAGGACAATAGAACATAAAGAGTCCCTCTGTTGTACAGCAGTTTGCCCAGTCTAGTATATGCAAACACATTGATTATGCAGATAGAAAGAATAAAACTCCAAAACAGACAAAAGTAAGCTTATTTACTGAACACAAGATGAATAATGCTAGACATTATTTTCAAATAACTGACAACATAATATAGCCCTGCTGTTATATTGAAGAAACAACAACCTGATATTTAAAAAGCACACTACTTACAGGAGTTCTAGTAGTCATAGCAGGTCTGACTGTAGAACAAAAACACTTCACTCACAGTAACGAATGTACCGTTACTCCCAGAAAAGTCGTTAATTGTTTTGTGATTTCTATACACACCTGAATATGACACACCTCTCTCAGCCAGCACTTACTGACACACTATAGCCCCATACACACTATCAGATTTTCTGCTGATTTTTTCCTTCAGATTTACCAAAACCATATAATATGAGGTCAAACCTTAGGAATTTCAATTTGTATGGAATCAGGCAGGCCCTTGCACCACATGGTTTTATGAAATCTGAAAACAAAAATCAGTAGAAACTCTGATAGTGTGTATGGGGATTATGAGGTATTTCAAAGAATTTATTAGGCCATGCATAATGGCATAAAGGATGATTAGCAAGTGTACTTATACAAACAACCAGTAAGACAATAACATCAATTAGAGAGCAATGTTTAAACCTGAAGTACTCTATCAGTAGTTAACAGAACTGAATTGCTTTTACCTAGCAACAGTATATAAAGACAGTCCTAACTAACTATAACAGTCCCTGTTTCATCCAACTGGCCAGTGTATAATGTAAGAAAAACAATGGCTAGCAAAGTTGGAGCCCTTGAAGAAAGCACAAGAGTTCCCAGCAGACGAGGGATTAACTTGTGCAATGTTAGCTTCTACCAGACCCAGGGCACCCTCTTCTGGATCACTTGTCAGGTGCTCTGATTCAGTTCAAGTCAGACAGGGATAGGAGTTTCTGGGATGTTCCTCTTTTAATCCAGCTGATACAGACCCACTTTTCCTTCCTTACAAGCCATAGGGGCACTCTCTAGTACAATCTGATCTCACCAGGCATCCAAATCACATCTCACACTCTCACAGGAAGAAGGTTTGTGGTCTCCAAGTCAAGGTCCTGAGCAATAAGTAGTCTCTTTGTTTCTCTGAAGTCTCACCAGTTTGCAGTCAGCTATAATGGCATACTTCAATTCAGCCAGCGGTTCAGTCTTTTCCTGACACCCTGCTAGCGTAAGGACTGTCCTCTCCTTTCCTCTCAGCAGCCTGCAGACCCATTTATCTTATCTTATTTGCTTGGTTGCATCAGCTACGTTTACTACTGTCCTCCAGGATTGATTCAGACCCACTGCACTGCAAAGTGATCTCTTTAAAAATGGCTTTTGCGCTTCTGCCTTAATGAATGTTCATTTTAACCCTGTCCACACTGCAGAAGGTTAAGACAGCAGCAACAAAGGAAGAAGTTCAATTATCAGCTACAGTTCAGGTTACACAAATAAAAGATGTCCTTCTCATTCTTTATGTGTCAGTCAAAAAAAAATCCCTTGATAATTACAGTGGTGGAGAGAGACATCCCATATCATCAACATGGGCACAGGATTCTCCTTCCATGGCCTTATACTATCAGCATCAGGCTTCTCACTAAAAAATGGCATTGAAACAATCCGAAACTCTTGGTTACCAGTATATTTGTCTTGTAAAGAACATACTAGTCAGGGCCTGTGCAAAGAATAAAGTGAAAAATTCTGGGCAGAAAAGCAGAACAACAGTTTATCCTCTGCAAAGGTGGGTGGAATGGAAGCTCACGTATTATTCAGGATAAAGTACACAATGCATTCAAAGTAAGCTCAAAGTCTATAACGTGTAGAAAGCATTTGATCTTAGTTTTTGCACTTTAATATATGAATGGAATTCTTTGCTAACTGTATAATTATCATATGTGAAAGGAGACGGTACCCAAAGGCTTATTATTTGTTAAATCATCTACATGTGTGCTATGTAATTTGAAAAACACATTTATATCTTACAGAACAATTCCAGGCAAAAGTATAGCCATTCAGTGTATTGCATTTTGAAAAAAACAATACTGCTAAAAAAACAATGTTGTTATGTTGAGGCCCTTCCAATGAACATATACCATAAGAAAAAAAAACACAGTTGAACCATAACAAATCACAATGCACAGATATGTAATTCTGTACTAGGGAACTTTACAATGTACAAAATGATTCCATGACACTATGATGGAGGTGCAGTGGGAGGTGAATAATTGCTCAGTATCCATAATTAGGTTGAATTGAGGGGGTGCAATGACTGCAGACCCAATCTGATGGGTGAGGTTAAGAATCTCTGGCCTGAATAAGCTCCAGGTTCTGTGTTATAAGCGCTCCAGACTCCAGGGAGCCAGGGAAGCTTATACTAAGAGCGCATTCACACCAATGGCAGTATGGGAAATGTACATTTCTGTGTGCACATCCCATTCTCTACATACAGGCATGCACAGCCTTTGTTAGATGCACATGGGTGTCATTAATTGTTAATGGCATTCCAAACACATCTGACAAATGCACATGCATTGCTGCCACCAAACCACATGACACTGTAGTACCACGCAGTTTGGTGTATACATTTTTTTTAAAGTTGCACCCGCTGTACATTTTGCATGCTTACATGTGTTTGGCAGCCTGATGAAAAGACTAGGCTGTCAATAACATGTTGCACAGGAATGTGCAAAAACGCATTCATGAATGCACACATTGCCATGGGAACCAATACGTCACATGTGAGCTTAAGGACCGCCCCATGCAAATATACTGCAGCAGGGTGGGATATCTGTATGTGACTTCGCGCACAGGGTCTGGGGTGCTCGCGTGCCCCGGCGACCCACTGCTACTGTGATTGGACACAGCCGGGACCCACCAATCATTGACAGGAGAGGCAGAATGGCGGTCTGCCTATGTAAACAAAGCAGACCACCGTTCTATCACAGAGGAAGATGGAAATCTTGTGTTTCTGCTAAGCAGAAACATAGATCTCTGTTTTCCTCCAGTTAAACCATTCCCCACACAGTTTGAAAGCACTCCCTAGGAGCACATTTAACCATTTGATCGCCCCTGATGTTAACCCCTTCCCTGGCAGTGTCATGAGTACAATGAGAGTGCATTTTGTTAGCACTGATCACTGTATTAGTGTCACTGGTTTCCAAAATGTATCACTTATGCCGCATACACACGACTGGACTTTCCAGCAGACTAGGTCCGACGGAATCAGTCCATCGGACAATCTGATCGCATGTGAGCTTATCAGATCATTTTTCATCTAAAAAATCAGACGGACCTAGAAATAGAACATGTTTCAAATCTGTCCGATGAACTGGCTATTGAACTTCCTTTTTTAGTCCCATCTTACCTCATCACGTTCAAAACAAATGGACTTTCGAACGAACTTAGTCCGTTCGTGTTTGGCCAAGTGTGTTAGTTCAGAAAGACCATCGGAACTCCACCGAAAGTCCGTCGGGAAGACCATCAGACCTAGTTTGCCGGAAAGTCCGGTCATGTGTACGCGGCATTAGTGTCCGATACTTCTGCCGCAATATCGCAGTCCCGCTAAAAATCGCTGCCATTGCTAGTGAAAAAAAAAAATCAATGAATCTATGCCATAGTTTGTAGATGCTATAACTTTTATATGCTTATTGGGATTTTTTTTTTACCAAAAATATGTAGCAGAATACATATTGGCCTAAACTGATGAATAAATGTTATTTTTAAAAAATTTTATTGGGTGTGTTTTATAGCAGAAAGTAAAAATTATTGTTTTTTTTTTTTCAAAATTGTTGTTTTTTTTTTGTTTATAGTGCAAAAAATAAACACCACAGAGGTGATCAAATACCACTAAAAGAAAGCTCTATTTGAGGGAAACAAAGGACATTAATTGTATTTGGGTACAGTGTCACCCGACCATGCAATTTTGAGTTAAATTAGCACAGTGCCGTATCGCAAAGAAGGGGGGTAAACCTTCCGGGGCTTAAGTGGTTAAGGAATGCGTCTCTGGGAGGGGACTTCATCAAAGCCTCTGTTCACTATTACAGTGACACTTGATTGTAAAGTTTTTGTAAGTTTGTTACCTGATACACTGAACACTTTGATACTTTTATTTGCATTTTGTTTGCACTGTTTGCACTTTATAATTACTGGATTTATGTATACGAGGTGTGTCTAAAAAGTTTTGTGAATGATATCAGAAAACAAACAAAACAGAAGATACAAACAAATTACCTTTATTGGTTTTCAAAAAATAATCATCATTCTTCACCACACACTTTTGCCAACATTCATATAGTCTCTGGAAACTATCAGCAAAGGCCTTTTCAGGAATTGATAGCAGAATTGCTGTTAAACATGCTTGGAGGATGCCATCGTTGTCAAAAAAGATGATCAACATTGTCTTGACCTTGGATTTTTCCCGGCGACACTTTTTGGGTCACAGGGAAGACAGTGAACACCATTCTTTCTATTGTGCTTGGATTCTGGATTAAACTGGTAGCCCCAGGTATAATCCCCTGTGATGATGGTTCGCAGAAAGGATGGATACTGGTCACACATGGTAATAAAATCTCCAGAGGTTTCCATCCGTTTTGCTTTCTGTTCGTCTGTCAGCTTGTGCGGCACAGACCAGGAACAGATGTTCCGCTTACCCAAATCTTTGTGGATGATGGTGTACATCGTGTCCTTGCTAATGCCCAATTCTTTTTCCATCCATCGTAGAGGTTGATTAGGAGGATGGAGAGGTAAGTCAGGATGTTCAGGTAAGAAGATGGGTTAATTTAGTAAGTGGGAGTGGTAGCAGCTCACAGAAAAGGAAGGCCAATCCTGTGTTTGAGCACCAAAAATTTTTTCCAAGTTCCATGAAGATGTGAAGGTGGCAGACTCACGGGTGGCAGCCCTAGATATAATTGCTATCATCAACAGCTGAGGGATCAGCTCTTCTAGTAGGGGAGGTGAGGGTAGAGCAGTTAGGCCCAGAAAGTTGTTCGTAGTAGGGGATACTATAATCAGAAGGACTGATAGCACAATTTCTCGCCAGGATCACCTCAACCAAATTGTTTGCTGTATCCCTGGTGCCAGGGTTCAGCATGTGGTAGACAAGGTTAAACTCTATGGATCACCAGGGAATTTTTTCCATCGCTGGAGCAAATTGGATCATGTTTTATTGATTTTTTTTTTCTGGCTCTGATTAACTATGGGTATAGGATAGTGTATATAGAGGTTTTCTATTTGTGTGTCTTTTTTTCAACCTGACTAACTATGTAACTTTAATACCAGACCAGTGCAGTCAGCACCAGTGTTGCTGATCACTGCCACGCCAGTGCATTATTTTCTCTAAATGCTGCCTGTACTGACCCTGGCCTGTTTATTGACTATGTTTCTGGCTTCTGCCTAAGCCAATCCTTTGCCTGATTGATTACCATATCTCTGCCTGCCATATAAACTGACCCATCTGCATGTCCACCTGATTACATGCTGAGAGATCCCAGTCCCAGACATTCCCTTCAGACAACTACACTACTGAAACCACAGGAACTCTTTTGTTCTTCCTTTTATCCACCTACTGTACTTCATGGCTAGTGAACATGGTATTCCTAGGGTCAGTCATGTATCAGTAGGCTAGGCATGCTTGGCTTCTAGAAACTGGGACTGCTATAGGTGATGCTACACAAAGCTATATTCCTCGACCACTCACATAGACAACCATTACATTACATTGATTTTGATTCAATTGGTTGATTTATGTGATACACAAGATACAGCATCAAAGACATAATCTGTCCAAACTGTGAAAAAGTCCCACACATTTGGTAGCTCAGGAAAAGTAGCAGAATGTGTTTTGAGTTGTAATTCTAGGTATGCCCATGCTGTGTGACAATTTTGTGTATAAAATACATTTTCATTTTCTTTCTGCATCTTCCAAAAGCTTGTGGCAAAAAATAAAGTCCTCAAAATACGCACTATGCCTGTTAAAAAATACTATTGGGGTGTTTACTCTCCAAAATGTTTTGTTTGTGTTTCTACTGTCCTGGTGCTCCAGGGCCTCCAAAAATGTGATAGGTAGTCAGATATGTAGTTTATCCCTCTAGAAAGCCAGAAAATGCTACTTGGATGTTGGGCCTCTCTATGTGGTTAGTCTGTGAAAAAGTCTCACACATGTGGCATCACCATACTCAAGATGAGTAGCAGAATGTGTTTTGGGGTAATTAGAAGTATGCCTATACTGTGTGTTGGAAATATCTTATTCATTAACAATTTTGTGTAAGAAAAAAAAATTATTTTAATTTTCATTATGCATTTATTGCAACCTTGTGGCAATAAAATGAAGTCTTCAAAAGACTTATGCCGTGTACACACAGTACAGTAGACTTTCCGGCAGAAAAAGTCAGACGGAATCTTTTCATCCGATATTCCGATCGTGTGCATGCCTCATCTGACTTTTTTTTTTTTAGAAAATTCTGACGGACCTAGAACATGTTTTAAATCTTACTGACGGAATCAATTCCTATCTGGAAAACCATTTGCCTGTATGCTGTACGAACAGACCAAAGACGACGCATGGGCAGCTATTGGCTACTGGCTATTGAACTTCCTTTTTCTATTCCCGTCGTACGCGCTGTACGTCACCACATTCTAGATGATCGGACTTTGGTGTGATCGTGTGTAGGCAAGACCGTTTCAGCGGAACTCCATCGGAACTCCCTTAGCACCCTTTACATTTATCTTGTCATCACAGCCTTCAAGTCCACAGTATTCTGAGGCATATGCACTTATATGTTACAGCTGGTGTTGACAATTTCTAGCTCATTGGGGTCCTCCCGTATGTCCTTGCAAGATTCTGGACATCACCAGTTCTCTGGGACTTAGTCCAGGGGTGTCTAGCCATGGCGACCAGATTCTTTCGAATATACCAGGGCTTCCCCTGTGTTGGTAGATATATCTTTCCATGACTAAGGTGTTCCCCATATGTGTTATCCATGAGGCGACTGTGGGCGGTGAGATCGATTTCCACCCCAGCAGGATGAGTTTACGGGCGTGAAACAGTGCTAGAGAATGCTATTCTGATCCCCTCCACTGTGATAACCTCTTCCAGAACTCCTAAGATACAATGAATTGGGTCTAAGGGGATGGTTGTCTGGAACACTTGATTAAGCTTCCCAAACACCGCATTCCAGTACCGGTGGAGCTTTGGGCATCTCCAGAGCATGTGAATTAGATCTCCCTGGTGTTGCTTACACCTGTCGCATAGGGGGTCTGGACACCTACCCATCTTATGTAGTCTGAGCGGGGTGTAGTGCACCCGGAGCGCAATGTATAATTGGGAGACTTTTTGGCCTACATTAAGAGAGCAAATAGTGATTGATTGCATGACTTTCTCCCATTGGTCTCCTGTAAGTGGGCCTATGTCTTTTTCCCATTGGGATGGTGCTTTAGTGTGGTGATCCCTTAAACAGTGTGTCAGCAACAATTGGTAACAATTGTTGATGATCCCTTTAGTATCAGTACTTGTTTGTAGAAGGTGGAAATGGGGATAGGACATAATCCAATGATTAGCATATCTTTGCGCACCCACAGCATGCCTGAGCTGGAGATAGGAGTAGTACACGGTAGAGGGTAATTTAAATCTATTTTGTAACTCAGGGAAGGATAGCAGCTTGCCGTCTTGAAATATGTGTGACATCAAAGTTACACAGAAGGATCGCCACTTGGGTCCCTGCTGTAACTTCGCCAGTTCGACCATTGAAATGTTCCTCCATATCAGGCTATATTCAGTGAAGCCCAGCACCTCCTGCATCTGTCTGCTCTTGTTCCATGTTTTCTGGATTAGAGTAAGGGTGGTCATCTGTTTGTTACATTTATGAAACATCTGTGCCTCCAGGCCCATCAGAACAGCATCAGTCTTGTTGAAGAACCCTTCGGATCATAGGCCATGGACCCAGTCAGATACTGCATTTGGGCTGCGATATAGTACAGCCAAGGGTTGGTTACTGCCAACGCTCCGCCGTCCTTGGGACACTAAAATTGTTCTAATTTGATTCTGGAATGGCCTGTGTTCCACGGTAGGCATCTAAAGAGGGTGTTGTTAACCACCCTAAATATTTTCAGGTGAATTACTAGACATGTGCATTAGTTTTCGTCCGAATGCATTTTGGTCCAAATTTCAGGTATTTTCGTTTTCGTTTTGACAAACGATAACAAAAGTGCAGAGTCTGAAAACCCAGTAACGCAGTATATGTCCTTTAACAGCGTTTGCTATTGGGTGCTGACGCTGCCCATCTGGTAGAGTACGCACCCAATTGGTCAGGATACCAAGGGGTGCATATAAATAGTGTCTTCCGGTAGGTAGGTCATGCCCTCAGACGAAGTCAGGATATGACGAAACGCGCCAGAACGTGACCTACCGGGAGTGACGTCTGTACCTCAGCTTTGGGCCAAACAAGCAGGATGTTGTCCGCTGGTGTACACAGCGGACGCTTTATCTCTTTCCGGCGGCCGGGATCTACTAAACAGGCACAGTGCAATTAAAGTTTATGCTTTAAAGATTTGATTTCTGGTACACTTAATGTATTTGAGGGGCTTTAAATTAATAGAGTTGTGAAATAGGATTACACTATGGTATCATTTCCATTCCTTAAGCATGTTATATTGGAGCCCTTGATAATTAACACTGACATCTAGTGGACGATGAGAGAGGAGCAGAGGAGGGATTTTTTTTGAAGGCGTATTAATGCTGGTTCTCTGGTGAGTGCATCCCCATAGGGGAGTATTATGCCGCACGTGGTGAATTTTGGTGAAAGTTATTCTACAGATTACAACAAGGACCTTCTAATACCTCTACACTGTCACTATACAGTCATGTTTTTTACTGACTTTTTATGGGAATCTGCTTTCACTTGGATGTGGACAGAAAGCGCTGCTACAATATTTTAAAGAGGACATTCAGTGCTAATCTTTATTTATATTGTTTTTTTTATATGTATAGGGAACTTAGCACCCAACCTTCCACAATTTTTCTTATTTCAAAGCAGGGTTCATCCTGCGCCATATTCGCGTCTACGACGGCGGGGATCTTGCATATTTTGATCCAGCCAGATGGTCACATCTTGTGTATTTTCAAGCAAGTGATTCTGACCCCCAGCTGTCACTCCCAGCTTGGCCAGGAGTAACATAGCATAGGATAATTGCATCCTTTGTAACCTCTTATTGAGATCTGCAAATTTTGATCATCTGCATTGTACTTCCACGGAAAAATCCAGGTAGAATGACATTTTGGTACCATTATATTGTATGGTTCCCTTCTCTCTGGCCAGACACAGCACTATCTCCCTATCCTTATAATTCAGAAGCCTGGCTAGCATCGATCAGGGGAATAGCTGATCTTCCACATCACTCACCCTGCCCTCCATTGCTGTGGTTCTTTCTCTGATCCTCTGGAGGTCTTGCCGCAGGAGGGTCACTGTTTCCCTCAGCCCTCCAAACCTCTCTTTCAGGTCATCCACAGAGGCAGCGCACTTATGAACTGCGTGCAGGATTTCACTAAGTGTGAGTTGGGCACTGTCCTCTGAAGGGGGTTCCATTAAATCAATCTGTCTGAGAGTCTAGGGGCACTGTGTCATCTAACAGGCCTACTTCATCTCTATCTTCAGGCTCAGGGGAGTGTGTGTGCTGATGTGAGGCATTCAGGGATGAGTCTGCATGTCCAGACAGCTTCTGGGTGTAGTAAAGCATGTCCCTGGGCTGCTCTTTGGACTTCAGGGGTTTGTTGAACTTACCCCCTGCTCAGTTTTCTTCTTTAGGCCTCGTGGTGCTTTAGGAGGCTGTAAATGGCAGGATCAATCTTGGCCAGCTTGGGGTGCCACGGCATCGGCTTGGTTTGGGTATCCAGCAGGTCGGGGCGGCTCAGGTTGTCAGCGTGTAGCACTTTTGATGAAATCCGGGCAAAATTGTGTGCGAGGAGATGATTATACTCAGGATCACCAGCGGGAGCACCGCACAGCAGGTCTGATCACATGCCTCGTCAGGCCACACCCCACCTTGTGGTGTTCACTTTTTAAGATGTGATCATTTTGTGGTTTTCCTGGTACTCCAGGGCCTCCAAAAATGTGATAGGCAGTCAGGAATTAGATGCATCATTTATGCCCCTGAAACTGCTGACAGTGCTCCTTGGATTTTGGGACTTTCTAAGTGACTAGGCTGTGAAACAATCTCACACATGTGGTATCTGCATACTCAGGAGGAGTAGCAGAATGTATTTTAAGTATGTCTATGATGCATGCTAGAAATATCTCATTAACTGACAACTTTGTGTAAAAAAATTTTTTTCATTTTCTTTCCACATTTTCCAAAAACTTGTAGCAAAAAAAATGAAAAAAGACCCACTATACCTTTCAGAAAATAAATTGGGGTGTTTTCTTTCCAAAATGGGGTCATTTATTTTATGGGTGTTTCTTTTGTCCTGGCACTTCAGGACCTCAAAATGTATGATAGTGTTTTGTCACAGATACAATATATTTAATGTTTTTGGGGTTGTATTTGTGCAAAGAGAGATCACACGAATATTTATAACTATAACAATTATTGAAAGTAATGATAAATACAGATAATAATATAAAATAGAACATTCTCTGTTTGATTTACCTGTACAGAAAATCTCATTCATCTATGTTAGGCCTGAAAAATATAAAAATATCCAAAATTCAAAAAAATATAAAAACTACGTGTTGGACTAACAAAAGAACACCAAACTTTTACTTCAAGAATTTGAAAGCACAGGAGCAGATATGAACTTCAAAATGTCCTTTCCAAGAGTTTAGGAGCATAGAAGTTTGTCAAAATCCTCCATATCTGGTGATGGGCCGCAGAGCCTTAGACATCTGGTGATCAGATCGTAGCTGCAGCACAGAAATTGCAGTGTTTTAGAACTCAAAGAACTGGAAAATACAAAGTCCATTTTATCCTCTGGACTGTTGCAGTTCAAGTTAGAAGTGCAGGCAATTGACCACCATGGTACATGGAACTTTTGCTTATTTGTACAGCCAGTTCAGGTACTTGACCACCAGAGCAGACAGAACAGTTCCGGTACTTGACCATCATAGCAGGTGGAACTTGCACAAACATTAGCGAGCCACAATATTAATAAGTAAATATGTAATCTGCAATTTCCCTATCAGATAGGTAGTTATAGGTCAGGAAATTCCAAGGTGCTCCTTGGATTTTAAGCCGCTCTATGAGTTTAGACTTTAAAAAGCCTCACACATGTGGTATTCCCATACTCGGAAGGCATAAAAAAATGAGTTGTGGGGTGCAGTTGTAAGTATGCCATATTTTTATTATTTTATTATTTTCCAAAACATTTTGACAAAAATTACAACTTCAAGAAACGAATCCTGTCTCTTACTAAATACATTTGACTGTCTACTTTCCAAAAAGGGGTTAATTTGAAGGTATTTGCACTGTCCTGGCATTTTAGGGTGTCAAGAAATTAGATAGGCAGTCAGAACATCAGGACTAGGGATGGGCGAACGGTTCAACCAGAGCAACAAACATTAGCGGCAAATTCAAAAGCTGTGGAACACCGTTAAAATGGGACGCTAACATGAAAAAACAAAAATGCTAATTTTAAAGGCTTATATGTGTGTTATTGTCATAAAAAGTCTTTGGGGTCCCGAATTCTGCTCCAGGGGACATGTATCAATGCAACAAAAAGTTTTAAAAACGTCAGTTTTTCCGGGAACAGTGATTTTAATAATGCTTAAAGTGAAACAATAAAAATGAAATATTACTTTAAATATCATGCCTGGGGGATGTCTATAGTACTCCTGCAAAGTTTAGCATTTTTCCCATGTTTAGAACAGTACCACAGCAAAATGACATTTCTGAAGGAAAAAGGTCATTTAAAATTAATTGTGGCTGTAATGAATTGTCGGGTCACGGCAATATATATAAAAAACATTTAAAAAATGGCATGGGTTCCCCCCCAGTCCTTTGGTCTGGTATGAATATTAACTAGTTGCTGACCACCGGCTGTCAAATGATGGCCAGGCGGCGCACCTATTGTGGCGGAAGGCCGTCATATGATGGCCTCCCGTTTAAACAGGGAATGCGCGCGATCGTGCGCGCGCATCCCTGTTTTTTTCGGTGGCGGCGTGTCACGAAGTCACCACTCGCCACCGAAGGGGGTGAACAGCCATTGGTTATGGCTGTTTACCACATGATCACAGATGGTCACACCCCAACTGTGCACGGCGCATGCGCGCGATCATGAGCTCGCCACACGTGCACGTCGGTGGCGGCGTGTTCCCCGGGAACACTGCTCATCACCAATGCTGGTAAACAGCCATTGGCCGGCTGTTTACCCACGTGATCGGCTGTGATCCTTTCACAGCCGATCACTAAAATGTAAACAAACCGCGGTAACGAGATGTTACCGGGTTCTCCTCCTCACACACTGATCGTGTGTAAGGAAGAGATTGCGGTAACATCTCATTACCGCCTACAGTACACATCAAGCACACTGATTGCCCCCCCCCAATAAAGAGGACCGGTCACCACCCCTCAAAGTACCTGTCACTCACAGTCCATCAGAGTACCTGTCACAGTCCATCAGAGTATTTGAGTACCTGTCACAGCCCATCAGAGTACTGAGTACCTGTCACAGCCCATCAGAGTACCCGAGTCCCTCTCCCAGCCCATCTGAGTACCCGAGTACCTGTCCCAGTTCATCTGAGTACCCGAGTACCTGTCCCAGCCCATCAGAGTACCCGAGTACCTGTCACGGCCCAGCAGAGTACCCGAGTACCTGTCACGGCCCATCAGAGTACCCGAGTACCTGTCACGTCCCATCGGAGTACCCGAGTACCTGTCACGGCACATCGGAGTACCCGAGTACCTGTCACGGCACAACGGAGTACCCGAGTACCTGTCACGGCACATCAGGGTACCCGAGTACCTGTCACGGCCCATCAGGGTACCCGAGTACCTGTCACGGCTCATCAGGGTACCCGAGTACCTCTCACGGTCCATCAGGGTACCCGAGTACTTGTCACAGTCCATCATGGTACCCGAGTACCTGTCATGGTCCATCATGGTACCCGAGTACCTGTCACAGCCCATCAAAGTACCCAAGTACCTGTCACAGCCCATCAAAGTACCTGAGTAGCTCTCACAGCCCATCAAAGTACCCGAGTACCTGTCACAACCCATCAAAGTACCCGAGTACCTGTCACGGTTCATCCGAGTACCCGAGTACCTGTCACAGCCCATCTGAGTACCCGAGTACCTGTCACAGCCCATCTGAGTACCCGAGTACCTGTCCCAGTCCATCTGAGTACCCGAGTACCTGTCCCAGTCCATCTGAGTACCCGAGTACCTGTCACAGTTCATCTGAGTACCTGTAACAGTTCATCTGAGTACCTGTCACAGTTCATCAGAGTACCTGTCAGCAGGCCATCAAAGTACCCCAAGAACCTGTCACCAGGCCATCAGAGTACCCGAGTACCTGTCACCAGGCCATCAGAGTACCCGAGTACCTATTTGCAGCCCATATCTCATAGAATATACGTTGGGGTGTTTGCTTTCCAAAATGGGGTCATTTTGAGGGTAATTTCCCTGTCTTGGTGCCCCAGGACCTTCAAAAGTGTGATAGGTAGGAATGAAATGAGATGTGTCATTTATGCTCCTAGAACGCCTGAACGTACTACTTCAATGTTCGGCCTCTCTATGTGGCCAGGCTGTGTAAAAGTCCTACACATGTGGTATTGCCATACTCGGAAAGAGTAGCAGAATGTATTTTGGGGTGTAATTTTTGCTATATACATGCTATGTGTTAGAAATATCTTATAAATTGTCAATTTTGTGTAAAAAAAAATGCGTTTTCATTTTTTTCCACATATTCCAAAAACTTCTGGAAAACAATTAACCGTTCAAAAGACTTATTATGCCTCACAGAATATACGTGTTTGCTTTCCAAAATGGGGTCATTTTATGGGAAATTCCATTGTCCTGGTACTCCAGGGCCTTCAAAAGTGTAATAGGTGGTTGAGAAATGAGATGCGTCATTTTTGCTCGTAGAACGTCTGAAGGTACTACATCAATGTTGGTGCTCTGTATGTGGCCAGGCTGTGTAAAAGTCTCACACATGTGGTATTGCCATACCCGGGAAGAGTAGCAGAATGTATTTTGGGGTGTAATTTGTTGTATGCATATGCATATGCTGATAATATGACAATTTTGTAAAAAAAAAAATGATACAAAAAAAAAATCTTAATTTTGCAAAGAATTGTGGGAAAAAATGACAACTTAAAAAAAACTCACCATGCTACTTACTTAATACCTTGGAATGTCTAATTTGTAAAAAGGGGTCATTTGGGGGGTATTTTTACTTTCCTGACTTGTTAGTGTCTCAAGAAATGAGATACACCAGATGTACTGAAGGCCTGATCAGATGTGATAAATTTTCAGTGATTGACACCATAGTTTGTAGACTCTATAACTTTCACAAAGACCAAATAATATACACTAATGTGGGTTATTTTTTACCAAAGATAGGTAGCAGTATAAATTTTGGCCAAAATTTATGAAGAAAAATTAATAATTAGCAAAAATGTATGACAGAAACAAAGAAAAAAGCATTTTTTTCACAAAATGTACGTTTTATTTTATTTATAGCACAAAAAATAAAAAACCCACTAGTGATTAAATACCACTAAAAGAAAGCTCTATTTGTGTGGAAAAAAGGACGCACGTGAGAGCTCTGAAAGCTGAAAATTGGTCTGGTCAGGAAGGGGGTGTAAGTGCACTGTATTGAGGTGGTTAAGGGGTCTTCAGATCTGGTATGGATTTTAAGGGGAACCCTGTATCAAAATAAAAAAATGGCTTAGGAGTCCCCCCAAAATCCATACCAGACCCTTATCCAAGCACGCAACCTGGCAGGCAGCAGGAAAAGAGGGGGGGGGACAAGAGAGTGCCTCCCTCTTGAACCCTACCAGGCCACATAGCCCTCAACATGTGGAAGGTGCTTTGGAGTAGCCCCCCAAACCACTTTGTCCCCATGTTGATGGGGACAAGGGCCTCATCCCCACAACCCTTGCCCGGTGGTTGTGGTGGTATGCGGGCAGGGGGCTTATCGGAATATGGAAGCCCCCTTTAACAATGAGACCCCCAGATCCCGGCCTCCCCCCATGTGAAATGGTAATGGGTACATCGTACCCCTACCATTTCACAAAAAAATGTCAAAAATAGTAAAAAAGACAGGAGACACTTTGGGACAAGTACTTTATTACAAAATGAAAAAACAAAAATGTACCACGATGTAAATCCATCTCACGCCTGCGACGAGCCAAAAGAAATTTAATTTAAAAATTTGGTTCGGGGTTCCCCTTAATATTCATACCAGACCCAAGGGGTCTGGTAATGTACTGGGGGGGGGGGACCCATGCCGTTTTTTTCAATGAGTTTTATCTATATTGCAGAGACCCAACAATTCATTACAGCCGCAATCAGTTTTAAATTACTTTTTTCCGTTAGAAATGTCATTTTGATGTGGTACTGTTCTAAACACGGGAGAACTGTGCCACCTTACAGGCATACTATAGACACCACCCAGGCATGATATTTAAAGGAATGTTTAATTTTTATTGTTTCACTTTAAGCATTATTAAAATCACTGCTCCCGGAAAAAATTCAATTTTTAAAACTTTTTTTTCATTGATATATGTCTCCTGGGGCAGGACCCGGGTCCCCAAACACTTTTTATGACAATAACTTGCATATAAGCCTTTAAAATGAGCACTTTTTATTTTTCATGTTCGTGTCCCATAGACTTCAACGGTGTTCACGTGTTCCTCCAAATTTTTTGCCCGTTCGCATGTTCTGGTGCGAACCGAACCAGGGCTTTTCAAATGTACACTATATTGCCATTCATATTGGGATGCCTGCCTTTACACACACATGAATTTTAATAGCACCCCAGTCTTAGTCCACAGAGTTCAATATTGAGGTGGTCCACCCTTTACAGCTATAACAGCTTCAACTCTTCTAGGAAGGCTGTCCACAAGGTTTGGGAATGGTTGACCATTCTTCCAGAAGCATATTTGTGAGGTCAGGCACTGATGTTGGACGAGAAGGCCTGGCTTGCAGTCTCCACTCTAACTCACCCCAAAGATGTTCTGTTGGGTTGAGGTCAAGACTCTGTGCAGGTCAGTCAAGTTCTGTGCAGTCATGTTGGAACAGGAAGGGGCCATCCCCAAACTGTTCCCATAAAGTTAGGAGCATGGTAATGTCTTGGTATGCTGATGCCTTAAGAGTTCCCTTCACTGAAACTAAGGGGCGAGGCCCAACCCGTGAAAAACAACTCCACACCATAATCCTCCCTCCACCAAATAATTTGGATCAGTGCACAAAGCAAGGTCCATAAAGACCTTGTTAAAGACGCACTCCACTATAACTACATAGGGTACCGCATACTGTAATCTCACTAGACTTGTGCACAATGGAAAATTTTGTTTAGTTCGGTTCGTTGTCATTCGTAAAATACATAATTCCGTTCTGTTATATTCGTTATGTTACGTTAATACGTTTTCGGATGATATGTTATTTTTCGTAGAGTGTCGAATTCATTCGTTCGTATTTGTTGAAATTCGCTATTTATGTATGTATAGACATTAGTGATATTGATTCGTAGTTTGGAAAGTCGCTTGTTTATTGAATCTTTTAACACACACAATGACAACGTCTCTTCTCCTAGGCCCCTTTTATATTGTTTGACCAGTAGGGAGGCGGTAATCTCCCTAAAAATGGCAGGAAAAAGGTTAACCCTTCCAGCCTGGTTACCTCTAACTCACAGGTCAACCTGAGGACACAGTGCAATATTAAGACTTTATAACATTTTGCACCTAGCTGGATCAATCAACTTGATTAAACACATTAACCCCTTTGTAGGCAATTGACTATATGCTGTTAACATATTTTGTTCCTGTAATAGATATAATAGTTTTTTTTAAAGGATATTATCTGCATCAGTGTATATTTTTGAATGCTTATCTAAGCTTACCAAAAGTATCCAATCACATAACGTGAGGTAATCAATAACAAATTAAGGTGTTTTTGTTGAAAACTATATTAAACGGTGACATTCACACTCTATATTTAGATCAATATTGTAACATACAAGGGCTATCATGATTATCAGTATTGCTATTAGTCATATGACTTAATAAATTGCTGAATTTTTTTGGATCAATTTTTTGCTGTTCGATTCTGACCTTTGTTTACCAGTCTATTCTCTCCTTGTCACTTATAGAATTTTTTAATGTGAACTGTACCAAGTTTTTTGTCAAGTACATTTAAAAAAGCAAGATGTTTTTAACTTAACCACTTCCAGACCAGCCGCTGCAGTTGTACTGCGGCAGGTTGACTCCCCTGGGTGAACCGCAGTAACTGTACGTCAGCCCTTTAAGACGCTGTAGGAGGTGCACACGTGCTCCTGCAGCGTGTGCCCGCAGCCGATGCTAGTGCCTGGCAGACGTAATGACAGCCGGGCACCCGCGATGGCTCGTGACAGAGTGAGAACTGGCATCTGTGTGTGTGAACACACAAATCCCAGATCTCTCAGGGGAGAGGAGACCGATCATGTGTTCATAATAAGTATGAACACAGATCGGTCTCCTCCCCTAGTCAGTCCCTTCCCCCTACAGTTAGAACACACCTAGGGAACTCAGTTAACCCCTTGATTGCCCCCTAGTGTTAACCCATTTCCTGCCATTGACATTTATACAGTAATTTGTGAATTTTTATAGCACTGATCGCTGTATAATTGTCAACGGTTTCCAAAATGTGTCAAAAGTGTCCAATTTGTCTGCCGCAATATCGCAGTCCCGATAAAAATCACAGATCGTCTCCATTACTAGTAAAAAAAATAATAACAATGCCATAAATCTATCCCCTATTTTGTAGATGCTATAACTATTGCGGAAAACCAATCAATATACGCTTATTGCAATTTTTTTTACCATAAATATGTAGAAGAATACATATCGTCCTAAACTGAGGAAAAAATATATATATTGTTTTTAAATTTGGAATATTTATTATAGCAAAAATAAAGGTATTGGGGTTGATTTACAAAAGGCAACTTCACTTTGCACTACAAATGCACTGCGGAGTGCAGTCGCTGTACTGTAGATCTGAGCGGAAGATCTGAAATGAGGGGAAGCTCTGCTGATTTTATTATTCAATCATATGCAAGCTAAAATGCTGTTTTTTTATTTTCCTTGCATGTCCCCCTCAGATCTAAAGCAACTTCATTTCTAAGTGCACTTGCAGTGCACTGGTAGTGCAAAATGGATTTGCCTTTAGTAAATCAACCCCATTGTGTTTTTTTCAAAATTGTAACTCTTCTTTTGTTTATAGCGCAAAAAATAAAAACCGCAGAGGTGGTCAAATACCAAAAAGAAAGCTCTATTTGTGGGGAAAAAAAGTATATCAATTTTGTTTGGGTACAACGTTGCACAACCGCGCGATTGTCAGTTAAAGCGACGCAGTGCCGTATCACAAAAAATGGCCTAGTCATTGAGCAACCAAATCTTCTGGGGATGAAGTGGTTAATGTTTTCACAGATAAATGTGTTAAATAAATTCATGCCTTAGACCTTTCTGATGTATTTATGTCTAAGAGGTAGACAGCACCTTATGGTGTGACGTACTGCATTTGAAGGGCTGTTATGAAACGTATATAGCATATCTGATAATTGTTTCCATACATATCCAAGTGTGAAAAATATTTTTGACTCATAACCCAACAAACTAGAATTGTTTACAAGCTGTTTTAGACTAGAAATATGAAATAATCAGGGCCTATAAATAAAGAAGTGTTTTGCTTACATGTACAATTTACACAATTAGACCTGTAGGGATTTTCAAATGACTTTTTCAGAATGCTGTGTTTTTAGGAGATCGCTGTGTAACATTATCTGCCAAGCTCTGGTGAGCTGGTTCTACAGTGCTGTGAAATAGGTGTAGCATTAGTTGCTTCGTGGGTCTTGAGAGTTGGCCAGTTGCTGTTTTACATGTGCGATTCGTTTCGTACGTATTTCCCAAAATTCGTACGTTCTGAAGGATCCGAAATACGAATTGCCATGCGTCCGAATTCTGTACGCAATACGAACTTTTGTTTACGGATTTCGGATCAGTTGTCGTCGTATCGACGACTCAGTCATTGTGCTTATTATGAGGGGCTCCCACCATCCCTGTGTTATGCTGACTTCCTCCTGGGGCTGTACCTCTGCTGTGCTCATTATGAGGGGCTCCCACCATCCCTGTGCTATGCTGACTTCCTCCTGGGGCTGCTTATTATGAGGGGCTCCCACCATCCCTGTGCTATGCTGAATTCCTCCTGGGGCTGTACCTCTGCTGTGCATATTATGAGGGGCTCCCACCATCCCTGTGCTGTGCTGACTTCCTCCTGGGGCTGTACCTCTGCTGTACATATTATGAGGGGCTCCCACCATCCCTGTGATATGCTGACTTCCTCCTGGGGCTGCTTATTATGAGGGGCTCCCACCATCCCTGTGCTGTGCTGACTTCCTCCTGGGGCTGCTTATTATGATTGGCTCCCACCATCCCTGTACTATGCTGACTTCCTCCTGAGGCTGTACCTCTGCTGTGCATATTATGAGGGGCTCCCACCATCCCTGTGCTGTGCTGACTTCCTCCTGGGGCTGTTTATTATAAGGGGTTCCCACCATCCCTGTGCTGTGCTGACTTCCTCCTGGGGCTGCTTACTATGAGGGGCTCCCACCATCCCTGTGCTATGCTGACTTCCTCCTGGGGCTGCTTACTATGAGGGGCCCCCACCATCCCTGTGCTATGCTGACTTCCTCCTGGGGCTGCTTATAATGAGGGGCTCCCACCATCCCTGTGCTGTGCTGACTTCCTCCTGGGGCTGCTTATTATGAGGGGCTGCCACCATCCCAGTGCTATGCTGACTTCCTCCTGGGGCTGTACCTCTGCTGTGCATATTATGAGGGGCTCCCACCATCCCTGTGCTATGCTGACTTCCTCCTGGGGCTGCTTACTATGAGGGGCTCCCACCATCCCTGTACTATGCTGACTTCCTCCTGGGGCTGCTCACTATGAGGGGCTCCCACCATCCCTGTGCTATGCTGACTTCCATCTGGGGCTGCTTATTATGAGGGGCTCCCACCATCCCTGTGCTGTGCTGACTTCCTCCTGGGGCTGTACCTCTGCTGTGCTTATTATGAGGGGTTTCCACCATTCCTGTGCTGTACTAAAATACTGAGCAGGGGTACAGCCCCAGGAGGAAGTCAGTACAGCACAGGGATGGTGGGAGCCCCTCATAATAAGCAGCCCCAGGAGGAAGTCAGCATAGCACAGGGATGGTGGGAGCCCCTCATAGTAAGCAGCCCCAGGAGGAAGTCAGAATAGCACAGGGATGGTGGGAGCCCCTCATAGTAAGCAGCCCCAGGAGGAAGTCAGCATAGCACAGGGATGGTGGGAGCCCCTCATAATATGCACAGCAGAGGTACAGCCCCAGGAGGAAGTCAGCACAGCACAGGGATGGTGGGAGCCCCTCATAATATGCACAGCAGAGGTACAGCCCCAGGAGGAAGTCAGCATAGCACATGGATGGTGGGAGCCCCTCATAATAAGCAGCACTAGGAGGAAGTCAGCATAGCACAGGAATGGTGGGAGCCCCTCATAATAAGCAGCCCCAGGAGGAGCAGGCGAAAACTGGACCAGCGGTGCATGGCAGACAATCCGCTTCTCTCTTTCTCATCTAATGAAAATTCTTATTTCGGATAGGAAATTCTTCAACGGAATTTCGTATTTCGGATAAAAACCAAACTTCCATCAGCATCGACTGTCATATTGAGGTATATTTTTGCCTTTAAATTCATCGTAACGAACGCTCATACAAATTAACGAACCTAACGACAATTCGTATTTCGTACGAAATGAAACGGAATTTCAGACACGAAATACAAAGTACGAATTCATTTTAATACGAACCGTAACGGAACAGAACGAAACAAATTTATTGACGGCGCCCATGTCTAGTTGCTGTTGCATTTGTCTTAACGCTGAGCTGTGTTCTCGAAGGGTCCTACTGTGGGAGCTAGATCCCTGGTTAGCATTATTTTTGTTTAAAAGTTTAAATCAGTATTTTTTGCAGGAAAATTTCTTAAAACCCCAAAACATTATATATTTCATTAGCAGAGACCCTAGAGAATAAAATAGCGACTATTCCAATATGTTATGTTGCACAGTATTTGCGCAGCTCACTTTCAAATGCAATTTTTGGGAAAAAAAACAAGGAAAAAAACTTTTTTTTCCACCATGGCTTCAACATTTCTGGAAAAGTTACATCTCTAAGTATGAGA
This sequence comes from Lithobates pipiens, assembly GCF_037356315.1. Taxonomy (NCBI): domain Eukaryota; kingdom Metazoa; phylum Chordata; class Amphibia; order Anura; family Ranidae; genus Lithobates; species Lithobates pipiens. The sequence continues at coordinate 461,113,297 of NW_027507758.1, read as the reverse complement.
CTTATAAGGTTGATTAGAAATTAGGCAATAGAGAATCGCATATTATATATTTTCTTTAGTATTTTCTAGCCCACACGTAATTGTTTTAAACACTAGAGTAATGTAGTACAGAATACAAATAAAGCATATTAATGCCAGAGCAGTCTAGTAAATGGTTAAAACATCAGTTTATTTTTTTTTAGCAATGAAATGCTCCAGAGCAAACCAGCATAAGAACACTGTCCATATGGTGTTATGGTTTTCTCCCTATAATTTGGCCACTATCGTAATGAGAGCAGATTGGCAGTGCTCAAATATTGGAGATGTTTGGAGCTGATCTCCTGTCATTATTCGTGGTAAGGTCTTTAGTCCCCCATTATTTTAAAGGTTGAGGTTGTTTAAGCACTTCATAGAATTTCACCTAAACAGTATAGAAAGCTTTATTGTGGTATTAAAACTCAAATGTACTCCATAGACGTCATCTAGCGGCTTTACAAGATTTATAAGGAAACACTAAGTGATTTCTGCTCACATTATTTGTAGCAAACATGTTTTCCCTGGGAAAGCAAGATCCAAAGCTCAGTCTGTCCGCACATCTGCTCTCTGTCAGAATGTTTGCCATCGGTGACCATTCTGCATTGAATGCAAATCTTGAAGACAAGTAAGAGAGCATGAAATGATTTCTTATATATCGACTACCTGACTTACAGCCTCCAGTTCCCAGTTCGTATTGTTCCCTGGCAGTGGAGAAGGCTGACACTGGCCTGGCAGTTTTGTAGTTTACTAAATACATCATTTGACTAGAGTTAATCGATTTATAAGGCTTTAAATTATCTTATATGTTACAAAGGAGACTTTGTAGGGTTGAATATAAAAATAGAGTCTTACATGGAATTTTTCTTAAGCCGCGTACACACACGTAGCCGTCTGTCCGACGGACTTCGTCTGGCGGACTTCCCGCCAGACTGTCCGTCGGACTTTCCGAACGGGCTACTTGCCCACACATTGTACTTTTTTAGTGGACTAATATGGCGTACTAAGTCTGCCGTACTATCCGCCCTACTTTTGAAATGAACGGACTCGCCCACACACGCGGAGAAAAGTCCGCTCATTTCGAGCGCGTCTCCAGGTAGGCGGGGCCCGCGAAGGACACGCCACTGGCCCCGCCACCTGGTATGGACTTAAAGGGGAACCCCAACGCCGAAAAAGCTCCGGGGGTCTTCCGTCTTCAGGGATCTTCTCGCCGGACTCCTCCGCTATCTTCTTGTAGCTCTTTTGCTAGCGGAGGAGCCCGGCATTCTTCTTCGTCGCCGTGGCTTCTTCTTCCGACTTCAGGGGTCTTGTCCCCCTCTTCGGTTCTTCTGTCGCCGCCGCCGCCGCCTTCCGTTCTTCTTCTCCTTCTTCTCCTGGAGATGTTGACTCGAAGCTCTCTCTGGCCGCAATGCCAGGGACGCGCTGCGCGGGGACTTATATAGGGACAAGGGGCGGTGTCATCGGTTGATGTCACATGGGTTGATGTCACATGGTGACCCCGCCCCCTTACGATGTCACAGTCCCGGAGGATGCTGGGACTGTCGAAATGTGACATCAACCCATGTGACATCAACCGATAACACCGCCCCTTGTCCCTATATAAGTCCCCGCGCAGCGCGTCCCTGGCATTGCGGCCGGAGAGAGCTTCAAGTCAACATCTCCAGGAGAAGAAGGAGAAGAAGAAGAAGAACAGAAGGCGGCGGCGGCGGCGACAGAAGACCGGGCCACCGCCTGTAAAAGAGCTATATGAAGGCGCGGTGGCCCGGCAGAAGAACCGAAGAGGGGGACAAGACCCCCGAAGTCGGTAGAAGAGGCCACGGCGACGAAGAAGAATGCCGGGCTCCTCCGCTAGCAAAAGAGCTACAAGAAGATAGTGGAGGAGTCCGGCGAGAAGACCCCCGAAGACGGAAGACCCCCGGAGCTGTGCAATAAATTATTTAACTTGTGTGTTGTGTTTTTTTTTGTACTTTTTTTCACAGGTGAATGGGTAGGGGTACATTGTACCCCATACTCATTCACATAGGGTGGGGGCCGGTATCCGGGGGCCCCCTTATTAAAGGGGGCTCCCGGATTCCGATAAGCCCCTCACCCGCAGACCCCGACAACCAACGGCCAGGGTTGTCGGGAAGAGGCCCTTGTCCTCATCAACATGGGGACAATGTGCTTTGGGGTGGGGGGGCCCCTCCTTTCCTGGCCGGCCAGGTAGCGTGCTCGGACAAGGGTCTGTTGTGGACTTGGGGGGACCCCACGACGATTTTTTCGGCGTTGGGGTTCCCCTTTAAGTCCATACCAGGTGGGGGGGCCACCGGAGTCTCCTTCGCGGGCCCCGCCTACCTGGAGACCCGCTCGAAATGAGTGGACTTTTCTCCGGGCGGGAAAAGTCAGTTAATTTCAAAAGTACGGCGGACTTGCACACACACGGCCGGATTGTCCGCCAAAATGCGAGTCCGGCGGGAAGATTGGAGTGCAAAACTACTTTCTAAGTCAGCCGTACTTTCGGGTCAAAAAAGTATGCCGGAGGCTACACACGGGGGGGATTGTCTGGCGGACTTGAGTTTGCCGGACTTTTCCACCCGCTTGTTTGATCGTGTGTACGCGGCATTAATGGCACTGAGGATAGTCACAAACAAAAATAAAGTACATATCCTTTTTGAGGAAGGAGGAAGGATTCTAGTACAGTCAAAAAGAACCAAAGGTTTCTATGACTCCAGTAAAGAGATATCTATCTCCCAACATCCAAGAACCTATGACAAACAGTGCTTTATGCTCATTAGTAGTGTCACTTGTGTGCAGGCTTAGTCCAGCAATCTGGCAACATTATCTTTGTAAGGAAGGACTTATCTATCTGGGATTATTAAAGGGTTTGTAGGGTCCTTTAAAACTTCCATTTGCAACTTCAAGCTCTTCTGTCATTGTTTGTACATGTAGATTGTTGACCAGCTTTATGGAAGGAACACTTCTAATTAACAATGAACACGTTTTTAAAAATACGCTGAAAGTTGACTAATATGTTTGTAAATCAAGTAATCTGGAGTGTATTCCATATCTGTAATATTATGGTTGGTTATCAGTTTTAATTGATGCAAATAAACAGTTATTTTGTCATTCCCGAGCCTTGCTGTCTGTGTCTACAGACACAAACAGCGGGCTTTGGCCATGCCATTTGGAGCATCTGGGGATATTTGATTCCCTTGTGTCACTATCACACATCACAGCCAGAAGATTGATACCTACACACTGCCCATTCAAAGGGGAGATTTATTAAAGCTGGAGCAGCTGTGCATTGCAACCAATCGGCTTCTATCTTTAGCTTGTTCAGCTAAGCTTTGAAGATGAAAGAAAGAAGCTGACTGGTTACCACAGTTGCTCTATATTCTGCCTGCTCCAGTTTTCATCAATTCCTCTGAAAGTGTACTGTATCAAATAGAATACAAGTCAGATAAGCTTACACACATCATTTTTCATTGTGAGTGCAACTTTTAAAAACGTTGTTGGATTAAAGTTATTACAAGACCTTGGGCAGTCCTTTTCCCTTTACACTACTTTTCATTATAATCTATGGAGGACAATATGCAAAACTGCAAGTAAAGATAAAAACCTGTGACGCTTTAGCACAGAGCTCCCGCACATCATTCTTAATTGATCCGGTTTCCAGAAGCACAAACAGCCAGATTTTACATGCAGCACACTCCTGCAGCGTCGGTGGCAGATTACAAGCAATGATGACACGTGGAAGCAAGGTAGATGGCCCGCGGCCAGCATTCCAACATGGCGGCTCTCTGCCCTCTGCACAAAAGGCAAAAACTCAGGAGGGGGTGAGTAAACATCCTACTGGCCCCAAAGAAGGACCTGGAGACCCCCCAAAAGACATGAGATACTATGCTATGAAACTGACAGGAAAATCTGACTGGCGCAATGTGCCTGACCTGAATGCAGACACAGAGCATGGTGTGGCAGACATGGAGGACAGTGAGATGGGGCAGGGGCAGTGGCCATACAGGAGCAGACAGACACTTACACTGAGGAGATGGAGGAATCAGAAGGCACAGGAGAGGAGGAGGGAGAGCAACCGACCCTGTGTCACATACCTGATGGTTGAGCCCATGGATGCAGGGAGCGGCATCTCGTATTCCTCTGGCTCAAGAACTCCTGGCAGAGCAGACAGATGTTCAGGAGCAAAGAAGAGGCACAAGTGCCTGGCAAGTCACAAATGCAAGGGCTGGTCCGGACTCCGAGTAGCAGATGGGAAACCAGATGCAGGCTGGGATCGGGATCAGCGGAGAGCAGAAGCAGCAGGAATACCGGAACAGAGAGGAAGGTGTCTTGTAGATCAGGACACTAGCAGATCTTCAAGCAGGCTGGATTGGACGCTGGTAGGCAGGAACAGCACCAAGGTGGCAGGCAAGGTGTAGTCTGAGTCAAGCAGGGTCAAACACAGGTGGACAGAATTGGTACCAAGGCAGCAGGCAGAAGAATAGTCAAGACAAACTGGGGTTGGTGGCAGGCAGCAAACAGAGGGTAGTCAGAGGCAAACCGGGTAAGAGGTATCAGGTAACAAGTAAGGTATAGCAGAGGGGTCTCTCAGGAATGCTGTAGACCGGACAGCAGGGAGGCAAGGTGACAGGTCCCTTTAAATAGCCCCTTTGGCACCAAGATCCATCATACTGCATTTTTGCACGCGTTTGTGCGCACCCGCATATGCCTGTGCGCACGTGCACATACTTGTGCGCGTTCGCACGCTCACATTATCATTACCGTGCACCCTCATGCGCCCACTAGTGCCCTCGCGCACCGAGTGCGCCCATCGGCGTTAGCGCGCACCCAACAGCGTTAGCGCGCACCTGCAAGTGCCCGACAACGTTACCATGCACCCGCGTTCGTCCATATGCGCCCTCGCGCACCTGCGTGCGCCTATCTGCGTTGACGTGCACCATTGTGCGCCGGTTGGCTCTTCTGCTGGGGATACTGGAGGTAATATTTCTGGGAACAGCCAGGTGATCAGAACGTCCTTCTTGGTACCCTGGCAGCGATATTAAGAGCTGTTAATAAGTGTACCACCTCAGTTAACAACCTACAAGCCCGATTTTGGAGTTTGAAGGAGGAGGTCAGTCTGGTCAGACAAGATCTTCAAAAGATCAAGGAACGCACAATGGCCACTGAGAGCAGAATCGGTGATATAGGGGATAAGCTGCCCGCCATGATTAAAGAATCCCAAGTAACTACCCATTTAGCCAAAGCCACAGACATGCAAGCAGAGGATTTTGAAAATCATTTAAGGTGCAATAATGTGGGCTGCCTGAGTAGGTAGAGGGCCGAGACCCTACCCAATTTGTGGAGCAATGGCTTACTGATACTTTTCAGCAAAGAGGCATTTACACATCTCTATGCAGTGGAAAGGGCTCACAGAGTCCTGACTAGGCCACTACCACCAGGCCATCCCCTGCACCCCATGTTGACGAGACTGCTAAATTATAGAGACAGAGAAATCATCCTGAGACTGGCAAGAGAATGCAGAAATGTTCAGTTTAATGGAATGAGAATTTCCTTCTACCTGAGGTGCAGCATAGCAGGTCACGTTTTTCAGATGTTAAAAAGCGCCTGCAGAGGCTCCAGGCCTCCTACGTAATGCTATACCCGAAAAAAAGTTCCACATCACCTCAGGAGGGCGATCCCATTTCTTTGAGAATGCAGCGGATGTTTGCTGGATGCAAATGAGAATGCTCTCAGACAGGCTCAGAGGCCAATATCGGAGGAGGACTGAGAATCTTAGTATTACTGGGCGTTATGCAGGGTTGACTTCCCTAGCTCTCCATCTTGATTGAGAGCCCTTCTGGAAACGTACAATGATCTAAAGTTCTACAAAATGCGAGTTTGGAGGTGTGATTGTTTATGGACTTTCTTATATTGCGCCTTACTTTTGTCTGTATCGATGTGTTAAGCGATCAAGTGGACAATGCCTAGGACCTCTTGTCCCCAACCCTTCAGAAGTTGTTTGGACTATCTTGGTGCAGGAGTGTACAGGAAAATCAAAATCCATACATATCATATCTCATATCCCTGTCATATCGCACCGCAGCAGTTTAGAGCACCGTTGTGCTTGTTGAACCATTATCCCTGTTTTTGTTTTCTCTGAGCAGTAGAGAGGTTTTGTAATGACTACATCGTAGCATGACCAAGGTGTGGCCAGAGCTGACACTGAACTGCTGGCACAGGTACAGGGAACTGATGACTATGACACGGGAACCATCAGGGAAAAGCTGCTTCCCTAATTACCCTACAAGGTACTGATGAATACTTTTAAAATAACTATGGTATCAATAATTTCTTAGAACATAAGAGGATTGAATGATCCCCTAAAACGCACCATGGTGTCTTCTTTGTTACGTAAATACCTGCCTGCAATTTGTGCCCTACAGGAAACGCATCTTACTGCTGACTCTGTAACTTGTTTGGGTTTCCGGTGGGTGGGGAGGGCATATCACTCCACTCACACCTCGTTCACCAGAGGTGTGAGCGTACTGGTACATAGTTCTTTAAATTATGAGGAAGTTGATTCGTTGATTGATGCTGAGGGAAGGTGTTTTTTTTACTGTGCTGCCTATATACTCTTAAATGCATTCTTGCTTTTGTTTATATACCTCCACCCTATGATAACCAGATCCTGGAGGTATGGTTACCATTAGATCTGGTAAGAGTTAAATGCCTTCTAGCTCCATTTATTCCCCTCACATGAGCGAATTGTGACACAAATTATAGACTTCTGGCATAGCCATACAGAGGAGGTAAATGCCAATATTACATGGGAGGCATTTAAGGCAATTCTAAGAGGAATCTTTATCAGAAAGATTCAAGCGAATAAAGGCAACACAAACGCTCAGAGGGAGTCCATAGAACAGTTGGCATATTACACTGAAAAAGCATTTGTAGAGCACCCAACGGATAGTAATAGAGAGGCATGGCAGGCTGCTCAGGCTACCATGAACTGCATGACCGCTTTGGTGGCAGAGAACAAGAGATTTTTCAAGAGGTTGGCCTTCTATGAGGAGGGGGAACGCACGGGTCACCTCTTAGACAAAATTGCTCATGCTCACCAACAGTCACCTTCTATTGGGGCGTTACGAACAGCCACTGGAGAAGTCACTAACTCCCCCTCTCAGATAATGTCCACCTTAGTGGATTACTACTCCTCCCTCTATGAATCTAAACAGAACTACACAATAGATTCTCTAAACAGTTATTTGAATACTGTACAACTCCCCCAAATGTCTTCCTCCTCTAGGAAGCAACAAGATGCCCCCCTAACATTAAAGAAACTGCAGTTGGAGACCGATGCGTTCTCCAACTCCAAGGCCCCAGGGGATGATGGCCTGCCCACAGACATGTACAAGCAATATGCAGAGTGTATATTACCTAGACTGCTGAAGGTATTTAACAAGGCTAGGAAGGCAGGGGAGCTTCCCCAATCTATGTCTAGGGCCACAATTGTGTTAATTCTGAAGCCACATAAAGACCCCCTTGATCCGGGATCGTATCGTCTGATCTCACTTTTACAAAATGACGTCAATATCTTGGCAAAAGTCCTGGCCTTGCATCTTAACAGAGTGATTTCCCTACATTGTCCACTCTAATCAATCTGGATCTATGCCCCAGAAATCTACTTCAATTTCCTCAACATTCAGTCACCAGCGGATAGTGGTGGGATCGAGTATTACTGCCCCTCAATTCCCACAAGGCTTTCAATAGCATTGAATGGGACTATCTCTGGGTAGTCATGTGCAAATTTGGATTTGGGGACAGATTTATTTCATGGGTGCAACTACTATATTGCACACCGATAGTGCACATCAGAGAGGGAGGCTAAGTCTCCCAGAGCTTTAAACTGCATAGAGGCATGAGACAGGGCTGCCCCTGTCGCCGCTACTATTTGCCCTGGCTATAGAGCCTTTGGCCGCTTTGGTCCGATCCAATACTTCCATACAGGGATTTAGGTATGGGGAACTTCAGGAAAAAATAATGATGATGCGGATGATACGATGCTGTTCCTCGGTGATACATCTACTTCCCTACGAGAGGCAATGGTGGTGATAAGGGAGTTTAGGGAATATTCCGGCCTAGTCATAAATTGGACTCTCTTATGTTACTGGACATGACACTCGACCCCTCAGTGCTAACCATACAGGACATTCCAATCTCTGGATCTTTTAGATACCTGTGTATACAAGTAACCGCCCAACCCTTGGACTACATTGGACTCATTGGAACCCCCCTGCTTAATCGTTGCCGAGACAAGGTCAAAGTATGGAGCAGGCTTAAGATATCCATTCATTTAAAGTCCCGCCCCCTTGCTCTCCCCCCATTCTTAAGATATCCCTAATGGGAAGCGTAAACCTTATTAAAATGATGATGCCACAGCTGCTCTATGTGCTACAGAACACCCCAATGGTCATTCCCTTGAACAAATTTAGAATAACGAACTTAATTTTTAGGTCGCTGTTTTGGCAATCTAAACCTGCCAGGATAAAACTAGAGTAGCTATAGCACCCAAAAGAAGCAGGAGGATTGGCGCTGCCTAATCCTTGGCTGTATTAGTTAGTTTCACAGCTACAACACATAACCAGGGAAGTACGCCCCCACCAGGAATCGCACCTGAATCTACTAGATTCCTCTCCCAAAATACTCGAAATTCTAAAATTACGACGGGATCGGGGGTGGCGGATGGTCTGGAGGCCCTAAAATTCAGTAAATCTAATAAACTCTATACCACATATGCACTCATGCAGAAAATCAGGTAAGAAAGGTAAGAACAATGCAAAGGGTACAGGGATTCACTAAATACAGTCCCATATGGAATAACAATTATTTTCCCGAAATAGTGAAAATAGCATATGGCGCAAAATGGTTACAATTCGGTATATCTCATCTGACCCATATCTTTCAGGGGGGAAAGTTAAGCTCATTCTCAGAGATCAGAGAGGCCTTTAGACTCCTTAACACAATGCACTTTTATTACATACAGCACAATGGTCTTTGGATCCCACCTCTATCTTCAATTACCTGTTTGAGGTTACCATATACAAAGGATTTATATCTTGTAGCTACGCTATGCTCATCTGCCTTTTCCATGGTGATGTCCCCTTAAGCGGTGTCACGGTGGGAAAGAGACATTGGGGCTTTTGAGGAGGAGCAGTGGGAGGAGGCCTTACAGGCTGTCCCCCAATGTTCACTGAATGTAGCTCAGCATGTGTCACAATTATATATCCTTTTAGGGTCCACTATACACCAGCTAGATTAGCTTGTATGGGGGTAAGATCAGATGTTGAATGTACTAGATGTAGCAGAGACCATGGAGATTTGATACATCTCCTCTGGAGATGTCTGAAGCTTCGTTTATATTGGACTCAGGTCCTGACCACTATTAACTTAGTCTTCCAGACTAAGATCCCAGTTGATCCAAAACACTGTATGTTAGGTACTCTTGATGCAATCCCAATGGAAGACACACCAAGACAGGCTGTGGTGAGGGCCCTCTTTCAGGCTCGGAAAGTAATCCTGAGACATTGGAAATCCATAGAACCCCCAACATTGCAGGAGTGGATTACTCAAATGGGCGATACTATTAGATTAGAAAAATGTATCTACCAGCACAGAGGCAAACGACGCATGTTTGACAAATTATGGGCCTCATGGCTGGATGTTCCTGGACTAGCCCCTTTAGATTTGGTTTATGACTGACTGTTTTAGTACCTGTTATTGTATCAGTCTCTTCTGTTAAATGAGGGGACAACAAGAAATTAATATTCATTTGGATACAATGGAGATCGGGTGGATGGTTCCTGGGTCTTTAGACTAATCTTTATAATATGATGTTGCTATGTATCTTGGAATAGGCTGCTTATGTATACCTGTGCCGCTCTGTACCATGTATGTACATATACTCTTTGTGCTCAATAAACACTTTTTGTTTGATAAAAAAAAAAAAGATAAAAACCTATCCTTCAGTCCAGCTATGATTTTTTTTTCTAAATCATCAAATGTATTTTAGAATGATTTAGCAAACTTACTTAAACCTTTATTTATATCAGCTACCAATGATTCTTTACATCTCCAAAATTATTAATTATTCTGTTTTGGGTAGATGCTGTCAGGCTGAATCACCTAATGTAATTGTCTTCTTTAGCTTAAGAATCAGTTGTTTTATTTTATAAAGAATAAAGCAGGAGGACTGAGATTATCTTGCACAACTGATCCTAAATAGGGATGTATTCTGGTACTCCAAAGACAAAGTATTTTTTGCTAGCGGAGTTCTCAAGGCATACAGGAGACCAAAGGATGGATAAGTCCAAAAGACTTACATTTTCAAAGATATCAATAACTGTTGGATTTGTAGAACACACACATTTTAGTGACCTTCAAGCAATTGTAGCGTTAAGCTTACATCACAGCTCAGACAACACAACTAGAAATAACGAGGGATATTGGGATTTCCACGTACAGCTACAGTTAGAAAGTCCTTTGGGTAGAACTGTCATTGCCACTGTAGCATTTCAGATTAGGAAAGGGTATTTTTTCACAATAAATCAATATTTTTCATTAATGCTACTAACTGATATATTTTTGTCAGAAGATATCCAGAATAAATAGAGTGTGCTATGGCATTCATCAAGCATATCATGTCTGCAGTGGTTTAACCACACATGAGAAATGTAGAGGTTTAGGATTCAACCATACAGAACCTGTAAACAAGTGCAAAAAAGATGTTTTGTCTATCTAGCCATACTCCTAACTCTTAATGTCTGCAAATTTCTAACAAATGTAATATTATAATGCAGTACTGTAATCTTGCCAATCATGTTCTGTTATATCTGCAAAGGATGTTCAATGAGGATGAAGGAAGTGATTTCAGTTAAACTTTCATCATGCACTTACCGTTTTTGCTGTTAGCAAAATTAAGTCAAACCGGAAACTCTCAGATTCCCTTGCTTAGGGGAAATGTGAAAAAAAAGTAAATTGGGCTACAATCACTTTAGTCTTTTTACCATTTATAGCTGAACTAAAATATATGAGAGAGGGATAGGGGTACAGAATACCACAAAAGCGTACAAAATATGATATGATATTCTCAGGAATTTTTTTCTTTAGGTGTAGGAACCTTCCCCGGGCCAACTCCAAGCGCCCAACCATGCCTCAACCCTCCCGCCAGCCACACCTTCCTTAGAGAAGAGAAGTACAGCGGTGCCGAATAAGTTATATTGGTAAAAAGTTAAAGCTTAGAACTGTGTATCTCAAATGGCCAATGGTTCAGGAATGTTAAACACACAAAGTACAGGACTCAGGAGTGCATAAGACATAGGGCCCAGCAGTATATATTGTGCAGTGGTGAGAAGTGTGTATCACAAAGGACGTAGAACAAAAATCAGCAAAAGGGACAGTAATACATTCAATGTGAAGCAGCCTTGAGCTCAAGAATATGCAACATACCTGTAAAGCCCTGTGTACAGAGTGCATGGGTCAGGAATATGTAACAGACAACCCTTTGTACAGAGTGCAGTGGTAAAGCAAATGTATTATGCAGTCCAGCATAGAGAATGCAGGGCTCTGGAGTATGTAACACAAAATCCATTGTACAGAATAAAGCATTCAGGAGTACCTTGGTCACTGAACTCTGTATGCTTTACTGCCCACCAGCAAATTACCAAGGTCTTCCCCAAGCATTAATCCCCCTTCCCTCAAGTTTCCCCCCCCAAAGGTAAGCATCAAATGTTCTCCTCTGCGTACCTCTTTTCTTACCTCTGCTTCCTCCATCCACAGCTTATCTCTGCAATCCTTGTCCAGGGCTCACCTATGCATCCCCGATCCACAACTCACCTCTTCTTCCCCCTGTCCACAGCTCACCTCTGCACCCTTATCCATGGATCACCTTAGCACCCCCCATCCACAACTCACTTTTTCCCCCCCTGTAAATATCTCACCTGCGCACCCCACCAATTACATCCTAAACCCCCAGTCCACATCTCACCTCTGCACCCCTATCCATATTATCTCTGCCCCCCTTCCACATTTCATTTCTCTACCCTCATCTAAAGCTCACCCCAAACCACAGTTCTCCCCTCTGTCACCCCAGCCCATCATTAACCTCTGCACAACCTGCCCCACCCTCACAGCTTTCACTTTGCACAACCCACCTTCTGCACTCTGCACAAATTTCCACCCTTCCCAATTCTCCTTTCTGCAGAAATTTCCCCCACTTTTCCAGTTTTCCTCTCTGCATCTCTACCCAGCTCTCATCAATATAAATTTACTTATGCTCCTCAGTTACATTCAAGTCTGTGGCAGAGACTTTGCTCAAGTGTTCTACATTCAAGTCTGTGGCAGAGACTTTGTTCAAGTGTTCTACATTCAAGTCTGTGGCAGAGACTTTGTTCAAGTGTTCTACATTCAAGTCTGTGGCAGAGACTTTGTTCAAGTGTTCCACAGTCAAGTCTGTGGCAGACACTTTGTTCAAGTGCTCTACATTCAAGTCTGTGGCAGAGACTTTGTTCTACTTAAACACTCTATCGGCTGCTAGGCCTAGTGAGAGGAAGTCGATCCGGTAGCTGTGAGAATCCAGTTGTGAAACAGTAATTCTCTGGATTTCTATTGTGAGAAACTTCTTATTTCTGCAGTTCCAGAAAAAGGTACCTTAACTCCCTTCCTAACCTTCTACCCTTCATTTAAGAGACTGTGTTATCTTTTAAATAAATATCCCAAAAAGAGGATCCAGTGTCAGTTTCTGCAGTTCTTTGGGCCATCTACCACGGGAAACCCCTAGACGCATATGAGGTCAAGAAGGTAAGGGTAAGCCCAATAAAACCAGCAGCTCCTTCGGGGGTCAGTGCTAAAGGTGTATGTGCTGGCTTTTTTTTTTCTCTGAGCACAGTACAGTGTGATTGGGATGAGCTCCACCTATCAGGACTGTACCACAGAGTCAAAGAGGACTTTTAGAGCTCTGTACTTGGCTTTGTGCTACAATGTCTAAGTAGTAACAGCAGGTGGGAAGAGAAGCTTCCACTAAATCAATACAGGCAGCTGCAGCTGGGATCCAAGGCATTCCTCAGGGCTCGTGGGCAGGAGCCCTGGATGCCCAGTGCTAGTATAGAGAAGCAGGTAGAGGAAGTGAGCTGTGCAGAAAACTTCTGTGTCAAATGAGTTTGGAGTGGAGGGGACTGCCGGGGGATGCCGGAACGGAGTTATGGTATCTTCCAGCTAAAAAAAAAAGCTATGGGTATTCTGATAGTCTTCAATCCTTTGAAAGCAGTCTCTTACTAACAGTTACCCCAGTGGGTAAAAAAAACTGAAGGGACCAACTCCAAAACTTTTTTTCTTCCTTCAACAGCACTAATGATTTTCTGTAAATGTGTTCTGTTTTCGTATAAGAAAAATTGCATACGAAATGAGCGCTTATGAAAGGAAGTTGCTTATAACCCGATTCATAATCATATCCATAACATCAATTGAGCAGTGATAAACTGCACCTTCCCCTTTCACTGAGGGCAGTAAGCATCTCAGTGGATTCGGATCCAGGAATACCTAAGACACTTACTTGACATCAGGATGTGCAGACTGAGCTAATGTTTATATTGTAAGACTAATGCAGCGTACACACGACCGGACTTTTCGACAGACTAGGTCCAACGGAATGAATCCGCCAGATATTATGATCGTGTATGGGCTCTTTTTTTCCCAAAAGTCAGACGGACCTAGAAATAAAACATGTTTCAAATCTTTCCGACGGACTTGAGTCCGGATAAAAAATTCAGTTCGTCTGTATGCTAGTCCGTTGGACGAAAACCGACACTAGGGCAGCTATTGGTTACTGGCTATAAACTTCCTTATTCTAGTCCGGTCGTACGTCATCACGTTTGAATCCATCAGACTTTGGTGTACTTATGTGTGCCCAAGTCAATTCATTTGGAAAGTCCATTGGAACTCTGCCGAAAGTCCGTCGGAAAGACCGTCAGACCTAGTCCATCGAAAAAAGTCTGGTCGTGTATACGCGGGATAAGGAACAACAGTGGTTGCATTTGTATTAGTAACTCTGCTTTGCAGCTTAGGACTATGTCTCCCCATAACAGGGCTTTAGGGGGAGGTAAAAGAGTAGTGATGGACGAACTTCGGGACATTTCGCGAACGCGGCCGATTGTTTGCGAACCGGAATGTTCGCGGCGGGCCCCATTGACTTCAATGGGAGGCGAACTTCGCAAACCTACAGGTCAAATTTGCAGCCACAAAATAATTAATAGCTGTGCAAACATAGTCCCACCACATGGCCAATGACATAACTCATGTATGAGGTGAATCTGGGATCAACAACTACAAGCATTCTTTTTTTATATGGGAAATTGTTGTGACAATTCAGGACTGTGGAGCGCATGAAGGCAATGGAGGAGAGGGAAGGTCAGGGACCAGGGTAGGCAAAGAAGAGGGTGCAGGAGATGATCACCAGCAGCGTGACATACAGCAATGACACCTGCACCCTGATAGAGTCATCTGACAGCAGCCCCGTGATAGAGAGCACTGACATCAGCAGCGTGACATACAGCAATGACACCTGCACCGTGATAGAGTGATCTGACAACAGCACCGTGATAGAGAGCGCTGACATCAGCAGCATGACATAAAGCACTCACACCAGCACCGTGATATACAGCACTGACAGCAGCACCATGATAGAGAGCACTGACATCAGCAGCGTGACATAAAGCACTCACACCAGCACCGTGATATACAGCACTGACAGCAGCACCGTGATAGAGAGCACTGACATCAGCAGCGTGACATAAAGCACTCACACCAGCACCGTGATATACAGCACTGACAGCAGCACCGTGATAGAGAGCACTGACATCAGCAGCGTGACATAAAGCACTCACACCAGCACCGTGATATACAGCACTGACAGCAGCACCGTGACAGAGAGCACTGACATCAGCACCGTGATATACAGCACTGACACCTGCACCGTAAGCAGTCCCAGGAGGAAGTCAGCATAGCACAGGGATGGTGGGAGCCCCTCATAATGAGCATAGCACAGGGATGGTGGGAGCCCCTCATAATATGCACAGCAGAGGTACAGCCCCAGGAGGATGTCAGCACAGCACAGGGATGGTGGGAGCCCCTCATAATAAGCAGCCCCAGTAGAAATATGACACCGCTCAACCTCTTCAAAGAGGAGGGTACGGGCATATAGTATGGTGTGCTTTTTTTGGACAAGGAAGTGAGCCAAATGAAGAAAGAAGGTCTCTGTGCTCAATTTAAAAAATTGTTTATAGACATATACATGGTCTACTGGTCACATGTGTTGAATTCCTCCGAGATCCATGCCTCATTCATTTTTAGAAATGTGAGGTAGTTAACACTGTCGTGAGCTAGGTGAGTACGCTTATCGGTCACGATCCCCCCTGCTGCGCTGAACGTCCTTTCGGACAGGACACTGGATGAGGGGCAAGCCAACAGTTTGATTGCAAATTGGGCAAGCTCTGGCCAGAGGTCAAGCCTGCCCACCCAGTAGTCCAGGGGTTCATCACTCCTCAGAGCGTCCACATCGGCCGTTAACCCGATGTAGTCGGACATCTGACGGTCTAGGCATTCCCTGATGCTGGATCCGGATGACACCTGTCGATGGGTCGGCTGAAAGAATGACCTCATATCCGAAGTCACCAACACATCTTCAAACCGGCCTCTTCTTGCAGGCGCTGTTGGATTGGTACCCGAAACTCCTTCTCTGGGAGGGAGAATTGCTCCTCTGCCAGCGCACGCAAAAGCGGAATGCAGCATTTCTCGAAGCAAGGCTTGGAAGTTCTGCATTCTGACAGCCCTCTGTGACGGTGGTAACATTTCCTCCATTTTGTGTTTGTATCGGGGGTCTAAGTACGTTGCCACCCAGTACTGGTCCTTGACCCTTATGCTTTTTATACGGGGGTCCCTATTAAAACACTGGAGCATGAAGGCCCCCATTTGCACTAAAGTGAAAGCGGTGTGGTGGCCTGGCTCCTGCTCATCATCCAGGATAATGTCGTCCTCTTTATTCTCCTCTCCCCATCCACGCACAACAGGGATCCCAGAAAGGTTTAAAGCATGCTCTTCTTGCTCCTCCTCATACGCCCCAGCACCATCCTCCTCTTACTCCTAAGAAGCTGGAAACTTTATTTAAAGCCTCCTTTTCTATGGCTGGCGCTGTGGTCGCAATCGGCATGTGCCTGTTCCTCAAGGAACAAATGAAGCAGGTGCTTAACCTCCTCTCCACTGAGGAGGGCAAGGTTAATGCAGACCTTCCTAAGGCTTTGTGTTTTGCAATTGATGCCATTATGGATTCTGTTCAGCAAGCATTCTGCCTTTCCCTCCTGACGGTACACATGCGCAGGGCCCTTTGGCTTAAACATTGGGCAGCTGAGGCTTTAATGCAAAAAATATTTGAGCTGTTTTATGGAGAACGCCTGTTTGGGGATGATCTGGACAAATATATACAGAAGATTATCAGGGGTAAGACCACATTGTTCCCAGTTAAAAGGAAGAATAAACGTCCCTCATTTGGAGGTTTTCTGTCCCCAACCCCTGGAACTTCGACCTCTAGGCAGTGGCAACGGCCTGCCCAGCCCAATACTAGGGGAAAGGTCCAAGGCCAAGCCCAAGGGCAAAAGAAGTCTTGGGATCCAAGATCTGTTATACAGAACTCCAAAACCTCCCTATGAAGAGGCGCCCCTGCTCATCCGAGTGGGGGGAAGGGATTCAGGACAAATGGGTAGCTTCCACGATGTCTCTGGGCTATAAACTGGAGTTCCTGGAGCTTCTGCCATCTTGTTTCCTAAGGTCAAGAGTCTCCAAAGATCCAGAAAAAAGAAGACCCTTGTTTCTGGCCTTAGAACGTCTACTATCCCAAGGGGTAATTATAAAAGTGACCCCAGAAGAGCAAGGCTCAAGGTTCTACTCAAACCTCTTCACGGTTCCAAAACCGAATGGGGATGACAGATCTATTCTAGTTCTAAAAGACCTGAATCAGTTTTTAGACATTCGTTCTTTCCGCATGGAGTCAGTCTGCTCAGTAGTTTCCACCCTACGGGGGGAGAATTCTTGGCATCAATAGACATCAAGGATGCATATTTACATATGCCAATATTTACCACTCACCAAAGATTTCTAAGGTTTGCAGTGGATCGATGCCACTTCCAATTCGTGGACCTACCTTTCGGTCTTGCTGCAGCACCTCGAGTGTTAACGATAATTCTAGCCCTGCCCTTAACAAAACTAAGGGCTCAGTGCATAACAGGGACAGCTTATATGGATGATTTGCTACTTGTAGAACAGTCCGTAGCACACTTAGATCGCAGTGTGCTCAGAACAGTAGAGTACTTATGCCCCGTACACACGGTCAGATTTTCCGACAGAAAATGTTCGATGGGAGCTTTTTGTCAGAAATTCCGTCTGTGTGTAGGCTCCATCAGACATTTTACATCGGAATTTCCGTCACACAAAATTTGAGATCTGGATCTCAAATTTTCCAACAACAAAATCCGTTGTTGGAAATTCTGATCGTGTGTACACAATTCTGACGCACAAAGTTCCATGCATGCTCGGAATCAAGCAGAGGAGCCGCACTGGCTATTGAACTTCATTTTTCTCAGCTCATCGTACGTGTTGTACATCACTGCATTCTTGACGTTCGCAATTTCTGACCAACTTTTTGTGACCATGTGTATGCAAGACAAGTTTGATCCAACATCCGTCTGAAAACATCCATGGATTTTGTTGTCGGAATGTCTGATCAATGCCCGCTTGTGTGTACGGGGCATTAGAGTACCTAGGCTGGGTCCTCAATCTAGAAAAGTCTTCCTTACAGCCCCTAAAAAAGGCTGAAGTATTTGGGCATGGTTATAGACACAGTTCAAAGCAGAGTATTTTTACCCAGGTCAAAAGCCAAAGCCATAAAGGATTTGGTCCAGGTAGTCATAGCAAGGAGATTCGGCTATGTGTGACTATAGGGGAAAATGGTGGCTGTTCCCAGTTTCACTTAAGGCCTTTGTAAAGCAGCATCCTCTCTGCCTGGAGCAAAACAGTACAAGCCTTGGATCTTCCAATGTGCCCATCACCATGGGTACGCCAGAGCCTAAATTGGTGGTTGTTAACCAAGAATCTACTAAAAGAAAAATCCTTTGTGCCAGTTACTGGGAAAGTGGTAACCATAACCACCAGATGCCAGCCTAATAGGCCGGGGAGTGGTTCTGGAAGAAGGTTCAACCCAGGAAAGAAGGTCGAGAGCTGACAGGCTCTTGCCCATCAACATTCTGGAGATCCAGGCAATTCGTCTAGCCCTCAGGGACTGGACTTGCAGGTTGCAGGGTTGTCCTGTCCGGATACAGTCTGACAATGCTACAGCAGTGGCCTATATCAATCACCAAGGGGGCACCAGGAGTCTGGATGCCCAAAAAGAGGTGAATCACATTTTTTTGTGGGCAGAGAAGCATGTTCCTTGCCTGTCTGCAGTCTTCATTCCAGGGGTAGAAAATTGGCAGGCAAATTTCCTAAGCCATCAGCAGCTGTGCCCAGGAGAATGGCCTCTACACCCCAACATTTTTCAGGCCATATGTCAAAAATTGGGTACCCTGGCTGTAGACCTGTTGGCTTCCAGGTTCAACAAGAACCTAGATAACTTTGTGTCAAGAACAAAGGATATTCTAGCACAAGGGTCAGATGCCTTCACGATTCCGTGGGATCAGTACTCTCTGATCTATGCATTCCCTCTAGTTCCGCTTCTCCCGCGATTCCTTCGGAGAGTCAACAGGGAGGGAAAGCTGGTAATTCTAGTGGCTGCGGCTTGGCCCTGGTGACCTTGGAATGCGGAGATCATAAAGATGTCAGGAGGAAGACCTTGGGTTCTTCCGCTGCACCCAGATCTACTCTCACAGGGTCCAATATTCCATCCTGCCTTACGAAGTCTGAATTTGATGGTTTGGCGGTTGAGACACACATTCTGAAGGGTCGTGGCCTCTCAGGGCCAGTCCCGTCCACTCTAGTTAATGCTAGAAAGCTGGCTTCCAGGCTCATCTATTACAGAATCTGGAAGGCATATGTTAACTGGTGTGGATCCAGGGGGTGGCATCCTAGAAAGTATACCATTAGCAAGATTCTTGCCTTTCTTCAATTAGGGCTAGAAATTAAGCTGGCCTTGAGTACTATCAAGTGCCAGATCTCGGACTTGTCAGTATTCTTTCAAAGACCACTTGCCTCTCATTCCCTTGTCTGGGCCTTTATTCGGGGGGTACTATGCTTGAATCCACCGGTTAAGCCTCCTGTGTGCCCATCGGATTTGAATTTGGTTTTGTCTGTTTTACAGGAACAACCTTTTGAATGATTGCACCAAGCTCCTTTAGATCTTTTGTCAAAGAATTTGGTTTTTCTGGTAGCCATATCCTTGGCTAGAAGGGTATCGGAGTTAGCAGCTCTTTCTTCTAAAGATCTATATTTGATTATTCACAAAGACAGGGTGGTGTTGAGCCCTCACCTGACTTTTCTGCCTGAAGTGGTTTTCGGGATTCCATCTGAATTTAAGATGTGGTCCTACTGTCCTTTTTTCCAGATCCACAGTTCACGGAGAAGTTGTTACACTCTTTAGATATTGTAAGAGCAGTCAGAATCTATCTGCAGGCAAACGCTCAGATATGAAAGACTGATTGTCTATTAATTCTGCCAGGAGGCCACAAAAAGGGCCAGGCAGTGTCGAAATCCACTATCTCTAGCAAAGCCTGTGTCCTCTGATGTATTCCCAAGAAAATAGGATTTTTTTAAATACGGCTTACCTGTAAAATCCTTTTCTTGGGAATACATCACGGGACACAGAGCTCCCGCCCCTCTTCGGGATTATACTTTGGGACACTTCTTGCTTTGCTACAAAACTGAGGTACTGAGATATATGGGATGGGTTATATAGGGGAGGAACTCTCCTTGTAATTAGGGTTGCCAGTGTTCAATCACCTGATGGTGACTATCTAACCCACTAAATAATTATCAAAGTCTCTGTGTCCCGTGATGTATTCACAAGAAAAGGATTTTACAGGTAAGTTGTATTTAAAAAATCCTATTACATAGATATACAGTGCTGTGAAAAGTATTTGCCTCTTCCTGATTTTTTTTTTTTTTTGCATATTTCTCACACTTAAATGATTCAGATCATCAAACAAATGTTATTATTACACAAAGATAACTTGAGTAAATCCAAGATGCAGTTTTTAAATTATTACTTCATTTATTAAGGGAAAAAAATCTGTTCACACCTGCCTCACCCTATGTGAAAACGTAATTGCCTCCTCCCATGCTGAATCATGAATGAACTGTGATTAATCAGAATTTTGAGGAAATCTGAGTTAAAATTCACTTGCCACACCAAGGCCTGATTACTGCCAGACCTGTTGAATCAAGAAATTGCATAAATAAAAGCTGTCTGACAAAGTGAAGCACGCTAACAGATCATAAAAAGTTAAACATCATGCCACAATCTAAAAAAAAATCAAGAACAGATTAGAAATAAACAAAATGTACATGAATTGGTCTAGGAAGGGTTCCAAAGTCACTTCTAAGGCTTTGGCACTCCATTGAACCACAGGGAGAGCCATTATCCACAAACGGAGATAACTTGGAACAGTGGTGAACCTTCCCTGGAGTGGCCGGTCTACAAAAATTATTCCAAGAGCATGACGATGACTCAACCAGGAGGTCATAAAAGAGCCCAGAACCACATCTAAAGAACTTCAGGCATCAGGTATGATCAGTGTTCATGATTCAACAATATGAAAGAGACTGGGCAAAAATGCCATCCATGGGAGAGTTCCAAAGCCACTGCTGACCAAAAAGAACACAAAGACTCATCTCACATTTACCAAAATCATCTTTACCTTACATCATCTCTAACAATATTTAGGCAAATATTCTGTGGACTAATGAGATAAAAATTCAACTTTTTGGAAGGTGTGCGTCACATTACATCTGGAATAAAATGAAAATACAGCATTTCATAACAAGAACATTATACCATTTGACAGACATGGTGGTGGTAGCGTGATGGTCTGGTGCTGCTTTGCAGCTTCAGGACCTGGACGACTTACCATAATTAATGTAACCATGAATTCTGAGCTCTACCAGAAAATCCTAAAGGAGAACGTCCAGCCATCAGTTTGTGACCTCAAGCTCAAGTGCACTTGGATTATGCAGCAGGACAATGATCTGAAACACAACAGCCCACCTCCAAATGGTTCAAACAAAGAAAAATTGAAATCCAATTGAGATTTTGTATCATAACCTTACACAGGCCGTTCATGCTGGAAGTTCATGCTGGAAAACCCTCCAATGTGGCTGAATTAAAACAATTCTGCTAAGAAGAGTGGGGCCAAAATTGCTCCACAGCAATGTAAAAGACTCATTGCCAGTTATCACAAATGCTTGATTGCAGTTGTTGCTGGCAAGGGTGGCACAACCAGTTATTAGGTTTAGGGGTGTAGGAATTCAACATGATTTAATATAATATTTATGGTATGTCATTCCCTGACTGATACAGGCAGATGGCCCAAAGTTGGAATGTAACCAGTTATACATCAAAGCTTTGTAGCATCTCAGAATAACAATGGCTTGGCTCAAGCCCACCTTGTGTGATATGTGTGATTACAAGCTTCAATGAGAGCCACTGCTGCCAAGATGACTGATAGGTTGACCTACAGAAGAGCAAAGACTCAGATGTCTATGAAAATTTGAACTAGGTCGAACAGTGGTGATTCATGGACAAACGCTGCCCCCTAGTGGACAATACAGCATGCTTCCTGGAGGGAATGGACAGATATTAGAAGGACTACCTCTTGGCAATATCTATTGGATAGGTGGCAAATGGGGGTGGTTACGAGTGGGTGTGAATGTTTGAGTAAAAAGGGAACACAGGAAGCAGTTCGTCCCTTTTTTTGCTGTTGGTTCAAGCCAGGTGGCTGCCTAAGCCACATGGCTATCTCTCTTCAACATCTGAGCCTAGCTTGATGATACAAAGCCTTGTGGAGAGCCTTGTGATAAGTATCTTTGATATTCTGACATGATATGTATTGTTGGTATATGTTTGTAATATCTTTTTCTAGAATTTCATGTTAGCTTTCCTATTTACTTGGGAAATAAATAATACTTTATTACTTATAAACCGTGTGTTTGGTTTCATAGCTAACCTTATATTATTGTAATATCAACAGTAATATGTGATCAGAGTTTTAATAGACTAGCTAACTATAGGGATAGACAAATGAATACATAGGTACAATAATATTTATTGTACCAATTTACTTCAAGGGGGCAATTACTTTTTCACATAAAGCCAGGCAAGTTTGGACAGCTTTTTGCCTTATACATGAAACACCATTTTAAAAACTGCATTGTGTATTTACTCGGGTTATCTTTGTGTAATAATAAAATTTGTTTGATTATCGAGTCATTTAAGTGTGACAAATATGAAAAAAAAAAAGAATTAGAAAGGGGCCAAATATTTTTTCACAGCATTGTATGTATGTGTATATATATATATATATATATATATATATATATATATATATATATCATTTTCTGTGTGTGTTGATTTTTATTTTTATTTGTTTTTAGATATACCCTATATAATATAATATATATATATATATATATATATATATATATATATATATATATATATATATATATATATATATATATATATATATATATATATATATATATAATATATATATATATATATATATATATGTATATGTATATATATATATATATAATATATATATATATATATATATATAGATATATATATATATGATATATATATATAGATATATATATGTATATATATATATAATATATATATACTGTATATGTGTCAGTAGTTTGAAACATTAGTGAGCTAAATCATAGTATAACAGAATGTTGGCTTGATGTACAAGTCACAATTTGCCTCCCATTAGCATTGGGATGTTGATTATGCACACATTTAAGGTTGAATAAATAAAAAGGTTCAATGTTACTGTGAGCCCTTGTACACATGGTCGGAGAATCTGTCGGAATGAGTCTTATCGGACCGTGTCGTCGGATAATCCGACTGTCTGTGGTATGCATCGGACTGATTCCGTCCGAATCTCCGTCCGACTCAATTTTCCAACATGTTGGAAATATTTCCCAACCAACTGGGCCGGACGGACCTAATCCGATCATGTGTAGAGCATTTTCATCGGTCCAAGTGCCACGCATGCTCAGATCAAATTCCTACATCAAAGCTATTGGCTACTAGCCTGAATGTAGTCCCATCATAATGAAATTACGTCATCACGTTCTGAAAGATCGGATTTTTCGCCAACTTGGCCCGACCGTGTGTATGCAACAGTTTCGGACACAATCCGTCGGACTAAATCCGACGGGCAAAATCCGACGGATTTGGTTGGCAAAATCTCCGACCGTGTGTCTAAGAGTTTTTTTTATGCACTTTAATATTTAAATATTTCCAGGCAAAAAACATGCAAAATTAGGTACAATTTTGATTTGAAATGTTTTGATTACCAGCTGTTTTACACATGGTAATAAAGTCTATTTTACATTTTTGGAAGTATTGGTTCAGTCTCTTTATTATTGCATTACTATATGTATATTGGTAGTTGTCAATATTTCTAAATAAATTGTTTCTAGTACGTTTCATTATTCAAATATTATAAAATCAAATATCGCCAACTACTCCCATTGTTTTGTTATTTAATTAATCTATAACTTATGATATTTGGAGGTATGAACATATGTGATATAAATTCTATGCAGACAGGAACATTACATAAGTAATATAATTAGATAATATAGTAATAGAACCAAAAACACGTAATATGCAAATCAAACCAAGAAAATTTGCAACAACTATTTACAAAACAACATGCATTAAACTGTTACCCTCTATAGCTCCTACACAAATAAGAAAATTACACTGGTTGTTAAATTGTCTTGCAATTTCCTTCCACTCCTCAGAATTGGTTGGGACCTGTAATAAAAGAAGAAAAAATAATGAAATCACAACATACTGTACATGATCTTATACTAGGTTTTGGAATGTAAGAAGGTAACTACATGTATAATGCTTATCAATTCTGGTAAATAAATGCACTTACCTTCATTTAGGACTTGAATGATAGCTCTACAGGTTTCAGGGATTATAATGCAGAGGGTTTGTGGGGAGATGCCAGTCACAAATATAAGATCCTGTAGACATCTGTCTCTGGCCATGTAACGCAACGTGGCTATCAATCTCTGTTCCAAAGTTATTGTTCTCACAGAATGGTGTTTTGCTTGCTGAGGTGAGGCTGCACTGCATTCAGGAGTATATTTAAACAATTCTTAAATAATTCCAGACATTGTCAGGGCTGTTTTCTTGTAATTCCCTCAACAGTGACATATGTGAAAACTTTTCACAGCTCAGCAGCCATTTCTTACACCAGTTTCTCCTCTTTCGCAGCTGATTCTTTATCACTAAAACTCCAAGACCAACTATTGAAAGAGCATAGGTTTGGAAGTCCATCTTGCGAATTGGAGTGGCACAAAATATATGTGGAGTGCGCGAATAATCCACAGTACGACATAAAATATCCGTAGATGGAGAAGGCAAGTATAATCAGCAATACACTATGATGGCGCACAAAGGCGTGGTTACAGGGTCACATGTCTATTAAATCACATTGTAATTCATGTTATAAGGTCTGTATGTCAAACCAAAAATAAATAAATAAATTGTACGTGAATGTTCAGACAATAATAACATAATCCATTATGACTGGCTGAGCAACAACAAGGAAAATTGGATGATATTTTGTCTAGTTTTTGTGTAAAGCATCTTTAAAGTGGAGGGCCACCCTAAAAAAAGAAAATACATAAAAAATTAGAAAAAAATAATTTAAAAAAATAATTAAAAAAAAATTTTTTTTTTTTTTAACTTATCAGAAATGCCTGTTGCTAGGCACATCATCCTAATCTGCCTCTTCCTCCTCTGTGGAGATCTTTCTTCTCACCTCGGTGCGGCGTCTCGCGCATGCGCAGTAGGAAACGGGCAGTGAAGCCGCAAGGCTCCACTGCCTGTTTCCCTTACCCAAAATGGCGGCGCCAGGACCCGAGACCGAGGGACGGGTCAGCCACGGGCGGCCGACATCGCGGGCGCCCTGGACAGGTAAGTGTGCTTATTAAAAGTCAGCAGCTACAGTGTTTGCAGCTGCTGACTTTTAATTTTTTTTTTTCAAAACCGGCCCTCCTCTTTAAATTAGTAAATAAAATGATTAAATAGCAGAACTATGGCCCATCCTTTTAGATACATTATATGCATGCCACTCAGAGGTGAGACGTTTCTCTCTCTATGTCTGTAAAATTATGTCCCATAGCTGGAAACTTAAATAGCTTAGAGTTAGGGACTGCACATATCAGAGGTTGCCTTAAGTGTAGTTTCAGGGCCAGTGCAAGGATTTTTGTCTACTCAGGTGAAGATGCATGTTGACACCCCCATTGTCCTCCCACCACCCCTCTCTCCTCCACAATGGCAGTGTATAATGGGTGGGTATTCATCCCCCGTTTCCCCTCACTTGCTATGGGCAGCTGGCATCTGAGGCACAGTAGAAGAGAGGGTGCGATGTTAGAGGAGAGAAGACCACTAGCGTAGCAGAGCCATTTATTTAATTTTTGTGTTTACATGTTTTCAAAATCAGAAAAACTGAATTTATTCTTTCTTGAGAAGAGGAGATTAAGGAAGGATTTGATCAACATGTATAAATACATAAGTGGTCCATACAGTGAACTTGGTGTTATTCACTTTAAGGTCATCACAGAGGACAAGGAGGCACTCTCTATGTCTGGAGGAAAAGAGTTTTAATCTCCAAATATGGAAAGGTTTATTCACAGTAAGGGCTGTGAAAATTTGCAATAGACTCCCTCAAGAGCTAGTTCTGGCCAGATCAGTAGATTTGCTTTAAATAAAAAAACTGTATTCTTTCCTAAATGTACCTTTTTTATAGGTAAAATATAGGTAATGTTGATCCAAGAAATATCTGATTGCCTTTCAGGGGATCAGGGAGGATTTTTTTCCCCTGTTTGAGCAAATTTGATCATGTTTTGCTGGGGTTTTTTTCCTTCCACTGGATCAACTGTGGGTATAGGATAGTGTATGTGGGATTGTATGATTTTGTTTTCCCATTTATTGGTTGAACTAGATAGACGTGTGTCTTTTTTCAAGCTGACTAGCTATGTAAGTATATGTATTTATGAACCCATCCTTAGTCCTGTTGAACTCAACTCATGCAGCGTGTCAGAAATATTATGTGATTAAATATTTTATAGTCATTAAAAGTTCATTTCAGATTTCACCACATTCCTACATGATACACTCATTTTGAAACTACCATGTTTGTGTTCAGTTTGAAGGGGTTTATCATAATCACCAAATGTTTTTTAGGAAGCAAAACTTTCAATGGAAGAATAAATCTGCAGATACATTTATGAATGAGGGCTTGTATAAAAATTCAGACAGGACAGGCAAGCCCACTATATAATTAGCACAGCAGAGGAGGGTAATATGGCGCTCGCTGGGGATCCCAAAAATATTGTAGTATGATCACAGAATGTTAGTATAAAAATTGATCGTATTTATATAGCCAAAGTATATCGATTTTTGTGTGGGTTTTGGGTATATCCACACACCAGTATCCACGATGAGAAGTTCAGGGTCTATGTAGATCGTCAAAGTGGTCTGTGAGGGGGATCAGCAGTACAGGCTGTACCCTAAAGGGCTGCCAGTCTTAAAGCAAGAAGTAGCTCTAGGAAACAATGGAATAGAGAAAGAGACGGTGCCCTCTAAGTGCAGCAGTGAAGTTACTCAAATTTATTAAAAATGGTTAAGAAGCGCGCTCTGCAGTTTTCTAATCCACAGTTATCACACCAATTCGCTGTATGGTCCCATTTACCTGACATAATGTAGCTTTGTTACCACCCACCTTCTTTGCCCCTCCCACTTAGCCTTGAAATTTGCCTCCATCACACACACATTACCTAAAGCCTGATGAAGGAGCATGCATGCTCCGAAGCGCCGCTTTGTCCAGCCCGTCTCCTGAGGACACCGACTCCTTGAACATCGGACCCAGGGCACCACAGCTACCAGCACTACCTCGATTACTCTGACCATTCCGAGGGAATACATGGAATAGACCAAAACACCAACCATCGGTCAAAAAGTCAGATGCCGGAAACCCTGCCTTACAGCCCTGCGAGTCGTCCCCATGGACATACGGATGAAACATTACATCTCTGATGTGCCTTTACACCACTAATTTAATGTGAGTGTTTTTTAACCATTTTTAATAAATTTGAGTAACTTCACTGCTGCACTTAGAAGCCCACTATATAATGCCTGTTAAGAATATTACTTTTTTTTGGCCAGGTATGGTTCTGTGTCTAATAGGCAACTTGTACAGACAGACAGCTACCATTTTTATAAATATAGTTAAAAAGAAATTGTAATACTAAAACAAGATTAAGACATTAAAAAATAAAGTCGCTGATAGTAATTTTACAATTGAAATTCATTTTAACTTTAAAAAAAAGTACACATAGACATAAGTATCTATCAAAAGTCTTTAAAATATATTGGCTCAAGCTACAGCAAAGGCGAATGTTTGTTTTCTTTTTTCAACTCAAGTAACATTGATCTTAAACTTAGCCACACCTAGATCTTTCCTGTACATGGTGTAGTATAATAAAGGGTTTACTTTAGATAAACTTCAGATGTTAAGTTAACATAGTCACTAAAATTGAACTGTAAAATCTAGATTGCCTTTCTTCTCTAGCAGCTGTTACTGTGGGCACAAGCTATTGGAACAAACAAAGAAAAAAAGTAGATAAGGATATAGATAATTGCAGTTCTACACTAGAAATATCAGCAGGGCCAGATTAAGAACATCATGGGCCTGGTGCTGAGGATTTTGGTAGGGCCTTTTATAAACAATAAGTAAATAAAAATGCAAACATTTTTTTGTTATAACAAATTAAATTAAAGAGAGAGAGGGGGGATGAGAGAGAGAGAAAGGGGATGAAAGAGGTGTGAGGGGTAAGGGATCGAGGATGAGAGAGAAAGGGGGGGGGGTGAGAGAAAGAGGATGCACATAAGCATGTGTGGGAATGACATCAATGCAGCCTGGCCAAGGCAAGTGACCGAAGGCACAGAACCCAGAAGGAAGACCGGGTGAAGATGTTAGTGCCCGGGCCCCACCGGATTGATCACAGCACAGCACTGGAGGGCTCAGTCTGACAATTTAAGTGTACCCTAATGGGCTAATATGCTGGGCATACTTGTACATTATGGCATAACCTACCCCAGGGCCTCTAAAAAGTAGTAATGTTCGAAAAGTTTACTAGCGCTTTAATATCACGAGCCTCTCATGGGGCCCCCTACTGACCCTGTGGCCCTTGGGCAGTGCCTAAGTGCATAGTTGTCAACATTTCAAAAATATTTTCAGGAACGCTTTTTTACAATTGCTATATTTAGAGTAGCTGACATCCCCTATGTTCCTCTATACATCACAATAGTAATTACAAAATTAAATACTAATAATGGGGCAGAACAAATATGAGGACTGTGAGATTTCCTTTAGTTGAACTGACAAAAGTGCCCATTCTAGAGCTGGTAACATTGAGGATATTCAGTATAATTTTAAAGAACAGTTTTTGTGGGTAAGAGGCATAGGGGAGGAGTATGGATGGTATAAAAGTGGGAAGTATGTGCAGGTGAGGGAGAGGAATGTGGAGGGTCTAACAGTGGGCACTATGTACATGAGGAGTGCAGAGGGTATGGCAGAAGGTACTATGTACAGGAGAGGAGTGTGAAGGGTATGACAGTGGGCAGTATGCCCAGCAGAGGAGTGTAGAGGGTATGACATTGAGCACTATGTATAAGAGAACAGTGTGGAGGGTATAACAGTGAGCAATATGTACAGGAGTGTGGAGGGTATGACAGTGAGCACTATGTACAGGAGAGAAGTGTGGAGAGTAGGACAGTAAGCAGTAATTACAGGAGAGGGGTGTGGAGGAAGGGTATGACGCTGGGCACTATGTATAGGAGAGGAGTATGGAGGGAATGACAGTAAGTAGTATGTACAGGAGAGGAGTGTGGAGGGTGTGACAGTGGGCACTATGTATAGGAGAGAAGTGTGGAGGGTATGACAGTGGGCACTATGTATAGGAGAGGAGTATGGAGGGTATGACAGTGAGTAGTATGTACAGGAGAGGAGTGTGGAGGGTATGACAGTGGGCACTATGTATAGGAGAGAAGTGTGGAGAGTATGACAGTGGGCACTATGTATGGGAGAGGAGGATGAAGTAATCTGGGAAGGAAAAATGTAAAGGTTTGTGGAAGGATGTTTAGGGACTGCGTAGTGGTTAATCGGGCCATACATGGATTGAAATTACACCAATTAAGCAGAGACCAGCCATAGTCGATCTATGTATGGGCTAGCTGGTTTTACACAAGTCAACCTATTAACCGACTTGAGTACAACCAGCCTGTCAGGTTTTCCCCAAAACAATCAGTGCTGCCAGCTATAGTTAGCAACACTAATCATTGTATTCACTGGCAGAACACAATAACACTGCGGGAGTGATCGCCCCATTCACAGGTCAGCGGGTGAAAGGGGGTGTGGGGACAGGCTGGGGAGAGATACTAGTCAGTCCCTGGGTGGGCACTGGTTAGTATCAGAGCCAGATACACACAGGTTACATACGCCACGATCGTTAGAACGAGAGCAATAATTCTAGCACTAGACCTCCTCTGTAACTCTAAACGTGTAACCTGTAAAAAAATTTAAAGCATCGCTTAGTACACAACAAAAAATAGTGCTAACTTTAGTGGGTTTTTTTAATGAATGAAACAGTTTCTTTCCAAAAAAAAAGTTTGAAAAATTGCTGCGCAAATGTCATGTAACATAAAAAGTTGCAAAGACCACAATTTTATTCCATAGAGTGTCTGCTAAAACAATATAAGTGTAATTTTCTAGCATAAAAAAATTACGACTTTTACATGTAGGAGAGAAGTCTCAGAATGGGCCTGGGTGGCAAGGGGTTAATTATCATAAGTAATATACAAATAATTATTATGAGCTCTGTGAGTTCATCCTCTCAGTCTGCTGCAGAGTGTTCCAGATTGTGTTTAAACTGCCGCTCTGTATGT
This sequence comes from Lithobates pipiens, assembly GCF_037356315.1. Taxonomy (NCBI): domain Eukaryota; kingdom Metazoa; phylum Chordata; class Amphibia; order Anura; family Ranidae; genus Lithobates; species Lithobates pipiens. The sequence goes on along the minus strand of NW_027507758.1, from coordinate 461,083,017 downwards.
AGCTTCTGACAGGCTGCACAAGCAGCCCTGTATCTCCGGAACCATAGATGATAGCAGCCCCATATTTTAACCAGTGCTGGAGTGGGTCTTTAGCTACATACTTCCCAAATATGGGGTCTCTGTGACTCCTGATCGCCGAGCTACAATCCTCAAAGTCAATCTTTTTTTTTTTTTTTTTTTTTTTGGGCAAATGGGCCTATCTTGAGAAAGGGGCCTGGAGCTGCAGCTCCAATAGCCCCTATGCTAATCCGGCCCTGAATATCAGCAAAACATAAACACATTTAGAAATATGACTATTTAACGGAAGTCCAAATTTAAGGCCAGAAAGCATTAATGCTTTAATCCAAATGTTCTTTCGAAAACAACTTTTAATTTCTGGAAGGCGTTTTATGACAAATGGGTGGTTTGGGAGCAAAATAAGTAAGTATAAGAATCAGTATCTTCTTTAATAAAATACATGTTGATGTTTCAAGGGTAAGAAATAAATAAATGAAATTAAGATTTAGCAACACATTTAAAAAAATGTATGTTTAAAGTTTAGATGTGGATATTCAGCTGCAGTTAAAAAGCCTCCTGTAGCACAATCTGACTCATTTAAAGGGAGCCTATCTCAGTAGAAATAAGGGAGCTTTTTTAAAGTTCAAGCTCCAATGTAACCATCTTTGATCTTTATCCAAATACATTTGGGTCAGTGATACATTAATCTACCCAGAGACATGAAATTGTGGCCGAGTGTGCAAGCACAATCTGACATCTGAAAGGTGAGGGTGATATCACATCGCCTTCATGGAGGATCCTGGGAAATCTGGGAATCCCAGCACAACTATGGATGGTGTAAAATTTGACATGTTGAATGTACCCAAGTTGATCGATCCATCAACTTAGGTAGATTCAGCCTGCCCATACATGGTTTGAATATGGGCTGGTTCAGCAGGAACCATCAGAATTTCAAACCATGTATAGGCAGGCTTAAGTTAAATACAATAGTTTCAGACGTACAGTGCCTTGCAAAAGTATTCACCCCCCTTGGCCTTTTACCTATTTTGTTACATTACAGCCTTTCAATGTTTTTTGAACTAAAGCTCCACTTTAATTCACTAAAAATTAGTTTGCTATAGAAGGTATGCTTTGTCATGCAAATTCTAGCAAAATAGTTTGGTATCTAAATTAATTATTGTGATTTTCACCATCTATAGCTCTGTCTCTATCTCTGTCTTTTCTCTGTCCAACTGTTCATATGGATTTTACATATTACATATTGAATATAAGATAAGGATGTGCTATCATATATCCTAGGGTACAGGGCAAAGTTGTATTGAAATATACATCGTATGACAAGGCTACAAAACATAATAGAAACTGAGCAAAGGCAGAAAGGGAAGAAAACTGGAAAAGGGTAAAGTTATAAGGTAAGCAGATAGAGGCTCAATAGTAGGTGGGTGAGAGGGTTTCAGCAACATAAGTGAAGACTGAAGAGGTAGAAGTTTTCAAGTTACCTGATAGTAGTAGGCAAGGGCATATGAGCAGGTACACATTGTGTTAAGATGGAAGTGTGGAGAACACTAATGAAGATGCATTCCCCCAACTTTCTGAAAATTTCCCTCCAAAAGCAGTGTTTTTTAGGGAGCACATGACCTGCAATAGTTTTCCTCCTCGTAAACAGACTCTCATCTATTTCTATGTTTTTTTTGGAACAAAGGGGTTAGGTATCAATTTGGGGGCTTATTGGCACCCAAAGTATTCACTCTGTCACGTCATAATATATATGCAATAGGGATTTCAGGGAAAAAATTTACTTTATAGGCACATATTTTATATATATATATATATATATATATATATATATATATATATATATATATATATATATATAAATTAACAATCCTATTAATTACATTAAAATATTTTTTAACAGTAAAATTATTTCAAATATCACTGTATTGGGTTGCGGACTCAATGTAATTCCCCCTAGAGGATAGGTAAGTATATAAAACTTGAGTATAAGTATAAACCAAGATTCATATATCCTTCAGACATTGGGAATCCATTGTCCTTGCTCAAACTTGTAAGTTGTGCTCTATATGTTACGCGTCCTAGTAGCTTCTTCAGGAGATTGAACAATCTATTTAGATAAAAACATATCTTAATTAGAATAAACTATATGTGCAAGTACATATATCTCTCATTTTCCACAGCGGTACACTCACTCGCAATTGGAATACCAGAGTCACAGTTCTCACCCCCAACAGACCTGGTTGCCCCCCCCCCCCCCCTTATGCACGGCCGCATAAAGGCTCACTTGTCCAAATGCTGGGACACACAAAACTGCTAGAGAAGATGTAAAAATTATGAATATTGAAAGTAGTCATATAAATGGGTATATATTTAAATTTTAAAGTGTTACTTGATACTTAGTCCTATGGTGCTTACACACTTAATTCCGGGGCTAAATGCCTCCATTTGTATATAGGTGCAAGTTTTCCTGAAAGGCAAAAGAGCCTATTGGGTAAGAATGAAATATAGCCCATTACTTGGTTACAATAAAGTAGCTGTATGCCTCTGCTTATATTTAGTAATAAAGACTATACCTCATGTAGCACTATGAACTACAATTGCAATGAACAGCTATTCCCTGCCCGGTCTGTATGTCGTATTGTCCCTCTACTGCCCAGCGTTACTGGACTGACATTATATTCGTGAGCCCAACCAAAGGGATTGTGGGACTAGTAGTTCCATCAGATGGTTGTTTGCCTGCATGACTGTACTCCCGGACTACATATAACAGGGATTCTTGCTATCACCAGAAAGATTGCTGGAAAGAGCTATAGACAAGACCAGAGATCGGCCCCATGCTCTCTTCCTCCTGGGCCTCATGCGTGAAGGATCTCTCCGTGCAGGGAGAGTGAGGTTGTGGCCTACCACCCAGTCCACCATTATCCGACCTGGCCAAGAATGGGCCCAACGTTGCCTGCTGTTCATCGGACATCTGACCAGCACCACCTCTACAGTGCAGCAACCCACGCATCGTGCTCCACAACGGGTGATTGCCACAAGCGGTTCTGCAGCCAGGAAGTTCATCAAGGATTCACTAGCTGGAAGACATAGAATCGGTCTGGTCATTTGTGAGAGGGCCACTGTCCATCTTTGCAAACCTTTCCTTTGTTGTTTCACTGGCACACTGTGTACAGACAGCTTTACTTTGGGAACACTTCACTGCACCTTTATTTGAACACCGAACAAAAGCATCTTTAGCTACAGTCATTATCAGATATACTAACACTATGTTACTACACCCTATTGGATACAATTAATGAGCTCCGACTGTCAGCGAAGACCATCAGATCTGCAATGGGGACATTCTGTCATTGCCACATAAAGGGCCCTCACACCATCTATGTTTAGTTTCATCTCCCATTAGGATTAAATGTTAAACAGGCTGGTTGGAGTTTCTCTTTATAGAAGTATGGTCAGAATTTAATATTAACCTCTGCTTATCTTTACAGGTTATGTTCAAGTGGTACTCTATTGTAGATATGTGTATATAAAAATCAGTTGTTGCCAACTGCCTTAACTGGCATTTTCCTGAGGAGTCACTCAACTGAGTTTGTGCTGTTATCCCAAGCTCAGTTGAACTATTACCTTCTTTATACAACCATATCTTCACTGACATATTCCAGTAAACGTTAACAAAATATAAACGTATTGAGTGTTGTCTTATTACTTAAAGGTGTTGCAATGGTGTCTGAACCCAAAGTGTCAGTTGGGTTGGAATGTTCACAGGGTCATGACGATGCAGATGAGCAGGTGAATCCAAGCAGTCCCCAAGGGGGCCGTGCTACACTTGGTACAGAATCTACACTATCTATATATTATGTCTGTTGCAGCAGGTGTGGAGCTCCAACGTTTAGTTTAGGCCACAGACGACAGGGCTGGGTAGCTTTATATTGCTTTATATTTATTGCAAGTACCTTTATATTGCTCTCCATCTCCAAATTCTTATTTTTTTGGCTGTTGTGATCCAACTGCTTGTTAGAGGGTGGCTGTGTTTATTCTTCATGTTCCCATTGTATGTAGGAATATAACCATGCTCTGTTTTGTGATCCCTGAGATGAACCAGATACTAAGGACTATGGGATGTGTAGTGTGCATAGAGCAGTACACATGACTACAACTAACTATACTGAGGGGAAAACTAATAAAATAACTAAAGTGAGGGGAAAAAAGTGAAATTTGGGAGGTCATAGAGGATGTTACAAGGAGGCAAAATACACAATAGGAAACAGTTTCCTGAAAAGCGGAAAAGAATAGAATAGAATATTTTTAAATGAATACGGCTTCTTGGAAGTACAATGTCATGTTGTGACCCTTGTGGCAACTCCTTCTTCCCCAAAGGACTTCTTTCCTCTAAAGTAGATATACAACTGACTGTTCTGTGTTTGGAAAGTCCCAAATTGAAATTAATTTAGAAACACACACAAGGATGATAGAATCTCAAAAATGCTAGACAGAATGTTTGTTACTGGCTGGGACCACCAGGTAAAAATAAAGGAAAAAAGCTAAAAAAAATAAATAAAACAAATGCAGCCCCCACATATGAGGACTGATTTAGTGAGGTTTGGTACTGCTTTAAAGAAGAACTAAAGGCTAAACTTTGTGCTTCATTTTTTCCCATTGCTGAACGAGGGGGTTGTATTGTTTTTAATATAATAAGATTTTATTTGAAAAATATAGGAAAACAGTCACACAAAGTGAACCGTAGACATACAATCTGTGACATAGGATGTTAATTAGACCACGGGTATATTCCCAAACAGAATTTCACCAAAGCACAGTCTCTCTGTGTCTCCCATTACTTCCCAATGGTCTATATTGCAAAGAAAAGGAAATTAGAGGACAGTAGAGGGGGAAGGAAAACAGGCTGAAACAAGTAACTAGATGGACAAAAGGGAAGAAAAGAATTTTGAGGGGGTTAATGGAGTGGAAGCAACAAGGTTAAGGGGAAGGAGTGGAATAATAGTTTTGCCCCACGCAAAAGTTATTAGGTCTCCAGTATAAGCAGGATACAGAGCTTGCAACATCGGAATGCTTTTCAAAGGTGTGAAGTATTAGCATTACTCCTCATGTAAGGATCTCAAATCACTCTAGAGGGTTAGGTTACAGGTGGGTCCAGTAAAAAAGGTATATATCTATGGAGTAGACAGTTTTTTTTGTTATTTTCTTGCTGTACCCATGAAATAAATCCAAGTGACCCAGAGGTTGTTAACATTCACCCTCTGGCTTAAAGTGATCCTGTGTATCAAAGAGATGAACTGTTTTCATTCTTATCAATGGGCAAAGTTTATGTACACATTAATTTATAGTGGGAGAAGAAAAGCACCAGTGTCTCAGGATAAAGGTTTGCCTGAATGACTAAAAGCAGAGTCTTAGAAATATATTTGTGGGGGAGGCATGCGCAAGGTGTAATTGAATGGCTGCACTCTGGACCCACTCCGCACACCTCAGCCTCCAGCTCACCATTAGCGGTGGATTCCCTCCCATTGCATACTGGAGGTAGCTAACTCCCTGGTGATCATAGGAGAGCCATGGGTCCTTTGGATAAAATAAAATCCAAGGCGGTACAGGACCTGAAGCAGCAATGGCGCCAGCATCTGTCCAAGATGGCGCCAAGCCCACAGATGGAGAATCCAGCATGCCACTCTCTTGTGGCTTCGGAGGGATCCCCTGAAAGCCTCCACTAGTTCCTCACTGCCTTTCAGTCTCAGAAGGAGGACACTGAGGTGTTCTGGCTGGACACAATTAGAGAAATATTGTGGGAGGTGCTCACCACAGTATCTAAATGGCTCACTTCAGATATTAAGAAGGAGCTGAGAGAACTGGACAACGTTCAATCCTCTCTGAAGCTAGTCTGGATGCAGCAACCACTGTCCTAGATGCCCATGGGACAGACCTACAGGAGCTGCAGGCTGAGCTTGTCTCTCTGTGTGCACAACTTGAAGATGCAGAGAAGAGGGCTTGCCAAAGTAATATTCAAGTTCGGGGGCTCCCAGAAATGATCACAGATTTGCAGAGTTAAATGCTGGCTTTACTGTAAGAATCAGTCCCGTTCATTCCAGCAGACAGACTTGAAATGGACAGAGTGCACAGAGCTTTAACTCGCAGAGCTCCAGATGGGCAACCACTGGATGTAATCCTGGAATTTCACTATTTTCACACTAAGGAGATGGTCATGCAGGCTTCCAGGGATTCCCGCTCACTTACTTTCCAGGGCCATCCCTATCAGGTCTTTTCTGGTCTGTCCCAATCAACTATACTGAAACGTTGTGCACCGAAACCCCTCCTACAAATCCTGCAAGCTCAATATATACGATATCGGTGGAGTTTCCCCTTTAAGGTCTGCTTCATGTATCCAGACTCTCATTATGATGCCAACTCAATGCTCCATCGGTCTCCTCTCCAGTTATCCTTTGGGAGGCATGGCCATCTCATTCAACATACCTCCAAAGGAAGAAAGAGAGTCAGGCAAAAATCTGTTGCCTGGAGGCTAAACTGGCTTCTGTCAAAGTGGAGTTGAAATGTCACCCCTTAACTTGTAATAGGAGTCTGGTTGATAAGTTGTGCCGCAACCTTGACCTTTGTATGACTGACAAGGTGGAGTGCAATTTATACTGGACTAAGCAGAAGTTTTATGCTAATGCCAACAAGATGGGTTCGTTATTGGCTAATAAGCTTAAGTCCTTTGAACCTCGGAAACCAGCTTTGTCACTTAAAATTAGGTTTCAGGTTTGAACATCTAATCCAGTTAAGATTTTGGATGAGCCGCATTCATGTGGTCAAGATGACCCTTCTTCCAAAACTCCTGTACACTTTTCAAGACCTACCGGTTTCAATCCCCCCATATGTCTTGCACTGTTACAGCATTGCATACTTAAATTTGTCTGGGGTTCAACAAGGCCAAGATTGAATCAAGCAATGTTATACAAACAGAAGCGTGCAGGGGGTTTGGGAGTTCCAAATCTGGTGCACTATTATAAAGCAGCACACATTGCGCCCTTGATACAGCTTTATGCTGAAGTGTCGCCCCTTCTTTGAATATATATAGGTCTAGAGGCTGTGGACCCTGTTCAGTTATCATCCTTTTTATGGCTACCAGCTCAGTTTTGTCCAAAGCCCCTAAATCCCATCTTTTCTCATTCTCTCGCAATATGGGACTCCGTTGGATTACACTTACCTCACTTATCTCTTCTCGAGGTCTTCAACTGCCCATGGTTTCCTCTGGGGTTGGATGATCCCCATAGCTTTCAGTGGTGGTGTTCTAAAGGCCTGACAACGGTACATTTTTTTCTCATGACTAGAGGTGTATAAACCTTTCAGCAGCTTCAGGAGACTTACAAGACTCCTGATCAAGAGAGATATCACTATATCCAAATCCAAAATTTTCTAGACTCCTGGGTTAGAAACGATGATAGTTACCGACCTTCAACTGCATTCGTAACTAGATTTCGAACCCAGTCAACTGCTCAGAGCCTAGTTTTGTTACTTTACTCTTCACTCCTTGGAGCTTCCAACACCTCAATACCCTCCTATTGTGCATGATGGGAGGCAGATATTGGTGCCCTTCACATCTTGAGGACTGGCTCAAGATGTGGGGAGGCCCTTTTTCATTTGTCCCACAATGTCAAAGCCCTAGAAAATGTGTTCAAAGTAATGTCTAGATGGTATTACACGCAGGTGAGAATTGCAAAATACCTCCTTACGTATCCAGCATTGTGTTTTATGGGCTGCTCTGATCTGGGCGACATGAAGCACATATGGTGAAATGCCCTTAACCCCCCTGGCGGTGTTCCCGAGTCTGGCTCGGGGTGGAATTTTTATGCCAAAAGCGGTAACCCCGAGCCAGACTCAGGACCGCATCACTGGATCCAGGAGGATGCTTACTTACCTTGTCCCCTGGATCCAGCGATGTCCCTGCGCTGTATGAGCGAGCCGTATCTCGCTCTATCTATCACGGAGCTGATCTCCGTTCCCTGCGAGTGTTGCGACGCACAGGGATGGAGATTGGCGCCAAATTAAAAAAGTGAAACAGTCACTATACATACAGTATAATGTAATCTTACAGATTACATTGCTGTATGTAATAATTTCACATCCCCTTTGTCCCCAGTGGTCTGCCCAGTGCCCTGCATGCAGTTTTATATAATAAAAACTGTTCTTTATGCCTGGAAACTGGAGATTGTCCATAGCAACCAAAACTGTCCCTTTACATCAAAAATTATTTTAAAGCAGCTAGAAAATAGCGATAATAAATTAGAATCACTCGCAGGGGGGCGTGGCCTAGACATGCAGGAGTGAGGACGCTTTTCTCAGGAGCTCCCGGTCCGTGACCCCTCCGCAAGCCGGTACCTTACAACGATCGCACATTTCGGCATCGCCGACATCCCCGCATGACAGTGGAACCCTGCCAGCCGAGCGGAGCCCTCCACTGCAGCGATGGACAAGTATTTAGTCCCGCTGCAGCCTCCAGTCTCCACGCCGGATCCATCCAAGATGGCGCCCGCAGCCTCCGGCGCTTCGGGACATGAGGCACAGGGAGCAGGTGAGCAGATGACTGTGCAGGGACACGACCTGCCGCCGTTCTCCCCACCGAGTGACTTGTCCCCATGCCTCCCCCGCTCACTGTCTATGGCCTCGCTGGAGAGCCCGGACCGCAGCAGCCTGCCACCCTGGTTTCCCCATAACTCCCAACTGTCCCAGAGACCCTCTCGCAGTGGATGCCTCACCCCCAGACTGCATGACCAGGATACTCCTGCCTCAGTCACACAGGGGGCCAATCTGCTACCCACTCCTCAGGCATTGTTAGGAGACGCAACCATACTGACTTTGCTGCAAAACCTTCCCACTAAGGAGGATTTTAGTTGTATGGCAGCCAGGATTGAGACGACCCTGCGTCAGGAAATCGCAGGGGTCAAACGTGATGTGTCGGCTACGAACGAGCGGGTGACCACCTTGACATCAGATGTTACCTCACTGACCACTAATGTTTCTGACCTGAAAGTCGCACATGATACCCTTGCTGACAGAGTCGCACAGTTGCAACTTCTAGTAGATGACCTTGAGAATCGCAATCGCAGACGTAACATCAGGATCAGAGACTTGCCCGAAGCCACGGGCCAAGCAGACCTCAAAGCCACAGTTACTGCTATATTTAACGCCTGTCTGGACCGCGCTGCTGACACAGTAATAGCCATTGATAGAGTCCACAGGACCCTGGGTCCCAGGAACCCCACGGAGAACCGGCCACGTGACGTATTATGCTGTCTCCACAATTACTCGGTTAGGGAGGATATCCTGCAAGCGGCGTGGCGCAAAGGCAGCATTGATTTTGACGGGGCCCAAGTCACCCTTCTGCCAGATATTTCCCGCAAGACCCTCCAGATGAGACGCTGTCTGCGACCCCTCTTGGAACACCTCACTGAACGGCGGATACCATACAAGTGGGGTCATCCGTTCCACCTCATAGTGCGCAGAAATGGGAGACCTCTGGCACTACGACACCCCTCTGAGGTCCCGTCCTTCCTGGAGGCTTTGGACCTGCCCCCGGTCCCAATCCCAGACTGGTTGGCTCCGGTTGTTCCTCTGGGAGCCGTGGCCCCGACGAGCAACCCCTCAAATAGGCCGCAGAGAGGGAGACGCCACCGTCGATCCCAACGTCAACGATCGCAGGCCCCTCAGGATCGTAAACTCTGAAAGAGCACAGTAGTTTACCCACTGTACCTGTGTTACACCCCTTTTTCTTTTTTTTCTTTATTGCTTTTTCTCTATCAATATAGGTGGCTGGAGCGTCCAGCTCAGTGTTCTACACCTTGCAACGGATCATTGCCCCCGGCGGCCCCACACGGGAGGGAGAGGGACATTGCAAGACCAGTGATGGACATGGCGCTTACTAGACGGTGACCTGGGATGCTGGCGGTACTGTTTACCATTCTAGCCACTGTTTATCTTTAGGTGCCCGAATCTCGGAGCTCTTTTTGTTTTTGGAATTCCTGGGGGTGCCCCCCGGATGCCCCCGGATGCTCCTGGACGGTGTTCCTGCTCCCTCCCCTTGTTCTCCCCCCCCCCCTTTTTTTTTTTTTTTTTGGGGGGGGGGGGGGGCGGGTGCCTGGGTGGTATACTGTTATCCAGGCTCTGTGTTGCAAAGTTAAATATGTTGATCGAATTATGCACTGTCCTACTGTTGTTGACTGCCTGCTACTAGCTAATGGATAATGTTATCTATAATCTGTGTTGCAAAGTTAAATAGGTTGGTCAGATTATGCCTGTTCTACTGTTGTTGACTGCCTGTTAATAGCTGCGGTAATGTTCTATGATGTGTTGGATGTCGAAGTTAAGATGCCAAAGAAGCTCCGTGCATGCCCAACTGGGGCGGCATGGACCACGGGCTGCTGGAGGGGTACTGCACCGACGAGTTCCTCCCCCTGCAGTGCCTTACCTCTTCCCCCACTAGGCCCTTCTGCCTTAACCGGCAGGTTCTCTCCGATAGGAGCCTTAGCAACTCCCCGACCTATCCTCCCCCCTTCTACCCTCTCCCTCCCCCTCCCCCCTAACTACTGCTTTTCCTCTTTCTTCTTTTCTTCCTTGGTGTTTGACTTCTATTTCTACTTCCGACTCTGGTGGGGCCCTTCGTCCGGGTACTGCTGCTGTCATGGCACTGAAGCTGGTTTCCTGGAATGTGAAAGGGCTGAATGTACCTGAAAAAAGGTCCAGCTGTCTTGCAGAATTGTGGCGACTGAGGCCCCAAATAGCCTTCCTCCAGGAGACCCATTTCAGGACAGGCCAAATACCCCGGCTTTATAGTAAACACTTCCCCCTGGCTTATCACAGTACGTCGCCTACCTCCAAATCGAGAGGAGTATGTGTTCTTCTTGCTAAAAACCTGCCGTGGCACGTGTTAGCTGTCCAAGCCGATAGTGAGGGGAGATATCTCTTCGTTAAGGGAACCCTCCATTCGCAAACCTTTACTCTGGCAAATCTGTACATGCCGAATGTGGACCAGCTGCTGGCCTTGGAAACCTGCTTAGATGCTCTGGCTGTATTCTCAGAGGGCACTCTGATCGTGGGAGGGGACCTTAACCTCACCCTAGACCCCCACAGAGACTCCTCTTTGGGCACTTCTGCGATATCTGCGAGAACGCGTTCGCACATAAGAGATCTGCTGCATTCTCATCGACTGATTGATGTGTGGCACACGCTCCACCCACAGGATAGAGACTATACATTCTTTTCCTCCGCTCATGGTTCTTACTCGCGTATAGATATGTTCCTGGTCGCCCACAATGTTATCCCGGCGGTCACAGACGCTCAGATAGGCCACATAGCCCTATCCGATCATGCTCCGATCTCCTTGACGCTGAAGCTGCAACAGGAGTCCCGGGGTCAGTCCTGGTGGAGACTGAATGAGTCTCTCCTGAAAGACCCTGAGACCCATGCAGACCTACTTAGGGAAATAGAAAGTTACTTTGAGCATAACCGGGATTCCGTTTCCAACCCCCTCATGCTTTGGGCTGCTCATAAATGCTACATTAGGGGCATTCTTATTAAACATGGTCATAGACTTAAAGTGGCCAAAACAGAGGCTCTCTCCTCACTTATTGCCAAGCTCCATGCATGTGAACGACGGCATAAATCCCAGCCGACTGCTGCGTTTGAGGTGGAGGTGAGAGACCTTAGAGAGCAAATCAGAGACTTCTCTCTCTTTCAGGCTAGAACCAGACTTATGTGGGTCCACAGGATGTACTATGAATATGGAGACAAATGCAGTAGGTCCCTAGCGAACTCCCTGCGCACCCAGCGCAATGCGTCTTTCGTCCCGACCATAGCTTCCCCTTCGGGGACTAAGCTTCATGATTCCAGGAGGATAGCAGAGAGCTTCCGATCTTTCTATGAAGGCCTTTATAACTTGCACCCCCGGGACTCAGGAGAAGCCCCCCAGGCCAACACGGCGGCCATTGACGACTACCTTGCTTCGGCAAACCTCCCGTCACTGACACAGGAAGAGATGGAGCTTCTCTCGCAGCCAATCTCCCCGGAGGAATTGTCGGCTGCGTTAAAAGACTCACCAAAGGGCAATGCACCAGGCCCGGACGGGTTCACGGTCCCCTACTATAGGGCCTTCCTCTCTCCGTTATCCGCGCCATTTGTGTCAGCCTTTAACGCTCTATTGGAGGGTCAGACCTTCCCGCCAGAGCTGTTACAGGCCAGCATATCGGTCATACCCAAACCGGGGAAGGATCCTCTTCTCTGCGCAAACTATAGGCCCATTTCCTTATTAAACTGCGACCTCAAGCTCTTCACTAAGATATTAGCGGAGCGGTTGGCACCCATTCTCCAGCGCCTTATACCTCTGGACCAGGTAGGGTTTGTTCGCAATAGGGAGGCCCGTGACAACACGACCAGGACAATCAATGTTATTGAACGTGCTAGACGCCTTAAACTGCCGATTATGCTGCTCTCTGTGGACGCAGAAAAGGCGTTCGACAGGGTGAGCTGGCCTTTTTTGCTAGCCACCCTGCGAAGTCTGGGTATACCTCCCCCCATGCTTACATGGGTTTCGGCCCTTTACTCGTCTCCGACGGCGGTGGTAAGGGTCAATGGATTTGCCTCGTCGCGTTTTACTATTGGCAATGGAACGAGGCAGGGGTGTCCGTTGTCCCCCCTTTTATTTGTCCTGTCGCTTGAACCCTTGCTGCATCATATCAGGCTGAACGTAGACATCAAGGGATTGGACACGCCCTCGTACCACCACAAGGTCGCAGCTTTTGCTGATGACCTCTTGTTTTATGTCTCGGAGCCTCACATTACTTTGCCGAATCTTTTAGCGGAAGTAAGACGATATGGCTCACTGTCAAATTTTAAAATTAATTTACAGAAATCGGAGGCACTCAATGTCTCCCTGTCTACCAACGCCCAGACGAGTTTAAGCTCTAACTTTCCCTTTCGTTGGGCTGCTGAAGCTATACAATATCTCGGTACCAAGATCCCCCCAGATCCACATCTGATTTTTCAATTGAATTTTCAGCCGCTCCTAAAAATATTTGCCGTAGATCTAGAGAGGTGGTCAAAGTTGGCGACCTCCTGGTTTGGGAGATGTAATGTGCTCAAAATGAATGTAATGCCCAGACTCTTGTACTTATTACAAGCCTTACCGATAAAAATCCCCCAATCATTTTTTAAAGCCATGCGCACTGTCTTTATTCGTTACGTATGGCAAGGCAAGCCTCCAAGACTCAGCAGAGCACTACTGCTCAGACCGAAAGACAAGGGTGGGATTGGCCTCCCAGACCCGGCATGGTATTGTACGGCGATACACATGAACAGAGTAGTCGACTGGTGCAGACATCTGAGGGATAAGTTGTGGGTTCGACTGGAACGTGAATCCGTGCCATTTCCACTTGAGGGTCTGCCCTGGAGTGGTCCGAGCTGGTCGGGAACAGTACGGGCGCACCCTCTCATTGAGCCAACGCTACGAGAGTTGGACAGATATTTTAAGCTGACGGGCGTGCCCAGTTTCCCGTCGCCCATGACTCCTATTATTGGACACCCATGTTTTGAACCAGGCATGACGGAAAAATCGTTCCGCCTCGATCTTGGCCAGTACTTGGTGCGGGCCTCTTCTTTTCTTGGCCTTGGAACGTGGACAGCAGTCCCCACTATGTACGAGGTGTTAGCAACCACGGCCCTGGGACAGTGGAGCTTGCCCAACTCTCCCACTTCTTGAAATCCCTACCGAACAGTAGCGAGTTCCGCAGACCCCTAACATCGTTTGAGGAAATGTGCTCAGGGGAGGGACCGACCCGAGGATCTCTCTCCCTGTCCTATCGCATCCTACTGGATCAACTCTCCCAGGGGCATCTGGTGTTCTTGGAAAAATGGGAGCGGGACCTTCGTATCCGGCTCTCGCCCGACCAGAGGAGTCACGCGCTTCTATTTGCGCACAAGTCCTCCCTATGTAGTAAATACCAGGAAATAGCTTATAAGATTTTGACCCGATGGTACAGGACCCCCACTGTTCTGGCAGCTATGTTCCCTGGTCACAGCCCTTTGTGCTGGAGATGCGGTGAACAGCCTGGCACGTTACTACATATCTTTTGGGAATGCTCACAATTGACCCATTTCTGGAGACAGGTTCTTAGTATCATTTTTGACCTCACAGCTGTCGATCTGCAGAACGACCCGGCGGCGATTTTCCTCAATCTGACCCCACTCTCGTGCAGGAGGTATCACAAGTCTCTCTTAAAACATCTTCTGAGTGCAGCCAGGGCATGCATACCTAGCGTGTGGAAGCAGCGGGCCGCTCCAATGGTGTCTCACTGGTTTGCGAGAGTTTGCGACATCTACCGTATGGAACAGCTCACTTCGGCACTGGGCGACAAGGAGGAGGAACACACTGCTCGATGGTTGCCCTGGAGTTTGTTCCGGTTTTCCGATGCTTACAGATCCTATCTGTAGGCTCTGGCGCGTATACAGGGGGAGGGCCCCGGCCGTGGGAATCCATCGGAGTCCTCCTCCTTTCCATCCCTTCTCATATTCCACTCTGATTCACTCTCTCCCATCTGCTCTGTAGCACTCTTAACCCCCCATAACTTTCAATCTGTCTACCCCCATCCCCTTCTCCTCACTGCTTGCTCCCCCCTCTTTCCCTACCCCCCAAACCCCTCATATAGTTAAAATGCACGGTGATTGCACAAACCTCTCCTTTTTGTTTCCTCGGTTTCCCAGCTAGGGGTTGGTGACCCTTGGGAGGGTCCCGGCTGAGCTCTTTGTCCGATAAAATGACGGTGACAGATGTCGGATACCCCTCGACCTGGACCTGGAAGGGCATTGCCCCAGGGTTTGCCCTCATTTCTAAGTGGACACTGGGATGCCAGATAATTTGACTACGATAACGTGAAGATTTAGACACGGCTGGGGCCGCTGCTATAGCAAACTGATTGGTTTTCCCTGATCCCCCATAAAGTGTTGGTTGATTATGTGCGTGTTTTTGTTACCCTGGAAAACTGAGTGATCTATGTCTTTTACAGTTTTTCCCTGTATTACCTGCAATCCGTAAATAAAGAATTAAAAAAAAAAAAAAAGAATCACTCGCAGAATTGAGGGATAGCGATTTGTGGGGAGATCCGTCATCAAATATTGAAAAGTAATGACAGTGACAATTCTGCAACTGAGCAAATTTCAGTGTTTTTGATTTGATTACATTATTGAATAATTTTTATTATTGTTATAGTATTATTTGGTACAATTATTTATAATTATTTATTATATTATAATTTATGATTTCACTTTTCAAACTTTATCATACCCGGGATGTCTGCTAGACTCTGGTTTGGACAGATTTAAGTGAGTTATTGCTAAGAATTACAGGACTACAATATAAAACGCCAAATTTTCATGCAAAATAATTGTACCGCTTTTAGCACCTAAAATCCGAAATAATCGTACCGCCAGGGAGGTTAAGTTAAAGGCTGTGGATTCCTGTGTACGCTTTGGTCAATACACTCTTTCATTCTAATATACGCAATGACCCATGGGAAGCTCGAATACATACATCTTGGAATTATAGAAATGTGAATGAGTCTTGGCAACACATATTTTTATGGCCACTAAACAAACCATAGCAAAGGCATGTAAAACACCTCTCCTCTTTTTTGAGGAGGTGAAGAATTGGGTGCATGGTACTTTGACGAACGAGAAGCTTACGGCAATACTAATGGACACTGTGGACAAATTTCATAAGACTTGACAACCCTGGTTAGACCAGTTTCCAGTGATGGCCTTGCCTTCTCACTTCTTGGACTTATAGGGCATTCTAGCGTAGCTGCTGGGGCTGGCCTTGGATCCCCAGGAGCGGGGGCCTACTTTTTTCTTCATGACTCATTTCTCTTTGGTTTCTTATGCCATGTACACACGACGGTCTTCCAGACGGACTTTCGGCGGAGGTCCAACGGACTTCCTGAGCGAACAGACTTGGCCATACACAAATGGACTAAGTCCATCCGTTCATTTTGAACGTAATGATATAAGATGGGACTAAACAAGGAAGTTCAATAGCCAGTAGCCAATAGCTGCTCTTGCGTTGTATTTGGTCCGTCAGACTAGCACACAGATGAACGGTTTTCCCGATTTTTAGTCCGTCGGATAGATTTGAAACATGTTCTGTTTCTAGGTCTGTCTGATTTTTTTTAAATGAAAAACAGTCGGACTAGCCCACACACATTTGAATTGTCCGACAGACTGATCCCGTCTGACCTAGTCTGCCGGAAAGTCCGGTCGTGTGTACGCGGCATTACTCTTACTTTCCCTCTTGTTCCTCTCTTTTTACTTCTTTCTCTATTTTCTCCTTTTTTTATGTACAGTTATTCAACATCAGCTATCAGTGTGTGGACTCTGTTATTTGCTCTCTGGCCTTATTTTTGGGGTGCGTTTTTTCCACCCCGTATTTTGAGGTATAGCTTTCTGGTCTCTGGGAGGGGAAGACGTTTTCCTGCACAACAGGAATTTTATGGCATAGCTCCCTCCTCCCTTTTCCTTTGCCTTTTATTTTTTTATTTATTTCCTTTCATATATATATAATTGATATCCTTTTTATCTTTAGGTCCTTGTGAGGACCCCCGGACTTTATTTTTACATACAGATATAAGTCAATCTCAGATATCGTATGATATTTGTTACGTGATGATCTTTGAAATATTACTTGCTTGGTGTACTTTCTAGGCTTTGAATATTTGTAGTTCCTGTCTAAATGATAATGAGGCCCACGTCTCTGTGGTGTATATGTTACCGTTCTCAAATTGCTTTCTGCCACTGACCTTGGTTTCTGTTCATTGTTTTGTGAGCTTGTCCTTATTCAATAAAAATATTGTAAAAGAAATATGTGTATGATCAAGTTCAAAAGTAATGATATTTTGGGAGAATTAGTTATACAGTATGCCTGTAACTGAGAAGTAGGTATCAAATATTGTGCTAAAGCCCGTATATGTGTGGCCAGCTTAGCCAGACATGGAGCAGGGTGCTCTTTGGAGTGTTACAATGGCAACAGTGGGAAGATATCATTGGGAATATCTTATGTATTTATGGGGGCATTTATAGGGTAATATTTTATAGCCTTTCTCAAACCACAGTGGCAGCTGTATGTTCATCTGTCTGACACAAGCCAGCCTATGTTGGATGAGCATGCTGGAAAACCCCTGTCATAACACAACAGCTCAACGAGGGGAGATCATTGTACTAATGTCAGATAGTTAGTACTCTCTGTCCCTCCCCCTCATTTGAGGCACCATGCATTAATATCTTCTCTCCAGTTTCTCTAAGTATAGCTGTGATCTACCGCCCCCCCTGGACCGGTATCAACCTTTCTTGATGACTTCTCTGCCTGGCTACCCTACTTTCTCTCTTCTGAAATCCCCACGATCATTCTCGGGGACTTCAACATCCCTATTAATACTAACACTCCTGTCACTTCCTAACTTCTCAGTCTAACCTCCTCCTTTGACCTAAAGCAATGGATACATGCTTCTACTCATTCTGAAGGCAATACCCTTGACCTTGTTTTCTCCCACCTATGCACCCCACGCAACCTATCCAACTATCCATTCCCTCTCTCTAATCACTACCTTATTCATTTCACTCTCTACCTCTCCTCTACCTCCTCTCCCTCCAACCGCCTAACAGTTACCCGTAGGAACCTATGCCATTCCAACCCTTCTCTTCTCTACTCTGCTACCGAGCACCTCTATGACAAAATCTCACCCCTATCCTGCACTGACCTAGCCACTTCACTTCTAGCCTCACTGGATACACTGACCCCCCTCACTACACAGAGAACCAGGCCCATACCCCTTCAACCTTGGCAAACAGATGCACTAGAAGTCTAAGAAAACATATCTATGCTCATAAGCACCTGTGGCATAAAACTAAGACTCAGAAAGATTTCAACCAATATAAATATTCCCTCCAAAAATACAATTCCAACCTCCTCACTGCCAAGCAGGCCTATTTTATCACTCTCATTAACAACTTATCATCCCGTCCCCGTCACCACTTCTCTACCATCAGCTCTCTACTTTATCCTCCACTGCTTCCACCCAATTACTCACTCACTGCCCAGGAGATCTCCAATCACTTTGAACAGAAGATTGATACAATTCGTGGGGAGATCTCTGCTGTTCGGATACCCTCCACGCTTTACACTTCATGCCCACAGGTACGATTATTACTTCCCTCTTTCAACCTCACCACTATAGATGAAGTTGCTAAACTACTTGCTAACGTCCAGCTAACCACCTTCCCTCTGGATCCTGTCCCCTCGCAAATGCTAGATTCACCCTCTGGCTCTATTCTACACTCTCTAACCCAAATCTTCAATCCCTCTTTCTCTTCTGGCATCTTCCTCAACTCTCTAAAAGCCCCATACTTAAAAAGCCCTCACTGGACCCAACCAAACTCAACAATCTACTCCCCATCTCCTTGCTCCGCCAAACTCCTTGAACGTCTGGTCTACAACCGACTGAGTAAGCACCTTGCTTAGACACTATTTTTTTGAATTTCCTGCGAGATCTGTTGTGGCTGCTTACTAAATCCACCAATCGGTTTATGCCTGCTGTGGACTAGGTAAAGAAATTAGATGTTTTATCCACAACTACCCGAAAAAGCTATTTTCTCTGTTATAAAAAAACAAACAGATTGGGTGCTACTAATGCTATATTAACCACTTCCTGTCCAGCCACTGTATTAAAAAAAACACTTCGTGTCCAGTCGCTGTGAATTGCAACTTATTACTTGCTACAGCCATTGGGACTATAGTAAGCAATCAGAGCAAAAAAAACCTAAAAACTATTATTATTATTATTATTATTATTTTACATACTGTCAGCACAGCAGTGCAGTATGGTGATATTGTACTGCTGTGATGGTGATCCCGTGTTGGATCACTCTTTAGAGAGTATATGACAGGCATTGTGATGAGCACTGATCTTTTTTCATATCTATATATACTGTATATATCATAGTTTGTAGACTATATAACTTTCACACAGACTATACACTGATTTGTTTTTCGTTTTGTTTTAGCACCAAAGAAATGTAGCATAATATATTTTGGCCTAAATATATGAAGAAAGTTTCCTGACAGAAACTAACAAAAAATAGGTTTTATCAAAATTCTTGCCCTTTTTTCCTTTATATAGCAAAAAAACAAACAAAAACCCAGTGGTAATTAAATACCACCCAAAAACTCTATTTATCTAAAACAGTGGTCTCCAAACTGTGGCCAGATGCAGCCCTTTGCTTGCCTTTATCTGGCCCTTGAGACACTATTTCTCCCACTGATATGAGACACTATTCTGCCAACTAACATCAACAATGGGGCACCATTTCTCCCAATGATACTAACGATGGGGCACTATTTTCCCCCCTAATACCAAATGTGGCAATGTTTACACTGATGCCAAGAAAATGGACACTCCCACTGACCACAGACCACCCCCTAAAGTTTGAAGGGCAATAAACTGGCCCTTTGTTTAAAAAGTTTGGCAACCCCTGGTCTAAAATATATAAAATGTATTTGAATACATTGTTGCATATGTAATTGTCATTCAAAATGTGACAGCACTGACAACTGAAAAAGGGTTCAGTCTTAAAGGTAGGTTAAAGCTAACCAATAATGTAACAAAAAAAATGTACAAATTACACATGCAAAATTGATGCCAGCCTGAATTGCTGACATTGGGGGTTATTTACTAAAGGAGAAGCCACTGTGCACTGAAAGCGCACTTGGAAATGCAGTCGCTGTAGATCCGAAGGGGACATGCAAGGAAAATAAGAAAGAGCATTTTAGCTTGCATATGATTGGATGATAAAATCAGCAGAGCTTCCACTCATTTCAGATCTACCCCTTCGATTTAGAGAGACTGCACTTCCACTTTCAAGTGCACTTGCAGTGTAAAGTAGATTTGCCTTTCATAAATAACCCCCATTGTCTGTGAGGATCATCCTGGTTTATAACTCTGCATACATCCTTTCAAAACATACAATTAAAGGATTGGTGTTTTCACAGTTTTGCCCTAAAAGTCTCATAAAAAGGAGGACCCTCTTCCTGCTGAAATGTTTTTTTTGCATGTGTACATATGCCTTTAGGACAGTGCCAAGCTCCACATGCTCTTTCTTTGACAAACCTTTGCCTATTAACCTTGAAAGTGGCTAGAAGGCTAGAATTGATTTTCAAGATTCACCTCCCATTGTCTTCAATAGAGTTCAGATTAACTTCACAGTTTCTGAAATTTACAACTAACAGCCGACAAATGGAACTCAAGCACATTTGCTTATTACTACCTTAAAAAAAAACACCATCAGATATCTTTTAGAGGAACCATAAGCTGGCCTCTGGAAAGGGTATTAGGGAGGGAAACCCCATAGAAAGGTTTCAAAAGAGTGCCAGGGTGGGTCACACAGCCCCGGTTAGAGCCCCTCCAAAGAAGCTCAGTGAGCATAGGAAGCAACAAATCTAATCTAAGCAACTAATCCAGTTCTGAGATCACAGAAGTACATATTAACATGAATAATGTTTGTTACCTTCATTACTATGATAGCCTCTACATTTGGAGTGTAGAGGCTATCATAGTAAGACACCAGTTAAAACATTATTTGCAGGTTTTGAGTGAAGAGAGTGTAAGATTAGGGAGTACAGGTGACCCAGGTGGAGACTGTGGGAGAGAAAAATGCAAATGACAACTTAAATAATGTGGACAAGTAGGGAGGTAGCTAGATTACTAAAAAGAACCCTAGATGGGAGGTGGGTGCCCACGTGGAAAGACTTAAAAAAAGCACCAGAGATGGTCCTATAACCCGTTAGGACTTCTTCATAGAAAATTCTTGAATATATGAACTAAAAAATTTGTTTGTCATTTTGAGAACCACACAAGTTAATTTTAACATTAAAATGATTGTAACGTTTTTTTCGTTTTTTTTTTTAAATAACAAACATGTCATACTTACCTGCCCTGTGCAATAATTTTGCACAGAGCAGACCCAATCCTCCACTTCTCAGGTCCCCCACCAGCACTCTGTGGTCCTCCTCTTCTCTGTGTACCACCATAGGAAGCTGCTTTCTATGGTGGTACACATGTGGGCTCATTCCTGAACCACGCTCTGTGTGTCCATTGACAGCCCCTACCTCTGTGCCCTTGTCACTGGATTTGATTGACAGCAGCATGAGCCAATGACTCCCGTTGTCCAGTGTCCAGTGAGAAGGGAGAGGCATAATAACCACCAAGGTAGTGCTAGCTAATGGCAAGAGTAATAATAGTAGTAAAAGTAGTAATATGTTCAGCGTGAGTTATGTAAGATAAACTGAGGTGTGCAGCAAGTGCAAGGAAACTAAATCAGGAGGACAGTAGAGGAACACAGTACCCATCTCACTTAAAGGTTAGCCCAGGGTGATACTAGATCTTCTGTAAAGGGTTTTCAAGTGTCTCTTTGCATGACAGTAGGAGGTGACCTCCGGATATCTATCAACTAATGGGAACTGTTCCAGCCAGGGTTGGCAAATGCTGGTCCAGCAAGGGTTTCGATTTGGCCATCTTTATATCCACTTGCCCGGCATTTGGTGAATGTATGCATGTCAACTGGGGAGCAAAGTATCACCACTGTTCATCTTTCCTGGCCAAGAGGTGAAATGGGTATCCACACCTATAAGCATGGCTGAGATTACTAGAAAAATAGCACCAGTCCCGTAGAGCTATCTCACTAGTATTGCTATCTTAAATAATTGATGTTGATGCAAATGCTCTCATTCCTGTAAAGGGCAGCTTCTATACCCCAGAGGATCTGTACAGTCTCCTTGGGTTGTAGTGTAATGTAAAAATAAAAGGAAATTGCCATGTCACACCATTGGTGAGAGGCCCAGATACAACTTTATTCTAATAAAAGTCAGGGGAACAATCCTAAAAGCTGCCAAACCAGTTGCTGACAAGGCCTGTGCTTGCAACCACACTGGAACATATAACATTGGAAATGGAAACAGAGGCGCCACTCTAAGTGCAGTATTAAAAGAGTGCTTTAATAAAAACTTAAAATTTGGTACTCACAAAAGTACACTGGCAATAGGTGTTTAAACAAGAAACTGCCAAACATCCATGGAGTGGAATCATTCTGTGAACTGGAGGACGGTGGTATTCAGTAGAGCAGGCTGGAACATACACTGCTGAAACTTCCAGTCGGTGGAATGATGTCACTTCCTGGTGCTGGAGCAGATGGACGAATAGGCCTATTCATCCATCCGCTCCAGCACCTGGAAGTGGCGTCATTCCACCGACCTGAAGTGTCAGTGAGGTGTCATCATTATCTGTGCTGCTGCACACTGCTGTCACTATGAGAGCGAATTTCATGTGTGTGTGCCTCCCATTCTAATTTCTTTCTCTCCTAAGTCCTGTCCCTGAGCTACTTAACTTATTTTTCGCTCCACAAGACTCACCTGACCATAAGACCCACCAACATTTTAGAGGAGGAAAACAAGAAAAAATATATTCTGACCCATACAGAAGCCTGACAAATAAAATGTACATTAGCCAGTGATATATATTCCTCTAATAAAGATACACCAGTGTTTATGTGAGTATAATCTGATGAGTGAGTAACTGGATCATATAAGGCCACACAGTGTAGATCTCTATCAGGATGTCTGCCATGTTCCTATAGATATAGAGCACAGTATTCGAACACCAATTTCATAATGCAGGCAAAGACATTGAAATAGTAAGAAAAGCAGGTGAGAAGCAGTGTAGTTAGCCGTGTCTTGTTTCATCTATCAAAGCACCTAGCATGATCTCCACATAAATACTCCCATAATATACATACCGTATTTTTCAGCATTATAAACACACGCTGCTTGACGCTCTTGCCCCCATGTTACTTTGACAGCCAGGCATCTTCTTCTCTATCTCACCGCCCCTCCCACTCATTCTGGCAATTGGCCCTGCCTCCCTCTGCCCCCATTGGCTCGCAGTAGCCCGGGAGGAAGGCAAGATCGCCCAACGCCCAAGGGGGGTTTGGATGTCTGTCCCTCGCTCTCCTGCCTTTCTTCTGGTGGTGGCAGCGGGGGGGGGGGCAGTGCAGGCGGCAACGGGGGGTGGTGCCTGTCTTATATTCGCACTATAAAACGCAAGAGATTTTCCCCATATTTCTGTGGGAAAAAAGTGCGCCTTTTGGTACTTACTATATGGAAAATAAAATAAGAAATGTTTTTTCCCTTAATATCTATCTTAAATCAATCACATTGCTAATTGCATATTGTACTTATTTGCAACCTGGATACAGAAATTTGCACTTATAACTGTATTTTTGTAACTTTTGGAAATGCTGGTAAAAACTTTAAATTTTGGGTGTCGTGTCAGTAAATTTCAATCTGGTAGGTTGGCAACATTCATGTGGGCCCACTGTCCAATCCAAATAAGCCTGACTGGATCTACAATATCATTATTAACAGTAAGAAATCAGAAACAACAAAAATACTTAGGGGTGGATTTACTAAAGGCATGTTGACTGTGCACTTTGCAAGTGCAACGGCACTCATTTTTGCCAGAGCTTAGTAAATGTGGTGAAGCTTTGTAATGAATACCCAGTTAGGTGCAAGGAAAATAAAACAGCATTTTTTCTTGCACATGATTGGATGATGGAAATCAGCAGAGCTTTACTGCATTTACTAAGCTCTGGATGTAAATGAGTGAAACTGCAATTGCAAAGTGCAAAATCTATTTTCCTTTAGTAAATCCACCCCCTTATGTCTAGCTGATTAGTTTTAAGCAAAAGAAAGCAAAAGTCCTCATTAAAAAGGCCTTGTGCTACCGATAGCTCAGCTCAAACATAAAATGTCATGGTTAATGCTTAACGAGCGGCTATCCGCGCTGTCTCAAGACAGGATGGGAATGTTTCACAGAATATGGGACCCATGGATTGTCTACCTAACTAACGATCCCAGGGCACGCGTTGCTTAATGTTATTATAGCAGTAAGGACTCGAGAATCTAAGACCACAGCTCTCCCCCAATTCTCTTCCTTCCTCACCCTCTCCTATTCTTTACTCCTCTCTCCCCTTCTACTATAGGGTCTTTCCCCTCTTCTTTTCTGCTCTTTGTTTTCTCCACATCTCTCATTGAGTGGTGCTAGTTGCACGATTAGATACCTATAAAACATAAGAGGTAACAGCATCGGCAGGTGGGGTCATGTGTGATCCAGAGTCTTTGGCTGTAGGACTTGAGTTGCCACTGACAGAGTATTTTAAGAAATAACCGGTGAATTACTCAATTGTGCATTGTACTAGATGTAATACTTAGCCGCATTGATGAGACTTTTGTTTGTTTTGTACTGAAAACCTTCAATAAACATATTGAAACATAAAAAGGCCTTGTGCGCATGTACATTACCTTGTGTAAGAGCAGTGTGTATACAGCAAGCTATTTCAAAGCTTCTGTAAAGCTTTTGGCAAGTTTCAAGCAATTTTATAACTTAACCTCCCTGGCGGTGATCCCGAGTCTTGCTCAGGCTGGGATTTCAGTACCATAAGTGGTAACCCCGAGCCAGACTCAGGATCGCATCGCTGGATACAGGGAGAAGTTACTTACCTTGTCCCCTGGATCCAGCGATGTCCTCCGTGCTGTGTGATTGAGCTGTCCTCCGTTTGATTCACACAGTGCCCGATTGCCGCCAAGCTCTGTTCCCTGCGACGTTACGGCGCACGGAAGAGGAGATCGGCGCCAAATTAAAAAAAGTAAAAACACACAAAACACACACACAGATTACAGTACTGTATAAAAAAATTACACTCCCCCCCTTTGTCCCTAGTGGTCTGTCCAGTACCCTGCATGCACTTTTATATTGTAAATACTGTTTTTTCTGCCTGGAATTTGGAATGAATGAATGAATGAATGAAATACTTGTATAGCGCACAATGCGAACTGAATCGCCTCTAGCAACCAAAAAGTGTGCCTTTATGTCAAAAGTGATTTTAGACCAACTAGAAAACAGCGATAATAAATTCTAATCACTTGCAGAATTGACCGATAGTGATTTGTGGGGAAATTCGTCATCAAACACTAAATCTAATGACCGCTACAATTATGCAAATTAGCAAATTTCAGTGTTTTTGGATTTGATTACATTATTGAATAATTTTATTATTATTTATTATCATTATTTATTACAGTATATTATAAATGTTATCATACCCAGGATGTCTGCTAGACTCTGGTTTGAACAGATTTAAGAGAGTTATTCCTAAGAATTGCAGGCCTACAATATAAAACGCCAAATTTCCATGCAAAATAATTGTACCGCTTTCTGCACCTAAAATTGGAAATAATCATACCGCCAGGGAGGTTAAAGCCTTCGAAGAAAACCTCAGTTCTATTCTTGGGATTAATATAGATTTTACTGTGATTTCTTACTGTCTCTTTAAAGGGACTCTGTCATGAGTGTGTACAGGAATGCCATGGCAGTTGCCTAGCTATAGCTGACTTACATTCTTTTAAATTACAGAAAACACTTAAAAGTGGCAGAACCCTTTGTCTGTGTACAGGTTACACAGGCCAGTAAACCCAGGAGTCAGCTGATATTTTAGGGTGGTCCACCAGAAACTTAACTAAATCTCTTGCGCTATGGGACCAAAATGCAGGAATGCTGTTTGCATTCCAGAATCAGTAATGCAGGTAAGCTGGTGATGTATGGCAGAGTGATTTCCTGTTCAACACTCACAGAAAAGGTCTAGCCCAATGGAGGAGAGAGGCAGAGCAACACATGAGAGTGAGATCAGCTGTATAACTGCAGTGCTGGGCAGGGGTTTGTATTTTGCCACCACTCACTGGTGCCAATATTGTGGTACATTTTATCTCACTGACATCAGTGATTTAGGGCTCATTTTATCATACTTATACCAAAGATTGGGGCTCATTTCATCTAGCTTACACTAATGATTGGGGCTTATTTTGCTGCTACCAACAAAATTATCACCTGACAACTCAGGGTGGTCTCCCAGTTTCTGAAGAGCTTGACTTGATCTCTCAGTATTCCCTCCAATTCTTCAGCTGTAGCTACCTCTATCTTCCCCTGTCACTTCCACTCGCAACTAATGTGTACACAGGTAGCAAGTTTTGAGAAACAGCATGTTTTAGAATGAGCTATCTACCTGCCTATATTCACTGCCTGTGATACTGTGTGGACAACAGATTCTGGCTCTGGTCATTTATGCAATCCTTATGTGCTACTTTTTTAAGGGGTAAATGGCTGAGCATCTTAAAGCATGTGCATTTATTATATATCTGTGGACATGTTAGCAGTCAGACAGATCTATGACCCTGTAAGATCAGTAGCAGCCATCTCCAAGACAAAAGTAGATTTCCCATCAATCTGGTCCTTCACCCTTTGATAGCAGCTACAGGTACCTTGATTTGTGGGCAATAAATCCTTCTTACAATGTCCAACAGTAAGGCCGCGTACACACGCGGGGACTGTTCGGCCAACTTTGTCCGCTGAACAGTGTTTCGGCGGACAGTCCGCCCGTGTGTGGGCTTTCAGCGGACAGTTTCAGCGAACAGTCCGCTGAACAAGGTTTTTCGGAATTTCCGAAAAACTGTCCGCTGAAACTTTGTTTCAGCGAACAGTTCCCTCGTGTGTAGGCTTGTTCGACAAACTAAGTTCCGCGCATGCTCAGAAAGGATTTACACGCCGAAAGTTATAATGCAGTGTATAGGACGTCGTATTTTTCGTCCCGTCGTACGTGCCGTTCACGTCATCGCGCACGGTTTCAGCAAACTGTTCGTTCGTCGTGTGTGGCCATGTCCGTCCATGCTAATTTTGAGCGGACTGTTTGCCGAAACTGTTTGACGGACAAAGTTGGGCGAACAGTCCCCGCATGTGTACGCGGCCTAACTTCTACCCAGTTCCTCTGAGACACTTTTCAGCTTAGGAGATTCCGTATAGATGCTCCTTCCAGGCAGTTTTCTTTTTGCCCAGCCTCATCCTTCACTTGATGGCCTCTGTTCAACAAACAATGGAATCCAAAAGTCTGTCCTTTATTATGTAACAATTTTCAATAAAAAATTAATCATAAGAAAATCTGGCAGGCTGGTTGTACCAAAGTCGATTGATCGATCAACATGGTACATTTAGCCTCCCATTAATGGTTCAAATATCACCATGTATGGCCAGCCTTATTCAGTTATAGCCTACTGAAAACAATGTACTCTGTATGTGGTTGTTATCTTAACAAATAAGGAAGCTGAGTTATTATTGTGAAATACTCATATCCCTTCAGTGACTAATCTACAAATCTACAGTATATATTTAATACAATAATGGAATCTCAGACCTACAAGTTTGTAATAGAAAATGTAACAGAAAAAAAAATCTTCAAGATCATTGTAATAAATCAAAATATGTGCATATTGAAAATCTACTTTTCTGTTTTATTTCGCTTGTTGCTATGGCATTTTTTTTTCTGCTCATCTTTCTGTAACTGTCAACAATAAAAAGTGTTTACTTCGATACGGAATTCCATGTCAATCCAGTTCCCAAACAGTAACAAGCAAAATTTAAACTTCCAATACTGCTGATATTCTACAAAAAACACTAAAGTATATCAAAAGATTGCTGGTATTCCCACTTTTGCAGTCAAATTTGAAAAAAAAAACAATATGGTTGTTATACAGTATGTTTCCATGCACAAACCATATCTAAAAATTAACTACTGTCTTACTGCTAATCCCTACCATTATTTAACCACAGATTTTCAAACCCTACTTAAATAAGAGTATGCGCTTCTGATTCCTTTTTTTTCCTTTCTCTTTCTAAAAGAACTTCCCACTTCTAAGCAAAAAAATGAATAAAAAATGAAACAGAAAAAGAGAAAGGGAAGAAGAGAAAAAGGGAGGAAAAAAACAAAAAGCCTGAAGGAGGTAATACCACAGCCTCCCCTTTGCCTGGCATCCATCTCAGATCTTTACATATCATCCCCAGAATCTCTGGGATAAATAATACGGCTCTAAAGGAGACTGGTCTGTATATAGAAAATATGAAGTCCATATCTTCTAATATTTCTCAATCTGTTCATTCATTGACATTATGAGGTCTTCCATTTCCTGAATTGAATTACCGTAATTGCAGTGAGATTTAGTCAGAGGGACTGGGCTCCTCTAAAGTACTGGTATACATGCTTTAGCAGCTGTTTCAACTATGAATTTTTATAGCTTTTATTGGATAAGGGTGTATCATGGAGTAAATATGCTATGGGCTTCCACTCAGGAGACACACCATTTAGCTATTTTACCATATGTTCCACCATATCCCAGAAATCGTTCAGCCTTGGACATTCCCACAAAATGTGAAATAGGTTACCCTCCGATTCACTGCAGTGCCTACAAACATCTGGGGTCTGAGGAAACACACAATGTAGCACTGCTGGAGTTTGATACCACCTTGTTAGGAGTTTGTAACCTCCTTCTTGACATCTACTCACAACTGAAGACTTATGAGAAAATAATATGATTAATAATACGATTCTAGTTTGCGAGAATGTAATCTATAGATCTCTCTCCCATTGTTGGAGAAAAGAAAGATTCTGTGGGGCATTGCATTGGCCATTATCAACAAAGAGTATAAGTGGGACAATGAATGTCTCATTGGTTCCCCCTTTTTTTGTCAAACAATGAAAGATCTCTTATCTTTAAAATACCTCTCCTGAAAAGTGTGAAGATATGCACCAAGCTGAGCACAGTGAAGGAATTTCAGAGTGTGGGAGAAGTTGCTTGCAATTTCATGGCTCATCATAAGCCGATTTTCTGGAAAAAAGTGTAACGGGCGGGAAGGACCCCTGACAAATAAGTGTACCAAATTGAGGATCATTCAGTTCAGATGTCACCACTCCTTCTGAACTCCAACTCCAGGTATTTTGGAGAAAGTAGCAAAAGGGAGAGCCGAAGAGGTGAGAATAAGGTGTTTGGAATTGGGATCCACAAGCCCTGTCACTTTGCCCTGAATAGTCGCAAACATGGTCACTAACAGTGAAAATGCAATCGGCTTGAAAACCAGGCAATTTAGTAAGTCTGCAATTTGCCATTCCACAATCCATGAGTCATGATCACCTGGATTACTAAAGTTTATTTATATCAGACAACGCTATAATATTCAGAAAAATATACGAGTGAAGAATCAGTGGCCTCTATTTCCTAAATACATCCCTGAATCTAAATATCTCAGCAAATAAACTGAAACATTTGATCAAAAAGTCTTACACCTGAATGAATACGCTAATTAATTTCCAATTGTCTTCTGTATTATTTAATCTATGAGATAATGTCAAACAAAATGAAATCCATTATGAATATTTATAAATGTACAGTATTTACTTATTTACTTTATTTATTTCATTTTATTATGTAATTTAACACAGGAAGTAGATCTCTTAGATTGTGAACATTTTAAATAAGTTATTCATATTGGAGGTTTTCTTCTTAACTGCTTTAAACAAATAATTAGCCAAGCTTAATAAGAAGTTTAAAATAAATTACCTTGATTTTCCATTATACAAGTTTTAGTTAAAGAGAACTGATAATGACAAGCATGATATTATAAATTCTTCATTAACAAGATTATTTTACATCTTCTAGCAATTATATCTGAAAGACATGCAGTGGAATCTGTCTAAACTTGCCATTTACATCCAGAGTTTTAGTGTTAGATTGTGTGATGTGGGTCTATATATTTTGTTAAGAGATAACTGTACTTTTTAAAGAGGAAGTAAACTGTCATTTTTTTATGACCTGAAAATTAAAGCCATAATGTGAGGATATACAAGCACATTATGTGAAACTTACCTGCAAATGAAGCCCTCGATCAATGCCTTGTTCCCACTGCAGGCCACATCCATCTTTACCCATCTTCCTTCCGGGTCTCCGGACTGTGGCTGTGTGATTGGCCAGAGCCATGTGACGTCACTCCTACGCATGTGTGGGAAGCCACCATCCATGGAACAGGAATCTGAAAGAACAACATGAGCGCTCGTTCCTTCAGAGCGCATGCGCCAATGATGTAATTGGCTGAATGTATACTAAATATATCCTAAGCGGTGCCCATTTAGTAGGTATTTTCAGTACCTATCGGTAAGCCTTATGATAGTCTTTCCTATAAGTACAAGTAATGGATCAGAGTTTACTTCCTCTTTAAAAAGTAACATTTCATAAGATAATACCACTACAGTGCAGCTATCATTCCATCATGAATGTACAGCTGGGAGACAGGGGGCATACTCTTTAGATTGTAGTGAATAATGGCCAGCCTGATAAAGAGTCTGCCTCCCAACTGCATGCTAGGAGTGGTGTGAGAAATGCTGCTAGAGCATTGGCCACTTTGGACAGCAAGATAGACACAGTATCTTTGTCACTTATTAACAGATCATTTTTCTCCTATTCCAGATCTGGCACTATTTTTTTAATCCAAATTTAAACAATAATTAACTGGGGAAAAATGTAATGATATTTTCAATCGATAGCTCAATATTCACTTAAATAGGAGTGACATTTGTCTATCAGGAATGAATATTCTTCCCAAACATCAGACCACTATTTCATATTTATAGTCATAGACATAAGATAGCAACCAAGGGTGTGGTAAGCAGGAGAACCCAATATCAGTATCATTTGGATGCAGCTAAACTCAAAAAGTGGGAAGCAAGAGAACACGAATCTGGTCACATTGGCCTAAAGGGCCCTTATCACTATTTCTACTTCTGAGTGTAGTAAGTTGTTTCCAAGAGGATCCGAAAGAGATAAAACATTTTCTTCTACAGGGTTCATGATCTGAAGTTAACTAGATCAACCATGTTGCACAATCTAATACTGTGTACACATGATCGGACTTTTCAGCAGACTAGGTCCAATGGAATCAGTCCGTCGGACAATCTGATTGTGCGTGGGCTAATCCGATCGTTTTTCATTTTAAAACTCAGACGGACCTAGAAATAGAACATGTTTCAAATCTGTCCAACGGACTCAATTTCTATCTGGAACAACGATCCGATGGGCCAAATACGACGCATGGGAAGCTATTGGCTACTGGCTCTTGAACTTCCTGTTTTAGTTCCATCTTATGTCATCACGTTCAAAACAAACGGACTTAGTCCGTTCATGTGAAGCCAAGTCCATCAGAACTCCACTGAAAAGTCAGTCGGGAAGACCGTCGGACCTAGTCTCCCTGAAAGTCAGGTTGTGTGTATGCGGCATAAGAAGGAATGGTTAATGCCGCTAACCAGGTTTTCCCACTCTTTTTAAAAGGTTACTGTCCCCTGTAAGTCATACCATATAAATAAAGGTTCATTAGTTCCCCAGAGTGTCTGGAGTTTGGTTCGGGGAAAAACTACCAAAATTTAGTTATTACTCTGTGGGAGTGGACCACCCTTTTGGGGAGGGTTGGAGCTCAGTCGGAGTTCCCAGTGTGGTCCAAAACCTGTGGATCTTTATGGACTTATTGCTGCCAATTATAGACTTATTGCCTTGTGAGGATTATTACAAGATCATGGACTCTAAGGGATTAATTACTACCATATGTGAATTTACTGGCTAGAGTTAATAGACTTTAAAATAATTGCTTTTACGAACTTTGCCATCTTCCTAAGGTAAGACAAATACCTCAGTCAAATATCTTTATTGGGTCATCAGAATTGCCTGGTCTGAAGTCTCTAAAAGGGTGCATGTAGGGCTGCTGTTAGAAACAATGGGACTCTGTACATCCTCCCTGACAAGGTCCCCCCAAGAATATATAAAATTATATTTTTGTTAAACATACACTAAAATCATGATTAGTGGACACAAACTCAACAAAATTCCTGCTATATATAATAAAATGATTTGAGTTAATAAATAAAGCTCTGTGTGTGGCTAAAGTCTTGGGGTTCATTCCCATGGGCACTGTGGCCTGTACAGTGTGAATAAGTGGTTTATTTATGTGACTGAAGCTGCCTAGAGCTGTGTGAAGGCAGCTTATGGTACACTATGGGGATGCAGTAGCTGTACCAACACAACCACTGGTCCTAATGTGACAGGCGTACAGATACAAGTGTATGGTCCCAAACATAGACAGAGTGCATTCAGGGCCACTCACCCATGCCTGCACACCTGTCACATTAGGGCCTGCAGCTGTGTTTGTAAAGCTGCTGCATCTCCAATAAGTTATAAGCAGCCAGTAAAGCGCAGGCTATAAGTTCCCAGCAACTGTGTACAGGGTACAAGGGTGCAGGCAGTGAGGAGACAACACAACACATCCTCACTGCCTGTCAAATAGTCTCAGAAGAGCCATCCAAATGCATATGAACAAGCCCTTAACTTTTTTCAGTTTTTTTTAATAATGTTTTTTTTTAATTGTTTATAAACAGCCCTGCTTGGAGGCTTTGGTGAAATATCAGGGGTCTAAACAGATCCCTGATGTCTCACTTTTGAGACAGAGAAAGTGACTGGGAACACCGATTCCTCATGCCCTTTCTCTGCAGCCTTAGTTGCACTGAAGACAAATGAACAAGATGAATGAATACAGAAGCAATCAGTACCACTTGCTCACTGTGTTCACTCAGGAAAGGAGGGGGCCAGTAAATATGACATATTTATGGGCCCCCCACTCTCCATTCTAAACTCGATCCTCCTGTGTCCCACAGTAGCTGCAGCTGGCGTGAGGAAGAGGAGGAGAAGCCAGAAGCACTGTGGGGGCACATGGGGGTCGGAGCAGCTAAAAAGGGGGTGATCAGAGTAGCGGGAGTTGAGGGGGGTGCAGATACTAGAATTGATCCCCCTGTGGCTCCCCTGCAGCAGCTGAAAGAAGGCTGGAGAAAAAGGAGAAGAAGCTGGCTCTGCTGCAGTGAGAGGGGGTCAGTTTCAGTGATAGGGAAGTACAGCCAGAATTCCTTCTCCTCAGGTGCCTGGGACCCGCTGTTGAACTGATAAGGGCCTGGGCCTCATCAAGAGGGCCAGTTGTAGTGCCTTATCATGGGCTCTGGGTGCATGCATAGCATATTAAAAGAACAGGGCTTATAACAAGGGCACTAAAATTAGAGACGATACAGTACAGAGGTCTAACAAGCAGAATGCTGTCCAGAGGAAGCTAGATTGTCATTGCTAATGACTACAGTATTTGTGCCACTTGCTAAAGCAACCAACCAGCCAGGAAACTGGTGACATGGCAAAGGGTGTTACACTTGGCCCCTTCACTAGCAGCTGCTTCCCCACAAACTGGGACCAATCCCATGGCACAGAGTTCCTAGGGACCCAGCGTGGAGTCACAGGAGAGCGAGAGAGATGTAGAGGGGCTCCAGAAAGGAGAACATGCATGGAGTTATAGAGAAGTGTGTTTTCTGTATTCAATTGTAACTAGGGATGAACTTCATGTTCGAGTCGAACATAAGTTCGACTCAAACATCGGCTATTCGCCCGTTTGGCGAATTCCGAACATTATGGGCAGTTCGCTCCAAATTCGTGTGTCGCTCGCGGCCCACAATGCACTGCGATGGTGCAGTGCATTGCTGGCTCATGATTGGCCAAGCATGCACTGTGACCCCGCATGCTTGGCCAATCACAGCGCCGGCAGCGAGGAGAGCCATGATTGGCCACAGGCAGGATGCCTGTGGCCAATCATAGCTCAGGCTGTGTAGTACACGCCCCACACTATATAAGGCCGCCAGCGCGGCGGCCTTGTGTAGTGTGTTGGCATCTGTAGCAGTTACTGGGTGTTCTGTGTACCTTCAACACAGTATACACCGATCGTTATTGGCCGATTTTTCGTTCTTGCTCTTCTGTAGTGGTTGTTGTCTGCGTGCCCTGACCCCAGTATACACCGCTATATTCACCTATATAGCTAGCGATATATCTATCTTTTATAATAGAGCTTGCAGTCAGTGTTAGGAGATTGTGCGTGCTGTCTGCGTGCTCTGAACCCAGTATACACCGCTATATCCACCTATATAGCTAACTATCTTGCTCGTGTTAAATAGAGCTTTCAGTCAGTGTTAGGAGATTACCCGTGCTGTCTGCGTGCTCTGAACCCAGCACACAGGAGAGGCTTCCGAGGAGAGCAGACGTGTGTGGTAGAGCTCTGTGGAGAACCGTAGCTGTCTTGGACATCCAGCCTTATGGCGTCGGCCAGCCCAGGCTCGGGGCCCTCTTCCCGGCCTGGGGCTACAGCTCATCCCCCTGGTGGAAAGGAAGGCCTCTCCAGGGAGGAACGATTGTTTTTATCCACCCAAGTGGAGTTAAGCGACTGGACCCGGGCACAGCCGGGTGAAGACGGCTTGAAGCTGCAGAGGCGCAGGGTCAGGGTGAAAACCCTGATCCAGAAGGCAGTAGAGGTATACGGTAAGAAGATGGAAAGGCTGACGGCTCTCAGGAACTCCAGAGACCGTTCAGGAAGCAGGAAGAGAGCAGAGTACAGAGATACCATAGAAGACCTTAAATCTGAATGCAGAGACCTCTGGCAGCTCCTGGGCGGTCTCTGTGAGAGAGGAGTAGGAGAGAGAGGATTCCTGCTTGAAATAAAACGGGAACTCCTGAGAATGAGCCAGGAGGGCTCCCATGCAGGAAGGAGGGGAACACGGGAAAGCTTACCCGAGCCGGCTATGGAAGACCCTTTGGCAAGTGTGGAGGAAGAGAGAAGCCAGCATCCCGGTACAGACATCAGTGAGGACGGTGCCCCCCTTGGAGCGGTAAGCACGGAGGGTCCCCGGGTCCATGTAAGTCCGCCTGCCCAGTCCGTGATTGGGGCAAGGGTTGACCCGGGTAGGGTACCCGGTGAAGTGTTGGGAGGCTCCAGAGGAGAGGGAAGAGCGGGAAGTGTGGAGTGCCAAAGGAAAAAACTGGTAGTAGTCCTCACCCGGAGCCATCTGGAAGGGCCGGTACAACCTGTTGTCAGCAAGTCCGCGGCTGATGGTGCAGCACAGGCCCCCCCAGTGATCCAGGGTGATCCGTCGGTCCCCCATGCGGTGCGGGGGTTGCCGGCCATAATGGCGGCCCCCGCCGCGGCCGCACGTGGTGAGGGGTTGGAGTCTGTGGCGCCAATGGCGTCTGTGGCGTCTGTGAAGACATATGTGGAAAGGAGATCTTCTTCTGCTGCGGACACCATGGCGGGACATGTGGCGGGACATGTCGCGGGAAAATCCGCGTCATTTCCGGCGCAGGGGGCCGCGACCGGAAGTGGCTCCCGCGGACCGGAAGTGACTGCCGCGGCCGGAAGTGGCTCCCGCGGACCGGAAGTGACTGCCGCGACCGGAAGTGGCTCCCGCGGACCGGAAGTGACTGCCGCGACCGGAAGTGGCTCCCGCGAACCGGAAGTGACTGACAATACGTCCCCGGAAGTGCAGGAAATGTCCGAAAAGACTGTGGAGTCACCGCATGATACTGCCCACGGCCTCTCGATCGAGGCGGAAGGAATGGACGAGGATTTGGGAGACCCACTGGGTACTATCTCGGAGGGGCAGGGGAAATCCCCTGGTGTGGATCTCCCGGCCAGGCAGGGGAGCTGGGGTGAATCCCCTATGGGAGAGTTGGGAGCGGAATGCTCCGCACTGAAATTTATAAGGGAGCTAGAGGGATCCCAATGGGAGGAGGTGATGGAAGTCGCCTCCCCCCAGGGTCCTGCAGTAGAGGTGGCTAGTGCCCCGCCCCCCATGGTAAGGGTGAGGAGGAAAGTAAGGGTCACAGATGGGCCAGAGGGTGGGAAAACAGCATCAGCTCAGCCTGGGCCTTCTGGCCTGGTTCACGGGGAGCCTGACCCTTCCCCCGCAGGCCCCAATACCATCTTGGGCACGCAAGCCGAGGCTAACCTCCTGAGTGCCCTGAAAACTGGGCGTTCGTTTGCCCAGGTGGCAGGTGCGTCTGTGCCCCTAAGGCCCCTGTACGGCCAGTTTGGTGCCCAGAACTTCAGGGCCCCCCCCGAGGAGCAGTTCCAAGGGGCGAATGCCTGGTCCAGGGGTACAGGGGGTCCCGAAAGGCGCAGGCGCAACGTGGTGCAGCTCAGGTGGGAGGGAGCGACCGCTTGTCCCAGCAGGGGTCAAGTGATTGATTACCTGTTGGAGCTTCGGTTTAAGGTTTCGGACCTGTTCGCAGTGATACATCCTGCGAACTCGAAAGAGTTCGATATTAGCTTCGTCTCCGTGGTCTCCATGGAGCTTTTCCTAACACTCTACGAGATTGTCGGGAGGTCTGAACCATGGAAAAGTTTCCGGGTAGTGCCTCTCTCGAGGCAGGAGGAAATTAAAAACATCACTGTGCTGGTCAGGAACGAGTCTCTCCCGCCTGAGGACATCGCCACCTGGCTGGCGCGGTACGGACAGCTCCAGTCAGGGCTGAGGAAGAGCCTTGACGAGCGCGGGGTCTGGACGGGTGTGTGGCAGGTCAGGATCCGGCTCAAGCGCCAGGGCAACACCGTGGCGCACGTTCCTGGTAGCGCGTTTATCGGGCGAGACCGGATCCTGGTCTTCTACCCCGGCCAGCCCCGTAGGTGTTTCAAGTGCGGCAGTCCTGCACACCTCAGTGCAGACTGCACAATGCCTCGGTGCGTGAGATGTAATGGCTTCGGCCATTCATCTGATGGTTGCAGACTGATAGTCTGCAACCTCTGCGGGGAAATGGGGCACCCCTTCAGCCGTTGCCCCAAGGCTTTCCGGGGGCATCAGGCGGGCGGGGCTGCCCCAGGCCCAGGGGGTGATGGTGACCCTAGACAAAGTGGAGCCCCCAATCCCCCAGAGCCACAGAGGGAGGATCCCCCCCTCCCTCAAAGGGTTAGGCCCCCCAGGCGTGAGCAGGGGGCGGGTAGGGTGGTTGAAGACCCAATAGGTGGTTGCCCAGTAGACCAATCTCCGGCCCAGCCTGGGTCAAGGAGGGATGGAGTAGTGACAGGTAGACCGGCTGATAAGCCGGTAAAATCCAATAAATCACCCATTAAAAAGCCTCAGACCCCCCCCTCCCCCCCCCTTCCCATCCTCCCCCAGCTCCCCGTGCTCCCGGCTCCTCCCCTCCTCCCTCCCCTGCCCCCCCCCGGCCCATCCCTCCCCCTCGTACTAAGCTTCCTCCCCCCCTTCCCATCCCCCATCCCCTGTGTCCTTGGATACAACCCCCCCAAGCCTAGGCCTGGCTGTTAACCCTATGCCCCCCCCCAGATTCTTCTGGGGTGGGTGCCAAATGCCAAGCTTACCTGGCAGCAGAAAATCCTTCAGAGACCCCTATGGACACTACTGGTCCTGGGAAAGAGGCAAATAAACGGCCCAAGGACCTATCAAGTGGTAGATCGGACGGAGAGAGTGGGAGGGAACCCCTACATATTGAGTGGGAAAAAAAGAAAACAAAGAAAAAGAAGAGAAGGAGCCCGGGGAAGGAGGGCGGCGGGGGTCCTCAGCCTGAAACCAGTTCGGGGGCGGGAGGGGATCCCTCGCTTGCCCTCTGGAACCGGTTTGGGGTCCTCTCCTCGGACTCCGAGGAGGATTAATGTTGTAAGTATAAAGAGAGGAACGTAGACTTTTATCACTAAGGATGACGGCGCCCTCTCCAATACGCCTTGCGACCATTAATGTCGCAAGTGTGCGTTCTGCGGCGGCTAGGTTTGCAGCCTTTGATTTTCTCGGCCGGGTTGAAGCCAACATTTTGTTTTTGCAAGAGACCTGGCTGGCATCTGTGGCAGAGATGCATCTAGCAAAGAGGGAGTGGAGACATGGGCCCTCCCTCTGGTCTCTTGCGGCTGAGCCCTGCAGTGGAGTTGCGGTCCTTTTTAAGACTGGTTCGGTGGCTTGTCGACGAGTGATCGAATTAGAAATGGGTAGATGTTTGATTGTGGATGCAGTCGTGAGGGGGGAATTCCTCCGCCTCATAAATTTCTATGGTCCTCAGTCCCAGAGGGGGAGGAAGGACCTTCTCACGCTGCTGAAACCATACCTGTTTACATCCCAGCAGGTGGTCTTTGGTGGTGACTTTAACATGGTCACCAGGTCAAAGGACCGGGCAGGCACCTCAGGCCCTCTGGGATATGATAGTATCTTTTTGAATAGAATAGTGAGGGAAGCTGGGTTGGTGGATGTGCACGTTCGCCACTTCCCCAACCTCACTGGTTTCACATACTCCAGAGGTAGTAGTAAGAGTAGAATAGACAGGTTTTTTTTGAAGGGGGACTCGTCCTTTGCGGCTCCTGTGCTGCATGCGGTCGAGTTCTCTGACCACTGTATGGTATCGGTCACTCTGAATGTGGTGGACACCCCTCAGAAAGGTAGGGGTCTGTGGCGACTAAATGGGTCGCTACTTGAGGACCCTGAAATTAGGTCGGCCTATGAAGACTTCTTTAAGGAACAAGCCTCGCTCCTTGAGAGCAGCTGCTCCCGCCAGGAATGGTGGGAAGTAGTGAAGAAGAGGTCGGAGGGCTTCTTCCGGGAAGTCTCAGGCCGCCAGGCAGCATCCCGGTACCAGGCCTACCAAAGGTTGCGCAGGCGACTGGATCGCTTGGTTTCCGATGGTGGCCCTCAGGACCAGATCTCAGATCTGAAGCGTCAGATGAAGGAGTGTCAGTATGACCGTCTCGCCTCCCTGAAGCTGGAGAGGGATTACGGGAAGTTTACCAACCCGGATCCCTACAGAAGCTGCGGGGACGCGGTGAGTGGGAAGGTCATACACGGACTGAAAGATCCCTCGGGTTCCCTGGTGAGGTCCAAACCAGGCATCTTGGGGATCGTCAGAGCCCATTTTTCAGACATCCTTCGGAAGAAGCCGTTGGATCTGAGAAAGGCCAAACAATTCCTTGACGAGACTCCGCTTGAAGTGGGGTCTGACTCTCGGGACTCTTTGGCAGAAGAGATCTCTGTGGCTGAGATAGAACAGGCCATAGACTCTTTGTCTCCAAAGAAATCGCCGGGGCCCGATGGGTTCACGGCAGAATTCTATAAAACCTTTAAGAGTCTTTTGGCTCCTCGTCTGAAGGAGGTTTTTAACGAGTGTTTGGCATCCGGCCTGCTCCCTCCTTCGATGAGAAGGTCAGCCTTGATCCTTCTGTCCAAAGGGAAGGATCCGTCTGTGGTAGAGAATTGGCGTCCCATCGCCCTTCTCTCTACAGATAGAAAGATTCTGGCAAAAGTATTGTTTGTGCGTATGTCTGCTGTCGCAGACAAGCTACTGTCAGTCTCCCAGCACTGCACAGTTCCTGGCCGTAGCACCTTTAGTGCTGTCCTCAACGTCCGGGAGGCTGTGGAAAGGTGCAGGGCGACGGGTGAAGGGCGGTACCTGCTGGCACTAGATCAGGCGAAAGCTTTTGATCGGGTGAACCACGAGTACCTCTGGCTTCTTCTGGGAAGATATGGCCTGCCTGATCAATTCATTGATTGGCTTAAGATCTTGTACAGGGGGGCTGAGAGCTTCCCTCTGGTCAATGGTTGGGTGGGTCCTACCTTCCCGGTGGACTCTGGTGTTAGGCAGGGTTGTCCGTTGAGTCCCCTTCTCTACGTCTTTGCGGTCGACCCCTTCGTAAGGAGGCTAGACTGCGAGCGTTTGAGGGGGGTCCTGACGGAGCCCGGCAGTGGCCCAGATAAGGCGGTGAGGGTAGTGGCCTACGCGGACGACGTCTCGGTGGTGGTGGCTAGCCGAGAGGAGGCCCAGTTTGTGGAAACACAGATTGGGGGCTACTCCGAGGCGTCCGGTTCGTTGGTCAACTGGGATAAGAGCGAAGCTCTCTGGCTGGGTAGGGAGGGTGAGCAGTTCACCCTCCCGGACGTTTTTCCCACGCCCCGGCCAGAAATTCGAATTCTTGGCATTTATTTCGGCCCGGGTGATTATCCCAAGCAAAACTGGGAGCGCAGGCTGGTAAGTGCCACCCAGAAAGTTAACGCCTGGAAAGGCTGGAAGCTGACGTTGAGGGAAAGGGTGAGCTTGGTTAAAACCTATCTGCTTCCCGAGTTTCTCTATGTCAGCTACGTTTGTCTTTTGCCGAGGTCTCTCTATGCACGGGTCTGCGGTCTGTTCTTCCTGCTCCTGTGGGGAAACAGACTGAACCTGGTGAAAAGAGAAGTCACGTACCGACGGAGAGAGCAGGGTGGGTTGGACATGGTGAACCCCACGGTCTTTTTCACCGTGGTGTTTATAAAGTTCAACCTACAATCCATCTTTGTGGGCGAACCCTCTCTGTGGGAACGTTCGTGTAAGGATTGGTTTCTGGCTTTCCTGAGTGGGTGGGAGGAGGGTGGTCGTCCTGGAGACCTTCGGAGGTCCCATGGATACCTCCCTGCCTATGTTCCAACCGCCCTAAAGGTACTGAGGCGTTGGAGGCTGACGGCCTTGGAGGTGGGCTCCCTGGGGCGGCGTGAGCTGCACCAGAGGGTCATGGCCTCGGATGTCCTGAAGCCTCTAGCCTTAAGGGACTGTCCGGACAGGGTTCTCAAGGAGGGGCTAGCCCTCCTGAATTCCAAGAGAATTCCTGCCAAGTTCTGGGATCTCGCATGGAGGGCGTTCCACGGACGCCTCTATGTGAGATCGAACTTGAAGTACCGGAACCTAGAGGACAGAGGCTGTCCTCGTTCTGAGTGTGGAGGGGCGCTGGAGACTATGGACCACTTTTTGGTCGAGTGCCCTTTCAATTCAGAGGTTCTGGGGGAGGTGGGAGATGCCATCGGCTATCCCCGTCTCCAGGCCCTTACCTACTCGGAGAGGGTGTACGGCAACTTTGGAGCCCGAAGGGGTTTTGATTTGTCGTCACTTTACCTAGTTAATGTAGTCTGTCTCTATTACACCTGGCACGCTCGGTGTTTGATTTCCACTAGGGGTAAGTACCTGCCCATGCATGAGGTGGTGGGTGATATCCTTCGGGAATTGGAAAAGGTGAGGTATCTTGAGGGAGAAAGAATGGGGAGAGAGAGGTGTGCCAAGTTGTGGAGGGGGTTCTCTTTCCGGCCGCCTTGATGACCCCCCCCTTCCTTTTCCTTGGTGGTGGGTCTTTCTATCCTATCACTCCCTGTTTAGCTTTTTGGTAACCTTCTTTTAAAAATATGGTAAGCATTGAGAGTTTCGCTACGTTCCTGCCTATATCATAATATAATGTAAATAACTGTGTAGTATAGGTAGATTTAGAGTGTAGTTTTAAGTTGTCAACAGTCTAGGTGACTGTATTTCCCGCTTTGCGGGTAAGTTAAGATGGTCTTTGTTGGCCTGTTTGGGCCTATATAGCCCTGTCTAATTTGTTGCTCAAGTAAGAGCTTATTTTTATTTGTCACCTTTTCTCAAAGTCTGAGTCAAATTTATGTTATAAGTTGATGTATTGGTAGCAGTTTACAAATAAAGAAAAATATCCACCTATATAGCTAACTATCTTGCTCGTTTTAAATAGAGCTTTCAGTCAGTGTTAGGAGATTGTGCGTGCTATCTGCGTGCTCTGAACGCAGTATACACCGCTATATCCACCTATATAGCTAACTATCTTGCTCGTTTTAAATAGAGCTTGCAGTCAGCGGTAGGAGATTGTGCGTGCTGTCTGCGTGCTCTGAACGCAATATACACCGCTATATCCACCTATATAGCTAACTATCTTGCTTGTTTTAAATAGAGCTTTCAGTCAGTGTTAGGAGATTGTGCGTGCTGTCTGCATGCTCTGAACGCAGTATACACCGCTATATCCACCTATATAGCTAACTATCTTGCTCGTTTTAAATAGACCTTTTAGTCAGTGTTAGGAGATTGTGCGTGCTGTCTGCGTGCTCTGAATGCAGTATACACCGCTATATCCACCTATATAGCTAACTATCTTGCTCGTTTTAAATAGAGTTTGCAGTCAGCGGTAGGAGATTGTGCGTGCTGTCTGCGTGCTCTGAACCCAGTATACACCGCTATA
Source organism: Lithobates pipiens (assembly GCF_037356315.1). NCBI lineage: Eukaryota > Metazoa > Chordata > Amphibia > Anura > Ranidae > Lithobates > Lithobates pipiens. The sequence goes on along the minus strand of NW_027507758.1, from coordinate 461,041,099 downwards.
TCCACCTATGTAGCTAACTATCTTGCTCGTTTTAAATAGAGCTTGCAGTCAGCATTAGGAGATTGTGCGTGCTGTCTGCGTGCTCTGAACGCAGTATACACCGCTATATCCACCTATATAGCTAACTATCTTGCTCGTTTTAAATAGAGCTTGCAGTCAGCGTTAGGAGATTGTGCGTGCTGTCTGCGTGCTCTGATCTGTGTGAGCTCCCAGACTTCCAGGAGGAGTGCAGCGTGATGACTTCTTCCAGCCCAGGGCCAGGGCCTTCTTCCCGGCCGGCGGTACAGCATGGAGCCCCTAGGTTCCAGGAATGGACACAGGAGGAGAGGCTGTTCCTGGAGGACCAGTTGGACTTCCCTGATTGGTCCACAGCACAGCAAGGAGAGGATTTGGTGGAAACCACAGGAAGGAAGAATAAGGTGAAGGCTTTATTGGTGAAAGTTTCAAGAGTGTTTTGTGAGAAAATGAGGATTTTATCCGAACTAAGAAACAGAAGGGATAAAGCTGGAAGTGCCAAAAGATCTGAGTTTAAGACGGCTATTGATAGCCTAAAGAAACAGTGCAACCAGATTGGTGAGTTGGTAACGGCAATGGTGGACAGTGCAATATATGAAAGAGACTTTCTGGAAAAAATTGACAAAATCATGAAAGTGGCGAGTGAGGAGGGATCCCAGGCGGTGAGGCGCCGTAAGGAGCAGCGTCTGTCCCAGGCAGTGGAACCTGAGAGAGAGGCGGCGGGACCCTTGGAGGAAAGACAGTCCGCAGAGGAAGAGGTGAAACAGAAAACCCCAGCAAAGACATTTGTGGAAGGTACAGACTCTAGCCCTAAGACCGCTGGTTCTGGTAGTGCCACAGAGGGTCCCGGTAAGCCTATGGGCACTCAGCCTGCAAGCAGGGCTGCAGTCCCGCAGGTTACGGCAGATCCCAGTGATGTGGTGAAGAGCCAGGGTCAGAAGGCAAAGCAAGTTCCTGTGGTACAGCTTAAGAGATTGCCAGAAGAAGGAAAGAAATCTGAGGACTTACCTTTAAAACCCCCAGTGAATCCAGCCGGTGCTTGCAAGCAAGGCAAGCCGTCAGTGTTGCTGTCGGCTGCCGTTGCCGCAGGCCAGGTGCAGGACAAGGGGAAAGGACTGGCGGGAAGTGTGGGGGGAGGGAATAGCCAGGTCTGCATGACTACTGCCGTCAGAGACACAGTGGCGTGCAGCAACAAGGCTATGGACGGTGAAACAGCAATGGCGCCGGGAGATGGTGGAACGCCGTCTTCCCGCAAAGTGGGAAGAGGAGTAGCCAAACAGGAAACTGGTGTTGGTTTGGCGGGAGATTTTGGCGCGGTTTTTGGGGGCGGGAAGGTTGGGGGAGAAGCTGCAGTCGCGCCGGAAGTGAGGTCACGCCCGGAAACGGAAGCCAGCTGTGTGGAAAACTTCCGGTCACGGACCTCAGGGACTTCCGGTGTCGAAACCCAGCGGGAGGAAGGTGGTAATGTAAGCAATATTGTTATGTCTGAAATTCTACCCCCAGGGCAAGTATCAGCTTGGGGTGACTGCCCGATGGGAGATCTAGAGGATGATGATTTAGCCATGAATTATATTAGATGCCTAGAGGGCTCTCAGCAAGTTCAGGATCAAATAGTGGTGGACTCCTGTGGAGCTCACATGGAGGTGGGGTTGTCTGACAGCCTGAGTACTCCTGTGGAAGGTCCCCAGGTAGTCCAGCAGGAGGACATGATCACAGAGGGTGTGGGACAGGTTGGAGAAGAGTGTGCCCCCCGGGTGGATCCTAAAGAGGGAACTTCTTCCCCCAGACCAATTTTGAGGGGTACACCAGAGGCAAGGCTTTTAAATGCCTTAGGTGAAAGGCGTTCTTACGCCAATGTGGCAGGATCGTCCGTACCTCTGGACCATTTATATAACCAATTTGGTGCTAGTAATTTTCGAGCTCCCCCGGCGGATCAGCCTGCTGGAGCTGGTTCATGGTCCCGTGGTACGGGTGGTCCTGAGCGCAAAAGGCGCAATGTAGTACAGCTAAGGTGGGAGGGGGAGGGGCAATGCCCTACTAGAGGGCAGGTTGTGGATATGGTTCTATCGCTGGGGATCAAGGTCAGCGAGATCTTTGCAGTTATCCATCCTGTGGGGTCTCCTGACTTTGACCTGAGTTTCACTAATGTGATAATCATGGAGATTTTCATTACCTCCTTTAGTCTGATTAACCACTTCAGCTCCGGACCAATAAACACCTTAAGGACCAGAGGTCTTTTTGCAATTTCGCACTGCGCTGCTTTAACTGGTAATTGCGCGGTCATGCAATATTGCACCCAAACGAAATTTGCGTCCTTTTCTTCCCACAAATAGAGCTTTCTTTTGATGGTATTTGATTGCCTCTGCGATTTTTTTTTTTTGCGATATAAATGGAAAAAGAGCGAAAATTTTGAAAAAAAAAGATATTTTCTTCTTTTTGTTATAAGAAAAATCGAATAAACTAAATTTTAGTCATACATTGAGGGCAAAATTTATTCAGCCACATGTCTTTAGTAAAAAAAATGTCAATAAGCGTATATTTTTTGGTTTGCGCAAAAGTTATAGCGTCTACAAACTAGAGTACATTTTCTGGAATTTACACAGCTTTTAATTTATGACTGCCGATCTCATTTCTTGAGGTGCTAAAATGGCAGGGCAGTACAAATCCCCCCCAAATGACCCCATTTTGGAAAGTAGACACCCCAAGGAAATTGCTGATGGGTATGTTGAGCCCATTGAATATTTATTTTTTTTGTCCTAAGGGATTGAATAATGACAAAAAAAAAAAAAAAAAATTTTTTTTACAAAAAGTTGTCGGGGGGGGTTTGTGTGCCTGTGTGTACCTACATGTCAGTGTAGTGTTCGTGCAGACTTACTTTTACTCTTCTCCTCGTAGTCCGGTCAAAAAGACCGCCCCGAGGAGAATGACATCACTTCCTCCTTCCTGTGTAAACAATACACAGGGGAGGAAGCTTCTCATTGGCCAGGAGCGATCCAGAGGGGGTGGCCGAAAACCAACGGCCATCCCCTCATCACGGAGCGCTCCTGGACCAAATCGGACCGCCGTAACCAGCGGGAGGGGGTCCGATCGGACCCCCTACCCGCTGGAAGGCAATCACGTAGATGTACGTGATTGTGCCTGCCTGTGCCATTGTGCTGACGTACAATGGCAATACGGCGGTCCTCAAGTGGTTAAGGGAACAGATCCTTGGAAAAATTTTCGAATCATTCCCTTGAGCAGACAGGAGGATGCTAAGAATCTCACGATTCTCGTGAGAAATGAGAGTCTGCCACCTGAAGATACAGTGGTGTGAAAAAGTGTTTGCCCCCTTCCTCATTTCCTGTTCCTTTGCATGTTTGTCACACTTAAGTGTTTCGGAACATCAAACCAATTTAAACTATAGTCAAGGACAACACAAGTAAACACAAAATGCAATTTGTAAATGAAAGTGTTTATTATTAAAGGTGAAAAAAAATCCAAACCATCATGGCCCTGTGTGAAAAAGTGATTGCCCCCTAAACCTAATAATTGTTGGGCCACCCTTAGCAGCAACAACTGCAACCAAGCGTTTGCGATAACGTGCAATGAGGCTTTTACAGCGTCCTGGAGGAATTTTGGCCCACTCATCTTTGCAGAATTGTCCTAATTCAGTTACATTAGAGGGTTTTCGAGCATGAATGGCCTTTTTAAGGTCATACCACAACATCTCAATAGGATTCAGGTCAGGACTTTGGCTAGGCCACTCCAAAGTCTTCATTTTGTTTTTCTTCAGCCATTCGGTGGTAGACTTGCTGGTGTGTTTAGGATCATTGTCCTGCTGCAGAACCCAAGTTCGTTTCAGCTTGAGTACACGAACAGATGGTCGGACATTCTCCTTTAGGATCTCTTGGTAGACAGCAGAATTCATAGTTCCTTTTATCACGGCAAGTCTTCCAGGTCCGGAAGCAGCAAAACAGCCCCAGACCATCACACTACCACCACCATATTTTACTGTTGGTATAATGTTCTTTTTATGAAATGCAGTGTTCCTTCTACGCCAGATATACTTGGACACACACCTTCCAAAGAGTTCCACTTTTGTCTCATCGGTCCACAGAATGTTGTCCCAAAAGTCTTGGGGATCATCAAGATGTGTTGTGGAGAAATTGAGACGAGCTTTGATGTTCTTTTTGCTCAGCAGTGGTTTTCTCCTTGGAACTCTGCCATGCAGGCCATTTTTGCCCAGTCTTTTCCTGATGGTGGAGGCATGAACACTGACCTTAACTGAGGCAAGTGAGGCCTGCAGTTACTTGGACGTTGTTGTGGGGTCTTTTGTGACCTCTTGGATGAGTCGTCGCTGCGCTCTTGGGGTAATTTTGGGCGGCCGGCCACTCCTGGGAAGGTTCACCACTGTTCCATGTCTTCGCCATTTGTGGATAATGGCTCTCACTGTGGTTCGCTGGATTCCCAAAGCTTTGGAAATGGCTTTATAACCCTTTCCAGACTGATAGATCTCAATTACTTTCTTTCTCAATTGTTCCTGAATTTCTTTGGGTCTCGGCATGATGTGTAGCTTTTAAGGATCTTCTGGTGGACCTTACTGTGTCAAGCAGCTCCTACTTAAGTGATGCCTTGATTGTGAACAGGTGTGGCAATAATCAGGCCTGGGTGTGGCTAGAGAAATTGAACTCAGGTGTGGACAACCACAGTTATAGTATGTTTTAACAAGGGGGGCAATCACTTTTTCACACAGGGCCATGATGGTTTGGATTTTTTTTCACCTTTAATAATAAACACCTTCATTTACAAATTGCATTTTGTGTTTACTTGTGTTGTCCTTGACTATTGTTTAAATTGGTTTGATGTTCCAAAACACTTAAGTGTGACAAACATGCAAAGGAACAGGAAAAGAGGAAGGGGGCAAACACTTTTTCACACCACTGTATAGGGACATGGTTGAGTAGGTATGGTCAGCTACAGTGTCCATTAAGTAAAAAGCTGGATGAGCGGGGTGTTTGGACTGGAGCGTGGAACACCAGGATCCGGCTGCGTAGAGCCGGTAACACGGTGGCGCATGTCCCGGGGAGCGCGTTTTTGGGGCGCGACCGGATCCTGGTGTTCTACCCGGGACAACCCCGGCGTTGCTTCAAATGTGGGTGTCCGACCCATTTAAGTGCGGATTGCACAGTGGTGAGGTGCATCAAATGCAATAAGTTTGGGCATTCAAGCGAGTCATGCGGTTTAATTTGTTGCAATCTGTGCGGCCAGATGGGGCACCCTTTTAGCAGATGTCCCAAAGCCTTCAGGGGTGAAACCACATCTGGTGGCCAGCCCAGGGATACAAGTGCCCCTTCTGGAACTGAGCAGGGCAACATGGGAAGTGAACAAACCACTACTGGGAAGGGGAATGGAACAGAACAGGGCAACAGGGACAGTGAGCAAACCACTGCTGGCGGAAAGGTGAGGGCGTCCTCTAACGCTGCTGTTGTTGCCCAGGCCAAGGTGCCCTCTCGTGTCTCTGATGTGCCTGGTGGGGTGGGTCGGACTGCTGACAGTCCGTCGGTGGCTCCGGTCCCTCCCCCGGACGAGAGTGCTCCTGGGGGGAGGGAAGTACCCCGTCGGGATCTAAGTCCAGAAGGGAGGAGGAGGAGTAGAATTTCTAGGAGTGGGTCAGTCAGGTAGAGGCCGGAGCGTGCAAGCTCTTCTCGGAGCAGGAGTCCACTTAGATCTCCCGATCCGGCCCCTCCCTCTGTACGTCGAGGTCTTCTTAGTATAGGTGTCGAATCTTCTAGTTCATCTATGTCAGAAGGTGAGCAGGAGGATGGTAAGGGTAAAGAAACTGGGTCTGGTAAACCTCAGGTAAAGGGTATAGTTAAGGAAGTTTCTGGGGAGGAAAAGAGTTCTGTACATAAGTGTAGCGGTAAGGCTATTGGTAAAAAAAAGAAAAAGAAAAAGGAGCGTGGTGAGTGGGACAAATTTTTTGATGGTATTTCAGATGATCAGGTCCGTGACCTAGTCATGTCCCCTTTGTGTAAGACAAAACAATGTTGATTTAAGCAATGGTATAGTTTAAGTTATGTATAGAAATTATGTTTGTAAAGTTTTTTCTGTTATAAGTTATGATTGTAATGTTTGGTAGCAGTTCTATACAATAAAAACCTCCACTTATATAGCTAACTATCTTGCTCATTTTAAATAGAGCTTGCAGTCAGCGGTAGGAGATTGTGCGTGCTGTCTGCATGCTCTGAACCCAGTATACACCGCTATTCCACCTATATAGCTAACTATCTTGCTCGTTTTAAATAGAGCTTGCAGTCAGCGGTAGGAGATTGTGCGTGCTGTCTGCATGCTCTGAACCCAGTATACACCACTATATCCACCTATATAGCTAACTATCTTGCTTGTTTTAAATAGAGCTGGCAGTCAGCGGTAGGAGATTGTGCGTGCTGTCTGCGTGCTCTAAACCCAGTATACACCGCTATATCCACCTACATAGCTCTTCTCTATTTGAGCCATCTGCCATCTGCAGGAGTTAGTGGAAGTTGTGTGTGCCTCCAGCACAATATACACTACTCAATTGCTGGTTTTCCCAGCTCCCTTCAGGGCATTACCATGTCTGGAAGGCCAGCAAGGAGAGGCAGACAGGCGCGAGCCGATAAAAGAGGGCAAGCAGGCTCTGTGTCTAGAGACAACAGTGCTGGTCGTGGACATGGTGCATCGTCATCATCAGCACGTGGCCATGGGACACGCTTGTCCTTCTTTTCGGCAGCTGGACATGTTGAGCCGCAACATGCCAGCGACTTGGTAGAGTGGATGACCAAGCCCTCTTCATCCTCCTCATCCTCTCTCAACCAGGCTCAGGGTACTAGCAAAGCAGCTGCCAACGCATCGTCTTCCCTCCTCTCAATGTCATCATCAGTGACTCCTTCCCTAGACCCACCACGTCCTCCTGAGGAGTCTCCTGAACTCTTTGAGCACAGTGTTGGGTACATGCTCCAGGAGGATGCCCAGTGTTTTGTAGGCTCTGATGATGATACTCAGCTAGAGGAAGGCAGTAGCGTGAATGCAGAGAGAGGGGATGCTCAAGAAGGACAGCAATCTGGCAGTCATGTTCCACAAGCTGCAGCATACTGCCAGGTTTGCTCCAGCGATGAAGAGGGAGGGGATGATGAGGACACTGACTCCATGTGGGTGCCTGGTAGGAGAGAGGAGGAGGAGGAGGAGGCACATGTCCAACGAGGCAGGATGCCCTCCAGGGGCCAGCTTAGGGGCAGCACACCGACTGAATCACACCGCAGAGCTCCACCTGTGCAGGGCGCTGCCTATGCGTGTTATTCTAAAAGTTCTTTGGAGTGGGCCTTTTTTGAGACGAGTGCATCAGATCGCACCGCTGCTATTTGCAACATATATCTCAAGCGTATCTCGCGTGGCCAAAACATCAGCCGCTTGGGCACCACATGCTTGACCAGACATATGTTGACCTGTCATGCAGCTCATTGGCAAGCGTACCTCAAAGACCCACACCAAAGAACAAAGCGGACCTCTCCTTGCTCCTCATCAGCTGGGATCTCCAACCCCACTAGACCTTCAGTCCTCTCTGAAACCTGCTCTGAGAGGAATGAAGGTGTAGAATTAGGTGTGTCACAGCCAAGTGCTTCCGGGTACTCTGCTAGCAGTACACCCATGTCCGATTATAGCAGGCAAATGTCCCTGCCCCAGCTGCTGAACCGGCGAAATAAGTTCACTCCCAGTCATCCACAGGCCCAGCGGTTGAATGCTAGCTTGACTAAATTGCTAGCACTTCAACTGCTGCCTTTTCAGTTGGTAGACTCAGCCCCCTTCCGTGAGTTTGTACAATGTGCGGTTCCTCAGTGGCAAGTCCCCAAACGCCACTTTTTCTCACGGAAGGCAATTCCGGCTCTCTACCAGCATGTGGAAGGCAATGTCCTTGCCTCGCTGGACAGGGTGGTCAGCAGTAAGGTGCATATTACCGCTGACTCATGGTCCAGCAGGCATGGACAGGGACGTTACCTGTCTTTCACGGCCCATTGGGCCACTCTTCTGGCAGCTGGGAAGGATGCAGGACAAAGTGCAGTAGTGTTGGAGGTTGTTCCGCCACCACGCCTCCAAAATGCTACTATTGGTTGTGACACACCTCTCTCCTCCACCCCCTCCTCTTCTTCTTCCTCCATGGCCTCTTCCAGTGCTCTGTCCTCAGAACCAGCGGTGCTCCGTAGGCGTTCCAGGGGCTACGCGAGTACGCAGGCAAAACTATGCCATGCTGTGCTTGCGCTGGTTTGTTTGGGGGACAGGAGCCACACTGGGGCGGATGTTTTGTCAGCTCTGCAGGGGCAGGCCAAGAGGTGGTTGACGCCACGCCAGCTTAAGCCAGGAATGGTGGTTTGCGACAATGGCACCAACCTCCTCTCTGCCCTCCGACAGGGACAACTGACCCATGTGCCCTGTGTGGCGTCCTTAACCTGGTGGTGCAGCGGTTCTTTGGCAGGTACCCGGGCTTACAGGATGTCCTGAAGCAGACCAGGAAAGTCTGTGTGCATTTCCACCGATCATTTAATGCCTGTGCTCGGCTGCCTGAGCTCCAAAAGGAGTTGAACCTGCCCAAGAACCGCCTTATATGTGACATGCCCACCAGGTATAACTCAACGTTGGCCATGCTGCAGTGGCTGCACACACAGCAGAGGGCCATCAATGAGTACCTGTGCAACTACGGCACCAGGACAGGGTCAGGGGAGCTTGGTTTTTTCTCAGCACGCCAGTGGGGCATGATCAGGGATGCATGCACTGTCCTGTCACTGTTTGAGGAGGCCACAAGGATGGTGAGCAGTGACAGTGCATGCATCAGTAACAATGTACCTCTTGTCCACCTCTTGGAGCATACGCTGCGTGGAATAATGGACAGGGCACTTGAGGCAGAACAGAGGCAGGAAGAGGAGGACTTCCTTGCCTCTCAAGGCCCCCTTTATCCAGACAGTGTTCCTGCTGTGCCACCCATCACACAGGAAGAGGATGAGGAGGAGGAGGAGGAGGAGGAGGAGGATGATTGTGTCAGCATGGAGGAGGGGGCTGGCACTCAGCATTAGCAGCAGCAGCAGTCTTGTAGGGACGATTTACAGTCCCAAGAAACCCGTGGACTTGTACGTGGCTGGGAGGAGGTAGCTGTGGATTATGTTGTCCTTAGTGACCCAGAGGACTCCGGACTGAATGCCTCAGCTAACCTACGCTGCATGGCCTCCCTGATCCTGCAAAGCCTGCGGAAGGATCCTCGTATTCTTCGGATCAAGGAGAGGGACCATTACTGGCCGGCCACTCTCCTTGATCCACGGTACAAGGGTACAAGGGTAAGGTTGCCGACCTTATCTTGCCATCGCAGAGGGAGCAGAGGATGAGACATCTCCGGGATGCCTTGCAACAAGGTCTGTGCAACGCGTTCCCAGAGACTGGGAGGTTACAAACTCCTGGTCCTGGACAACGTGTTGCTGAGGCATCGGTCAGAAGGAGCGGTGGAGAAGGTGGCCGTCTGACCGATGCTTTCAGACAATTTTTTAGTCCGCAGCCCCAAGGCATGATCGGTTCCAGCAACCATCGCCAGCGTCTGATTTACATGGTGCAGGAATACCTAGGGGCAAGGTCAGACTTGGACACCTTTCCCACCGAAAATCCTCTGGCTTACTGGGTCTTGAGGATGGATCACTGGCCAGAGCTTGCACAGTATGCAATGGAGCTACTGGCCTGTCCTGCATCCAGCGTTCTTTCGGAACGCACCTTCAGTGCTGATGGTGGCTTTGTTACCGATCACAGGGTGCGCCTGTCCACCGAATCAGTTGATCGACTGACCTTCATCAAGATGAATCAGTCTTGGATCACCCACAGCTACCAAGCACCTGAAGCTGATGTAACCGAATCATTTTCTTTTAAATATCACATCCCTTCAAGACTGCTGATTCTGAGTGACTGTCCTGTTATGTTGATTGTCTATCCTCTTCCTCCTCCGCTGATATGTTGGAAGAACATTTCTGGTCCTGGGTGATGCCATCAGCCCAATTTTTCTGCCCCTGTTTAACAGGGGCGTTTAATTACAATTTTTGATGCAATGCTTTGCAGCAGGGCTAATTCCTGCACTACAACTAGAGTATATGGGAGAGGTTGCAGTGTCGTGGCACCAGCACCAGTGCCTAAGGCCCAATTTTTCTGCCCCTGTTTAACAGGGGCGTTTAATTACAATTTTTGATGCAATGCTTTGCAGCAGGGCTAATTCCTGCACTACAACTAGAGTATATGGGAGAGGTTGCAGTGTCGTGGCACCAGCACCAGTGCCTAAGGCCCAATTTTTCTGCCCCTGTTTCACAGGGGCATTTAATTACAATTTTTGATGCAATGCTTTGCAGCAGGGCTAATTCTTGCACTAAAACTAGAGTATATGGGAGAGGTTGCAGTGTCGTGGCACCAGCACCATTGCCTAAGGCCCAATTTTTCTGCCCCTGTTTAACAGGGACATGTAATTACAATTCTTGATATAATATTTCACAGGAGGGCCCATTCCTGTGCCCACCCAGAGTAACTGTGAGGACTTATATTGTTGTGGCACCAGCACCACAACCACCAAAGGTCAATTTTTCTACCACTGTTCAACAATGGCATGTAATTACAATTCTTGATATAATCGTTCACAGCAGGGCGCTCCAGCGCCCACCAAGAGTTACTTTGAGGGCTTACAATGTTGTGGCAAAACCAACACCTTGTTCCACCATTTCTGCAGAGCATATAGGGCAGGCCCCTACTTTCAAACATCCAACTTACAAACATCTCCTACTTGCAAACGGAAGGAGACAACAGCAAGTGAGATGAAAAAAGACGGACGGCAAAACAAATTATACAGGGGTGATAACCCTTCCCTATGTTTTCCAAAAAGCTTAAAAATAGATTTTTTGACTGGAGCTACACTTTAAAAATGTACCAGTTGAAAATGACAAACAGATTCAACTTAACACAACAAACCTACACAGTCCCTGTCTTGTTTGCACCGCCTGTATACTGCTGTTCTGAGTATATAGGGCCTGGGGGCCACACGTATTTCCTTTTTTTAATATGGGTACGGGGTTCCCCTTAATATGCATACAAGACCCAAAGGGGCTGGTAATGGGCAGGGAGGGCTACCCATGCCATTTTTCTCAATGATTTTCAACCATATTGCAGGAACCAGATGTAACATTAAAACCGCAAGCAGTTTTAAATTACGTTATTTCCGTTAAATGTCATTTTGTGCAGGGACTGTTCTAAACACGGGAAACACGTGGCACTTCACAGGCATACTACAGACACCCCCCAGGCACAATATTTAAAGGAATATTTCACCTTTTTTTTCACTTTAATCGTCATTAAAATCAGTGCTCCTGCCAAAACTGCAGTTTTTAAAACTTTTTTTTGCATTGACCCATGTCCCCTGGGGCAGAAGCCAGGTCCCCAAACCCTTTTTAGGACAGTATCTTGCATATTAGCTGTTAAAATTAGCACTTTTAATTTCAAACGTTCGAGTCCCATAGACTTTAATGGGGTTCTAACATTCGTACGAATTTGGGGTCTGTTCGAAAGTTCTGGTGCGAACCCAAACCGGGGGGTGTTCGGCTCATCCCTAATTGTAACATACGGAACATGGGAGTGAGGTGATAGAACTTCTGAGTTCATGGAGACCTGTACATGTTCTGTGGTACTGGCTCAGAAATGCTGCAAACCTGGGAAAGTGGTGTTCTTTAGCAGAAGTAGTGTTCAAAGTGCTTAGTATCATCAGTGTAAGAAATGCTGCTTGCTGCTAAATGTAGACTATTGCCTTAATGTTGATTTTCACATAACAATGAATCCCTATTTACATTAGGCATCAGCGAGTGTGTGGGTGGGTGCAGCATGGTGTGGTGGCAGTAACACATGCCCAGTCCAGATACAAATGAAAAAACTTGTATTTAAGACAAATGAAAACAGTTTGCAACAAACTCAGCGGAAGGCTGCAATGTTAATTTCATTGACAAAAACATTTTTGTCATAATTTTCATCAGTAGCATATTTCCATTGATGAAAACTGAATGAAAATTACCCCACATTTTTGTCAATTGGTAAAAACGATGACGAAAATCAATTCCATTTTCGTCAACAAATGAAAATGAAATTTTGAGGGAGGAACGTTTACCCACGGGAACTCCCGGTTTCCTTGGAGTTCTGTCTGTAAAGCCCCCTGAGTGTCTCCCATCTCAGCAAGCAAGGTAGTGACTATAGCATGCTTAGTGTCGTGGAGTGCTTAGCACTGTGTAGCATTACAGGCCTCCACAGACCACCCAGAGCACTGTATAGTATTACAGGCCTCCTCAGACCACCGGCCAGAGCACTGTGCATTACAGGCCTCCTAAGACCACAGGCCAAAGCACTGTGCAGCATAACAGGCCTAATCATATCACCGTCCAGAGCACTGTGTGCATTACAGGCCTCCTCAGACCACCGTCCAGAGCACTGTGTGCATTACAGCCTACTCCCCAGGCTGTCCAGAGCACTGTGCAGCATTACAAGCCTTCTCAGACAGTCCAGAGTACTGTGCAGCATTTACAGGGCTCCTCAGAGTGACCATCGTCCAGAGCACTATGTAGCATTTACAAGCCTCCGCAGACCATCCAGAGCACTGTGCAGCTGCAGCATTACAGGCCTCCTCCTCAGATTGTCCAGAGCACTCACTGTGCATTACGGGCCTCCTCAGAGCTTCCATAGTATGTAGTTTGTTCAAACCTTAATACCATAAATAATAACATATTAGATGTTTTCTACTCCAGGAGTATATAATGAGTTTGTAAATTCTAGAGAAATGCTTATATAATGCATTACAATTTAACTAAACTCATTCGATTTTTGTCGACTAAAATGTACTGCAGATTTCAGTTGACTAAAATGTACTGCAGATTTTAGTTGACTAAATACGACTAAAACTAAAACAATTGCAGATGACTAAAATACAACTAAAACTAAAATTGCATTTTAGTCAAAAGACTATGACTAATGCTGCATACACACAATCTGATTTTCCAACGGGAAATGTTGGATGTCAGGCTGTTGGCTGGAAAACCAATCGTTATATGCTCCATCAGACAATTGTTGTCAGACTTTCCACCAACAAAATGTGGGCTAGCATGTTCTCAAATTTTCCGCCAACAAATGTGTGTATACAAGTCCATCGGACAAAAGTCCAAAGTACAAACACACATGCTCAGAATCAAGGACGAGCCGGAAGCGATTGTAAAGTGTGTCAGAAGCATCTTGCAAAACTAGTGTTCATAATGGAGATATCACATGCGTGACGCTGCAAATTATGAAATCTCTCAAACCAGTGCATTCTCTTCTTCTTTACAATAGTATAATAATGAATTTGCTTTGCTGCTGATATTCACAGTGTTCTGACAAACATATTTCTTTTTTTTTCTAGTGATCTCCAGAATAATATCTTTTTTTCTAGTGATCTCCAGAATAATATTTTTTTTATTTTTTATTTATCTAGTGATCTCCAGAATAATATGTTTTTTAGCTTTGTGTGTCAAGTTACCACAACACCATTATTATCTTTTATTTTTTAACCTCAACCTTTTTGTACCTGCCTACACACAAACAAGCGGTCCTTTTTGAAGAAAAACACATACACAGTAATTGTCAAAACAAACATTTTTAATTCAATAGGGTGCACAAGGTCATATCAAAATAAAGAGGAAGGCAATGATGGAGAAACAGTTGGAATTGGTGAAGCCTTTGTACCCCAGGGCAGACATAATTTATTTTACTGTCCAAATTGGTAACCTGAGGAGTCCATAGGGAGCACAATATGGCCCAGGACTCAGAGAGATCGGGAGCAGCAGTAGATGACATATATGTCCCGAGACTTTGGTCTTCCAACAGCCAGCGTTTTTTGCCAGACCACAGAAAACCCAGGCCATCACTCTCAACACTTCATTCCAGACATTCTTCCATGCTGCTGTGGTGGGTGTGGTGGCTGTGTTGTTGGTGGAGGGGGTGGAGGTTCATGGTCCAACTCACAGAGGAGCATTTGATGGGTGAGTTCACCCCTCATTGCCTTGTTTATGGCCTGAAGAATTATTTCCTCACATATAGTGCACTGGTCCTCCTCCATCTGTTTTCATTTATTGCCTGCCATGCATCCAAACGCCTCCTGGCCATCAGGGGCCACGCAAATTGCCGCTGTAACAGACCATGCTGGCCCTTCTGGTTGGAGAGCAGAGGGGAGGAACCTGTCTGGCTGCTTGCCACGGCCTCCTCTTGGCTGAGGCTGAGACTTTAATGTGTAAGAAAAATGGTACATAGTTTTAAGTTTATAGTCACCAATCACACACAGTTTTGAGCTCATGACTGTTGCAAATTGAATGTTAACAAATAGAAAAGACTATCATTCTGACCCCATTATTTTTCATTCTTGTCCCAATCATTTTTGGCTACTACTGACTATTGATATGTAAACCACTTTGTTAAATCAGAAGTTTGTGCACAAAAACATCTAGTTAACATCATAAAATTTTCGACAAGAACTATGTTCAACAATATTATACCTGGGTCAAGCTGGGCTCCTCCATGTCTTCTTCCTGGGTGGAAGGCCCAGGGTGGACCTCAGGAGCCTCAGCTGATGTTGAAGGAAGATCCAGAGCAAGCAAAAGAAGACGTGAATATGGAAAGAAGAGAGAAAAGATGGTGAGCAGAAGAAGTGGACAAAGCAAGGGGAAAAAATGTATGGGGCAAGCTATACAGAAGATGACTTCCACAGTGTGGGAAAGAACTGTATAGGCAGACTGAATGGGTAGACAGGGATTAGACTGCTATGGAGGTTGAATACACTGTGTGGTTGATATGTAGTGGTCACCAATACAAATAGAATGATGAATCTTACCTACCAGGACACAGACAGCAATAAACACTTGGCATTGGGTTTAACCTTTTCCCATTCTAGCCTAAACTGAAAAAAAAAAAAAAAGTTTTGCCTATGCATAGACTATGAACCTATCTATTTGGTAGATTTAGTGAGGTGAATAGAGTCCAAGCCACTGACCCAAAACAACCATGTGGTTGAAGTGTTCTTATTCTGCCCTCACTATGCATGCTTGTTCCCAGTCGGTGAAAAAAGCATTCTTATGCCGCGTACACACGACCAGACCAACATCAAAAGTCAGACGGAATGATTCCGGCAGACCATTCGATCGTGTGTGGGCTGCAACGGACTTTTGATCCGCAAAAGTCTGACAGACTTTAGAAATGGAACATGCTTCAAATTTTTCCGACAGAACTCCGCCGGACCCAGTTCCTACTGAGAAATCCGCTCGTGTGTGTGCTAGTCCGACGGACAAAAACCGACACGAGGGCAGCTATTGGCTACTGGCTATGAACTTCCTTATTCTAGTCCAGTCGTACGTCATCACGTTCAAATCTGTCGGACTTTGGTGTGATTGTGTGTGGTCAAGTCCGTTAATTCGGAAAGTCGGTCAGAACTCTGTCAGAACTCCGTCGAAAGTCTGTCGGACCTAAGTCTAGTCGTGTGTACGCGGCATAAGACCAAAAACGGAGACATACCAATCACCTGAGGGAACTGGAAGCTGAGTAATATCAGCTCGTGTGGATTTTTAAGTTTCCTTCTATTTTATACTGTGTAATATGTACTTTTAAAGTAAAGAGTGCTTAAAAGTAACCCATTCATGTAATTTTAATTTCCAGTTAACTCTTCAATGAGGTTTTACATCTTCTTTATTAAATAAATTGTATATATCCTGTTGGTTTTGTGCCCACTACGATCTGTTCTTTAAGCTGAATAAAAAAGGAAATAGATACAAAGAGAATTAGCAAACGTTTTGTTTACAGAAAGCAAAGATCTTCTCATTAACTTCTTATACAATTAGATTCACTTTGTTTCATTTACATTGGCATTTTGAAATATGTTGCCTGTTTTCACGTACTGTGATATCAGTACAATTTACCAAATTATGAAGTAAACATTTTCAGATAGGGATCAATGCACTGACGTATGCACTTGAATATAAATATCACAAACATAAATAAACATGAATCCATGATATTCGCTACATTCTTAATGCAGTAAATGCGATGTTGATAAACGTTTAAACTGGAGAATGTATGGAAAATGTGCATGGGTCATTAGGAGCATTTTGCGGCTAATATGCAGTGAATGCTCAATGAATGTGCAGTGAATATACAGTAAATCATTGTAAGCAGCACAGCGTGTTGAAGGTTCTGATTTATTGTCTGTTCTTGTCTTTTGTCCTTTACATCCTATTGACTTACACATTTTGTATATATTTGTAATAATATTGTTTATTTATTTATTTTATTTATTATTTAAATAAAATAAATACTGATTATTGTATCTCATGTGGAAATTATGGGATAGCAGGGTGAGATTACTATGAATGTATACAATTTTTCCAAAGTTCTTGCACTTCCAGGCCTTTAAAACCCCCTTTTAAAACCCAGTTTTACCACTTCAGAATGCTGTATGTGGTAAGGTCAGGTTTTCAGTGCTAAATGTCACACCATGAGGATAAATAGCACAGTAAGCCCTATTTCCCATTTGATAGTTGGTAAATATTTTTGATGCAGTGTGTGTGGAGGTAAATATTCTCAGTGAATGTGTTTTTTTTTTTAAAATAAAGGAAATATAATGAATGTGCATGGAAAGTCCCATTATTTGTCTATAAATATTCTCACAGAAAAAGAGGGGCTAGAGGTCACAAACCTTGGGACTTTAAAGGTGTCTTGTATTATAAATAGTAGTACAATAGTAGCATATTTGGTAATATACAAAATATTTTTATTATCAGTAATGCAAAAAAAAATAAAAAATGCAAGAACATGAATACGTAAAAACAGCATTGTATTTAAAAAATCTGTTGTTATATTGGGAAACATTTGCGCACAGATACTACTACCACTTTCTCAACATGTTTCGCTCAGCAGAGCTTCTTCAGGAGATATTATGTGGGAACAATAATGCTGCAAATGAATAATGTAGGTGAATAAATAGATGTATATAAATATTATTATTATTATTATTATACAGGATTTATATAGCGCCGACAGTTTACGCAGCGCTTTACAACATTTACAAAATTGTAAATACAAATTTTATATGCAAGGAAATGCCCCTGTGTGCTGAAGCCCATTTTTGGAATGCAGAAAAGACAAATAATCTATTCAAGAAGTTTTTTTCTTAGCAAAATAAATGTAATTGAATCAGTGAAGGAACGGATGCGTTACTATTTGTATTAGTGGTGCATCTGGTTATATAGAGCAGTGCTGGAAGGAAAAACCCAGTCAGCAACAGAATCTGCAGGTAGTAATTCAATGGGGTCAAAGCTAAGCAGCGGACCAATCCCGACCCAGAGATCAATAAAGTTAATGTGCTGAGAGCGTAGGAAGGCACCAAGAGAGATGTTAATCTCTCCCTGCTTATAGGCGTTTCTGTAATTGTAGGGTTGAAATTAACCTGCATTACTGGGAATGTGATAAAAAAATATATCTTAGGCACAAACTTTGTACAGTATGATATTTTTGTCTCTGCTTACCATCACTAAAAGAGTGACAGCAGAAAAACCAAGTGATCCATCAGTTCTGACACTTTTTTATTATTTTTTTACTTTTTTTTTTTTCATTTGTTTGTTTTATCTTTTAACCTCTTTGTCTGAGTATAGATATGTTTGTCCCAAGCATGTTTAAATTGACTTAGGCTGGGTTCACACTTAGTGGGGATGCAGCTCAAAGCACAGGTCCAGTGTGTTCCTGTTCTCCGTTTCAGGGACAAATCATACCTTTACAAGCAAAGCAAGTACATCATTTAAACTGTGGTTCCTTCACATGACCCTTATACATTCATTATTAATTTTCCTACAGTAAAATTAAATCACAGCCTAAAAACATGTATGAAAGTGTATCACCATTTTAAAGATTTTTTTTTTTCAAAGTAATAGATTTCACGCAATAAATAATTCTGAATATTTAAACATTTTCTTCTAACATGTAGGGCTAAGTGAAAGATCCACTTAGACATCCCCCCCAAGGAGTACAAACTCACATTTTCCAATACTCACAATCTGCTCTGTTCAACTTCTGGAAGCAAAGTTTAATAACCATATCTTCCATGTTTGGTTAAATATATAGCTCACTCCCTCTCTGCCATATGACAGTACTAAGTGACTCCCATGTGACCTAGCACTGACAGAAAGGTCTACAGCCCTGTGTGTGTTCCGACAATTTTGTTTGGAGCTTACACATAGCTTTTCTTTCCTGGTCTAAGTGGCTAAATGGAGTGGCAGGGAGCAAGGAAAGGTACACATGTAGAGAGGTGGGAGATAAGTGAACTATAATCTTTGTCTTTCATAGGGAAACGGGCACTTAAATTTAAAATACCATCAGTTAAATATCTTGACACTGGTGTTTGTAGGCCATAGATGGCACTGATTTACTCTGGAAGCCACCATAGATTTTAAAGGGTAGACAGGCAGCATGCACAGATGATCCAACTACCCATGGGCATTTATGTTCGATGACAGGTCCACAAAAACAAACCGTCACAGAGATGGGGGGGGGAGGGATTGAGTTGAAGACAACTGGTCCCAGATTATACTCCCGGTACCCCATATAAATGATATGTCTTTCATTGTCTACAGGCACCTATAGTGATTTCTCAGTGAAACAAAAATCCAGGTAGTGACATCCAAGGGTGATGAGTGCTTATTTAAAGTGGTTGTAAACCCTTACAAACCACTTTGACCTACAGGTAAGCCTAGATTAAGGCTTACCTGTAGGTCCAAGCAATATCTCTTAAACCTATATGGTTTAGGAGATATTTGCCCGAAAACGGGCACCGCTGTCTACGGCGCATGCGCCGTAGACAGCGGCGCGCAGGCGCACTGAGCGCGGCATTTCCAAAAATGGAGCTGCCGCGCGTGTCGACTCCCGTGCGCATGCGCGGGAGTGACGTCATCGCAGCTTCACCGAATGACAGCGGCGGAGCTGCGAGACGCCACCAGCAAGATGGATGCGGTGGACTACAGGGGACAGC
Organism: Lithobates pipiens; assembly: GCF_037356315.1. Classification (NCBI taxonomy): domain Eukaryota; kingdom Metazoa; phylum Chordata; class Amphibia; order Anura; family Ranidae; genus Lithobates; species Lithobates pipiens. The sequence continues at coordinate 461,021,985 of NW_027507758.1, read as the reverse complement.
GGCGACTTCGCTGGCTCCTGTGTCAGGTAAGTGACACATAATGGGCTACTATGCGATGCATAGTAGTCCATTATGCTTTGCCTTTGCAGGGAATGAAAGAGGAAGTAAACCCATCAGGGTTTACTTCCTCTTTAAAAGTAAAAATAGATATGTGAATAAGTGTCCAAGCAATGAAGTGACAAGAGGAATCCACCACCATAAGCAATGGCCACTTACCAGAAAGTGCGGACGCACACAGGTATACACCTGGTGAGTCAAACAGGCTTTATTAGGTTGGTCCTAAGGATCCAGATTCACAGCAGCGATGGAGACTCCAGACAATCAATCACAAGAGCATTGGATGTAGCCAATATGGGGCAAATGGAGGAGTGCATCTCACCATGAATTTATAAAAGAAAGAAGGAAAGAAAGGGGCCACATAGCATAATTACGTTTGGAATGTTTAATAAAAGATGGAACATAAGAATTGCACTTACATGCTCCCAATGTAAAACAAGCGCTGTATGGAACAATGTTAGCGGTAGTGAGAGGATCAGCATGCTTTCTGACGTGTTTCGTCTCAAAAAGCATCATTTTTAGTTACATGCAACAGTATATGATATTCAGTTATTATATATGCTATTGGTATACTTTATCACATTTTATTTACATTTGATATGTTAGCGCTGCACTTATTTTTACACATATCCTATATCCATTACATCTTCTGTGCTGGCTGCTACGATTTGGATAGCGCAGTATTTATTTATATTCATACAGGCACCTATAGCCTGCACTGGTTGAAGATCCATTCCCAATTTAGCAGTCACACTCATATTTTAACAAACTATACACATGCAGTGTAAACCCCAAAATGAACTGAATTTCAGTAAAATCGCTAGTTAGGAGGAGTGCAGTTGTTCTGAGCATGATAATTGTTTTATGTGGAAGCGATAAAAGAAGGAAAAATAGTAGTAATAAGAGTAAAATATGTTACATATATAAATACTTGTCAAAGTTGTAATATTTGCCAGTTGCACTTTCATTTTATAATTGCTGTAAGAGGAAGCAACCATAATGTGTGGATTAATGTCATCAAAACAAAGATAATTGCAATTATCTAAAGAAATTGAGCAAAGCAAAAATTAATTTCAGATCTAAATCACAAGCTTAAAACCACAGTTGTTTGTTATATAGGAGAAAACAACTCACACTTACACAAATGATAAAATGAATCGTTGAAATGTATTTCCTTGATTGCCAGATAAAGGATACATTTTCTAGTAGAAAAATGTATTGTTAATTTTATTACTTAAAGATTCACTGCCATACTTGCTGACATTTTGTATACAAATTGTCATATCTACATATGTACACCCAGAGAATTTGGTGATATTAGTATTGCAGCTGTTTTTTCTGCGATATCAATTTGCCAGTTGGAGCTCTTCATAATGCCATTGCACAGTTTTTGTCGCCCACTTTGTCTGTAATGTGCGGAGACTTCAATTTTGTGGGTTTCCCATCAAAACCTTCTCTGTAAAGGTCTGTGCATGCTTTATTGTATGTTTAATTCTAGGGAGGGCTCTCTATATGACTAAATGGAGATTGTGGCACTGATGTGCAGGCCTGACAGAGAAGATTTTCATAGGAGGTCACTGGGGTCTCCTTCATGGGTCTTGCTAGATGGGGGTAGGTAAGTATAAAAGCAGAAGGAATGGACGGGGTGGGGGCTTAACCAAATTAAATATAACTGTACTAAAGTACAGTTAAAATTTAAAAGCACAGAGAAATGTTGGATGGGGTCTACCTGGAGTTTTGTGTGATACCACTGAACTAATATGGTTAAATAGTGGTGTTATTTTCCAACTTGTGTGTATTATGTAAATTAAAAGACTAGCAATTTCACATATTTCGTTTTTAACTTTGTGCTTAGCTGGCTGCATGATGAACATCATTATGTTAATAATAAAAAAGGGCTCTGCGTTTACACAAAAATGCTATATATACTATATTGTCAAAAGTAATGGAATGCATGTCGTTACACACACATGAACTTTAATGGAATCCCAGTCTTAGATTGTAGGGATCAATATTGAGTTGGTCAACCCTTTGCAGCTATAACAGCCTCAACTCTTCTAGGAAGGCTGTCCACAAGGTTTAGCAGCGTTTCTATGGGAATGTTTGACCATTCTCTAGAAGTGCATTTGTCAGGTCAGGCGCTTATGTGGACGAGAAGGCCTGTCACGCAGTCTCCACTCTAATTCATCCCAAATGTGTTCTATCAGTTGAGGTCATGACTCTGTACAGGCCAGTCAAGTTCCTCCCCACCAAACTCACTCATCAATGTCTTTATGGACCTCGGTTGGTGCACTGGTCCAAATCATTTGTTTGGAGGGGGGATTATGGTGTTTGGGTTGTTTTTCAGGGGTGGGCTTGACCCTTTAGTTCCAGTGAAGGGAACTCTTAAGGCTTCAGTATACTCGTGAGAGTTTGCCAGGAAGGGAGGGGAATGAGTCATATGAGGGCCAATGAGAGCTGCAGAGCTGGAGGTGTGCCTCTGTGTGTCTGTATAAATCCTGGAACTGAACAGGCAGCAGCCTCAGCTGCCCACAGTTAAAATGGATGTAGCCTGACTTAGAGGAGGGAGATTTCTGCAGCATATTTTGCAAGTATAGAATTGCAGTATATATAAAATAATATGCAAAGTCGTTGGAGGAAAGCTTCAGAATGGCAAAGATGTTTTTATTACACATTATGTGAGCAGACTGCAGTTCCTCTTTAACTATTTTTATACAGTCGCTTTCTGGTTTCTCCCAGAGAAGTTTTTCAGCCTCTCACTTGCAGGCTGCTACTTGAGTGGTCGGGATGGGGATATGCCTGACCCCCGAGATTGCGCTCGTCTGGAAGAGGGATGTGTGAGCAGCTGAGCAGAGGGAGCCAAGTGTATGTTCCTGGAGGTGAGCTCTGTTAGCAGTAGATCGTGGATTTGTTTACAGGCACCTCTATGCTAAGTCTGCTGAGTTTCTGCTGCTTAGCATAGAGGTGCTGTTAGTTGACAAAATGGGAATGTATCTCCTTTTCATGTAGACCAGTGAGAAAGTGAACTCATTAAAGCATTGTGATTGCCCCTGGTGTATGCCCTCCTCACCCCCTCAGCACGTGCCATTCTAAACCCCAGTGTGTGCGCTGTTATGACCCCCCATCGTGTGCCATTCAGACCCCCCAGTATGTGCCATTCTGACCCCACAACATGTGCCACTCTGACCCCCTGATGACACATAGTCCTGTGCTCTACTGATTCCTGTACACTTCCCTACATTCTAAAGACCCCTGTATGCTGCTCTTCATCCCACTGACCCCTGTACTTGGTCCTGTTAGTCCCCTGTCTTCCACCCCGCTTACCCTTTATCCTCTGTCCTGTCAACTCCTGTTCTCTGCCCTACTGTTCCCTGTTCACCGCACTACATCCTACTGACCTTTGTACACTGCCCTACCTACTACTGACCTCTGTACACTGCCCTATCTACTACTGACCTCTGTACAATGCCCAACATACTACTGACCTCTGTACACTGCCCTACATACTACTGACCTCTGTACACTGCCCTATATATTACTAACTGCTGTACACTGCCCTATATACTATTATTATTATTATTATTCAGGATTTATATAGCTCCAACAGTTTGCGCAGCGCTTTACAATATGAGGGCAGACAGTACACTTACAATACAAATCAATACAGGAGGGATAAGAGGGCCCTGCTCGTTAGAGCTTACAATCTACTGACCGGTGTACACTGCCCTACACACTATTGACCAGTGTAAACTGCCCAACATCCCACTGACCTCTGTACACTTCTCTACATACTACTGACCAGTGTACACTGCCCTAAATACTACTGACCTCAGTACACTGCTCTACATACTACTGACCTCTGTACACTGCTCTACATACTACTGACCTCTGTACACTGCCCGACATACTACTAACCTCTGTACACTGCCCTACATAGTACTGACCAGTTTACACTGCCCTTCATACTACTGACCTCCATACACTACCCTTCATACTACTGATCTCTGTACACTGCCCTATATACTACTGACCTCTGTACACTACCCTTCATACTACTGATCTCTGTACACTGCCCTATATACTACTGACCTCTGTACACTGCCATACATACTACTGACCTCTGTACACTGCCCTATATATTACTGACCTCTGTACACTGCCCAATATACTACTGACCAGTGTACACTGCCCCTACGCACTATTGACCGATGTACACTGCCCAACATCCTACTGACCAGTGTACACTGCCCTATATACTACGGACCAGTGTACACTGCCCTACGCACTATTGACCGATGTACACTGCCCAACATCCTACTGACCTCTGTACACTTTCCCACATACTACTGACCAGTGTACACTGCCCTAAATACTATTGACCTCTGTACACTGCTCTACATACTAGTGACCTCTGCACATTGCTCTATATATTACTGACCTCTTTACACTGCCCTATATACTACTAACCAGTGTACACTGCCCTACACACTATTGACTGATGTACACTGCCCAACATTCTACTGACCTCTGTACACTTCCCTACATACTACTGACCAGTGTACACTGCCCTAAATACTATTGACTTCTGTACACTGCTCTACATACTACTGACCTCTGCACATTGCCCTACATACTACTTACTTCTGTACACTGCCCTATATACTACTGACCTCTGTGCACTGCCCTAGATACTACTAACCTCTGTACATTGCTCTATATATTACTGACCAGTGTACACTGCCCTACAAACTACTGATCAGTGTACACTGCCCTACATACTACTGACCTCTGTACATTGCCCTACATACTACTGAACTCTGTACACTGCTCTACATACTACTGACCTCTGTACACAGCTCTACATACTACTGACCTCTGTAAACTGCCCTACATACTACTGACTGGTTTACACTGCCTTTCATACTACTGATCTCCGTACACTACCCTTCATACTACTGAACTCTGTACACTGCTCTACATACTACTGACCTCTGTACACAGCTCTACATACTACTGACCTCTGTAAACTGCCCTACATACTACTGACTGGTTTACACTGCCTTTCATACTACTGATCTCCGTACACTACCCTTCATACTACTGAACTCTGTACACTGCCCTACATACTTCTGACCTATCTACACTGCCCTACATACTACTGACCTCTATACACTGCTCTACATACTACTGACCTCTGTACACTGCTCTACATACTACTGACCGGTTTACACTGCCCTTTATACTACTGACTTCTGTACACTACCCTACATACTACTGACCTCTGTACACTGCCCTACATACTACTGACCTCTGTACACTGCCCTATATACTACTGACCAGTGTACACTGCCCTACACACTATTGACCGGTGTACACTGTCCAACATCCTACTGACCTCTGTACATTTCCCTACATACTACTGACCAGTGTACACTGCCCTAAATACTACTGACCTCTGTACACTGCTCTACATACTACTGACCTCTGTACACTGATCTACATACTACTGACCTATGCACATTGCCCTACATACTGCTGACCTCTGTACACTACCCTATATATTACTGATCTCTGCGCACTGCCCTATATACTACTGACCAGTGTACACTGCCAAACATGCTACTGACCGATGTACACTGCCAAACATGCTACTGACCTCTGTACATTTCCCTACATACTACTGACCAGTGTACACTGCCCTAAATACTACTGACCTCTGCACATTTCCCTGCATACTACTGACTTCTGTACACTGCCCTACATACTACTGACCTCTGTACACTGCTCTACATACTACTGACCTCTGTACACTGCCCTACATACTACTGACCCATTTACACTGCCCTTCATACTACTGACCAGTGTACACTGCCCTTCATACTACTGACCAGTGTACACTGCCCTATATACTACTGATCAGTGTACACTGCCCTACATACTTCTGACATCTGTACAATGCCCTACATACTACTAACTTCTGTACACTGCCCTATATACTACTGATCAGTGTACACTGCCCTACATACTACTGATCAGTGCACACTGCCCTACATACTTTTGACCTCTGTACACTGCCCTACATATTACTAACATCTGTACACTGCCCTACATACTACTGACCCATTTACACTGCCCTTCATACTACTGACCAGTGTACACTGCCCTTCATACTACTGACCAGTGTACACTGCCCTATATACTACTGATCAGTGTACACTGCCCTACATACTTCTGACATCTGTACAATGCCCTACATACTACTAACTTCTGTACACTGCCCTATATACTACTGATCAGTGTACACTGCCCTACATACTACTGATCAGTGCACACTGCCCTACATACTATTGACCAGTGTACACTGCCCTACATACTACTGATCGGTGTACACTGCCCTATATACTACTGATCGGTGTACACTGCCCTACATACTACTGATCGGTATACACTGCCCTACATACTTCTGACCTCTGTACACTGCTCTACATACTACTGATCGGTGTACACTGCCCTACATACTATTGACCTCTATACACTGTATTATACATGAAATTCAGTTCCGTAAGCAACCCCATATTTTCTTCCAGTGCCCCTCCGGAGACTAGACTCTGTATCTGCCCATGACTTAGAGCTGAAGGATAAGTAAAATGTTGTCTAAATAAAAGATTTTTACTCTTAACCTGGTGTGCTTCATGTATTTATTCAACAACTGGGCAGTACTACAGCGTGAAAAGTTGCCACACATATGCGTTCATTGTGCACTGCTGTTGATCACACTCACTGTGCACTCACAGCACATTGACTCAGCTGTCACTGACCATTCCCAGTTGCCATTCATCATCAGGAGCCAGTGGGTAGGTCTCCCAATCATGTGACAGCCAATCGAGATCTCTGCCTTCCATTGTTCAGAACCTCTAAACGGGTTGCCATGAGGGTTGACAAAAAGTTAATCACTGCTGGTCTCTCTCCTTGTCCAGGATAATTAATCTTATATCCCCCTCCTTTAGCTTATGTTTAGTTTGTATTTGGTGGAGCTTCTGGGTTTCTTCTACAGCTCTGCTCTCTGCACAGGCTATATGTTGCACAGCTGATTTCACTGCTTCTTTGTCAAGGTAATATCTGGGTTTGCAAAGGCATTCGAAGTGGATTTATATCCTTTGTGGTTACTGAAGGATTTAATCGATATACATGTTTTGTGCCTGGAGTTCAACTTTAAAGCCCAACTCCAGGCTGCAAGGCTTGATAGCTTGTGTTGTCTAGAGGAGGGGAGAAACAGTTTTAATTACTTGATCACTACTCCTCTGGCAGATGGCACTCCCCCGGTGGACTGTCCTTCGGTGTCATTATGTCCAGTGCAGGGCTATGGGCACTGCTTTGGTCTTGATGATGTCAGGACCCTAGACTGCTGAAGCGTGGAGGAGAAGAAGCTGCTGGGACCTGTCTATCAGCAAGGAGGAGGAGAGGATCAAGTAATTCCTTATTTATTTTGTTCCACTAGACCAGGGATCTCCAAACTATGGCCTTCCAACTGTTGCAGAGCTACACATCCCATGAGGCATTGTAAAACTCTGACATTCACAGACATGACTAGGCATGATGGGAATTGTAGTTCCTAATCAACTGGAGGGCCATTGTTTGGAGACCCCCGTCGTAGACCAAAAAAAGCAAATAACCCTTGCAGTGTAGACACAGTCCCACTGTTTAGGATAATTTTATAGTTGGGATCTAACTGTTGTGATGTGCAGTTTTGTGAGCTCCCCAATACCTGTAGTAGTTCTCTGCCTGTGCTTTTCAGCTGTTTAAAAACATCATTGGGATCGTTGACTGCTCTGTACCATATTTGAGCTTTGCACACTTTAATGCATTAATGGAAATGTCAAGAAGACTGATAGATAGCGTAGTCTTAAATACTCCATTTTATCTTCCCCTCTCATTTACTTTCCAATCTTGTTCTCTATGTTTGTCTGCTATTATGCGCTTTTTGTGACGGGCAGAGAATGGATAAAATAACCAAAGGCTTCATGTTATTTATGCATCTAGCAGGTTTCTCTTTTATCTGGCTAATAAATCTTTCATGCACTTAAGGCAGAAAGATTTGTGCCTTCTAGGCTTAGCATTATTTTCCTCATGCTTTCAGATAAAGTTTTAGGTCTTGCCCTTTTTTTTCTGGTAGGAATTTGTCTTATGCTTGCTTTTGTTGACAGTTTTTAACAAGTTTTGCTATGACACTTTTCACAATACAGTTTAGTACTTGACTCACTAGAGATATAATCTAGAAAGTCCAAAATGGGAGAATTTTTTGAATTACAAAAAAGTAATAATCAATATTTATTTATTAAGTCCTAAAGGCAAGCCTTGTCTGGAGGCTCTGTTCACTGAGTTATGATGCATTATGCAGGTGTTATTTGCCTTTATAATAGTTATTTTCAAGCATGTGGCTGCTATTTTCAGCTATTATTGGCCCTCATTGCAGAAAACAACAGTAATGGCAAATAACTATCATTATAGCTTAGTGAAGCGAGCCTAAATTTTTCTGTTTCAGACTAATGGTCGGCTGAGCACTAGCTGCAGCCTCAGGGCACATCCTATTAAGTTTGTGGGCCCCGGGATTGTCCATGTGCCCAATATAGCAGCTTGTTTGCAGGCTGACCACTGCTGTTAGCAATGTGGTTAACTTAAGATGGCACTGGCAGCCCAGCCAGCAGCCAACAGGCCTGGCAGCACCTGAAAGGGGAAGTAGCAGAAAATTAGGCCCCGAGGAGTAGACTGAGCAAGATGTTAGAAAAAAAAACACAATTAATTAATGGAAGGCTAAGCAGAATAAAAGCCAGACAGCACATTGAAAGGTAGGAGCAGCAGCAGCTGGGCACCATTAAACCATACAGTGCCAGAAGGAAGCTTTTCCATCCACCCACCGTAAATATGGGTCTGCTTTGATTGTAGGCTGGTTTCTGTGTTTGGAGCACCACGCAAGGTGAATTGGCACCCCCTCTGGGCTGCAAGTGCGAAAGAGTTTTGGTGTGTTAATGATAGGGGAGGCAGAGACAGTGCATGGCCAGCTCGGTGGGTGTTTTAAAAAGAGAGTGCATCTCAGCTACCCCAAAGGTAGTTAAGAGCAAGCAGGCTAAGCTGCAGGATAGAGCCTAAGTGGGCCAGGAATATGAATCTGGGAATTTGCACCCACCATTGCCAGGAATGAAGCACCCACCCACCATTGCCAGGAATGCAGCACCCCCATTGCTATGAATACAGACTCACCATTGCCATCAGTGCAGCCTAACTGAGGTCCATCCATCAGCAGCCTTGGAGGGGACAGGGGGGGGGGGGAGCGCCAAAGGAATGCATACAGGAAAAACTCCTGTTTTCTTGGCAGGCTCTTTACTACAAAGTCCCACCTCCTATGATGGACAGAACAGTCATCCAATGGCAGCGCAGCAGACTTCCTATTACAGAGGCTGCCGTGTAAACTGTAAATTCTCCTGTGTGTCCCACCTCCTCCCTGTCCCCTCCAAGGCAGCCAGCATATATATCTTTTGTGGCCCCGAAGCTGGGAGATTGTTGGGGGTCACAAAAGATATATATGCCCAAATGACGAGGCGGGCCATTCAAAACCAGAACACGGGCCACGATTGGACGCGGGCCGGACTTTGGATATGCCTGATTTAAGTAGTCTGAGAGGGTAAAACTGAAGGTAGCCTCAGTTATAACTGGATGGCAAACAAGGTGCCATGATCTGCAATAGGTCTTCATAGTGTTTAAAATGTGAAATTGTTCAATAAATTTATGCTGTAAAATTGTTGTTCTCTCTTTATTGGGGTGCCAATTGACAAGGTACAAGTAAAACAAATGCATTACATTGGTTGGCATGCACCAGGTATACACAGTGAGTTCTCCCTTTAAGTGTGCGTGGGTGCGTGTGTGTATGAATGAAGGCATACAGTTGCCCAGGGTTCCAGCTAATTACAATCTGAATGTTACCAGCTAGAGAATCTGTGTGATCTATATTCATAAGTGATAAATGGAAAACCATGCTTTCATTTCTCTTAAACATTGTGGAACTGACTATGGGGTTGATTTACTAAAGGCAAACCCACCCTGCTCTACAAGTGCACTTGGAAGTGCAGTCACTGTAGATCTGAGGGGAAGATCTGAAATGAGGGGAAGCTCTGCTGATTTTATCATCCAAAAATGTGCAAGCAAAAATGCATTTTTTTATTTTTCTTGCATGTCCAGCTCAGATCTACAGCGACTGCACTTCCAAGTGCCCTTGTAGTGCAAAGTGGATTTGCCTTTAGTAATAAAAAACCCCTATGTCATTAGAACATGCGGACCCTTGTGCTTAGCACTCCTATTTTCCTTTAGTTTAAAGTAATTTGTGATTGATGAAAAACTCTGCTTTATTTTGTCTCTTATACAATGTGGAACTGAATATGTCATTAGAGCACAGGGACCTTTGTACTTAGCACTCCTATTTTCCTTTAGATTAAAGTAATTTGTGAAATGGCCTTCTGTGGTATCTTCAGTGCAAGAAATAGGAAAACATATGCAATTGAGGAGGAACTAAGGGTTGGGGGTACAGTGGGAGTACTTGCTCACCTCTGTGCTTAACCTCGCCACTTCTCAACCAATGGTGACATATTGACTGAAACTTCTTCCACTGTAGGTGCCTTCCTGACACTTGGCTGCAATCTTCAAAATCTTACAGATGCTGGGAGTGTACATTGCACTCCTTATGTGCAGCTGGCAGTTCATTCAAAAAAAAAAGTGAAGGGAAAGAAGTTTTTGGCAGCAGATACATACACTGTCTATTCTAACAACAAAACTTACTTGCTAATGATTTTTTTTGCTTCTTTTTTCGCAGTTTATGCATCTGACCGTGGAAGATTTTTTTTTTCTCAACAATTAATCAATAGGAATCATATGAAAAATTAATCTTTTTCAAGTTTTAATCCGTTTCAGTTGATTTTTTACAAATGAGCTAGTAAAAGCAGAGTTGGAAATGAAGACTGGATAAAACTAAAAACATTATTCAGAAGAATGATTAATATGACATGCATTTACATCATTAGTTTGAGTGCTTATACCAGGATGATGCTTGCAGCTCTAGGCATGATCCCGGGAATTGTTTTTTTTTTTTTTGCACCCAGCGATTCTCTTTTATGTAAAAGCCATTCTAGTAGCTAATTAGCCACTGGATGGCTTTTATAGGTGGTGGGAGTGGTCACTCCTGCCTCCCTCCAGTGCCTCTCCGGGCTTTCCTGTCCTACTGAGAGCCCAGCAGTGAATGGAAACAGAAATTGTGATGTGAACCAGCCCTAAACAGGGACTATATTTTCTTTTGTTAGTTTTACTTAAAAATGCCTTCAGTGTTTACAAATTTAGAAACTGATGTTTCTTAATATTTATTACAGACTACATCCAAGACAGTTTGCTTGCAAAGGATATTGGACTTTACAGTAGAAAAGTTCAGCATTGCCTATAAGCTTTGTTACCTCTTCCCAGATTATTAAAATGAAGTGACCCAGTGAAGTGACTAGTGATACACAGAGATAAAACAAATTCTCCTATATAAGTTGTACCTTTCTATTTTCCCAACAGTAGAATGGGGATGGGAATCTGACATAACACACATTGCAGAGCCAAAACATAGAGCTCTATAATGTAATTGGAGAGCTGAGTGGAGGGAAGGGACATCCCCCCCGTACACTAGCTCATTTAAAAAAAGGGGCGGGGGGAAGACATTCAAGCATCTCCCTGCAGGCTGTTATGTTGGCTTAGTGGTCTCTCAATGACACATGCAGATAGCTGAAACCAGAGGGATCGAAGAGGAACTGCATTTAGTGCTTTGGATTCAGGCTGCCCTCTAATGTTAGCCGCTAACATCACAGTTTATATAAATGTATGTATTGACACTTCCTGTCTTTGGGAGGGGCTTTGAAAACCCCAGGAGGAAGTGGAGAGAGAGGGGCAGAGAACTGAGTCACATGGTCTTAAATGCAGAGTAGCGGCAACTGCTGTGGTATTTTCATCCAGCCCAGAAGCAGAGACTATTATGCAAGTATTCCTATGTTCTAATAGTTTAACTGCAGCTGCCCATAGCTCAGTGAGTGTATATCTAAAACTTTTTGACAGACTTATTTCTGTCCTAATGATATTATCTCAAATGTACAATGCCAGATAGCTAGGCCTATGCTACTGTATGTGTGTAGTGGTCACCTTGTTGTATGTTAGTAGATGAACCTGATTATTGCAATGGAGTTTATATGCAACTCCTGTTATTTTAGTTAAACCTGTTTCTTCTGGTCTGGGATTTAGCTAGTTATAGGGATATAGCTAGTGTTAGCTTAGGGTTTGAAACCAGCCAGGTTTGATAGCCAGCATAGGCTAGAGCAAGGCTAGCCATCCAATGGCTATTTCTGGTGGATAGAGGCCCAGTTGCATATCAGATTAGAAACTACTATGGACTAAAGCACAGAGCAGATAGGCGACTCTGAGTTCCGATACCACACCATAGTTTCTACCCGTGAGAAGGTGCATTCCAGGTTGGTTGGACAACAGTTGAAGGATCTCTCCATGATCACTGATTTTATCTTCAGGTCTCTGACACAAAGACAGATGGTGCATCGCGATCATCCTCAGGAGGTAAATCTATTAGATATATATAATATCAACAAGGTATATGTGTACAATTCCACCAAGACTCTTGTTAGTCCCTTTGCTAATAATACCTGTATACACTGGATGTATGTACTATTAATGATCTCTGTTTATATAAAGCTTGTATTATTTCCATACTGGTGTGCATCTACAGTATATACCTATGGTTTACAGTACCTGCTGGATGCAGTAGTTCCTCTGCTCCCAATTACTTTGTTTAGATTACTGGTTAAATTCCCAGGAAGGGAAATTCCCTCTCTTCTCACAGAAGACCTGTCCTGGGTGGAGGCAGTCCCAGCTTTATCATCAAGCCCACTCTTCCAGTTAGCAAAGGTTCTGGTTCTCTTATTTACCTTCAGATTTACCAAAATATCCTGGCTGGGAAGGGCCATTTGTCATAACACCCCAAAAGAGGGCTACACATTTATCATGTATAAATGATTCTAAAAAGTTTAAATAATAAATTTGGAATATCTAAAGAATATTTAATAATACATGAAACTATAAGTTTACCTTTCATTTTTTTTTTTCTTTGGGAAAAACCTGAAAACAAGATAACTGTTTGCATTTTATAATGTTGAAACAGAATATTCCAATGATATGTAGATGTGATTATGTCAGGTCTATTTTCTCTAGCTGTCTTTGGAACATGCAGGCTAATGCTGTGCAGTGAAGTGTACATGCAGAGCCTTTAGTTTTAAACTGTCAATGCTATGGAGTGTGCGTAACCCTTTATGTTGCATATTACATCTACCTCCTGTCCTCACATAATGAGCCGCGTATTATTTCCCTAGTGTTTAGGCAGTCATTATCAACTGGAATTACTTTTGTGCAGTTTATCACCCTCTTTATCACTGCAAGCCTTTGACATTTTAGGAATTAAAATTAAAAAAGGACCTGATTTGCTCTACAGGTTATTAAAGAATGGACGTACTTTCGATTCCCTATAGATTATGTTGGCAGCAAACAATTTCCAAGTCAAAATAGAACCAAAGCTTCTGAGCTTAGCTACCCTTCTCCCCACACTCTCTGCACTTCCAGTGCTTCTGTCCATGACAATACATGCATACAATGCATTCAGTCTACTACAATTGTTTCTAAAAAGAGTTTTGACTTTCACTGTGCCTTAACTGACTTTCCCATGATGCTCTGGGGGTGTTCCCTATTCAGATCTGTGACTGTGCCAACAACCGTATATCAGTACATAGCTGTCCCACATATGGTTCACAAAGTATAGAGTGGTGGTGGAGTGCAGAGAGAAGCTCAGAAAATGCATGATGGGAGGTATGTCCTCTGAGCTGTCAGACCATGTCCCTTCAGTAGACTGTCACAGACATAGTGCGAGAGCTGAAGCGGCCACCTGTTAGTAAATACCACCCAATCACTGGGTCATAAATTTGAGACAATGGGTGGAAATACAGTAGGTAATGGCATGCAAGTGCAAAGTTATGGAGGAATAACCAAGGTGTATATGTAACCTGCCATTAGGGAAAGCACACTTATTCTTCAAGGCTACTTTCCTTCCTATATTTTTCCAATTCCAAATTGTTTTCTTGACCGTTTATTGTGTTGTTTTTTTTAAAGTTTTTAGTACTCAAATGTATGCTAACCAGTTCCACTGTCTCAATGTTCAACAGTTTTTTTTCAGTTACAATGTAAGAGTCTGAGTTCACACTGCCGTATGGAGCGTCTGACAGCAGGGGTCCGGTGTGTCCCTGTTCACCATTTCAGGTCTGATTTCGGGCAGAGTTTTTGGCTGAATTCGGTGCTGAAATGGACCAAAAAGCAAACAGGAGAGCCGGTCATAATCTCCCAACATGCAAATTGAATGCGCAGAAACCCACATCCAATTCACAATAGTATGAGCCCAGCCTAAATGACAACTTCAAAAAGGGGGGAAAAGGGGGAGGAGGGGTATTTGCTACCAAAATTAATATACAATATGTATGACTATGACATACACTAATGGTTTCATGTATTTTCATATAGGTAAAGCCATACATTTGTTTTTATTGTCATTTTTTATGATTGTTATAAATAAAGTTTTGTAAATATATTTTTACATAGAAACATATAAACAAGTGACGGTAGAAAAAACACTGTGTAGTCCATCAAATCTGACAGTTTTCTTTTTCTTTTTCATGTGAGCATAGATCTAAGTTTGTCCCAAGCATGTTTGAAGCCATTTATTGTTTCAGTAAAAAAACATGTTGGATTGTGTTTATCTTCAAGGTCCCATGGGGATTTTTGTTTGCTTGTGCAGGTTTTTCAGTGTACAAAGAAATGGGCCAGGACCCAGGGCTGTAATAACAATAAAGGCAAATGGGGCAGCTGCCCAGCCCTAACCAAAGATCAAAACACTAGATCAAGGGTTTAATCTAGTAGATCTCCTTTTCCCTATGACTCATGTGACATATGACGTGATCACATGAATATAACATAGAGGAGGAGTTTTCATCATTTCCTGGTCCCAGTACTTAGATAACAGAACACACCTTACCAGTAGCACACCCAGAGGTGTTGACTTCGATAAGTACACAAGTACAGCTCCTGGCTGAATCTGGCAACACTCAGGAAATCCTGTGACACAGTGAGAAAAAATTGTAAACATGCAACTTTACTGTTGGTGGGCTCACGGATCTGCTTTGGGGCCCTGAACAACTGTGTGGAAACAGATTCCTTCCCGAAGTTTCAAAGTGGAAACTAAGGTACTGTCCTTTTAAAGATGATCCATCCTGAAGGCACTTTTCAATCACCTTATTTTATCCAGCAGACACTACTGTAACAATTGCCTGTATTTAACTGACAGTCTTTTCTTGTCTATGCAATACTGTTTATCACAATGATGGGATGAACAAATATCTGACGAGTGCTGAATTGCAGAAAAGTAATGTAACTTCTGTTGCGTGTAGCAAAAGACCATGTGGCACTTACAACACAGTAGTCAGTTGTCCTCCGTCTTCTTGGGCAGACAGGAAACAGGCGGAATCAGTCGAGCTTCTCTAAGCACTGTAGGAGTACGAATCTCACCAGAAGAAAAGGGATTTCAGCAGGATGTTTTGCATCTTCTTTCTTGCTGCTCTCTCTCAAAATGACTCCATGCAAAGCATTTCTCACTTTGACGTCACGCACGCTGCAGGCTCACATGTGTGCCTCTCTTTTTAGAAGCTGTCCTATAAAGGGAAGAAGAAAGTTATTTATGGGAATTAAATGTGTAAGACTGCCGACATCCTTAAAACATGAGAAAAAAGGAGCATGCAACAAGGGCAATGGGGCTGCCCCCTTGGACTTTTAAGCCAGAAATAAAGGGATTCTTTTTGCTCAAAGTCATTATGAAGTTTGGACACAAAGTTAGCCCATTGGTCTCCTTGATAAGACACCATGGGGGGGGGGGGGTAAGTTTGTTTCTTTGAACCCTAATACCTATCAATTAAACTATAATTATATGCACACATTAATATCCCAATGGTCGGGGGGTCTTATGCAGGAATTTGGCAACAGGGGCTGCCCCCTTGGACTTTTAAGACAGAAATAAAGCTAATGGGGTAAATAAAAGGCAACCATGTGACACTTTTATTGAGTACACAGTATCTGATGAATTTAGTAGTCTCAAACAATCACATTAAAATATACAAAAAGTACACCAATAAACCAATTAATACATAGACATATATATCAAACTCAAAGCTAATAATCCAGGCACTGCCACAGTCAAGCTAAGGTCAGTCCATGAAGATTTGCAGCATACATCCTGATGTTTTGAGAAATTTTATTGGTACATATTTTCCTTCATCAAGCTAGATTTATATTTGGGTGATTTTATCTTTATCTGCAACATAGATATAGTTACCGGTACATACTTTTTGTACAATAGTACATAAAAAATTGAGATGTTAAAGTGTCACTTACTGTAATGACCCCATACTGTCAAAAGGGGTGCCTTTATAATAAATTTGTGAAGCCATGGTGTGAGGGATGTAGCATAATAATGCCATATCCGGAACTTGAAAAAAGAAGCTATAAATCCAATTCACAGCCCCCTGAAACAAAGCCCAGAAGAAAAGATTTAACCACTTCCTGCCTGGCCTATAACAGATTGACAGTTCTATTCTGTTATCCTGTCTGGGCGTTATATTACGTCCAGCAGGATAACATGCCAGCACGTGCTCGCGGGGGGGGGGGCTTAGCTTGGCAATCACAAGTGCAGCATGTCAGCCTGACATGGCGCATCTCCGAACAGAGGCTTTTTACCACGTGATCAGCTGTGACCAATCACAGCTGATCATCACATGAACCAGGGAGCTGATCGGTGGCTCTCCCTGTCAGAGGGGGGGTCTGTGCTGATAATCAGCACACTGATTATCAGCACAGCCCCAATCAAATGTACCCATAAGCTGCCAATTGGTGCAGAGTCAGTGCCCCATCATAACCCCCTACCAGTGCCCAATAAAGTGCTAATCAGTGCCAATCAGTGTCCATCACCTCTGGACATTGGGATATTAATGTGTGTGCATATAATTATAGTTTATTAATAGGTATTAGGGTTCAAAGAAACTAACTTACCCACCCTCCCTCCCCCCTTTTTTTTTCCCCATGTCGTCTTATCAAGGAGATCAATGGGCTAACTTTATGTCCAAACTGCATAATGACTTTGAGCAAAAAGAATCCCTTGAATCTGAATTAGCATCAGTTTTTTCTAACTTAAGTCAAACTCTGGAGAAAATATCTTTACTATACTGGCATATCAAATCCTTTGAGGGCTATATTACTGAGAACCTGAACCCATTTGGGCTCAGGGTTCAAATCTTTCCTTCATTTGACAATATTGATTCTGCTTTTAGACCTGCTTGGGAGGATAACTTGAAATTGTGTTCCTAAAACAATAATATCATTATTAATCGATGAGTATGGTAAATGTATGACAGATTTAGATATTAAGTTGGAGAATTTCAAAAAAACTAATGATACCTTTACAGACGCACAGGCTCTTTATAGAAATTGAAGAAAAACTAAAAGGTAATTTGGAACAATTTAACAGAAATATTTTGATCAAAAACTTCAACGGGACAGAAGGGCCTTTGAATGTGGCAAAGCCTATAAATTGCAATCGAGTCAAACCAATAATTGTCCCAAAGCACTGAATAAAAATAGACTTACAAATACTTATGAATCACCTATACATTCATCTACTTTTTTTTTTCTTTTAGTCTTCCACTCAGCACAAAGGTCGAAGACCACAAAAACATTGTCGTCATGGTGACGTGTCACATGATGATTCCTTCCATATGGAGGGTTCTCCCCCACAGACAGGTAACAGTCATGGTAGCCATCCTCATCACAATATAAACAGTGACACATCAGACACATACTCCGGCTAGTAGAGATGGCTGTTCTGGCACGTGGCCTCACTTTTTGTCTAGTCTTGACAAATTTGGGGCCCATCAATGACATCCATATCTTCATACGCAACATCCTATTAAAAAGTTTGTATGCTAAGAAACAAGTTTTAGAACCTGGGCAAACCAATCAAGACACACAGGCTTTGGATAACTTGATATCATTATTGGAAGAAAACTAGTTGGAAAACCTAATTGATTCGATTGATATAGAGGCCCTTCTTGCAGCTATGGATAATAGGCTCGCTGCATGGGAAAACATACATGCTATTTATCCTTCACTAAAAAATAAATCTACTGTGTATCCTCCACCCAGTTCTAACCATAATGCAGCCATTTTTCTCAAATTGGTATCTGCTGACATCCAGAGAATGAAAAATGTCTCTGGGTCTCATGCTAATCTCAATTATAATGAGAAGAGGGTGCTGGACTTGCTGGCTCGTAACCATGACATTGTCATTTAACCCTCTGATAAGGGTGGCAATGTCCTGTTTATGAACAGCTTCATTACATTGAAATGTGTATGAAAATACTCAGTAACTCTGAATGGTATTGACCTATACATAGGTCGCTGCTAGATAAATTTACTCAAGATTTGTATTTGATGGTGGATATAGCATTTTGTCATAATGTCATATCCAAACAAATATGGGAGATTATAAGAGTGGGCTTCCCTAGGGAAGCTACCTTTTATGCTCTGCCCAAGCTGCATAAGCATTCCATGAATCCCCCAGGTAGACCCATCATATCTGGGTGTGGAAATTTAACAGAAAATCTCAGTCGTGTAGTGGACAGTCATCTTAAACCCTTCGTAACATGTATGTCATCTTATGTATTTGACACCATATACTTTTTGCAAATTATTCAAGATATGCACATTGAAGATGGTACTCAATTGGTTGCTATAGATGTCGAGTCCCTATATTGTATCATTCCTCATGAGAAGTGCCTTGCAGTGATATGTCATGTGCTGTCACAATTTAGCGAATGTGAACCTAGCTATACTGATTTCATTTTAACATCTCTAGAATTTATACTTCATCACAATGCCTTTTGCTTTTATGGTTCCCACTTCCTCCAGGTGCAGGAGGTGGCGATGGGGACATGTTGTGCCACATCATACGCCAACCTGTACCTGGGGGAATGGGAACATTCACTGCTTACTAATGACTCGCTATCTATGTATATGGGCCATGTACTTCCATGACACTGTTACATAGATGATGTGTTCCTCATCTGGGATGGACCAGATGATCTTTTACACAAGTTTATGGCTTGTATTAACATCAATGATTTAAATTTAAGTTTTACCATTTCACACAGTACAACTGAATTCACCTATTTGGATGTACTTTTTAAAAAACAGACAGATGGAGGTCTCTCTAGTGAACTATACCGTAAACCTACAGCAGAGAACTCATTATTACACGCATCAGGTTTTCATCCTAAACCCCTAGTTGCATCAATCCCTTAAAGCCAGTACTTGAGGGCTCATCGGAACTGCACAGATGATGCTAGCTTCAAAAATGAGGCTGACACCGTGAGAAACAGACTTCTAGATACCCCAATATTTGTCTTAAGAAAGCTTATAGAAAGACAATTCATTTATCTTGTCGAAATTCATTGAATGTACAAAAACAACCTTCAAATGATAATACAACTAGAATTATCACCACTTACTAGACACAGCACAAGGCGTATCCTGAATAAGTACTGGCACCTACTAACGATGTATTCATTGCTTTCTCCATTGCTTGCTCCATGTGTCTCTGACCCACCAGCTGTCACCTACAGGAGGGCTCCCCCTGTGGGTGACAAACTGGTAGCAAGCAAATACAAACGGTGATATATGCAAAGCTTTGGGAATCTTTGCGTGTGGTGAATGTGCCTATTGCCAATACATGGATAAGCGTAGACACATCGATTTACCCAATTTTCGTCCTAAGCATTATGTGAACTGTAGGACTCCCGGCATAGTGTACCTACTCACATGTGAATGTGGGTGCTAGTATGTCAGGAAAACAATAAATTAATTCTGGAAATGAATATACCGACACCTATCCACCATACGCAAATGAGACCCCAATGTGCCTATTGGTCACCATATGGCATCATTTCACCCAGTATCTATCCCCAAGGTATACTTTCTGGCACTTGATCGTATCCACTTCAACTCCAGACTTTAACAAGCGTCTCCTCCAATGTGAGTTGAGATGGATATTTAATTTTACAGGCCACCTCACCGCCTGGCCTAAATTAGGCTTTCAACTTTAAAATCTTTTTTTCCGGGCTTTTTTTTTCAGGGGGCTGTGAATTGAATTTATAGCTTATTTTTCCAAATTCCAGATATGGCATTTCTATGCTACATCCCTCACACCATGGCTTCACAAATTTGATGCGCCGACACATGACGTCAACATGCCCTGAGGGGCGGGGCTACATTGTGCGCCTCTGCGTCAGAAGCGCGCTCTGAATTCTAGCCTCCGCTGTTTTTCATACAGTTAATGGGGCAGAATAACCGGCATTACCCAAACAACCTGTGAGGATTGGCTCTCTCATCAGCTGCCTCACTATTTAGAGTGCTCAGACACAGCTGGCATGTATGAAGTCTGAGGACTGCCACTCTGATGTCTGCACCTCTATCAGCACAGTGAAAGGCAACATACTAGTTTATATAGGCAATTCTAGGTAACACATGTCCTTGTCCTGCAAAACTAGTTGTGCTTGTATACTTATTCTACAAACATTGATTGAATTTCCTTGGTTTATTTATGGCCTTTCAGACAGCAATACTCCTTTGCTGGTTTAACATCGGGGCATCTCTTGTGGACATGAATCAGTTGCATGCTTGTCCATCTTTGTGTCCATGTGGACTCTTTCAGCCAAAGTGGATTCCTCGCATTTGTTTTTACTATTTCCCCATGTCATTTCAATGAACCCTATATGTAAGTACCTTTAAGCCTCAATATTATATAGCTCATTATGTAAAATCACGTGTTTGTATGTACCATTGTACAAATACTATGTAACTATATCTATGTTGCAGATAAAGTCACCCAAGTATAAATCCCCCCTGATGAAGGAAAATATATAACAATAAAATCTCCTCAGCTTGACTCTGGCAGTGCCTGAATTATTAGCTTTGGGTTTGTTATATATGTCTATGTATTAATTGGTTCATTGATGTACTTTTTGTATATTTTAATGTGATTGTTTATGACTACAAAATTTATCAGATACTGTGTACTTCTGAAATTTTAATCATTTTTTTCCCACAAATAGAGCTTTCTTTTGGTGGTTTTTAATTACAGCTGTGAGTTTTATTTTTTGCTAAACAAACAAAAAAAATATGCAAAATAAAAAAAATAAAAAAAATCATGTTTAATAGTTTGTTATAAAATTTTGCAAACAGGTCATTTTTCTCCTTCATTTAAATGCGCTGATGAGGCGGCACTGGTGGGCACTGATAGGCTGCACTGGTGGGCACTGATAGGCACAGTTAAGGTGGCACCGATAGGCACAGATAAGATGGCACCGATGGACACAGATAAGGCGGCACTGATGGGCAAAGATGGGCACAGATAAGATGGCACAGATGGGTGGCACAGATGGGCACTGATAGGTACCACTGATAGATGGGACTGATGGGCACTGATAGGTGGCACTGCTGGGCACTGGTAGATGACACTGATGGGCATGGATATGTGGCACTGAGGTGCAGCACTGTTGTTGAGGCAGATTGTGGGCACTGATAGGTGGCACTGTGGGCACTGATGGGTGGCACTATGGGCACTGATGGGTGGCCCTATGGGCGGCACTATGGGCACTAATGGGTGGCACTGATGGGTGGCACTTTTTCCTATACTTAGGTTGCGTGAAGTCCCTCTCACGGCCGCCGGTGATCGGCTTTTTTTTTTTCTCCTCGGGCTGTCAGCGCGAGGAGGAAAAATAGCCGATTACAGGCTCTGTTGTGATCACATGATCAGCTGTCATTGGCTGACAGCTGATCATGTGGTAAGGGGTCAGGATGGATCCCTTGCTCCAATCTGTGATCAGGCGAGTCTCATAGACTCGCTGATCACAGAGCGCACCGCGCGCGCCCCTCAGGGGGCGTGCAGGCCACTCGTGCACGGGACGACGTCAATAGACGTAGTCCCGACAAAGCAGGTCTGCGCTGTAGCCGTCATTCGGCTATAGCGCGGATCTCAAGCGGTTAAAGAAAAACTTGTTTCCAGGTTAGGCAGTGCCATCTTAAGTATTGTTTTCTGAGTCCACAGTGGAGTGTATTTCCGCCCTTACATTGAGCACTTCCTGTACTGTTAAC
Organism: Lithobates pipiens; assembly: GCF_037356315.1. Lineage (NCBI taxonomy): Eukaryota > Metazoa > Chordata > Amphibia > Anura > Ranidae > Lithobates > Lithobates pipiens. Next base: position 460,999,551 of record NW_027507758.1, on the reverse strand, counting down.
CAAGGCTCCTTCTCAGTCCAACGTTTCTATGGCAACCCTGCTTCCCTGTTCATAGCTTACTTGTTTATTTCATAGTATTTACTTGTGCCGATGTCTAATGTTTCCCTTTGTCAGACTTATCAGCTTCAGCTGATAAGACTGCAGTAATGGCCAAGTTTAGACTGTATGTGAGGTCACATGGTCACATGTTGTGTAGGAGGAAGCTCTGAGTGATTAGCAGAGTTCAGTGTTGTGCCGTAGGAAGTCCTGATAACAGATAGATAAGACATAGAGAGTGTGCCTTAAATCAGGGGAGATCTGGGCATGCTCAGTGACTTCATTCTACAGAACAACAAGGATTACAACAATACTAAGCAAGTAAGGAGATATCTGCAAGCAGTGTTCATTAGGGTTTTTTTTGCTGATTTACATGGGACAAAGATGTGGGGGAGGGTTTACAACCACTTTAAAAGTCCAAGGGGGTGGCCCCTGTTGCACTTGTTGCATGCTCCTTTTTTGTCCTATACAGGTAAACTGTGGTGGCCCTTTTCAGATAGTCTGGAGTCAACTGAACTCCATGCTGGCAAGCTGCTTAGAAACAGATGTGCCTGTAAGGGAAAATAAACTGTCTTTGTGAAATGATAACCAACTCTGCCACATAACAGGTGAAGATATCAGCGTTGCAATATAAAACATTTCTGCTGTATATCAACACAACAAGGAGCATAACAAATGTGTCTGAGGTGACTAAAATAATATTTTTTAAATATAAGGTATAGATGAGTGCCTATAAAAATACATATGTTCATGTTTACATTTTTTGGTGATATGGGTTTATAAGTGCACTTTTATAGATCTACTTTATAGATAATAATGTGATCCTCACTGGTGGTACATAGCTGCATCTATCTAGATAAATGAGATTGGCATTGAAAAGTGTCCTGTGTACCTACAGGGTGCCTGTAGGTAAACAGGAATTCCATTATACTCTAAGGCATGTAACACAGAATTGCAGAAATACAAATTCATGGAGAAGCATTGCCCAGCAGTAATCGGACCACAGTGTGTAGGAAGATGATAAGTCTGGTCTGGGGTCTGAAACTGTTATTATTGTTGTGCAGAGGGCCAGTGGGAGGGAAATGGAACTTTACGCAGTGCAAGCACACTTATCCTTTAAAGTCCCGTACTGGTAAATTACTTATTTGTTGTTAGTTACCTGGCCGTATCTGGCTGGTTTCAGTACTTTCAGAGATACTGCCTGGAAAGAGGAAAATTCAGGAAAGTCAGGTTCAAAGCAAGAAATGAGAAGGTTATCATGTGTAGCTCAGCTACTGTATCTCCTCTTTAGGATGACTGTAGATTGTGGTGGGTGGGCACAGACACTACAGGACTCCTACTAACTACCAATTATAATAAATTAGGATGAGCACTAATTATTCTGGCTGTCTGGTTTATAATATAAGTGCACTTCTCACTAGGAAATCAGGCAAAAATTTGTGAAAATGTGATAGTGGGCACCACAAGGTGCAGTTCTTTACTATACGCATGGTAAAATTGTGTTCTACCTCGACCCATGGTACTCAGAACCTGGAGCACCTGCAGATGTAAATATTAGTTTTGCACTACACTCATTAAATGGTGACATATCTCCAATAGGAAATATTTTTCATTTCCTATTTATGCCATGAAAAAGGATGATTGTTTGGCTCTAAAAATGCATTGGTGAACGTCCTGTTATCTCAATCCTATCATATAAATACAGTAATTGTGGACTTAGGACAACTGGCTGATGCTCTTTTTATCAATTTCTCTTGGATTTGAAGGTCATTGCCCATTTTCTTGGGGGGGGGGGGGATGGGAGGGGTGCTGCTTTGTCTTAGGCCTGTCATCAAGCATCCCTAATACTTTCTGATTGACAGACCAGAGATCCAAGTCAAGCATCTTATACCCATTTTTTGGACAGGACTTTGACAGGTCACATGACTGTTCATTTTAATAGCACCTCATAATAGCTTTAGGTGTGCTAAATACATTTATAATACTTTCACATTATATCCCTTTTTTTCTTTAAAATAGCAGTAAGGTTGTGCAGCTGATTTTTAAATGGACGCCTTAAATTACAACACTTCCGTATTCTCATCAAAACAAAACAGATTATTTTGGCTAAAGTTTGACACCAAAACTTGCTGTAGTCAACCGAAAAAAATAAATAGATGGGGTGCTGCTTTAATCCAATTCTAAAATTGTTTGTAGGGCAGGTGATTATAAAGCAATATATAATGTCAGAACTAACAATGAAACACACCAGGGAGCACTCAGCTTTTTACTGCAGATAGGACAGGAGGCGAGCTTCAATGCACTGTCCTTTCTTTTTATGCCATAACATTATCTTGTTACCTGTGTGTTGTTGCTACTGTACCTGTGTGTTCACACAATTATACTGTATGCTGAATAAAAATTCTGAATTTCTCTACCTGCTAAATAAAGCGGAAGTGAAAATAAATTCATAAATGAATAGCTAAAATATATACATATAAAGTGTCTTACCAGTGTTTCTCTTTAGCTAGTTTTCTGATCCAGACAATCTTCCCAGATAACATTGCTAGGATGTGACCTCTTTTTCTACTGCATTTAGAGCCGGTTCACATCAAACAAAACACACTCCAGATGTGTTCCTGATGTGTTTTTGCTTACTGCTCATATCACAAAAGCTTTTGATGCATCTTGACACGTTCCAGTACAGTTCTGTGCAGAAAAAATGCTGCATGTTCTACTTTTTTTCTGCACTAGATCACACTGGGACTGACTGCACTGGTGTGGACTATGCCATTAAAACCCATATAATCTACTGTCCCTGCATTTCTGATGCAGAAGAAATTACCCTGGACTACATCTGGTGTGAACTGGCCCTTAAAGTAGTACATCTTGGTCAAGGGCCCTCCAGCCAATGATAATCATACCTGGGTTGAACCCAACTTGACAGCCATTTCCCATCGTACTAAGCAATGTAGTAAAGTCTGACTGGCTTCCATGGCTGCCTCTTGTGGTTTTCATCATACTGTGCAAGAATTACAAAAGGCTATCATTAAAGCTGGGTTCACACTAGTGTGAATTGGATGTGGGTTTCCCGCATCCAATTCGCATGATAGGAGAGTGTTCCCAGCTCTCAGTGGAGCCGGTTCAAACAACAAAGGGGTCCTGAGCATCTTTGGCTCTGAATTCAGGCAACATTTTGGTCCTGATTAGTCCCTGAAATGGAGAACAGGGACGCCCCAGACCCCTGCCGCGAGCCACATGCAAAGACAGTGTGAACCCAGCCTAAAACATATTGAGAAACTGAGGCTGATTTACTAAAACTGGGGGGTGCAAAATCTGGCCCAGATGTGCATGGTAGCCAATCAGCATCTAACTTCAGCGTGTTCATTTAAGCTTTGATAAAAAAAAAAAACGGAAAGCTGATTGGTTTCTATGCAGAGCTGGGCCAGATTTTGCACTCTCCAGTTTTAGTAAATCAACCCCACTATTTAAAAATATATACAGATACATACAAATAAAGTGCACCTCAGGCCAACTTTTTGTTTTGGAGAGAGTGAGTAAGGGGTAGACACTCAGATTTTTTTTTTAAATTGGTACCTTTATTTGGTAAATTCCCCTCACTGCCTACCAGGACAGAAAGTGATGAAAGATCTTTCAATCAGGGTCACACGCAAAAGTACATTTTTGATAAAGTTGGCAATTTATTTCTTTTTTATGTAATTCATTCTTTCCTAATTCTGGTGAGTGTTGTACCCCTTATTTCTTGTATGGGAGCCACGAGCATACAAATTAAGAGTATAATCTTACCAATGGGGTCACACAGAGAAATAAAAACCTGGCCAAATGTTAGGACTTCCCAGCTCTATCCAGAGCTAAAAAATATGGATTTAAAATGATATCAAAATCACTTTTCATAAATCATATATTTATAATATAGCTTGGCTGTACTTGCTGTTTTTTTTTTTCCTAAATTCCCTCCTCTAAGCTTCCATTTTAAACTGTCCACGCTGCCACACTCCTGTTATATTTGTGTCTCCTGTGCTGCCGTGACCTGTGGAGTCCCATAGGGGTCTTCTCTACATGGGTGTGCATGCCCGCATGAAAGAACAACTGTTAGTGCATACATTCAGAGCATTGCACACACAGGGACTGCAAGGGGGACACACAACTGATGTTGATTACCACTGTGGATTAGGAGGAGGAGAGGTGAGGCTTTTGCTCTGTGTCCCCCATGCAACACTCTGAACTACTGCACATGGAGATTGATTTACTAAAGACAAATATACTGTGCACTGCAAGTGCACTTGCGCTAGATCTGAGGGAAAGCTCTGAAATAAGGGAAAGTGCCGCTGATTTCTATCATCCAATCACGTGCAAGCACAAATGCTGTTTTTTTTATTTTCCTTGCGTGTCCCCTCAGATCTAGAGCAACTGTACTTGCAGTGCACAGACTATTTGCCTTTTGTACATCAAACCCATAGAGTTGGAGTTCTAAGTGGAAGCGTGCCCATACTGGAGACTTCTACAGGAATCCTAAGGTCATGGTAGCACAGGGGGTACAAAGATAGCGGGGGTGTGGCAGCATGGCTGGGAAATAGTTTCAAAAGGAGGCCCAGAGAAGTTAAAAAAGAGCAAATACATGTAAGTTTTGTTATTAGTATCTGATTTATGAAAAAAATGACTTTAATACCACTTGAAGGCTTTTTTATTTCCAATGGACTTAACTGAATTAAATACGGTTATTTTATATCAGTCTACATTGTTGCTTTAAGTATTGAACTGGCACATACACCTTTATATTATACATCTGAACCGGACTGAATAAGAGTTCTGTGGCTTCTAGTACACCTATGACATTGTGATGTAGTGTATGTGAATGTGCAAGAAATTTGAAAATGAACAAATCCTTGACGTGCAGTTCCGTTAGCAGTCAGAAGGAAAGTAAATGTGTAACAGGTAATTGATTTCTAAGGTCCATGGACAGCTCAATTGTTAGAAAATAGACCAAGGAGATGTGGCCAAAATATTGGGCCTGTGCTTTATCCGGTTAAATGAAATGCATCACTATCGCTGTCAACTTTATAACTCGTGAAATCACAGGATGTATAATATCAGGTTAATAATACTTCACCTCTAGCACATAAGAAACTAGATAAATCCATGCAGATGTTTAAAGCTGTTAGAAGCTAAAATCATTTTGTTTGAAATATGAATCCTTAGGTTTTGTGATAGATTAGGAATAAGAATGGTAAAAGGGGTGACTTTGAAGTACTGAAGAAAGAGCAATGGAGCAGAGATTAAAGAAAGACCTACATCTCCCCCTTGTGGATTAATAGGTGTAGAGCAATTATATACTTTGCTATATATGCTATTTACCTATATAGATTCTTTTTGTGGTATATATGAAATGAATGCTTCAAATTTAACAGGTGTAAAATTTCTAAACTGCCAATAAAATATGAAAGCCTATTTAAATAGTAATATGCAACAAATGCATTCGCTTGCACTATATATATATATATATATATATATATATATATATATATATATACAGTATCTCACAAAAGTGAGTACACCCCTCACATTTTTGAAAATATTTTATTACATCTTTTCATGTGACAACACTGAAGAAATGACACTTTGCTACAAGGTAAAGTAGTGAGTGTACAGCTTGTATAACAGTATACATTTTCTGCCCCCTCAAAATAACTCAACACACAGCCATTAATGTCTAAACCACTGGCAACAAAAGTACACCGCTAAGTGAAAATGTCTAAATTGGGCCCCATTAACCATTTTCCCTCCCCGGTATCATGTGAGTCATTAGAGCTACAAGGTCTCAGGTGTGAATGGTGTTATCGCTCTCACTCTCTCATACTGGTCACTGGAAGTTCAACATGGCACCTCATGGCAAAGAACTCTCTGAGGATCTGAAAAAAATCATTTTTGCTTTACCTAAAGATGACCTATAGGAAGATCGCCAAGACCCTGAAACTAAGCTGCAGCATGGTGGCCAAGACCATACAGCATTTTAACAGGACAGGTTCCACTCAGAACAGGCCTCGACATGGTCAACCAAAGAAGTTGCATGCACATGCTCAGCGTCATATCCAGAGGTTGTCTTTGGGAAATAGACATTTGATTGCTGCCAGCAATGCTGCAGAGGTTGAAGGGGTGGGTAGTCAGCCTGTCAGTGCTCAGACCATACAACGCACACTGCATCAAATTTGTCTGCATTGCTGTCGTCCCAGAAGGGGATCATCTTTTAAAGATGATGCACAAGAAAGCCCGCAAACAGTTTGCTGAAGACAAGCAGACTAAGGACATAGACTACTGGAACCATGTCCTGTGGTCTGATGAGACCAAGATAAACGTATTAGATTCAGATGGTGTCAAGCGTGTGTGGTAGCAACCAGGTGAGGAGTACAAAGACAAGTGTGTCTTGCCTACAGTCAAGCATGGTGGTGGGAGTGTCATGGTCTGGGGCTGCATGAGTGCTACTGGAACTGGGGAGCTACAGTTCATTGAGGGAACCATGAATGCCAACATGTACTGTGAAATACTGAAGCAGAGCATGATCCCCTCCCTTCAGAGACTGGACAGCAGGGCAGTATTCTAACATGATAATGACCCCAAACATACCTCCAAGGCCACCACCGCCTTGCTAAAGAAACTAAGGGTAAAGGTGATGGACTGGCCAAGCATGTCTCCAGACCTAAAACCCTATTGAGCATCTGTGAGGCACCCTGAAACGAAAGGTGGAGGAGCACAAGGTCTCTAACATCCACCAGCTACGTGATGTCATCATGGAGGAGTGGAAGAGGACTCCAGTGGTAACCTGTGAAGCTCTTGTGAACTCCATGCCCAAGAGGGTTAAGGCAGTGCTGAAATCTAATGGTGGCCACACAAAATATTGACACTTTGGGCCCAATTTGGGCATTTCCACTTAGGGGTGTACTCACTTTTGTTGCCAGCGGCTTAGACATTAATGGCTGTGTGTTGAGTTATTTTGAGGGGACAGCAAATTTACACTGTTATACAAGCTGTACACTCACTACTTTACATTGTAGCAAAGTGTAATTTCTTCAGTGTTGTCACATGAAAAGATATAATAAAATATTTACAAAAATGTGTGGGGTGTACTCACTTTTGTGAGATACTGTATATACATAGAGGAACTTTGACCCCCCACCCAGGTTAATTATGATCGTATGTCTTCCAGTGGGTTGAGCTGTAATAACATGCTCACCTGCCCAGAGCTGTCCTGCTGTGATGCGTCACTCACTGAGTCCTGGACCGCCATCTTCTTACCTGATGTCATCAGGACACCGGCTGTCTTATCGAGGTCCTTGCAGACAGCTCCAGGTTACACCAATTGCACGTGTGCAGTGGTTTCTACATAGAAAGCCTCCCGGGATGCATCGGGTCATGGTATATCATTCTCAGCAAGAAAGGCAGAAGGTGCAGGCTGCACTCTGCAGAACACATTAAATGTGGCGGCCCGTCCATAGGGCACCCCCCCCTCCCCTCCTGTAGTCTCAGAAAAAAAAAAGTTAAAGGGATTGTAAGGTGAATTTAATTTTTTTTTTTAAATAACAAACATGTTATACTTACCTCCACTGTGCAGCTCATTTTGCACAGAGTGGCCACGAACCTGCTCTTCTGGGGTCCCTCGGCGGCTGTCTCGGCTTCCTCCCGCAGGTACTTCTCACGTTCATGCAAGCTCCCTCGCACAGTGAGAAGCATCTGCGGGCATGCTCCCGTGATACAGCCGGCGCCTATAGCCGTTCGCTGTATTACACGGCCCCACCCCCCGGCGCTCCATGTCAGTGGATGTGATTGACAGCAGGGCGAGCCAATGGCTACGCTGCTTTCCATCCATACACTAAAGCCAATCAGCGGCCAGGCTGAACAGTGGAAAGGACGTCGGGGGACGAGCGTGGGACTTTCGAGGGGTGAGGTAAGTAAAACAGGGGGGCTGGGGGCGCAGGCACTGTCAGATGTTTTTTCACCTTAATGCATAGAATGCATTAAGGTGAAAAAACATTTACCTTTACAACTCCTTTAAAAAAAAAAAGTAATTTAACATAGTGCACTGTGATGCCAGTCGCAGTGCAACATGGGAAGCGCCACATCTATGCAATCACAAGTTTGCAGACAAGGCGCTTCATTTGACCAAAACAAAAGCATTCTGTGGCACAGCCGATCGCGCCACAGCTTCCGACATGATGGCCTGCGAGTGCATGGACTTGCACTTTGAGTGACATGGGCGGTGCTTCCGACGTCACTCAAGGAAGTGACGTTGGCAGTCTTTTCTCACTGTTGTCCCGCCTGAGAGGATCACAGGTAAGGCTGCCGCATGACATGCTTTCCACCTTTGCAACTTTATTCTTTATTCAGCGGTACCCCCCTCCACATCCACAATATTTGTTATTTTCAGACCGGTTCGGCGGCTACTAGAAGTTAAAACGAGATCAATATTTTTTGCAGAATCGGCGGTATATTCTCGGCGCCGGTGGTATACAATCACCCCCCCCCCCCCCCCCACTCTACAAGATTAAAAAGATATATGCTTTTTTAGTTTACAACACCCACCCCACCCCCACCCCCCAGAATGCAGATATGTGCGATTTACAGGTTGTAGATATGTGCAATTTACAGAATGCAGATATGTGCGATTAACAGAATGCGATTTACAGAATGCAGATATGTGCAATTTACAGGTTGTAGATCTGTGCGATTTACAGAATGCAGATATGTGCAATTTACAGGTTGTAAATATGTGCGATTTACAGGTTGTAGATATGTGCAATTTACAGAATGCAGATATATGCAATTTACAGAATGCAATTTACAGAAAACAGATATGTGCGATTTATAGGTTGCAGATATGTGCAATTTACAGGTTGTTGAATGCAGTTATGTGCGATTTACAGTTTGCAGAATGCAGTTATGTGCAATTTACAGTTTGCTGAATTCAGTTATGTGCAATTTACAGTTTACAGATATGTGCAATTTACAGGTTGCTGAATGCAGTTATGTGTGATTTACAGTTTGCAGATATGTGCAATTTCCAGGTTGCAGAATACAGATAAGTATGATTTATAGGTTGCAGAATGCAGATATGTGCAATTTCCAGGTTGCAGATATGTGCCATTTACAGGTTGTTGAATGCAGTTATGTGCGATTTACAGTTTGCAGAATGCAGTTATGTGCAATTTACAGGTTGCTGCATGCAGTTATGTGTGATTTACAGTTTGCAGATATGTGCAATTTACAGTTTGCTGAATGCAGTTATGTGGAATTTACAGTTTGCAGATATGTACAATTTACAAGTTGCAGATATGTATGATTTACAGGTTGCAGAATGCAGAATGCAGATTTGTATGATTTACAGGTTGCAGAATGCAGATATGTGCGAGTTACAGGTTGCAGAATGCAGATATGTGCGAGTTACAGGTTGCAGAAGTAGAGCCCTGTGTATAATGTGCAGCCTGGTATATGATGTGCAGAGCCCTGTGTATAATGTGAAGCCTGGTATATAATGTGGATTCTATAAGATGTGTGCTTATGAGAAATGGGAGGGGCCAAATCTGGAGAGGCGGTGTCTTGCGCCCCCCATCCTAAAACTTCACCAGCCGCCACTGTACCCAACATGTCATGCTTCAAAGTTGCGCCCGCTCGTGGAATGGTGACAAACCTTTACCCTTAAAAATCTCCATAGGCGATGTTTAAAAAATTCCACAGGTTGCATGTTTTGAGATACAGAGGAGGTCTTCTCTCGCTCTACTAATCGCGGTGATACCTCACATGTGTGGTTTGAACACCGTTTTCATATGCGAGCGCTACTCACGTATGCGCTCGCTTCTGCATGCAAGCTTGGCGGGACAGGGCGCGTTTAAAAAAAAAGAATTCTTATTTATTTTACCTTTTTATTTTTGATTTTTACACTGTTCTTTGAAAAAAAAAATTGTGCCACTTTTATTCCTATTACAAGGAATGTAAACATCCCTTGTAATAGAAAAAAGCATGATGGGACCTCCTAAATATGAGACCTGAGGTCAAAAAGACCTCAGGTCTCATATTTACACTAAAATGCAATTTAAAAAAAGTATTATTATTTTATATCATTTGAAAAAGATAAAATAAAAATTTACCTTTAAGAGCTATGGGTGGAAGTGACATGTTGATGTCGCTTCCTCCCTGCAATGATATGGAGACGGATGGGGCCATCTTCCCCTCACTTGTCTCCATGTTAAGCTAGAGAGCAGACGTGATTTTCTCCGCCTCTACCGACGGCTCCGGTAAGCAGGGGACGGCACCGGAGAGAGGTAGGAGGGGGCCCCTCTCCCATCGTGATAAAAGTGATTTTGCGGCAAATTCGCCTCAGAGACCACTTTTGTCTTGAAGCAGACCACCCGCTGAAGAAGAGGATACCGGGGTTATGGCAGTTAGCTGCTGCCATACCAATGATACTCCTCTTCAAAGTAGCGACGTAAAAGGTCCGTAAGTGTTTAAAAAATTGCCTCCGTGATGATCATCAGCAACTCCAAACCGACATGCAAAAATATATACAGTGCTTCCAATAGTGCAGTAGCAGGTGGAATGAACCTCACCAATCCGGCTTCATATATTACACTTACATTTATTTCAATAAAAAAAGCTTGATATGATTAAAATCCAAACAATCTCACGTGTGTCACCACCAGGCTCTACCTCTATGCGTTATGCCACCATCCACGTGGCTTCATCTGGAGGGTCCTCAGTGAAATTTGAAGCACATCTATATAAGAAGATTTTTTTGTCTCTGTTTTAATTAACTTTGGAGGGGTAAGGCTTTCTGGTGAATGCATTTGCAATAGGATCATGAATAAAAATCACCAGCACTAAAAGTCACCTAAATAAGAAGATGTTCTGGAGAAAAAATTCCTTGAGCACTGGACACTTTATTTATTTCTTGAGAACTGGACACTTTATAATTTATTCATTTCAGCACTAGTCACTTTATTAGTGGTTTATTATATATATTTGTTGTGTCAGCAGATAATATTAATTTTGTTATACATTTAGTCTGTTTTTATGAAATGTATGTGGGTACATAGAATAACCACATTAAGGTTTCCAGGCTATTGCATCTGAATATATAATTTTGTGAGTACACCCGCCAGAGGGTATAAAACATTTTGCAGTTTTCTTAAAACTTTTATGAGTGTTTCACTTAGTACACACAAAAATTCACTTATATTTTATTGGCATTATTAAATTTTTTCATATTTTTACTTGTACACATCCTACTGAATTTTTTCAATTATTATAATTTTTCATATTTTTACTTAAACACATCCTACTCATATTTTTTCATTTTTTAAGAGTGCGTAACACAATTATTATTTGGATATAGCGGATAATTTACTACCTTGGAAAATCATATTTTATAAGGTATAAAAACATTACTTGCACACATTTATTAGAGAACTGTGGGTCCAATTACCACTGTACTGAGGATCTAACACACTGGTATTCATTTCCACGGTTCCTCTGAGAGTTTTTTACTAACATACTGAAGCGTCTATAATCTTAATATTGAGTATTATAAACATCGGCAACACTTTTCTATTCCGTCTGGAGGAGTGTAGACACCAGGCAGAGGGTGTAACACACCGTGTAGGAATATAGTGTACTAGAGCTATACACATGGTGTATTAATAGGGTGTTATACTCTGTTATCTTAGACTACCAGCCAATACCATCCTGTTCTGTGTTCCTATCCCCATATTGCATTTTGCAGAGGGTGTAACACAGTTTCATTTACTATTTATTTAACTAAAATTGGAACAGCGCCACACCTACCCTTTATCTCTCTTCAATCTAGTGTACTTTATTTAGGTGACAGTCTATCAGTAGGGGCAGCAGTTCTTTTAAAGGGCAGTTGCTGTTTTGGGATTATTCCTGTGCGCAGATTATATCTTACTTTTCTATTGTCATAAAAAGTGTTTGGCGACCCGGGTCCTGCCCCAGGAGACATATATCAATGAAAAAAAAAGGTTTAAAAACGGCTGTTTTTTCAGGAGCAGTGATTTTAATAATGCTTAAAGTGAAATAATAAAAGTGAAATATTCCTTTAAATTTTTAATTTATATTATGCCTGTAAAGTGGTGCATTTTTCCTGTGTTTAGAACAGTCCCTGCCCAAAATGACATTTCTGAAAGAAAAAAAGTAATTTACAAGTACTAGCGGCTATAATGAATTGTCGGTCCTGGCAATACAAATAAAAGCCATTAAAAAAAACAGCATGGGATCATCCCAATCCATTACCAGGCCCTTTGGGTCTGGTATGAATATTAAGGGGAACCCCGAACCAAAATTTAAAAAAAAAAATGTGTGGGGGTCTCGCCAAATTCCATACGTGGCCCTTCAGGTCTGGTATTATTATTATTATATTTTATGTATTATACAGGATTTATACAGCGGCGACAGTTTACGCATCGCTTTACAACATTAGGGAAAACATTACAACTGTGGGTCCAATTACCACTGTACTGAGGATCTAACACACTGGTATTCATTTCCACGGTTCCTCTGAGAGTTTTTTACTAACATACTGAAGCGTCTATAATCTTAATATTGAGTATTATAAACATCGGCAACACTTTTCTATTCCATCTGGAGGAGTGTAGACACCAGGCAGAGGGTGTAACACACCGTGTAGGAATATAGTGTACTAGAGCTATACACATGGTGTATTAATAGGGTGTTATACTCTGTTATCTTAGACTACCAGCCAATACCATCCTGTTCTGTGTTCCTATCCCCATATTGCATTTTGCAGAGGGTGTAACACAGTTTCATTTACTATTTATTTAACTAAAATTGGAACAGCGCCACACCTACCCTTTATCTCTCTTCAATCTAGTGTACTTTATTTAGGTGACAGTCTATCAGTAGGGGCAGCAGTTCTTTTAAAGGGCAGTTGCTGTTTTGGGATTATTCCTGTGCGCAGATTATATCTTACTTTTCTATTGTCATAAAAAGTGTTTGGCGACCCGGGTCCTGCCCCAGGAGACATATATCAATGAAAAAAAAAGGTTTAAAAACGGCTGTTTTTTCAGGAGCAGTGATTTTAATAATGCTTAAAGTGAAATAATAAAAGTGAAATATTCCTTTAAATTTTTAATTTATATTATGCCTGTAAAGTGGTGCATTTTTCCTGTGTTTAGAACAGTCCCTGCCCAAAATGACATTTCTGAAAGAAAAAAGTAATTTACAAGTACTCGCGGCTATAATGAATTGTCGGTCCTGGCAATACAAATAAAAGCCATTAAAAAAAACAGCATGGGATCATCCCAATCCATTACCAGGCCCTTTGGGTCTGGTATGAATATTAAGGGGAACCCCGAACCAAAATTTAAAAAAAAAAATGTGTGGGGGTCTCGCCAAATTCCATACGTGGCCCTTCAGGTCTGGTATTATTATTATTATATTTTATTTATTACCGTATATACTCGAGTATAGGCCGACCCGAATATAAGCCGAGGCCCCCAATTTACCCCCAAAAAAACTGGCAAACTTATTGACTCGTGTATAAGCCGAGGGTGAGACATGCCTGTCCATCCCTGTGTGTGTGTCCGTCCATCCCTGTGTGTCCGTCCATCCCTGTGTGTCCGTCCATCCCTGTGTGTCCGTCCATCCATCCCTGTGTGTGTGTGTGTCCATCCATCCATCCATCCCTGTGTGTGTGTGTCTCCATCCATCCATCCATCCATCCCTGTGTGTGTGTGTCTCCATCCATCCACCCATCCCTGTGTGTGTCTCCATCCATCCACCCATCCCTGTGTGTGTGTGTGTGTGTGTATATGTGTATGTGTGTGTGTGTGTGTGTGTGTGTGTGTGTGTGTGTGTGTGTGTGTGTGTGTGTGTGTGTGTGTCCAGCCTACCTTTGTCCCGAGCCTCCGTCCCGTGCCTTGCCTCCTTGCCTCCGTTCCGTCCCGTGCCGTGCCGTGCCTTGCCGTCGTGTCGTGCCTTGCCTTGCCTCCGTCCCGTCCCGTCCCGTCCCGTGCCGTGCCGTGCCTTGCCTTGCCTTGCCTCCGTCCCGTGCCCTCTTCGGCGGCCATTGTAAAATTCAAAAGCCGCGCCTCCTCCTTCGCCTGTGATAGGTGGAACACTGAATTTCCCAGCAGCCTGTGTTCCGCCTATCACTGCCTTCGTATCATCCTCGTCCGTAGTACGAGGATGATACGATGTCCGTGATAGGCGGAACACAGGCTGCTGGGAAATTCAGTGTTCCGCCTATCACAGGCGAAGGCGGAGCCGGAGGCGCGGCTTTTGAATAGAATGGCCGCTGTCTGTCTGCTCGACACGCTGATCGAGCGGGCAGACAGCGATGACTCGAGTATAAGCCGAGGGGGGCACTTTCAGCCTCAAAAAAGAGGCTGAAAATCTCGGCTTATACTCGAGTATATACGGTATACAGGATTTATACAGCGGCGACAGTTTACGCATCGCTTTACAACATTAGGGCAAACATTACAATACAATAGAATTCAAGACAGGGGGACTCAGAGGGCCCTGCTCATTAGAGCTTACAATCTAGGAGGGAGGGTCAAGTTATACAAAAGGGTAATAGCTGTGGGGGATGAGCTAGTGGAAAAAATAATGTAGTTGTTAGATGGAGGCTGTCAGGAATCCGCCCGTTCTGCACGATCGGGTGTCCGTTCGCGCACGCGCGTTCGTGCCGCGGGTCGTCGTGGGCACGCGCGTCTCCAAGCACGAGCGGGTGCACGTCGTTCGGATGTGCGCGCGGCATACGCACGCACGTGTGCGCGTCAGCGCTATTTGGCGCCAGTGGCCCTTTTTAAAGGAGCAGCTGCAGTCGTTCTGTGCTGTTCGTCTGCAGCTTGTGCCTGAAGAAACCTGTTGATCCGTCTGCTACCAACCTGATACCTGACCCGGCTCCGTCTGACTCTGTTGACCTCTCCTGCTCCGACCCCGGCTTGTTTGACCTCTCTTGGACTGTCTACCTGTTGCCGAACCTCTGCTTGTACCTGACACCTCTGCCAGTTCCTGCTTGCTCCTGCATCTGTACCTTGCATCCTGAAGAGCCTGCCATCCTGTTTCCACGGTCTGCAGTCTTCTCCTAGCTGCCTTCCTGCCACTGCGAGTTCCTGCTCCAGAGGATCCTCTCCTATCCAGTGCCTGCTGCTGCACCTGGCTGGACTCTCCTACCCCGCTGTGCTCCGGTCTCCCTGTTCCCATTCCAGTGAGACCAGAACCAGAGCCGTAAGAGCGGTCCCCTTCCACTAAGTCAGACTCACCACCTGAAGACCTTAACAGTACGAACAGCCAAAAATGTCTGAGTCTGCGGAAGGGGCCTCCGCCATGAAGGAGATCTGCTCGCATCTTGCGGCCCTGACTCAAGCAGTGAAGTCCCTTCAGGATGGTTACTCCAGGCTGGAGGAACGTGTGCAACACCTATCTACCTCCGGTCCTCCAATCACCGCTCCTCAGCCTCCTCCTGTTCAGCCTGCCATTCAACCAGCCGTGATGACGCTTCCACCTGAACCTAGGGTTCCCATTCCAGAGAGGTTTTCCGGGGACCGCTCCAAGTTCCGGGCCTTCCGTAACGCCTACCAACTATACTTTGCCCTACAGCCTAGGACTTTTTCTCTGGAGGCTACTAAAGTGGGATTCGTTATCTCTCTTCTGCAAGGAGAGCCCCAGTCCTGGGCCCATCACCTCCTGGAAAATGACAGTCCTCTCACCCAGACCCTTGCTACCTTTCTCGAGGGAATGGCCCAGCTCTACGAGGATCCTCAGCGGTCCGCTACCGCGGAATCTGCATTAACTGCGCTCCAGCAGGGTCGGAGGTCGGCAGAAGACTATGTATCAGACTTTAGACGCTGGAGCGCAGATACCCAGTGGAACGAGTCGGCCCTAAGACATCAATTCCGCTTGGGCCTGTCAGAGGGCCTTAAAGATGAGTTGGCCCGTGTTGGAACCCCAGATTCCTTGGAAGACTTAATCGCTTCGGCCATTCAGATTGATAGGAGGCTCCGTGAGCGTAGGGCGGAACGCTTCACCCAATCCCAAAGACCAGCTTGGATGTCCGCCAGGACCCCTTCTTCAGCACCCTTCTTCATTCCATCCTCTCAAGGGAGACCTGCCAGTGCCGCCCAAGCATCTGAAGAACCCATGCAGCTCGGGTTACTCCGGCCTACCCTGTCACCTGAAGAGCGAGCCCGCCGCCGGCAGATGAACTTGTGCCTATACTGCGGCGGCCCCGGACATTACGTGATCAACTGCCCTGTTAAGACACGTAAGTGCCTTTCTTCTGTGTCTCACAACCCTGTAACTCTGCCTTCCAACTCGTTCCATGTCGCTCTTCTGCTCTCATTCCAGCTGCAGGGAAGAATGATTCACGTCAGCGCTATCCTTGACTCAGGGGCCTGCGGCTGTTTCATCGACGCTGCATTCACCAGTCTGCACTCCATCCCCCTTCGGAAGAAACCCCATGAACTTTCCATCTTCCTGGCTGATGGTTCACAAATTAAGTCTGGCCGAGTTACCCAGGAGACTCTTCCGCTACCCACTACCACTTCCTGCCAACATGCCGAACTGCTAACCTTGGACGTTATCTCATCACCACTTTTCCCTGTGATCTTGGGTATTCCGTGGCTTCAGGCGCATAACCCCTCCATCGACTGGTCTTCCGGGGAAGTGAGTTTCCTCTCCTCTTACTGCCAGGACCACTGTCTGCCCGGAGCTTCGGTACAGCCCAGAACGCTCCTCTGTCTGGATCCAGACCAGGACTTGTGTCAGTTAGTTCCAGAGTCCTACCAAGAGTTTCTGGATGTTTTCAGTAAACGGGGGGCTGATTCTCTTCCCCCACATCGCCCCTACGATTGTCCCATCAAGCTCCTTCCTGGGGCAGAGATCCCATTCAGGCGTGTCTTCCCCTTGTCCGAGAAAGAGCAGGAAGCCCTAAAGGTCTACATCACCGAAAACCTTAAGAAGGGGTTCATCCGCCATTCCACATCTCCTGCCGGTGCCGGAATATTCTTTGTTACAAAGAAGGATCAGACCCTTCGGCCCTGTGTGGACTACCGGGAGTTAAATCGGATCACGATTAAGAACCGTTATCCCTTACCACTGATTCCGGAGCTTTTTCAAAAATTAAGGTCAGCTACTATCTTTACTAAGTTGGACTTGAGGGGAGCTTACAATCTGGTCAGAATACGAGCAGGCGACGAGTGGAAAACTGCGTTTCGGACTCGTTTTGGGCATTACGAGTACTTAGTAATGCCCTTCGGACTTTGCAATGCCCCGGCCACTTTCCAGCACCTGATTAATGATGTTTTCCGAGACTTTCTGGACATCTTCGTCATTGTTTACTTGGACGATATTCTAATCTTTTCCGGGTCCCTAGAACAGCATCGTGGGCACGTCAGCAGAGTGCTGCTCCGGCTCCGGCAACACGGACTTTACGCTAAGGCCGAGAAATGTAAATTTGAGCAGCAGAGTATCCAATTTCTCGGCCTAGAAATCTCTCCAGCAGGCATCAAGATGGACCCGCAAAAGGTTTCTGCTGTTCTCGAATGGCCAGCTCCCACTGACAAGAAGGGAATCCAGCGCTTTGTGGGTTTTGCTAATTTTTATAGGAGATTCATAAAGGGGTTCTCGGCCATTATCGCTCCCATCACTCAGCTCACCAAACAAAATATACGTTTTCATTGGGGACCCGAAGCGCAGGCCGCCTTCCAGAGACTCAAGAATCTGTTCACCTCTGCCCCCGTTCTCAGGCACCCGGATCCATCAAGACCCTTTATCCTGGAGGTAGATGCTTCTGAGGTAGCAGTAGGGGCGGTGGTCTCCCAACGTCAAGGTAAAGATGACCTGATGCACCCCGTGGGGTTCTTTTCTCGCAAACTTTCTCCGGCAGAGAGAAATTATGATGTGGGGGACCGAGAGCTACTCGCCATCAAGTCTGCGTTGGAGGAGTGGAGATATCTACTGGAGGGGGCGGTACACCCCGTACTTATCTACACAGACCATAAGAACCTCGAGTACCTCCGTACCGCCAAACGTCTGAAACCTCGGCAGGCCCGTTGGGCCCTCTTCTTCTCCCGGTTCAGCTTTCATATTACCTACCGCCCCGGGTCAAGAAACATAAAGCCAGATGTGCTTTCCCGCATGTTCGATAGCTCCAAGGACATCGTACCCCCTGATACCATCCTCCCTGCCAACACCTTTTTGCTTCTCCAGCCGGACCTCCTGTCCCTGTTAAAGAGAGCTTCCCTCGTGTCCTCCAGGAGTTACGCTTATTTCCAGAGAAGGTCTGCTTTGGAAGGACAATCTAATCTTTGTCCCGGAAGACGTCCGAATAAAGGTCTTGGGCCTCCTCCACGATCACCCTCTCGCCGGGCACTTCGGTGTCCGCAAGACTCTGGAGCTGGTACAGCGCTCCTTCTGGTGGCCAGGCATGAGGGAGTACTGCAAGAAATATGTGAATTCCTGCCCTGTGTGTAGCCGGAATAAGGTCCCCAGAAACCGGGCCTGGGGTCTGCTTAAACCACTTCCCGTACCCGACCGCCCCTGGCGGATGATTACGATGGACTTCATTGTGGAACTTCCCCCTTCTGAGAACTGTACAGCCATCTTTGTGATCTGTGACCGTTTGTCTAAGATGGCCCATTTCCTACCCTTGAAGGGAACACCCACCTCATCGGAGACGGCTCACATCTTCATCAAGGAGATAGTCAGGCTTCACGGGGTACCTTCCAATATTGTTTCTGATAGAGGGGTGCAATTCACCTCTCGTTTCTGGAGAGCCTTATGTGAGGCCCTGAAAATAGAATTGGCCTTGTCCTCCGCCTACCACGCGCAGACCAACGGACAAACGGAACGCACCAACCAAACCCTTGAACAATACATTAGGTGCTTTTCATCCTTTGTTCAGGACGATTGGGTTTCCCTCTTACCTTTGGCGGAGTTCGCCTATAACAATGCCAGCCATGTTACCACCGGCCAATCCCCGTTTTTTGCTAATTTTGGTTTTAACCTGTCCTTTCTTCCTGATATTCTTTCAGAATCCCACGTTCCAGCGGTACAGGACACCGTATCTTTTCTGCAGCGGAACAACCAAATCCTCCAAGAGACCATAACCAAGGCTCAGGCGGATAGCAAGAGAAATTTCGATCGGGGAAGAAGGGGAGAACTGATCCTTCAAGTCGGGGACCAGGTATGGCTTTCCACTTCTAACTTGAAATTAGCTTGCCCCTCTAAGAAGTTGGCACCCAAATTTCTGGGTCCATTTCCAGTTAAAAGGAGGATCAATGACGTATCCTATGAACTGTCTTTGCCTGTTTCCATGAAAATTCACCCGGTCTTCCATGTAGCTCTGCTTAAGCCTGCTGTACCTGATCCTTTTCCCGGTAGAGGAACAGGTCCTCCTGATCCTGTGTTGATCGATGGCAATGAGGAATATGAAGTGGAGGCCATTCTGGATTTTAGAAGACGTCATGGACAAGGTCAGTTTTTAATTAAATGGAAGGGTTATGGTCCAGAGAATAATTCCGGAGGTTGCCCCTTGTGGGGGGGCAATGTCAGGAATCCGCCCGTTCTGCACGATCGGGTGTCCGTTCGCGCACGCGCGTTCGTGCCGCGGGTCGTCGTGGGCACGCGCGTCTCCAAGCACGAGCGGGTGCACGTCGTTCGGATGTGCGCGCGGCATACGCATGCACGTGTGCGCGTTAGCGCTATTTGGCGCCAGTGGCCCTTTTTAAAGGAGCAGCTGCAGTCGTTCTGTGCTGTTCGTCTGCAGCTTGTGCCTGAAGAAACCTGTTGATCCGTCTGCTACCAACCTGATACCTGACCCGGCTCCGTCTGACTCTGTTGACCTCTCCTGCTCCGACCCCGGCTTGTTTGACCTCTCTTGGACTGTCTACCTGTTGCCGAACCTCTGCTTGTACCTGACACCTCTGCCAGTTCCTGCTTGCTCCTGCATCTGTACCTTGCATCCTGAAGAGCCTGCCATCCTGTTTCCACGGTCTGCAGTCTTCTCCTAGCTGCCTTCCTGCCACTGCGAGTTCCTGCTCCAGAGGATCCTCTCCTATCCAGTGCCTGCTGCTGCACCTGGCTGGACTCTCCTACCCCGCTGTGCTCCGGTCTCCCTGTTCCCATTCCAGTGAGACCAGAACCAGAGCTGTAAGAGCGGTCCCCTTCCACTAAGTCAGACTCACCACCTGAAGACCTTAACAGAGGCAGGATAGGCTTCTCTGAAGAGAAAAGTTTTCAGGGATCGCCTAAAAGGGGATAAATTTGGAGACATTCTGACAGATTGGGGTAGTGAATTCCAGAGGATGGGTGAGGCTCGGGAGAAGTCCTGGAGGCGGATATGGGAGGAGGTGATGAGGGAGCTAGAGGTCTTGGAAGGAAGGAAGAGGGCGATTAGGTTGGTATTTTGAGACTAGGCTAGTGATGTATCTGGGGGCAGAATTGTGGATGACTTTGTAAGTAAAGCCGCGTACACACGGGCGGACTGTCTGGCCAACTTAGTCCGTCAGACAATCCGACGGACAGTCCGTCCTACTTTCGAATGAACGGACTTGACCACACACGGATGCAAAACAGTCCGCCGAAAGTTTGCGCGATGACGTGTACAGCACGTACGACGGGACTAGAAATAGGAAGTCCAATACACAGCAATGCAACCTTTCGTGTAAATCCTTTCTGAGCATGCGCCATACTTAGTCCGTCCAACTAGCCTACTCATGAGCGGACTGTCTGCTGAAACCAAAGTCTGACGGACAATATTACGGAAATTCCGAAATACTTAGTCCGCCAGACTGCACGCTGAAAAAGTCCGCTGAAGCCCACACACGAGCGGACTGTCCGCTGAAATGTGTTTCGGCGGACTAAGTTGGCCAGACAGTCCGCCCGTGTGTACGCGGCTTAAGTGTTAGTATTTTTAATTTAATTCATTGGGCAAGTGGCATCCAACGGAGGGATTGGCATAGAGGGGGTAACAGACACTGTGTGGTTTGTAAGGTGGATGAATCTGGCACAGCATTCATGATGGACTGAAGGGGGGATAGTTTATTTAAAGGTGAGCCAATGAGGAGGGAGTTGCAGTAGTCAAGGCAAGAGATAACCAGGGAGTGAATCAGGAGCTTTGTGGTTTCATTGGTTAGAAAGGGACTTCGTTTGGAGATGTTGCAGAGGTTGAGGCGGCAAGCTTTGGAAAGTGATTGAATGTGGGGCCAAAAGGAGAGTTCAGAGTCCAGGATAACACCTAGCATGCTGACATGTGGGGATGGGTGGATGGTTGTGCCATTGCTCTTGACAGAGAAGTCAGGGGAAGAGGCACGTGGGGGAGGAAATATTATAAGTTCGGTTTTGGACAAGTTGAGTTTGAGGAAGTGGTGTGACATCCATACAGATATGTCTGTTAGTAAGTTAGTGATGCGTGAGGAGACTGATGGAGTGAGTTCAGGGGTAGAGAGATAGATTTGTGTGTCTTCAGCATAGAAATGATATTGAAATCCATGAGAGGCTATCAGCTGACCCAGGGAAGAGGTGTAGATTGAAAATAAAAGAGGTCCAAGAACAGAACCTTGGGGGACTGTTTGATTGAATTCATATAATACTTCTGGTATTTGTTCATGATTGAGATAGCCACTTAGCCTCAGTTGAATGAAGCACAGGAAAGCTTTGTAATCAGAAGAACAATAGATTGACTCAGACCCACCTGCTGTGATATGTGTGATTGCAGGCTTCAAAGGGAATAAGAGCTAGCAAGACTGCTCATGATTAATAGACACACTGATCATAGTGGACAATACAGCATGCTTCCTGAAGAATGGGCATACATGTGAAGGATTACCTCTTGGCGAAATCTATTGGATGGAAGGGGGTGGCTATGAGTGGGCGTGTATGTTTGAATGAAAAGGCTCACACGCAGACAAGGCTCTCTCTCTGTACGCTGCAAGCGCCTGCCATGTGTTTCTGCTGACATGATGATTCGGCCAATCTCGAGGCCTAATCTGGGTGATGGCTCCGGCCTAAACCTCATGGTGAAGGCCCTCTCCTGGTCTGAGCCTAGCCGATGCAGCAAAGCCTCACGGAGGACCGTGTGATAAGTATCTTTCATATTCTTGTATTATATGTTCTGATTGTAAGCTTTGTGATATTGTAATGTCTTTTTAATACTTTATGTTAGCTTTCCTAATTTCTTGGGAAATAAATAAGATAGTGTTTTACTAGCAGCAGTGTGTATGTTTTCATAAGTAACTTTATATCAGTGTGCCTAGTAGGGTTTTATAAACTAGATAACTATGGGAAGAGACAAGTTAATAATAGTTTGTAGAGTACGTAATGTCCTTCAAATGGCACCCCAGATGGCATGTGGCAATCCTAAAAGCCGCACAGAACCAACAGGACAGAAATGCTCAGATACAAGGCAGCTGATAATGCCACAATAAGTGTGGTGAGTCTTTTCTATGGATAGGCAAAAGTTTAATTGTTTTGAATGATATCAGGTAAAAGTGGTAACGAATTAAGAATATTGAATGCTAGAAGAGCGATTTTTTTTTTGTGAGTTGTAAGAGCTAACGATAATTGAGTTTGGTTTAGTACTCAGTGCAGTGTTGGAACGTTAGTACAAATAGAAGTGTGTATTGTATGGTTGCGAAATGGAACTTGTGTATGCATATGTTAAAAAGTATGCCTCTGCCAGTTATCATTCATGTGCAGATGACCCTCTTGAAAGCCAATGTAAGATATTATTGTCTCAGTGTCAGCAACATAATAGCAGATTATCGGGCAAACAGCAAAAAAAAAGTTAAGAAAGAAAAGTTGGCTAATTAATTTGCAGTTTTGCTCAGAATTAAATTTATATCTGAGCAAATTGGGGGGAAGTGGAAAATAGAGAGGAGACATCTCGGTGAGGACATAGCGAAAGTCAGTGAAAACCTTCTAAAGATTGCAACAGCCTCCAGTAATGAGATGGAGGAATTGCGGGCAAAAGCAGGAGATTTGTCAGAGAGAAACAGTGAGCTACAAGAACAGCTCCACAGGTACAGCATGGACTGTGATATGAAGAGCAAACTTTTAGAGTCATTGCGAATAAAGTTGTCAGAGATGGAAGAGTTGGTTATGTCTTTAGAAAGAGAATTAGCAAATGTACGCTCCCAGCTTCTTACTACAGAGAAAGTTATAGTATCGCTCAATGAGCACAAAGGAACATGCCAATTGGCCGATATCTGCACAATCAATGAGGAGAAGGGCCGTGATGAAACACAGTCTGCCATGGCACCTATAGCTTCAAGGCAGAATGAGAGTTTGATTACAATCCAAGAGAGACTTGCTTTGTGCCAGATTTTGGGTGAATTTAATTCCCTGGAATCACCAATGAGTCTGTCCAATAAATTTGAAGCTCTAGTAGTTAAATTCCATTTGAGTAATGAGGATGCATGCTCTCTTCTGAAAGCATGGCTACCAGGACCTTTGGTAGGCCAGTTATCGGCACAAGTTAATGATAACTTAGCAGATGCAGAGGTGCGGAGGAAAGAGTTGCAGTGTATTGTGGACAGTCGTGATAATGGTATGAGTGATTTGCAACAAATGAAATTTAGGAGAGGAGATGACCCAATTTTGTTCTGCAGTGAGTATCTTGCATTGTATATGAAAGTGTTCAACTGTCCTGACTTATTGGAGGACGATGCAAGTTTCATATACTCAATGGCCAATAAGTGTTATGCAAGCTATCCCACTAGAATGGCTCTGAGGAATGCTAGATCCTACCAAAATTTTGTTAATATCCTCCGAGACTTCTGTCAAGAGTCCAGGGAAAGGGAGTATGGGTCAAAGGCAGATGTATCCGTAATAAGCAGAGGTACAGGAAGGCAGAGAAAGTTCAGACATTGTAAATGGAATAGGCATAGATTTCCCTTAAAATTGCTAGCATGGAACAGGAAACCCCAGAAGTACAGGTATCTACAATGAAAACCCCCACCCAGGACAGGGACAGCTTAACTCAAAGGCCTGATATGAAAGATAGCAGCCAGGACAGATTACACAGTTCTGAAGGAGAGATAAGAAATGACAATCCACACTCTAAGCACAGCCAGTAACAAGACTGGATGAACATTCCAATATTTGCCCCCTGGGTCAATCTACCATTCTGGCTTGTATGTAGTTGGACGCAAATTGTATTGCCATTTTTTCTGAGTAATATGGCAACTATATTGCATTAATGGGAAAGGCTTTGGGGACTTAAAAAGTCAATTGTCATGATAATTGTGTGTAATCACTGTCTTTGTGTTCCTTTTCCAGAGACCATGGAAGAAGTTAAACGGCTTTGGATACTAACATTTGTGTGTTGTTTGCAGGTCTGTCAAAGTGAGAACAACAGGGGGAAAATATAGCAGAATGGGGGTTAGGTTATTGTAAATGCATAATCGATTATCACATGGTACCATGAGCTCATTAACCACTTCAGGACCGCCGTATTGCCAATGTACGTCAGCACAATGGCACAGGCAGGCACAATCACGTACATCTACGTGATTGCCTTCCAGCGGGTGGGGGGTCCGATCGGACCCCCTCCCGCTGGTTACGGCGGTCCGATTCGGTCCAGGAGCGCTCCGTGATGAGGGGATGGCCGTTGGTTTTCGGCCACCCCCTCTGGATCGCTCCTGGCCAATGAGAAGCTTCCTCCCCTGTGTATTGTTTACACAGGAAGGAGGAAGTGATGTCATTCTCCTCGGGGCGGTCTTTTTGACCGGACTACGAGGAGAAGAGTAAAAGTAAGTGTGCACCAACACTACACTGACATGTAGGTACACACAGGCACACAAACCCCCCCCCCGATCCCCCCCGCCCCCCCTCCCCCCCCAGTCACAGTGTCACTGATTGCATTGATCATTTCTTTACTGATCAATGCATTCAGTGTCAGTTGTGACAGTAAAAACTGTCAGGACAGTTAGTGTTAGGTCCAGGGTAGCCCCCTATCACCCCCCAATAAAGATTTAACCCCCTGATTGCCCCTAGAGTTAACCCTTTCACCCCCTTTTGCCAGTGTCACTAAGCGATCATTTTTCTGATCGCTGCATGTGTCGCTAGGTAGCTAGTTATTTTTTTAGGTTCACCGCCAGGTTTTTATATCGCTAGGTACCCCGATATACTACCCAATAATGGGTTTAACCCCCTGATTGCCGCTAGTTAACCCTTTCACCCCCTTTTGCCAGTGTCACTAAGCGATCGTTTTTCTGATCGCTGCATTAGTGTCGCTACAGTCGCTAGGTAGCTAGTTATTTTTTTAGGTTCACCGCCAGGTTTTTATAGCGCTAGGTACCCCGATATACTACCCAATAATGGTTTTAACCCCCTGATTTCCGCTAGTTAACCCTTTCACCCCCTTTTGCCAGTGTCACTAAGCGATAATTTTTCTGAACGCTGCATCAGTGTCGCTAGTGTCGCTAGGTAGCTAGTTATTTTTTTAGGTTCACCGCCAGGTTTTTATAGCGCTAGGTACCCCGATATACTACCCAATAATGGTTTTAACCCCCTGATTGCTGCTAGTTAACCCTTTCACCCCCTTTCACCAGCGATCACAGTATAAGTGTCACTGGTGACGCTGGTTAGCCAGTTAGTTATTTAGGTTCCCCGTCAGGTTTTTATATAGCGCCAGGGACCCCCATATACTACCTAATAAAAATTTGAACCCCCTGATTGCTCCTAGTTAACCCTTTCACCACTGATCACCGTATAAGTGTTAAAGGTTTAACCCCCTGATCACCCGGCGGGTGATATCAATTAGGTTTTAGGGTCAGGGTCTGCGTCGCCCCAGGCAGCGCTAGGTTAGTGCCAGTACCGCTAACACCCACACGCAAAGCATACACCTCCCGTAGTGGTATAGAATCTGAACAGATCAATATCTGATCTGATCAGATCTATACTAGCGTCCCCAGCAGTTTAGGGTTCCAAAAAAACGCATTGTTAGCGGGATCAGCCCAAATACCTGCTGGCACCTGCGTTTTGCCCCTCTGCCCAGCCCACCCAAGTGCAGTATCGATCGATCACTGTCACTTACAAAACACTAAACACATAACTGCAGCGATCGCAGAGTCAGGCCTGATCCCTGCCATCGCTAACAGGTTTTTTGGTAGCATTTTATATTCAAATCCGGAAGGCAGTGCTTGGTTTTCGGGGTCCCGTACGTGGCTAGGCTCCCAAAAAGTCCCCCACATGTGGTATCCCCGTACTCGGGAGAAGCAGCAGAATTTATTTTGGGGTGTAATTTGACTTCTGCCCATAGCATGTGTGAGCAATATATCATTTAGTGACAACTTTGTGCAAAAAAAAAAAAAGTTTGTAATATTCCCGCAACTTTTGGCAAAATATAAAATATTCCATGGACTCAACATGCCTCTCAGTAAATAGCTTGGGGTGTCTACTTTCCAAAATGGGGTCATTTGGGGGGGTTTTGTGCTATTTTGGCATTTTATGGACTTCGAAACTGTGATAGGTAGTGAGGAGTTAAATCAAAAATTTGCACCCTTAGAAATCCTGAAGGTGGTGATTGGTTTTCGGGGTGCCGTGCGCGACTAGACTCCCAAAAAGTCCCACACATGTGGTATCCCCGTACTCAGGAGAAGCAGCAGAATGTATTTTGGGGTGTCATTTCACATATGCCCATAGCATGTGTGAGCAATATATCATTTAGTGACAACTTGGTGCAAAAAAAAAAAAGTTTGTAATATTCCCGCAACTTGTGGCAAAATATAAAATATTCCATGGACTCAACATGCCTCTCAGTAAATAGCTTGGGGTGTCTACTTTCCAAAATGGGGTCATTTTGGGGGGTTTTGTGCTATTTTGGCATTTTATGGCCTTCGAAACTGTGATAGGTAGTGAGGAGTTAAATCAAAAATTTGCACCCTTAGAAATCTTGAAGGTGGTGATTGGTTTTCGGGGTGCCGTGCGCGACTAGACTCCCAAAAAGTCCCACACATGTGGTATCCCCATACTCGGGAGAAGTAGCGGAATATATTTTGGGGTGCAATTCCACATATAACCATGGCATGTGTGAGCAATATATCATTTAGTGACAACTTTTTGTAAAAAAAAATTTTTTATTTTTTTTTGTCATTATTCAATCCCTTAGGACAAAAAAAATAAATATTCAATGGGCTCAACATACCCATCAGCAATTTCCTTGGGGTGTCTACTTTCCAAAATGGGGTCATTTGGGGGGGATTTGTACTGCCCTGCCATTTTAGCACCTCAAGAAATGAGATCGGCAGTCATAAATTAAAAGCTGTGTAAATTCCAGAAAATGTACTCTAGTTTGTAGACGCTATAACTTTTGCGCAAACCAAAAAATATACGCTTATTGACATTTTTTTTACTAAAGACATGTGGCTGAATAAATTTTGCCCTCAATGTATGACTAAAATTTAGTTTATTCGATTTTTCTTATAACAAAAAGAAGAAAATATCTTTTTTTTTCAAAATTTTCGCTCTTTTTCCATTTATATCGCAAAAAAAAAAATCGCAGAGGCAATCAAATACCATCAAAAGAAAGCTCTATTTGTGGGAAGAAAAGGACGCAAATTTCGTTTGGGTGCAATATTGCATGACCGCGCAATTACCAGTTAAAGCAGCGCAGTGCGAAATTGCAAAAAGACCTCTGGTCCTTAAGGTATTTATTGGTCCGGAGCTGAAGTGGTTAAAGCGGGAGTCCACCGGGACTCCGCGTTTTTTTTTTTTTTTTTTAAAAGCCAGCAGCTACAAATACTGCAGCTGCTGACTTTTAAATAGTGACACTTACCTGTCCAGCGCGCCCGCGATGTCGGCACCCGAAGCCGATCGCTCGCTCGGCTGCCGGGTCCCGCCGCCATCTTGGGTATGGGAATCAGGAAATGGAGCCTTTCGGCTTCATTTCCCGGTTCCCTACTGCGCATGCGCGAGCCGCGCGGCGCAATCCGGACGGTCCCCGCTGCCTCTGGGAGCTGTGTGTTTCCCAGCAGGCAGCGGGGCACTTGCTGAAGGGGGCGGGCGCTTGCGGAACGGAGGCGTAACCTACGCTCGTTCCGCAGAGCGCTAGCCCGGAAGTGGGTGCAGTTACCTGGATTATCCAGGTAACTGCACCCCCCTCCCCCCTGAAAGGTGCCGATTGTGGCGCCGGAGGGGGGGGGGGGATTCCGATGAGCGGAGGTCCATTTTAGGGTGGACCTCCGCTTTAATTAGTAATTGTTTGCAAACAATGAAAAATAAATAGTACTAAAGAGTTACAAATGAAGCTACAATGTTGTGATGAGATACATATGGTTTGTTTTTGTTTTTCCCTAACTAAGTGTCTTTCAGATTGGAATGAACACTCTTCTCAGGAGAAAAGTCCATGGATGTTGTTAACTAAAAGTTAAGTGTTTGTCATTGTTTTATGGTGGTTGTCTTGTCATGTCGTTTGTGTGATAATGGCCAGATTTTTTATTTTTTTTATTTAATTTTTTTCTAAAAAATTTTTTGGATATTTGTTTAGTCGTCTATATTATTTTAATTTTTTTCAGGTGGAAAAATTTGTATGTTTAGTCCACCTGAAAGGGGGGTAATTGACGATGCCCTCAGTTAGCAGCTGGAAACCATTCTAAGCCGCTGGAGCTTTGTGTTTTTTTTCTTTGTTATATTTTCATTCAGATGGAAAAGAGTTCCAAAAGGTTTAGGCTTTGTCCACCTGAAAGAGGGTAGTGCATACATCGTAAAGATACAGATAAATGCATTGTCTTTTTAGCTTGTAAAATTTGAATTTCTGAGAAGCAACATTGACGTTCAGTTTTAAAAAAAATGTGATCATACCATGGGAACCATTTTAGAGTGGGTTCAGCCTAAAGAGGTCATGAGTGTTTTGATAGTGTGGTCAGAGTTGCAGAAGCCAGGAATGCTAAGGTCCTGGGTTCCAAGGAGGGAACTATAAGTGAACAGGTTAAGCGAGCAGATGTTATGGATAAGAATTTGATGCTGCTCTTGTTTTTCACTTCCAGAATCCTGGTGGAGCGAGATTGGAGAGGTTTCTGGAACAGGGATGACAGATGATCATCTGGTTGGCAGTTTGTCTGTGCCACACCACACCACAAATGTATTCTGATAAACATCAGGAGAGAAGAAAAAAAAAACTGAAAGATTCAGATTAATACTTGTTTTTTCTTATGGACAATTTGGTGCTAATGCTGAATCTGAAAGACTGCCTAGCAAGAGAACTTGTGAAATATTTTTGCTGGAGTCTCTCCTGATGAATGCAAACATGTTATTAATACATGTGCAATGGGTTGGAGGTTGGGGAAGAATTATGACAAATCCAATCCGTCAGAACATGAAAATGTAAATGATGTGTTTTTTTTGTTGGAAGGAGGAATTGAAAGAAGAAAGGTTTTAATGTATGACATGTATTGATGTAACGGAGTTAATATGGTGCAGGTACCCAGTAGGCAGGTTGGCACTTATGCATAATAAGGTATCTGTTGGCCAGACTAAAGGGTGCCAGGTGACACATCAATGGGGTGAAAACTTCCTTGTAGGGGTGTGGGACACCAGAACTAGACATGGGGAAGATACGCCTGGTTGGTGTCTCACCTGAGAGGTTGAAACCCTGCACAGATAATGCCAGTGAATACACACAGGAGCATGCTCCGTTAAAAAAAAGGGAACATATGCTGGCTACCAGGGTACCGTATGCCTTCACCACATGGCGTTGCAACATCTCATGGTGGTTGATAAAAACCTATCACCCTATATGACTAATAGGACAGTGCTATACAGAGGCACAACTTGTTAGCAGACACATAACTAATGGGAACCAATCATTTAAAGAGGCGTACTCAAGTCGTGCCAGGTAGTGTTGGGCCTGAGTACCTAGCCCGCAGGACTGGCATCCTCCGGTCCCGCTAGGATGTGTGGGGTAACGTAGTTCCCGGCACTCGTGACCGAGTGGGAGAGCAAACGACTGCTTTGTTGCAGTCCTATAGAATAGAATGTTCAATGTCTGACTGGGAGAATGTGGGGGGGTAAAGGATTGAGGGGAGGGGGGTAAAGGGACAGAGAGAGTAAGGGTATAGGGGAAGGCAGAGGAAAAAGGGGCGGGTAGGTGTCCCCCCCAGCCCCCGCCGACCAAGCGCCTCCCTGGTTTATACATGTAGTGGGAAGAATGTCTTGTATTGGTCTGTGGTTTGGAAATGTTTCCAACATGCCCAGATGATCGAGAATTTCTGTAGTCGATCTTGAGTGGTGTATATCAGCTCTTCCATCTCCTCTATCTTAGCGACTCTGGTCAGCCATTCCCTAATGGAGGGAATGTCGGTAGATCGCCAGTGTGTTGGAATACACAGCCTGGCCGCGTTAACCATATGCATGGCTAACGATTTAAGATAGGTCCGTTTGGGTAGAGTCGTAAGGTGGAGGAGATATTGCGCGGGGTTATAGTCTAAGGTGTAGGTGGTAACTCGTGCGATAATGGAGTGGACTTCCTGCCAGAAGGGTTGTATCAAGGGGCATTCCCACCATATATGAATCATTGAACCTATCGCTGTCTGGCATCTCCAGCATGTGTTGGGAGTCGTAGGGGAAAATTTGTGTAGTCTAGCAGGGGTCCTGTACCATTTGGTGGCGATCTTGTACCCATTTTCTTGGATAGCCACGTTCATCGAGCCTTTATGGACGTAAGTAAATATGTCCTCCCATTGTTCGTTGGTAAGGTGGACCTGCAGATCCTTTTCCCAAGAGCTGCGCGAGGGAGTCCTTAGTGCCTGGTCCGACTCATCATGCAGAAGTACATATATGCTCGATATTAAGTGTCGCAAAGGGGTGGTACTCGTGCAAAGGCGCTCAAATGGGAGAAGTTGTCTGGACCACGTGGTCGATGGCTGCACTGAGGCGAGGAAGTGACTTAGTTGTCTGTACGTCCAGAATGGGAAGCTTTGGGTCGGGGAGAGTGCCACTAGGTTTTCATAGGAGCGTGGTCTATTTTTGTGAAAGCAGTGGTGTGTTAAAACCTCCGCGTGAGGCCACTCTCTGCTTAAAAATGTAGTGCCTTCTCCCGGGCTGAACTCCGGGTTGTTGCGTAAGGGTGTCATGGGTCCTGGTCGCGAGGAGATTTTGTATACACGTAAAGCTAGGTTGAAGGCCACCAGAGTAGGAAAGATAAAGGGGTGTATCTTAATAGCCTGGTTCCAATGGGTCGGGGCAATCCAGGGGAGGGAGTGGAGCACTCTGTCAGTAAAATACTGTTCCAGAGCAAGCCATGCCTTTCTGTCCTTGTGGATCCGCCAGTCAACCACTCGGGTTAGGTGGCAGGCTAAATAATATTTGGAAAGGTCAGGGAGGCCAATCCCCCCCCCTGTTTTAACCCGAGTTAGGCGGGAGTATTTGATACGCGGGATCGAGTTCTTCCAGATAAACTGAGTACAGGACTTTTTATACATTGCAAAAAAGGAAGGAGGGAGGTGAATCGGGATGGTTTGCATCAGGTATAAGAGCCGGGGGAGGATCATCATCTTTATCAGTGCCGCCCTGCCGAACCAGGAGACATTTAAATTGGCCCAATCTGCTAGTTCCGTTTGGATTTTGGAAAGCGCGGGTAGAAAATTTTGTTTATATAGGTCAGAAGTTTTCTTTGTGATGTGGATACCCAGATAAGGGATGCTATCCATCTGCCATCTAAAAGGGAAGGAGTCTTGACAGTGAATAGCTTCTTGCGGGGGAAGTGAGACATTTAGGGCGTATGATTTTGAGTAATTAATCTTTAAGTTTGACAATTCACCGAACTGTTTCAAATCACTGAGGAGATTAGGCAAGGATGTGCGTGGGGACTGCAGTGACAGTAAAATATCATCCGCATAAGCTGCTACCTTGAACTCTCTATCGCCCACCACACAACCTTTTATATCAGGGTTGGCTCTCAGTCTGTTGAGTAGAGGTTCAAGTGTCAGGACAAAGATTAAGGGCGACAGGGGGCAGCCCTGTCGCGTCCCGTTGCTGATGGAGAAGGCGCCCGACAGGAGGCCGTTGACTTTCACTTTGGCAGAAGGATTCGCATACAAGGCATCCATATGAGTGCACATACGTGGTAGGAGTCCAACTCCCTTCAGTACTGCCCGCATATGGTCCCAAGCCACCCTGTCGAACGCCTTCTCCGCATCAAGGGACAAAAAGAACCCGTGGGATAGGGTGGAGGTAAACCAGTGGTGTAGGTTCAGTGTACGGATGGTATTATCCCTAGCCTCCCTGCCGGGGATGAAGCCTACCTGGTCCGTAGAAATGAGGCCAGGAATGAGGGGGAGTAGTCTATTGGTGAGCATCTTTGCATAGAGTTTAATGTCTACATTAAGTAGCGAAATGGGCCTGTAGTTGGATACCTGCGTTGGGTCCTTGCCGGATTTGGGAATGACTGTTATGTGTGCCTCCAGCATACGGCCTGGAGGGGTGTTGGGGTCTGCTAGAGTGTTAAGTGCCCGCAAGAGGGGGGGCGTCAGTTCGTCTGTGAAGGTTTTGTAGTATATAAGAGGTAAGCCATCCGGGCCCGGGCTTTTACCCACTTTCATTTGTTTAATTGCTAATAAAAGTTCCTCTGAAGAGAGAGGGAGTTCTAAGGCTTGCGCCTGTTGAGGCGTGATCGATTTCGGGCAGTATTGGGAAAGGAAGTCTGCGATTTTGTCACTACGGTCCCCTATAGTATGCGTCTCTGTCCTGTCTCTCTGCAAATTGTACAATTTAGAGTAAAAGAGTTCAAATTGTTTGGCAATGTCCGTGCTTTTAGCGAACACATTGCCCTTGCTGTCCCGTATCTGGTGTATAGTTGTCTGGGATTTGGCTGCCTGGACCGTGCGGGCCAGTAGTCTCCCGCTTTTATTTCCATGTTCGTAGAAAATTTTTTGACCTAGGACGTATCGTCTCCTGGTGCGTTTCCCCAACTCATCTAGAAGCGTGGAGCGGGTTTGGATGAGGTCCTGGAGTGTCAGTAGGGAGGTGGTCCGCTTGTGCGCTCTCTCAAGTTTTTGGACTTGTGCAATAAGGGAGTTAATCCGTTCCTGACTCCTCCTTTTCGAGGCGGTTGCAAGCGATATAAGTACCCCCCTGAGGACACATTTGTGGGCTTCCCAGAGGGTAAGAGGCGATATGTCAGGGGATAGGTTTTCTTTAAAGTAGAGTTGAATTCGGGAACGTATTTGTTGGAGAGTCGCCGGGTCTTTCAAGAGGGAGGGGTTCAGTCTCCACATCTTGGACTTGGGAGTCGTGTCCGCGAAAGTGAGAGTCATCGTAATGGGATGGTGATCCGATAGAAACATCGGTTCTATAGATGCTTGGGAGAGGTAGGTCAGGTCACGTTGAGATAAGAAAAAGTAATCCAGCCTGGAGTACTTTTGGTGCGGTGCGGAGAAAAAAGTATAGTCCTTAACAGTGGGGAATAAGGTTCGCCAGGAATCGTGTAAGGTCAGGGATTGGAGTTGCAATTTAATTTGGCGTAGCGCACGGTAGGGTAGGGATGACGTCCCAGTGGAGGAGTCTAGAAGGGGATTCATTGGGGTGTTAAAGTCCCCCCCCAGTATAACTACGCCCTCCTGAAAGGACGCTAACTCGTCGCAGATCGTTCTGAGGAAGGATAGCTGACGTTCGTTGGGGCAGTAAATATTAGCCAGCGTAATTGGCTTAGATGCATATATACCCTTAATAAAGAGAAATCTCCCCCCCGGATCCACTTTGGACTCTTTAAGTTGAAAATCAGCGTGTTTGGCAATAAGGATCGAAACCCCTTTTGTTTTGGCATCGGAGTTGGTGGAGTGCAGCGACCTGTTGTAAATGTGATTAGCTAGTTTGGGTACAGCATCAGTACGGAAGTGGGTTTCCTGCAAGAATAGAAAGTGAGCCCTATGTTTTGTCAAAGCAGTTAGAACCTGAGACCTCTTCTCTGGGAGGTTTAAACCTTTAACATTTAGCGATAGGCATTTTAGAGTTAGTTGCTTTTGCATTGTCAGAGAGGATAGTATGCTAAACCAGGGAATAAAAGCCTATGAGTTAACAACGTCAAGGAGCCAGCCAGCCGGCAGACCACCTACAGGTCCGACCGACCTAGCAGCAGGCTCGTATGGCGCACGGGTGGTCGGCGGAACAGCCGGCAGATCGGCAGGGGGGGGCACCCCCGCCCCGAAAGAAGAAGAGGGGTGAGAGGCGGGCAGACAGAAGGGGGGGCGTAGGGGAGGTTGAAGAGAAAAAAGAGGGGGGGTGGGGGGGGGGCTGGGTGGGGTGGGAATAGATAGTGTATGACAGGTCCAATAGGGCACAGACAAAGTCTGTGGACAGAACTACCGGAGGTGGACGTGGAGGTTTCCTGTCCACCTAGAAAGAAAACTGGGCCGGGATGTCAGCTAGGGCCCGTGGGGGCAGCTGTAGGGTGGACGTAAACCCTAGGGGGAGCGAACGCTCCAACATCGGAGAGGGCGATCTGTGATCATGAGCCAGTACTGAGTGGGGGCACAAAAATCCAAATCGGTTTCCTGGTGAGGGTATGGGGCTGACCGAAAGGCGGCCTTAATGTGTCGGGTACAACCTCCCCGAGGAACCAATAAGCTGTTAAAACAATGAACTGGGTAGAACAACTGAACAGTATAAACCCTTGCATAAGATAACATAATCGAAAAACCAAAGGGAAAGCCAGACACAGTGCTCTGCGACACACAGACAGCATACAGTAAATTCTGCTTATAGCATCGATACTACGGATTAGCAATTTAGTACATCATTAGTGTATCAAAACGAATAGTCAGGGGTGCTAAGGGACCTGGTGAGCGCTCCGGACTCATGTGCTTGAAAAAGCCAAGACGTAAGGTCAACTAGTAATCTGCTGCTATAGGAACAAACGGTATGCTGTTCTGCAGAGCCTAGCATCCACTATATATGATACATCATACCCCTGAGCTGCTTGGAGGGGGCCGGGGCCCCCACCGGGGGGGGGGGGGGGGCGGTTACGCTCGGCCTCCCCAAATGGCGCATGGAGCGCGAAGAAGGGAGAAAAAAAAAAAAACCCCAGGGAGGCCACCCCCCGACGGCCGGGGCCCCGGTCCCCCCCACCTGTCAGCCCTCCATGTGCAGTGCATATCCCCATTCAGGCAGAAATATGGAACCAAAAACATCAGAAGTCACACAAAAAAAAAAAGGGGGGGGGGCATGGGGGGAGGACAGAGTCCAGGCTCCCCTTCCCCCCGGAGGATCCTTAGAAAATGTCATAGCGAGCGTCCGTGGGTGGGAGAAAAAAAAAAAAAAAAAAGGGGGGGGGGCTCCAAAGGGTATGAGTGTCCTGGCCAAGATGTAGTAGGGGTGAGAAAAGTACCTGACTCCACGTTGACAATGGGTTTGTAGTACCTTGAGAGAGTTCCAGAAGTACACCAGGTCCCTGCGGCCTCTTGGCGGCGATGAAGGCTGAATTCCTGTGAGGGGAAACTAGAGAACGGACAAGAAAAAGAGGCAGAAAAAAAAAAAAAAAAAAGAAAAAAGAAAACCAAAAGTATATCAAAGATGACCGAGTTAGGCTAGTCTGTGTGTGCGCAGAGCGATCTGCCTCTGCACCGTCTTAAGCCAGAGGATGGTTCCGTCGCGGGGTGGCCGCCGGACCCGGGCTGCGGAGTGACGAGTCTCTGCGAGAGGGCCTCTCTCCAGGTGACATGGGTTCGAGTCTGCGGCGCCTGGAGCGGTGTCTTTGCGCCTTAGGCGATGCGTCGTGCGAGACTGGCTTCCAAGGCTCTGTAGGAAAGTAGAAGGAGTACCATTCAGGCAGATCCACTGGAGGCAGGTCCAGCTGCTCACAGAAGGAGGGCAGGTCCTCAGGCGTCTGAAGTAGTGCGGTGCGACCTCTAGCCGACGCTGAGAGACAGAAAGGGAATTTCCAGCGATATGGGATGTTGCGAGTGCGGAGCACTTCCAGCAGGGGGCGCAGGCTGCGCCTGTTCTGTAAGGTAATCTGTGACAGGTCCTGAAAG
The DNA here is from genome assembly GCF_037356315.1 of Lithobates pipiens. Classification (NCBI taxonomy): domain Eukaryota; kingdom Metazoa; phylum Chordata; class Amphibia; order Anura; family Ranidae; genus Lithobates; species Lithobates pipiens. Next base: position 460,963,519 of record NW_027507758.1, on the reverse strand, counting down.
AGTTTTATCTCAGCGCCGTTGAATAGTATGCGCCCTCTGTCTCTAGCTTTTCTGAGAATTTCTTCCTTGAGGGGGAAATTCACAATGCAGCAAACAATGTCTCTGGGAGGTTCCGAATCCCGAGGAGGGGGTCTTAATGCCCGATGTAGTCGTTCCATTTCAATGGGAGAGTCTGCGGGCCGGTCAAGTAGATCATTAAAAATAGAGCAGACCGTTTGAGGTAGATCGTTCTGGTCTATCCCCTCCGGGACTCCCCTCACCCGTACGTTGTGCCTGCGTCCCCTGTTGTCGAGGTCTTCTACTTGTCTGTGTAGCTCGAACATGTGTGGCAGGTGCAAGTCATAGGTTTTCTGAACCTGCTTGATCGCTGTGGCCTGCATCCGGGAGGTCTCCTCCACCTCAGAAAGCCGGTTGGTCATTTCGTGAAAATCCGCTTTCAGGTCGGAGATCGCCTCTGTGAAAGTGCGCTTCAGGTCTAGGGCCACCTTTTGGAGGTCTCTTTGGATGTCCAGGAGACTGGGGTGTGGGGTACCGGGTCCAAAGTCATCCCCGTCCATGGTCGGGTTTAGGGGGCCACTGAGTGAGGCCGGGGATGCGGCTCGTGAGGCTTGGGACGCCTGCGCCACTTCGTGATGCGTTGTTTGGCGTGTGCAAAACAGCTCCGGGATATTGCCAGAGGCTTGGGTACCCGGGTCTCTGTGGGTGCGGGGTGTGGAGGAGCTCTATGTTAGTGAGGATTTACTGAAGTCCCCTGATGTGCGCCTGTTCGCCCTCCGGATGCTGGAGCTGGCCCTTTACATGACCATTGTGGGGCCCCCTAGGGTCACTTCCCCTCTTGGGATGTCAGCGTGGTCTGGAGGGGGTAGACTCTGGCTCTGGAGGAACGCGGGGCCTACTGGGGGGTTAGGGTGTACCAATATGGCCGCCTCCTACCTCCACTCCTGGAGCTTGGATGTTGCGTGGGTGAGGCCGGATGCCTCCAGGCACCCTCTGTCTTCTGCCCAGCGGTCTTGAGGATCTCTGCTGGGGCTGGGAGGGCCTCCGTTTCCGCTGTCCGCGGCGGCACTCGGGTGTGGAGGATCCTAGGGCCTCGTAGGCCGCAAGATGGCGGCAGGGCCTCGTGGGTGACACCGACTTCAGGCCTGGCTTCGGAGGTAGCTTCGGGTCCCCGCAGCGGCCGGGGATGTCGCCGCCTGCGCTCCGACAGCTAGGTGGGGTGCGTAGGAGCAGACACGCTCGCCGCCCACGGCGGTAATTCAGTCCGGAGGATCCCTGGCTTGTGTAGGCCGCAAGATGGCGGCCGTAGCCTCGCGGATGGCGCCGGCTTCGGGTCGCAAAGCAAGAGATGCCGGCTGCCGCTGTGATCCAAAACGGCCCGAAGGGGAGCCGCTGATGATCCGGGCGCTGGTAGCGGGGTCTTGGGGTAGATATCCGATGCCCCGGAGTAGGATGGAGCTCGATTCGGCGGAGGTCAGCGGAGCTCAGGCTCGAAGCGTCCGTCCTCCTTCACGACCGGCCACGCCCCCCCTATCACCCTATATGTGCTGAGTATACACTGAATCAAGTGCGGTCATTGTACCAGTGCCTTACTCCCAGAGATGTGCGAACACAGAATGAGATCCATGCAGGATGCTTATTTCTGAGGAGTAACCCGAAAGAGGAGGGATGTATTCAGCACTATATTGGGAGGGAATAATAGCTGGGATGGGTGTTGTTAATGGAGTGGACATCGGTCTCCTGAGGAACAAACTTACAGCCAAAGCTTCAGAGAAGGAGAGTGACTTTGTTACCCAGAGAGATTGTCGACGTCCTTGATAACATTCAACGAAGTCACAGAAACACCCAGGTTAGAGTGGCTCCGGATTTTGTCAACCATGTTAAGAGGTTGGTAGAGAGTGTGATGGTACAGGACAGAAATCTGTCATTGGCTCTGGCGTGCACGCCGTGGCAGGAGGAAATATCAGCCAACATCAAGCTTATTGTACCGTCTCTGTATGAGGGGCAGTGGCCTGATGAGTTAGCATCACCGCTCAGTAAGATTTTGCCAAAACATGTCACTTAAACTAATCCAAAGTAGTGGTTGAGTGCCGGGATGGGCTGTACTAATTTGGATTGTGAAAGGTGTTATGCTGTATGTTCCCATATACAGAAGTGCAGACTCAGTCTGTATATTTGGTGGCATCTAGGGATGAGCTTCGTGTTCGAGTCGAACGTACGTTCGACTCGAACATTGGTCGTTCGGGCGTTCGCCGAATTCCGAACGTTTGGGCCGTTCGCGGCAAAATTCATGTGGCCCACAATGCACTGCGATGGCGCAGTGCATTGCTGGCTCATGATTGGCCAAGCATGCACTGTGACCCCGCATGCTTGGCCAATCGCAGCGCCAGCAGCGAGGAGAGCCATGATTGGCCACGGGCGTCCTGCCTGTGGCCAATCATAGCTCAGGCTGTGTAGTGCACGCCCCACACTATATAAGGCCGCCTTTGAGGCGGCCTCGTGTAGTGTGTTGGCATCTGAAGCAGTGGGTGTTCTGTGTAACTTCAACACAGTTACACACCAATCGTTTTTGGCTGATTTCCTATCTTGCTCTTGTGTAGTGGTTACTGTCTGTGCCCTGACCGCAGTATACACCACTATATTCACCTCACCTATATAGCTAGTGATCTAGCTTTAATAATAGAGCTTGCAGTCAGTAGTGTTAGGAGATAGTGCGTGCTGTCTGCGTGCTCTGTACCCAGTACATACCACTATAATCCACCTACATAGCTGTTCTCTATTTGAGCCCAATTGCCATCTGCAGGAGTTATTGGAAGTTGTGTGTGCTTCTAGCACAGCACAGCACAGTATACATCTGTATATACCCCTTTAACTCTGCTGTTTTCTGGTTATTGTCTGCGTGCCCTGACCGCAGTATACACCGTGATATTCACCTCACCTATATAGCTAGTGGTCCATCTTTAATAATAGCGCTTGCAGTCAGTAGTGTCAGGAGATAGTGCGTGCTGTCTGCGTGCTCTGTACCCAGTACATACCGCTATAATCCACCTACATAGCTGTTCTCTATTTGGGCCCAATTGTCATCTGCAGGAGTTATTGGAAGTTGTGTGTGCTTCCAGCACAGCACAGTATACATCTGTATATACCCCTTTAACTCAGCTGTTTTCTGGTTATTGTCTGCGTGCCCTGAACGCAGTATACACCGTGATATTCACCTCACCTATATAGCTAGTGGTCCATCTTTAATAATAGAGCTTGCAGTCAGTAGTGTTAGGAGATAGTGCGTGCTGTCTGCGTGCTCTGTACCCAGTACATACCGCTATAATCCACCTACATAGATGTTCTCTATTTGGGCCCAATTGTCATCTGCAGGAGTTATTGGAAGTTGTGTGTGCTTCCAGCACAGCACAGTATACATCTGTATATACCCCTTTATCTCTGCTGTTTTCTGGTTATTGTCTGCGTGCCCTGAACGCAGTATACACCGTGATATTCACCTCACCTATATAGCTAGTGGTCCATCTTTAATAATAGAGCTTGCAGTCAGTAGTGTTAGGAGATAGTGCGTGCTGTCTGCGTGCTCTGTACCCAGTACATACCGCTATAGTCCACCTACATAGCTGTTCTCTATTTGGGCCCAATTGTCATCTGCAGGAGTTATTGGAAGTTGTGTGTGCTTCCAGCACAGCACAGTATACATCTGTATATACCCCTTTATCTCTGCTGTTTTCTGGTTATTGTCTGCGTGCCCTGAACGCAGTATACACCGTGATATTCACCTCACCTATATAGCTAGTGGTCCATCTTTAATAATAGAGCTTGCAGTCAGTAGTGTTAGGAGATAGTGCGTGCTGTCTGCGTGCTCTGTACCCAGTACATACCGCTATAGTCCACCTACATAGCTGTTCTCTATTTGGGCCCAATTGTCATCTGCAGGAGTTATTGGAAGTTGTGTGTGCTTCCAGCACAGCACAGTATACATCTGTATATACCCCTTTATCTCTGCTTTTTTCTGGTTATTGTCTGCGTGCCCTGAACGCAGTATACACCGTGATATTCACCTCACCTATATAGCTAGTGGTCCATCTTTAATAATAGAGCTTGCAGTCAGTAGTGTCAGGAGATAGTGCGTGCTGTCTGCGTGCTCTGTACCCAGTACATACCGCTATAATCCACCTACATAGCTGTTCTCTATTTGGGCCCAATTGTCATCTGCAGGAGTTATTGGAAGTTGTGTGTGCTTCCAGCACAGCACAGTATACATCTGTATATACCCCTTTATCTCTGCTGTTTTCTGGTTATTGTCTGCGTGCCCTGAACGCAGTATACACCGTGATATTCACCTCACCTATATAGCTAGTGGTCCATCTTTAATAATAGAGCTTGCAGTCAGTAGTGTTAGGAGATAGTGCGTGCTGTCTGCGTGCTCTGTACCCAGTACATACCGCTATAATCCACCTACATAGCTGTTCTCTATTTGGGCCCAATTGTCATCTGCAGGAGTTATTGGAAGTTGTGTGTGCTTCCAGCACAGCACAGTATACATCTGTATATACCCCTTTATCTCTGCTGTTTTCTGGTTATTGTCTGCGTGCCCTGAACGCAGTATACACCGTGATATTCACCTCACCTATATAGCTAGTGGTCCATCTTTAATAATAGAGCTTGCAGTCAGTAGTGTTAGGAGATAGTGCGTGCTGTCTGCGTGCTCTGTACCCAGTACATACCGCTATAGTCCACCTACATAGCTGTTCTCTATTTGGGCCCAATTGTCATCTGCAGGAGTTATTGGAAGTTGTGTGTGCTTCCAGCACAGCACAGTATACATCTGTATATACCCCTTTATCTCTGCTGTTTTCTGGTTATTGTCTGCGTGCCCTGAACGCAGTATACACCGTGATATTCACCTCACCTATATAGCTAGTGGTCCATCTTTAATAATAGAGCTTGCAGTCAGTAGTGTTAGGAGATAGTGCGTGCTGTCTGCGTGCTCTGTACCCAGTACATACCGCTATAATCCACCTACATAGCTGTTCTCTATTTGGGCCCAATTGTCATCTGCAGGAGTTATTGGAAGTTGTGTGTGCTTCCAGCACAGCACAGTATACATCTGTATATACCCCTTTATCTCTGCTGTTTTCTGGTTATTGTCTGCGTGCCCTGAACGCAGTATACACCGTGATATTCACCTCACCTATATAGCTAGTGGTCCATCTTTAATAATAGAGCTTGCAGTCAGTAGTGTTAGGAGATAGTGCGTGCTGTCTGCGTGCTCTGTACCCAGTACATACCGCTATAATCCACCTACATAGCTGTTCTCTATTTGGGCCCAATTGTCATCTGCAGGAGTTATTGGAAGTTGTGTGTGCTTCCAGCACAGCACAGTATACATCTGTATATACCCCTTTATCTCTGCTGTTTTCTGGTTATTGTCTGCGTGCCCTGAACGCAGTATACACCGTGATATTCACCTCACCTATATAGCTAGTGGTCCATCTTTAATAATAGAGCTTGCAGTCAGTAGTGTTAGGAGATAGTGCGTGCTGTCTGCGTGCTCTGTACCCAGTACATACCGCTATAATCCACCTACATAGCTGTTCTCTATTTGGGCCCAATTGTCATCTGCAGGAGTTATTGGAAGTTGTGTGTGCTTCCAGCACAGCACAGTATACATCTGTATATACCCCTTTATCTCTGCTGTTTTCTGGTTATTGTCTGCGTGCCCTGAACGCAGTATACACCGTGATATTCACCTCACCTATATAGCTAGTGGTCCATCTTTAATAATAGAGCTTGCAGTCAGTAGTGTTAGGAGATAGTGCGTGCTGTCTGCGTGCTCTGTACCCAGTACATACCGCTATAATCCACCTACATAGCTGTTCTCTATTTGGGCCCAATTGTCATCTGCAGGAGTTATTGGAAGTTGTGTGTGCTTCCAGCACAGCACAGTATACATCTGTATATACCCCTTTATCTCTGCTGTTTTCTGGTTATTGTCTGCGTGCCCTGAACGCAGTATACACCGTGATATTCACCTCACCTATATAGCTAGTGGTCCATCTTTAATAATAGAGCTTGCAGTCAGTAGTGTTAGGAGATAGTGCGTGCTGTCTGCGTGCTCTGTACCCAGTACATACCGCTATAGTCCACCTACATAGCTGTTCTCTATTTGGGCCCAATTGTCATCTGCAGGAGTTATTGGAAGTTGTGTGTGCTTCCAGCACAGCACAGTATACATCTGTATATACCCCTTTATCTCTGCTGTTTTCTGGTTATTGTCTGCGTGCCCTGAACGCAGTATACACCGTGATATTCACCTCACCTATATAGCTAGTGGTCCATCTTTAATAATAGAGCTTGCAGTCAGTAGTGTTAGGAGATAGTGCGTGCTGTCTGCGTGCTCTGTACCCAGTACATACCGCTATAATCCACCTACATAGCTGTTCTCTATTTGGGCCCAATTGTCATCTGCAGGAGTTATTGGAAGTTGTGTGTGCTTCCAGCACAGCACAGTATACATCTGTATATACCCCTTTATCTCTGCTGTTTTCTGGTTATTGTCTGCGTGCCCTGAACGCAGTATACACCGTGATATTCACCTCACCTATATAGCTAGTGGTCCATCTTTAATAATAGAGCTTGCAGTCAGTAGTGTTAGGAGATAGTGCGTGCTGTCTGCGTGCTCTGTACCCAGTACATACCGCTATAATCCACCTACATAGCTGTTCTCTATTTGGGCCCAATTGTCATCTGCAGGAGTTATTGGAAGTTGTGTGTGCTTCCAGCACAGCACAGTATACATCTGTATATACCCCTTTATCTCTGCTGTTCTATAAAAAAGGCATCTGCAGGAGTTAGTGGGTGTTGTGTGCCTCCAGCACAATATAAACTACCCAACTACTGTTTTACCCAACTCCCTTCAGGCCATTACCATGTCTGGAAGGCCAGCAAGGAGAGGCAGACAGGCGCGAGCCGATAAAAGAGGGCAAGCAGGCTCTGTGTCTAGAGACAACAGTGCTGGTCGTGGACGCGGTGCATTGTCATCAGCACGGGGCCATGGGACATGCTTGTCCTTCTTTTCTGCAGCTGGACATGTTGAACCGCAACATGCCAACGACTTGGTAGAGTGGATGACCAAGCCCTCTTCATCCTCCTCATCCTCTCTCACCCAGTCTCAGGGTAGTAGCAAAGCAGCTGCCAACACATCGTCTTCCCTCCTCTCAATGTCATCATCAGTGACTCCTTCCCTAGACCCACCACGTCCTCCTGAGGAGTCTCCTGAACTCTTTGAGCACAGTGTTGGGTACATGCTCCAGGAGGATGCCCAGTGTTTGGTGGGCTCTGATGATGACACTCAGCTAGAGGAAGGCAGTAGCGTGAGCGCAGAGAGAGGGGATGCTCAAGAAGGACAGCAATCTGGCAGTCATGTTCCACAAGCTGCAGCATACTGCCAGGTTTGCTACAGCGATGAAGAGGGAGGGGATGATGAGGGCACTGACTCCACGTGGGTGCCTGGAAGGAGGGAGGAGGAGGAGGAGGAGGAGGCACATGTCCAACGAGGCAGGATGCCCTCTGGGGGTCAGCTTAGGGGCAGCACACCAACTGAATCACACCGCAGAGCTCCGCCTGCGCAGAGCGCTTCCTCTGCGCGTTATTCTAAAAGTTCTTTGGTGTGGGCCTTTTTTGAGACGAGTGCATCAGATCGCACCGCTGCTATTTGCAACATATGTCTCAAGCGTATCTCACGTGGCCAAAACATCAGCCGCTTGGGCACCACATGTTTGACCAGACATATGTTGACCTGCCATGCAGCTCGTTGGCAAGCGTACCTCAAAGACCCACACCAAAAAAAAAAGCGGACCTCTCCTTGCTCCTCATGAGCTGGCATCTCCAACCCCACTAGACCTTCAGTCCTCTCTGAAACCTGCTCTGAGAGGAATGAAGGTGTAGAATTAGGTGTGTCACAGCCAAGTGCTTCCGGGAACTCTGCTAGTGGTACATCCACATCCGATTATAGCAGGCAAATGTCCCTGCCCCAGCTGCTGGACCGGCGGAAGAAGTTTACTCCCAGCCATCCACATGCCCAGCGGTTGAATGCTAGCTTGGCTAAATTGCTAGCACTTCAACTGCTGCCTTTTCAGTTGGTAGACTCGGCCCCCTTCCGTGAGTTTGTACAATGTGCGGTTCCTCAGTGGCAGGTCCCCAAACGCCACTTTTTCTCACGGAAGGCGATTCCGGCTCTCTACCGGCATGTGGAAGGCAATGTCCTTGCCTCGCTGGACAGGGCGGTCAGCGGTAAGGTGCATATTACCGCTGACTCATGGTCCAGCAGGCATGGACAGGGACGTTACCTGTCTTTCACGGCCCATTGGGTCACTCTTCTGACTGCTGGGAAGGATGCAGGACAAGGTGCAGTAGTGTTGTAGGTTGTTCCACCACCACGCCTCCAAAATGCTACTATTGGTTGTGACACACCTCTCTCCTCCACCCCCTCCTCTTCTTCTTCCTCCATGGCCTCTTCCAGTGCTCTGTCCTCAGAACCAGCGGTGCTCCGTAGGCGTTCCAGGGGCTACGCAAGTACGCAGGCAAAACGATGCCATGCCGTGCTTGCGCTGGTTTGTTTGGGGGACAGGAGCCACAATGGGGCCGAGAGGTGGTTGACGCCACGCCAGCTTAAGCCAGGAATGGTGGTTTGCGACAATGGCACCAACCTCCCCTCCGCCCTCCGACAGGGACAACTGACCCATGTGCCCTGTGTAGCTCACGTCCTTAACCTGGTGGTGCAGCGGTTCTTGGACAGGTACCCCGGCTTACATGATGTCCTGAAGCAGGCCAGGAAAGTCTGTGTGCATTTCCGCCGATCATTTAATGCCTGTGCTCGGCTGGCTGAGCTCCAAAAGGAGTTGAACCTGCCCAAGAACCGCCTTATATGTGACAAGCCCACCAGATGGAACTCAACATTGGCCATGCTGCAGCGGCTGCACACGCAGCAGAGGGCCATCAATGAGTACCTGTGCGACTACAGCACCAGGACAGGGTCAGGGGAGCTTGGTTTTTTCTCACCACGCCAGTGGGGCATGATCAGGGATGCATGCACTGTCCTGTCACCGTTTGAGGAGGCCACAAGGATGGTGAGCAGTGACAGTGCATGAATCAGTGACACTGTACCTCTTGTCCACCTCTTGGAGCATACGCTGCGTGGAATAATGGACAGGGCACTTGAGGCAGAACAGAGGCAGGAAGAGGAGGACTTCCTTGCCTCTCAAGGCCCCCTTTATCCAGACAGTGTTCCTGCTGTGCCACCCATCACACAGGAAGAGGGTGAGGAGGAGGAAGAGGAGGAGGAGGATGATTGTGTCAGCATGGAGGTGGAGGCTAGCACTCAGCATCAGCATCAGCAGCAGCAGTCTTATAGGGATGATTTACAGTCCCAAGAAACACGTGGACTTGTACGTGGCTGGGAGGAGGTAGCTGCGGATCATGTTGTCCTTAGTGACCCAGAGGACTCCGGACCGAATGCCTCAGCTAACCTACGCTGCATGGCTTCCCTGATCCTGCAAAGCCTGCGGAAGGATCCTCGTATTCTTCGGATCAAGGAGAGGGACCATTACTGGCTGGCCACTCTCCTTGATCCACGGTACAAGAGTAAGGTTGCCGACCTTATCTTGCCATCGCAGAGGGAGCAGAGGATGAGACATCTCCGGGAGGCCTTGCAGAAAGCTCTGTGCAACGCGTTCCCAGAGACTGGGAGGTCACAAACTCCTGGTCCTGGACAACGTGTTGCTGAGGCATCAGTCAGAAGGAGCGGTGGAGAAGGTGGTCGTCTGACTGATGCTTTCAGACAATTTTTTAGTCCGCAGCCCCAAGGTATGATTGGTTCCAGCACCCATCGCCAGCGTCTAATTTACATGGTGCAGGAATACCTAGGGGCAAGGTCAGACTTGGACACCTTTCCCACTGAAAATCCTCTGGCTTACTGGGTCTTGAGGATGGATCACTGGCCAGAGCTTGCACAGTATGCAATTGAGCTACTGGCCTGTCCTGCATCCAGCGTTCTTTCGGAACGCACCTTCAGTGCTGCTGGTGGCTTTGTTACCGATCACAGGGTGCGCCTGTCCACCGAATCAGTTGATCGACTGACCTTCATCAAGATGAATCAGTCTTGGATCACCCACAGCTACCAAGCACCTGAAGCTGATGTAACCGAATAATTTTTTTTGAAATACCACATCCCTTCAAGACTGCCTATGCTGATGCTGAGTGACTGTCCTGTTATGTTGATTGTCTATCCTCTTCCTCCTCCGCTGATATGTTGGAAGAACATTTTTGGTTCTGGGTGATGCCAGCAGCCCAATTTTTCTGCCCCTGTTTAACAGGGGCGTTTAATTACAATTTTTGATGCAATGCTTTGCAGCAGGGCTAATTCCTGCAATAAAACTAGAGTATATGGCAGAGGTTGGAGTGTGGTGGCACCAGCACCAGTGCCTAAGGCCCAATTTTTCTGCCCCTGTTTAGTGTTGAAAATATTTTTATTGAAACACGTCAGGTAAAAAAACAAAACGATAAAACAGTAACCATCATGAGGCAAATGCAAGCAGGAACAGTAACAGGAGTACATTTACGGGGGTCGGTTAATGACTATCAGCCACAGCTGGTCCCCGATGGGAAGCTTGGAGAGTAGGGAAAACGGCCTGCTCTCCGATCCATGAGACCACAGTAGTGAAAAATACTCATGGGTTACTACATGAGACAATATTTAATCAATAACATAAAGAAGATAGAAAGAGAGAGAGAAGAGGAAAGGGAGGAGAGGAGCAAAATAAAGAGGAACAAAGTGGTAGAGGGGAAAGCTAGATAGCAAAAGGAGAGGAGAGGGGAGGCAAGGGGGAGGGGCATGGGGGGGGTAGGGAAGAGAGAGAGCCCACAATGACCTTATGCGTTCAAGATTTGGTTCTTTAAAGTGTCAGAGGAGGAGAAGCGGAGCCAGATCGACCATTGAGATATAAATTTGGTGTAAGTGTCATTGTCCAGCGCCAACATCTCCTCCATTCTCATGGTGTCATTCATGATCGATACCCACCGTGACAATGGGGGAGTATTCGTCGTCTTCCAATAAGCAGGTATCAGTTGTCTAGCAGAGGACATAAAAAAGCGGAGCAATCTCTGTCTCTGCGATTTAATAGACCCGGGCAGTATGGAGAGTAATGCGATTTTCGGAGAGATAGGAACCGGAACATCAGCTAAGAGATTATAACATTCAAAAACCTGGGTCCAGAAGGGGCGGATCCTCTCACAGTCCCACCAGACATGCATGTAAGTTCCGACTGAAGCTTCACAGCGCCAGCAGGTGGCTGGCGTAGATGGGAAGATTTTGTGTAAAGTAGCAGGGTCTCTGTACCATCTGGACAATAGCTTGTAGTTCTTTTCTTGAGAGTAGCAGGAGATGGTAGACTTATGTGTGAAATGAAAAGAGGTTTGCCATTCTGGCACAGAGATGTCTTCACCCAAATCCGCAGACCACAGCCTAGTGTAATGTGGGAGTTGATCATGTGCTAACGTCTGCAGTAGGTTATATAAGGAGGATAGTAGGTGTTTGGGAGTTTCTGGGAGCGAGCACAGTTCCTCGAAGATGGTGAGCTTGCGATGTATTTGAGAGGAGGAGTGTAGGCGTTTGGTAAACGTGGACACATGTAGGGCCGTGAGCCAATCTCCGGAGTCTGCCGTGGGGACCGAGGTCCCCTGAGAAGGATGCACAAATGTGCGAGCTTGCGGCCACTCCGTACGCCTAAAGGGTCCTAGGGAGGCTGCCCCCGTACTTTGTGGTAAGGCAGGATGGTCAAAGAGGGACATCAGGGGGCCTGGATCGGAGGAAAGGGTGGTGTTTAGCCCTATCATATACCATAGCTTCAAGGAGGCCAAGGTCAGTGGGGATAAGGAGGTCATACGAGAGTAGTCTCGTTTGTATCCCCATAGAAGAGATCGGAGATCCACAGGAGAAAGGTCCTGTTCAACGGACACCGAGGCCTTGCAAGGAGGACGGGGGAACCATTCTATAATGCGGGACATATGAGCAGCTGTGTAGTAGGTCTCAAAGTCAGGGAGGCCGGTACCTCCCATAGTCTTCGGGAGTGTAAGCAGTTTAAATTTAACTCTGGGGAGGCCCCTGTTCCACATGAATCTGATAGCTAGCGAGCGTAGGGAGATAAAAAATGATTTGGGGACGTGGATGGGGATCGTTTGAAATAAGTACAGGAACTTGGGTAGAGTGTCCATCTTTAGGATATTAATCCTTCCGAACCAGGGTAAAGGAGATCCCCCCCACTCCTCAAGGTCCTTCCGTATACGGCTAAGCAGGGGAATATAATTCAGGGAAAACAAATCAGCCAGGTTGGAGGGTATGATGACCCCTAGGTAAGAGATCCCCTTGGTTTGCCATTTAAATGAAAAGTTGGACTTTAGAAGGGACAGCGTGGAGGGGGTGAGGGATATGTTGAGGGCTTCTGTCTTAGAGATGTTGATCTTAAAGTTACTATGGACACCGAAACGTTGAAATTCCCTGAGTAGGGATGGTAGGGAGATGTGTGGATTCTGAATATACACAAGGAGGTCATCGGCATACAGGGAGAGTTTATGATGTGCAGACGGAGTTTGAATACCGAGGATGGAGGGGTTTTGTCGTATGGCACAGGCTAAATGTTCAATGATGATGACAAAGAGGAGGGGGGACAGGGGGCAGCCCTGTCTGGTGCCGTTTGCAATATCAAAGGGGGCTGATGCAGTTCCGTTGACCAGGACCGCAGCTGAGGGTCGTGAATATAGGGACATAACTTTAGAGATGAAGGGAGCTCCGAGGCCAAGTTGTTCTAGAGACAGCTGTAGAAACCTCCAACTGACCCTACCGAAGGCCTTTTCAGCGTCGAAAGATAAGAGGCAAGCTCTCAGGTTTTTACGTTGGATCAGGGAAATAAGATGTATCGTCTTGGTGGTGTTGTCCCTTGCCTCCCTGCCAGGGACAAACCCCACTTGATCATTATGAATAATTTTAGGCAGTAGAGGGGACAGACGGGTAGCTAAAACTTTTGCGAATAGCTTAATATCTATATTGAGCAGGGAGATGGGCCGATAGCTACTGCATTGGGATGGGTCCTTGCCCGGTTTAGGGATAATAGAGATGTTAGCAGATAAGGAGTCCTTGGAAGGAAGGTTAGAGCTGTCTACCGAATTAAAGGCTTTTGTCAGAAGGGGTGCAAGTTGGGGGGCAAAAGTTTTGTAAAACCGGGGTGTAAAGCCGTCAGGGCCCGGACATTTTCCCACCTTAAGGGCTTTGATAGCCTGTAAAAATTCAGAGGTAAGTAGGGGCTCATCCAAGGCCGTCGCGTCCACCTTGTCAATAGTAGGTAGGGCGGTCTCCAAAATATAAGCTTGCATGGGGTCAGGAGATGGGGGGGACCTATCTGGAGGGGTTGCATGCGGAAGGTTATAAAGCTGTGAGTAGTATTGCCTGAAGGATGCAGATATCCCAGAGGTGTTAAACGTTTTTGTATGGTCCGATTGAATGATGAAGGGGATAGAATATCGCGGGGGTCTGGGATGGATAACCCTAGGCAGGTGTTTCCCACATTTGTTTGCCAATGAGTAGAAATGGTTCCGCGCTTTATCCCTGGCAATCAGGGAGTGCGCGTCTAGGAGCTGGAGTAGGTCCCTGCGGGCGTTGGAAAGCTGAACAAAAACAGCAGGATCTAGATCCTTTTTGTGAAGGGGTTCGAGGTCCGCAATGGTAGTAAGGAGTCTGCGGTATGTCATGGGCTCGGGCCTTTTTAAGGCGAGAACCGTGTTGTATAAGGGTACCCCGGAGCACACATTTGAGTGTGTCCCATTGGTTCATAGGGGAGGTAGTGTCAGCGGAATGGTCACCTATAAAATCCTTAATGGCTTTAGAGACATCCGCCAAACACACGGAGTCCCGCAGCAGGTTGTCGTTAAGTCTCCAGCTCGCTCCCCGACGGGTAGCAGGGGGGCGGACCAGAGACAGGTAGACGGGGGCATGGTCGGACCACAGAAAGTTACCGATCGACGTTTGGAGGGGCGTGTCTAGTAGTGATTGTGATATGAGAAAGTGGTCCAATCTACTGTAGGAGTTATGTGCAATTGAGAAGTAACTGTAATCCCTTTCCGTGGGATGCTGGATTCGCCAGGCATCCACCATATGGGATGAATGTAAAAGTGATTTAATGCGTGTCAAGGTGGAATAAGGAACGGAAGACTTACCCGAGGATGTGTCTGCAGATGGGGAGAGGGCAATATTGAGATCACCGCCAATAATGAAAGCTGACCCTCCAAAGGAGGATAGTCTGGTGAGGACCGAGGAGAGGAACCGAGCCTGACCCACATTCGGCACGTAGATGTAAGCCACTGTGAAGAGAAAATCATTTAGTTTCAGTTTCAAAAACAAATACCGACCCGAGTCATCTATGAGAGAGTCTAGAACCTCCGGAGTAAAAGATTTATGAAAGGCAACAGATACCCCTTTAGATTTGGCCTGAGGATTAACACTGTGAAACCATTGCGAGTAATACCTATTGCGCAGGGCTGGAATAGCTCCCGCGCGAAAGTGTGTTTCTTGAAGCAGCAGAATTTTCGCACGCTTCTTGTGAAAATGGTAGAGTGTCTGGCTCCGCTTCTCAGGCGTGTTGAAACCTCTACAATTAAAGGAGGCAAAGGTTATGGAGCCGTCACTAGCCATGGGGGGGTCGCAGGGGGGAGCTCAGAATCAGCATGATAAGTGTCACCATGGGCGAACCCTGTTGGGGTAGGGAACGGGAATAGAGGTAGGGTAGGGGGGGCAGGGGGAGAGGCAAAGGGTGGAAGGGTACAGGCAGAGAGAAGACGGAGGGAAGAAAAAAGGTAAGAAGAGAGAGAAAAGACAGTATAACAACCTTGTAGAGGGAGTAGCAAGAATTATAGGCATGGACACCCGCTCCCGGTAAAATAGACAGGGATACACGAAATACAATAGCTGTAAACATCAATCGTGGGAGACAGGCCCAAGAGGTCATGTAAAATTTCTGCCCCTGTTTAACAGGGGCGTTTAAGTACAATTTTTGATGCAATGCTTTGCAGCAGGGCTAATTCCTGCAATAAAACTAGAGTATATGGCAGAGGTTGCAGTGTGATGGCACCAGCACCAGTGCCTAAGGCCCAATTTTTCTGCCCCTGTTTAAAAGGGGCGTTTAAGTACAATTTTTGATGCAATGCTTTGCAGCAGGGCTAATTCCTGCAATAAAACTAGAGTATATGGCAGAGGTTGCAGTGTGATGGCACCAGTGCCTAAGGCCCAATTTTTCTGCCCCTGTTTAACAGGGACATGTAATTACAATTCTTGATATAATATTAATATTTCACAGGAGGGCCCCTTCCTGTGCCCACCGAGAGTAACGGTGAGGACTTATAGTGTTGTGGCACCAGCACCACAACCACCAAAGGTCAATTTTTCTACCACTGTTCAACAATGGCATGTAATTACAATTCTTGATATAATCGCTCACAGCAGGGCGCTCCATCGCCCACCAAGAGTCACTTTCAGGGCTTACAATGTTGTGGCAAAACCAACACCTTGTTCCGCCATTTCTGCAGAGCATATAGGGCAGGCCCCTACTTACTAACATCCAACTTACAAACATCAGACAGCAGCAAGTGAGATGAAAAAAGATGGACGACAAAACAAATTATACAGGGGTGATAACCCTTCCCTATGTTTTCCAAAAAGCTTAAAAATAGTATTTTTTGACTGGAGCTACACTTTAAAAATGTACCAGTTGAAAATTACAAACAGATTCAACTTAACACAACAAATCTACACAGTCCCTGTCTTGTTTGCACCGCCTGTATACCGCTGTTCTGAGTATATAGGGCCTGGGGGCCACACGCATTTCCTTTTTTTAATATGGGTACGGGGTTCCCCTTAATATGCGTACAAGACCCAAATAGGCTGGTAATGGGCAGGGAGGGCTACCCATGCCATTTTTCTGAATGATTTTCAACCATATTGCAGGAACCAGATATAACATTAAAACCGCAAGCAGTTTTAAATGGAGTTATTTCCGTTTAATGTCATTTTGTGCAGGGACTGTTCTAAACACGGGAAACACGTGGCACTTCACAGGCATACTACAGACACCCCCCAGGCACCATATTTAAAGGAATATTTCACTTTTTTTTTTCACTTTAATCGTCATTAAAATCAGTGCTCCCGCCAAAACGGCCGTTTTTAAAACCTTTTTTTGCATTGACCCATGTCCCCTGAGGCAGGAGTCAGGTCCCCAAAAACTTTTTAGGATAGTATCTTGCATATTAGCCGTTAAAATTAGCACTTTCCATTTCGAACGTTCGAGTCCCATAGACTTCAATGGGGTTCTAACGTTCGTTTCGAACGCGGGGTCCGTTCGAAAGTTCTGGTGCGAACCGAACCGGGGGGTGTTCGGCTCATCCCTAGTGGCATCAATGGGCTTACTGACTGGGGATTCTATCTTGTTGCATTTGAGGCTACATCACACATGTGATCAGAGAAGATGGAAGCTGGAGGCAGGTTCATATTTCCCTCGGTCGGAAGCATGACCATGATGTCCTTTGTATGCCAGGTCAATACATGGGGATGAACGAATAATGTTGGGAAGTTATTTCTCTCTGTGTTCTGGATGGAGAGATCGGTTCTGGGAAGGAAGCACCCGGGTATTATTTGGGACATAGGCGAGTTTGTTTCTTTGTCCTAAAGAATACCGGTATAGCATTAGTCATGGAACTAGAGGGTTCCTTGAACCTAACCATAGATAGAGGTGCATGGAATACCCTGGGCATGATCTCTGAAATCCAGGCACCAGGGTGGAATTGTGTGGGTTTTTTCGTTGTTGTAGATTTGTATGTATGGTTAAACTCTATATTTATATAGAAGGGTCTCCCATTTGTCTATGCAAGTTGAGGGACGATTTGACGGTAAGGTCTCTGTGTACGAGTTAGAGACTTTTCTGCCAAGTCAGAGCCCTACAACACCGCTGTGCGCAAGTTTGCCGAAGCCCGACCCATATTTGCAGTAAAAGATTATAGGAGGTGGGGAGCGGGGTGCATAATGGGAGGGGACACACATGTATGTATAAATTATGGTAATAAGTGGATTTATGTTATGGTATAGTGTGACCTATGTGTATTGTAGGCTAGTAATATGGGCAAGAAAGGCCCTCATCGAAACTCAGTAGTTGAGAGCTGGGTGACGTGTTGCTCTGAATGTATGCTGGTGAATGGTGGGTGAATGGACATCCCTTGCCTGTACTGCATCCCGTCCTGAAGATACCGGAAAGGAGAAGATACCAAAAATACAGAATGGTGACATGGAAGCTGTCGCTGAAGAATGATGGTGGTGTGTCACTCAGTGGCAAAGCGGCACGTGTTGGGAAGCACCACATGGTAAAGCAATTATGGATTGTTCCATAGGACCTGTTTTTGCACATGTTGAAGAACACAACACGGTAGGACCATTATGGACTGTTCCATGGGAGCTGTTTCTGAAGCACATGTTGAAAACCACAACATGTTACACAGCTAAGGACTGTTCCATAGGTACTGGTTCGGAAACACATGTTGGGGAGCCACACACGTTAAGACAGTTATGGACTGTTTAATAGGAGCCGTGACTGAAGAAGGGTGGTATGCGCCTTTTAGGCGCAAGGCGGCATATGTTGGATTGAATTCATATAATACTTCTGGTATTTGTTTATGATTGAGATAGCCACTTAGCCTCAGTTGAATGAAGCACATGAAAGCTTTGTAATCAGAAGAACAATAGCTTGGCTCAGACCCACCTGCTGTGATATGTGTGATTGCAGGCTTCAAAGGGAATAAGAGCTAGCAAGACGGCTCATGGTTAATAGAGACACTGATCATAGTGGACAATACAGCATGCTTCCTGAAGAATGGGCATACATGTGAAGGATTACCTCTTGGTGAAATCTATTGGATGGAAGGCAAATGGGGGTGGCTATGAGTGGGCGTGCATGTTTGAATGAAAAGGCTCACACACAGACAAGGCTCTCTCTCTGTTCGCTGCAAGAGCCTGCCATGTGTTTCTGCTGACATGATGATTCGGCCATCTCGAGGCC
Source organism: Lithobates pipiens (assembly GCF_037356315.1). NCBI lineage: Eukaryota > Metazoa > Chordata > Amphibia > Anura > Ranidae > Lithobates > Lithobates pipiens. Next base: position 460,945,373 of record NW_027507758.1, on the reverse strand, counting down.
TAATCTGGGTGATGGCTCCGGCCTAAACCTCATGGTGAAGGCCCTCTCCTGGTCTGAGCCTAGCCGATGCAGCAAAGCCTCACGGAGGACCGTGTGATAAGTATATTTCATATTCTTGTATTATATATTCTGATTGTAAGTTTTGTGATATTGTAATGTCTTTTTAATACTTTATGTTAGCTTTCCTAATTTCTTGGGAAATAAATAAGATAGTGTTTTACTAGCAGCACTGTGTGTGTTTTCATAAGTAACTTTATATCAGTGTGCCTAGTAGGGTTTTATAAACTAGATAACTATGGGAAGAGACAAGTTAATAATAGTTTGTAGAGTACATAATGTCCTTCAGGGACTCTGACAGAGAAGGGAAGAGGAGTGGAGGAAGTAGAATTGTAAGTAACACTGAAGGTGCATTGGGATAGGTAGGATGAGAGCCACTGAAGAGCACAGTCACGGAGACCAAGGGAGTAAAGTTTTTTGAGGTGGAGGGGGTGGTCAACCATGTCAAAGGCAGCTGAAAGGTCCAGAATAGTGTCCGTTGGTTTTTGCAGTTAGTAGGTCATTTGTGAATTTTAAAAGCGCAGTTTCTGTGGAGTGTTGAGGGCGAAATCCAGATTGAAGAGGATCAAGAAGGTTATTTTTAATGAGGTGGTCACTCAGTTGGTTGTAAACCCGGCGTTCAAGGAGTTTAGAGGAAAAGGGGAGCAAGGAGATAGGGCGTAGGTTGTTAAGATTGGTAGGGTCCAAGGACGGCTTTTTAAGTATGGGGGTGATCAGTGCATGTTTTAGAGCATTGGGGAAAATTTCAGAGGTGAGGGAGAGATTGAAGATGTGAGTTAGAGAGTGTAGGATAGAGTCAGGTGGTTAGGTGGGCGTTAGAAAGGAGATTAGCAGTTTTGAATAAGAGGAGTGTCAAGAGTGCCTGTTGTAATGGGGTCTTAACTGGGGGAGAAAACTGTAGAGTGGAGATTTCATCACGGATTGTATCAATCTTGTTTTTGAAGTGATTAGCAATCTCCTGGGCAGTGAGTCAGTGGGTGGAGGCGGTGGAGGACGAAGTAGAGAGTTGAAGGTAGAGAAAAGTTTACGGGGACTGGATGAAAAGGTGTTAATAAGAGTTGTAAAATAGGTCTGCTTGGCAGTTTGGAGGAAAGAGTAATATTTTTGGAGGGCAGATTTGTATTGGTTGAAGTCTTTGAGACACTCTGTCTTTTTGCCACAGACGATCAAGATCGCGACTAAGTTTTTTGAGAATTTTAGTGCCCTCTGTTTGCCAGGGTTGTAGGGTTCGAGGCCTGATTCTGCGTGTAGTGAGGGGAGCTCGTCCAGGGTGGAGGACTGGGATTTATTGTAGATGGAAGTGGCTTGGTTGGGGCAGGACAGGGAAGAGATTTTGTCATAGAGGTCGTCAGTAGCAGAATAGAGGCGAGAAGAGTTGAAGTTGCGAAAGTTTCTATGGGTGATGGTTAGGCGATTGGAGGGAAAGGTGGTGGAAGACAGGGAGAGAGAGAAACGAATAAGGTGATGGTCAGAGAGAGGAAAAGGATTATTTGAGAAGTTGCACGGAGTGCAAAGGTAGGAGAATACAAGGTCAAGGGTGTTGCCATCAGAGTGAGTAGAAACCTGTACCCACTGCTTCAGGTCAAATGAAGAGGTTAGACTAAGAAGTTTAGAAGTAGCAGGAGTGTTTTCTATTAGCATGGATGTTGAAATCACAGAGAAGGATTGTGGGAATTTCTGAAGAGAGAAAGTAGGGAAGCCAGGCAGAGAACTCATCAAGGAAAGTTGATAATGGTCCAGGGAGGCGGTAGATCACAGCAATTCTTAGGGAAGTAGGAGAGAATGGATGTATACAGTGAGCTTCAAATGATGAGAGGGAAAGAGAGGGAGGGGAGTGAATAACCTGGAAGGTGCTTTGGGGAGATAAGAGGAATCCCACTCCACCTCCCTTGCATCCATTAGGCCTAAGGGAGTGAGACCAGTGAAGGTCACCCTGGTAGAGGGAAGCAGGAGAAGGGGTATCAGATTCGTGGAGCCAGGTTTCAGTGAGAGCAAGTAAATTGAAGGAATTAGTGACAAAGAGGTCATGAACAGTGGTGAGTTTGTTGCAGACAGAGCGAGCATTCCAGAGGGCACATGTGCCATCTTCGAGAGGCGATACACTACTACTAAGATTGTGGTAAACTTGTCTGAAGATGACAAGTCCACAATAAAATCCATAGAGATCTCTCTCCAGGGACGTTTGGGAATAGGTAAGGATCTCAGAAGTCCCCAGGCTTTGGTGTTAGCCCCCTTGTTTCGTTGGCAGATAATACAAGACTGGACATAGTTCCTGCAATCCCTCCTCCAATCCGGCCACCAGAAGGAACGGTTGATCAGATCGGTAGTCATCTGGACCCCAAAATGTCCTGCCATCTTATGATCGTGAAAGGTCTGCAAAATCTGGAGTCTTACAGAAGGAGGAATGAATATCTTGCTGTGTGCCCATAGTAAACCGTGTTTCTTTTCCAAGGAGGATGCTGTAGTTTCAGAGATTTGATTGGTGGCTTGTTTAATGGCTGTTTCTAGGTCAGGCTGGATGATTTGGAGGAAGTTGTGTGGAAACAGAATAGTTGCAGGTTCAGATGGTTCTTTGGCTTCTGGAAACATTCAGGAGAGTGCGTCTGCTTTTCCATTTTTGGAACCGGGGTGGTAGGTAATGTGGAAATTGAACCTGGAGAAAAAGAGGGCCCAGCGTGCTTGTCGGGGTCTGAGATGTTTGGCAGCTCTGAGGTACTCCAGGTTCCTGTGGTCTGTGAACATCATGATGGGTTGAGACGCACCCCCCAATAGATACCTCCACTCCTCCAGGGCGAGTTTTATAGCGAGAAGTTCATGGTCTCCGACATCGTAATTCCTCTCTGGAGGACTGAGTTTCTGGGAGGTGAAGGCGACTGGGTGAAGGAGAGCCTTCGGCCACTTCTTTGAGAAAGGATTTCCCCTGCTGTGGATTCGGAGGCGTCTACCTCCAATATATAAGAAAGACTTGGCTCGGGATGCCGGAGGATAGGAGCTGATGTGAAAGTCTCTTTAATTCATCAAAAGCTTCCAGGGCTTGCTGAGACCATTGGAATTTAACTTGCTGATGGGTTAGTTGAGTAATAGGGGAAATAATCGTGGAGAATCCCTGAATAAACCTGCAATAAACGTTCATCTTTTAAGGTCTTGGAGAGGCCCAGGCAAAATTGGTATTTAAGGGCAGCCTCGTTCCAGTTAGTCTCCCCAGACCATTTCTGAAACTCTACAATATAGTCCTCTACTGGTCTATTTCCCTGGGTTAGGGAGTGCAGGATGGCTTCGGCCATAGCGGTGCATTGGGGGTCATCGTACAGTTGTGACATGGCTTCAAAAAAGGTCTCTATGGAATCGAGAAGGGAGCTCTTCTATTCCAGGAGGTTATGGGCCCAGAACTGCAGTTCGACGGATAGTAGAGAGATGATGAACCCCACCTTCACTGATTCAGAGTGGGAAGTCCTGGGCTGCAGAGCCAGGTACAGGAGGCATGCGTTTTTGAACGCCCTAAACTTCTTTCGGTTGCCCGAGTAGGGACCCTGGGTTCTGGAAGAGTCATGACTACTGCAGGTGTAGCACCGCCTTGAGCTTGCGAAGCGGAAGAGCTGCTGGCTGTAGAAGGTGAAGGATCCGATAGATTGGGAGAGATCGCCAGGTGCTGTAGATGGCCTTCAATCTGAAAGTAGCCGTTCTGAAGTCGCTGCACTGCCTGAGTGAGGGCTGCAACCTGCTGGCAGAGAGCCTCAAGGGGTGAGCCAGCTCTGTCAGCCTCTGACATGGCTGGTTTGTACTGTCAGGTACTCACCAGGCCAAAGTGCTGAGAGTGGCTTCCCTTGCAGCTGGGTGCACAGTACCCCTGAGGATGGAACAGCGGGTACAGGGCACGGAGGGGCACAGGTTGCCAGTAGGGTATGCAGTAGGTCTTCTGATGGAAGAGGTACCCATGCAGGATGGCCTGGACTTGATAGGATATAACACCCAGCTGGGGTTCTAACACCTGGAGTACAGCAACGGGAGGCTGAGGGTCAAACATCAGGAAGAGAGATCAGAGTCCGTGAGTAAGCTAGGTCATACACAGGAAGTCAGTCCGTGGAACCAAGCATCAAATACAGGGAAGAGGCAGAGACAAGTCCAGGAGGCAGGCCGAGGGTCAAACACAGGAACAGTGACAATGCAACTCTTAAACGCGGTGCGAGTATGCATCCCTGCAATGTGGAGGCAACCTCAGCCCCCGTCCAGGGCCCTGTGGTATTCCAAAGTTAATTATATCCTCCGTATGGAGGAATTGACTGCCACTCTCCACAATATGGAAGAAACGTTTTGTGAGAAATGGAGGCCTTGGAGGTATTTCACTGGTACCACAGACTACCTACAGGAGATGGTGTCTGCTGCCGACTTGGTGACCGACTAGCTGCCCCTGCAAATGCATGTTGAGACGGGTGTGGGGTCCTATCCCTGTAAGAGCTGACAATCTCCCGTGGGTCCCCCTGATGCTCACTCCCCCTCCCCTGCCTCCCCCACCCTCCCCCCCTTTTTTTTCCCCTTCTTTCTCTCTCTTCACCTCTTCTCTTCTTTCTCTGTCCATCTCTCGGCCTGCCAAGCATCGTTCTAGTGGGACCGTGGTGTACTCTGCGGGCCCACAGTGACAACATGGACATCGCAAGGCCGATGTTTGCTGATGTTCACGGGAGGGGTGTCGTGTGGTCCACACGCACCTCCCCTGGCTTCTTACTCTAAGAACAAAGGATGGTATTATCCGTCCCTGCAGACTAACACATACAAATGTCACTTCTATACAGGGGTGGACTGACAACTCATGGAGCCCCCGGGAAATAGGAGATTATGGGGCCCCCAGGCAATCCGAGATTATGGGGCCACATAGTATACACACACACACACAGTATACAATCACACAGTATACACATAGATGTACACACAGTATACACAGACATGTTTCTATTGGCTGAGAAGGTAATGGAGAGGTGGGGCAGCTATAATCTTGGGATTTTTAGACCAAAAGGATGTCGGTAAGGGACATTTCAGAGACAGATGTAAAAAAAACACAGATTTTTACATACTGTCCCTGGTTTTACTGAGGCTGGCAACCCTGATGGGGCCCCCTAGTGGCTCGGCCCTCGGGCAGTGCCCTAGTGGCCCAATGGTCAGTCCACCCCTGCTTCTATATGCTACTGTTCCAGAACACGATTACTTGTTTCTACTGTCTGTTCACGGTAATGAAGTGTATGGCCAGATATTACATGTGATTGTTTTGTTTACTGTGTTTGCCTTGCACTGAAAATTGAATGAAAGAATAAAAAAAAAAACACAGGAACAGCAGAGAAGGAGATCCGAGAAGCAAGCCAAAGGTCAATCACAGGAGAGGTCCAAGAGTAGTCAGGTACAATCCAGGTCACAACGGATGGGCTCAGGAAACAAGGCACAGGAACACAGGAACACAGGAGCTGATAAGACAAACCAGCAAAGACACAGAGCACATTGATGCCTTTTATAGGCCTGTCAGGCCAATCAGCTGGTGCGCATAGCCGTGCGCATGCACGCACGATGTTGTATTGTATCGTGCATATGCGTGCGCCAGGCCGTGGAACTGTGTGTGTGCAGACCTGCTAATTTGTGCACCCGTATGCGTAAACCTGCCGTGTGTGCCGTTGCGCCATTCTTCCCCGCAGGCACACGGGGAAGCACCGACGTTGAAGTCTGGTAATTCTCTGACACACACCCAGCAATCGTTTGCTGCAGGGCGGGTGTAATTGCTCCTCCAGTGTGAGTGACTATAATGAGAGTGGCTGCGACCGGAGTGATGATGACAAGATGAAGATCTTGAGCGACTTCTCCTAGATCTCCCATAGCTCAAAGTATGGCTGGAGCATACATGGAGCATACATGCTGGGCACCTATTACCTCATGAGGGTGGTCTGTTTGGGCAGTGGCCTCCATTAAGACAGTGCAACAGGAAGACAGTATATAATGACGAGCAAAACAGTATAAAATTGCAAAGCAGTCAAGGAGAAAACAATGGTTACAAAGTAGCCATAAAAACAGATGTGGAACTTACCTGAGACTGAGGGCAGACTGAGGGCTGAGGGCAGCAAGGAACACCAAGAATAACCTCCTGGAATATGCCTGTAACCATCAGAAACAAACTGGCAGGTTACAGGCCTTTTTAAACTCACCACCGCCGTTGCAGCGGAAATGACGTCACCGTGTGGAAGTTATAAGCTAACAGTACAGATGTACTCCTGTCAGAGTTTTTAGAGAGTTGTATCTTAGAAAGACATTACATTTTCACATTACACCAGCTATTCATGACTAGGGTTCCTCCAGCGGTTGCTAGAGGTTTCTTAAACTTGGGCTGATTGATCTAACTTGATGATTCTAGGGTCAACACCACTTAGTAGAGCGAACTGCATGACACGAATAATCCTTTTGGTTGTCTATAGGGTGGCATTCTGACTACTGGATAAGGGGTATTTTTCCCAATGATCACCAATAGTTTCGTTTTAACAGGGGTTCCTCCAAAGAAAAAAGGTTAAGAAGGGCTGCATAACACTTATCCCCTATATGCCTTTCTGAAGATAATTTCTAGACCTCCCCATGAATACGTATTGAGCCTGCTCCATGTTATTGTACTGTTTGGAATTCCTAGGTGACCACGCCATACCTTTTTGTGCCTGTAAAGTCAGCATTGATGTAAGTGTTCTACTTTTTAATAAAACTTGTGGAATAATGGTTTTACACTAAGTGGAGGCCTTTTTTCTTTTATGAACTGTGGAGCCCAAGATTCAACTCAGTGGTGAGAAGTTGTGGTATACTGTGGTTACAAACCTCCTGTGACTGTTCCTCAGAGCATCAATACACAGTTTCATCTTCATGCTTTTTTGACTATTGCCGTTGGCAATAGAGTCCACGCATTCCGGTAGAATTATGTACTCTCCCCTCTGGGTGGTGGATGCACAGACCCGAGTGACTCCTTCAGTTGACAGTGGTTAACCTTTATCCATACTAAGTGGATTTCTACTTTCAAACTTCCTTACTTCGAACTGTTTGAATGCATAGTGGCTGCCTTGCACTCTCAGTTCTAGTTTTCATATGTGGACTTTTCAATATATATTTTTTAATGGTTGCTTGTAGCGCTATGCACTTTATTATTATTGGTATATTGTAACATTACTCATCGATTTGCATATTCGCACATTGCATTTTCATGCACATGTAATATGGTTTATGTTCATATTTGCATATTTGAACATTGCTATTGTTTTTGCTTGTTTTGCACATGCAATATGGTTTATGTTCAGCGCTGCACTTTTAGAATTTATCCCTTGTATACATGTGGCTGTTGGCTGGGGAAAGCCTCGGCTATCTATAATTGGCAGTATATAGTGACGGCTTCGTGGTGGGATAACTCAGGTGAGCCTGAGCTCATCCCTTTTCAGAACTCAACATATAGTATATCCATCATACAATTCAAGCTAATTGGAAAAGAACATCTCAGATTCAGTCCCTATGTGGTTACGCTACCACCCCATACAACTATTGTATACAAAGATAAAGAAAACTTTATAACTCCAGCCATGATTTCTGTGTCTGTGGAGCTGATTAGAAGCCACGGGAAATGCTGTTCTTACCATACAACTGTAAAACATTATATTTCTTTTTGTCCATTTGAAACGTGAAGGTTCTGAAAAAGTCATTCAGTTGTTAGCAAGTTGTTATTATAAAAGTATGGTAACTACTTCCTATATCTTTGTTAATTTCTGCAATTTTTTTGTTCAATTTAGTTTTTTTGTTTTTTCTTTTCTTTTCTTTATGTTAAATGTAGCTGTTGGCGTGCTGCTCTGTTTTGCAGAAAACTATTCAAGTGACAATCATCAAGCCCCAGCACATCTGGCTAATAATGACAAAGCTTGCTTTATTGTATATATTGTCAACCAAGTTTTTGAAGACAAAATTAATGTATTCATTGAATCAGACAAAAGACAGCTTCATTTCAGGAAAGTGAGCAATTTGAAGCAAGTTGTCAGCTTGTCTCTTTATTTGGCCGTCCATAGACAATTAGACTAGACAGCTGAAGGTAATAATAACAACTTTGTTAGTCAATACAAGGGAGAATTGTGTGCCCTTCTGACAAATTTTGCCTTCGCTGCAGAATGGTCAGCTCCAGCAAAAAGATCCCTCCTGAATGCAGCCATGTGAAACAAGTTGTGTAAGTTCAAGGAGTTCATGTTGTTTGACATGACCATTTGCTGTTTTGGCCTTTCTGTGTATTTCCCAGTTCAGGGCTTTTACGTATCTGATGTTAGTAAATATTAGAGCAATGTCAAGACATAGGCAGACTGAGAAACTAGACTCGAAGAAACAAGTTATACTTCTGAAAGCTTAAAGTGGTTGTAAACCCTTACAAACCACTTTGACCTACAGGTAAGCCTAGATTAAGGCTTACCTGTAGGTCCAAGAAATATCTCCCAAACCTATACGGTTTAGGAGATATTTGCCCGAAGACGGGCACCGCTATCTACGGTGCATGCGCCGTAGACAGCGGCGCGCAGGCGCACTGAGCGGGGCACCGTCGATGATGGCAATGCCACGAGTCTCGGCTCCCGTGCGCACGCATGGGAGTGACGTCATCGCTGCTCCGGCGAATCACAGGGCCAGAGCAGCGAGACCCATGGAGACCCACCAAGAAGATGGACGCTCGGAACTACAGGGGACTTCGCTGGCTCCTGTGTCAGGTAAGTGACACATAATGGACTACTATGCGATGCATAGTAGTCCATTATGCTTCGCCTTTACAGGGAATGAAAGAGGAAGTAAACTCATCAGGGTTTACTTCCTCTTTAACTTCAGCCAAAACTTTTGTGGAGTGTGTGCAAGAGTTAGGAAGAGATTGTTGGACAGCCGAGCGTCTGATTTTTGTCAAAAGGGAGTGTGCCAGGATCTTGTCTTGCATACTAAAGTTACACAAATTGTCGTGCCACATTAATGTATTGACGTACTACGGGGAATTTCAGCTCTTGAGCGCCACCCTTTGGGCTCCTTCTGCTAATTTCGTGTTTGGTGAGCATTGATTCCGGGCATGCGTGTTTGTACTTTTGACTTTTGTGTGACGGATTCGTGTACTGACCATATGAAAATCTGACGTGGAGTTGTCGTATGACAAAAATTTACTAGCCTGTCATCCAACATTTGTTGGCCGAAAACTGGAAAACAATTGTTGAAAGGAGCTTACTAATGGGTAAGAACTTCGAACAACAGCCTGTCAAATGACAATCCCTGTCTCATTTTTAAACTGTGTGTACAAGGCTTAAGACCCCATACACACTATTAGATTTTTCTGAAGATTTTTGTCTTCAGATTTACCAAAACCATGTAGTTTAAGGGCCTGTCTGATTGCATACAAATTGAAACTCTTAAGGTTTGACCTCATATTATATGGTTTTGGTAAATCTGAAGAAAATCTAATAGTGTGTATGGGGTCCTAGAAACTCTGTCATATTTTTATTGTGGACAGGGTATAAGAAGTAGAGATGAGCTCAGGCACGTTTGCATACTAGCTGAATCCCACCAGGAAGTAGTCGCTGCAGATAATAATAAGAAGCTGAGGTATCACCCACCCCACAGCCCCAATATAAGGGGCATGCCTTGTCTGCTTATGATTGGCAATCTGCAGTGACAGCTTCCTGGCGGGATACATCAGGCAGGGTCCGACTAGTATCCAAAACAGACAAAAGAAAACCACTGCACTCAACCCAGTCTCCAATGCAGGTAAACAAGATACACCAGTGCTCAGACAACCAACGCTTTAGGCAAGGTTCAAGCAATGACTGTCAAGCAAAAGTTGACACACCACAAGAACTAATAGAAGTGTGAAGGTGTTATTTGAACATATGGTTAAAATCCCCAAAAAATCAGAAAAGCTTATGGGTTTCAGCCTTGCGGGCTTAGCCATAGCATATGATCATATAATTTTAACTAATGCTGCTAGACTGAAACACCTGAGCGGGTCTGAGTTTTTTTTTTTTTTTGGATTATAACCCTCTGTTCCAATATTAGATCCTGCCATGTGACAACTTTTGCTAGTATCCGAACATGCCCAAGCTCATTCCTGATCACAAGTACAGGAATTGATGAGGTCCAGAGACAGTACCAACAACACATTTGTAGCGCTAGCACAGCCAGGCACAAGGATTTCCCACTCATTTCAAAGTCAAGAAACAGTCATTGCAGCTATGTTTGTTTGTTTTGTTTTGTTTTTTGTGTTTTTTTATTAGGGGAATTGAACATGGACAGGGAAGGGATAATATGGGATGTCCATTTGATCAGCAGAACTTGTGAGGGACTAGAACTATGTCTTAAATAGGGTCCTGTCTGCACCCGGGCCCTGACTGGGGAGCTCCCTGAAAGGCCACAACAGCCTAACACTTCATCTTCAGCTTACACCCAAACTCTCCTCCCCAGTCCCCCTGCCAATCCAAGTTGGGGATTGATCAGGCCTCTCAGAATACTCCAGGCAGCTCTACCTTACTTCCTGTCAGGGCTGGCTTAGCCCTTCCTCCTCTGGGCTGGTCGCTCAGCTGTCGGCTAATTGCTAGCTCTCTTCTCTCTCTTCAGTTACCAGCTGTTTCCGATGATGCTCGTCTGGCCTGCCTATATATAAGTCTTCCAGCTCATTTCTCCTTTGCCTTGACGTTTGGTCACATCTCTAGGAACCATCTCCTGCTGTTGTTTCAAGACTGGCTTGCTAACTTCCCTCCTGGCTTCCATCCTGCTTGCAGTTGCTCTCCGTGGATCCCTGACATCTGGACTGGCTGATTACCCGATCTGGCTTATGAACTTTGGACTGGCTGACTACCCGATCTGGCTATTGGACTCTGGCTTGCTTGACTACGCTTTTTCCTATTTATCTTTTTATTAATAAACAAGTGTGATTAGATTGTACTTCTGTCTCTGTCTGTTTCATGGTTCCTGACAGTACGTGAAGGCCATGAATTCAGAAAATACAGTCAATCCACTTGTTGGTAATATTTTTTCCAGATTTGATGAGCAAGATCACCGCATGGATCAGTTTGCCTTGGTGTTACAAACGCTCCTGAGTCACACGGCTCACCTGGAATCCCCCACGGTGGCTGCTCCGGTACAACCTGAGTCACAGGCCGTCCCTGCTGCTGCGCCAGTCTCTGTGCAGGCATCTGCCTCAAGTATTACCTCTATAAGAGGTATGTCTGGTTCTGCTCCGCTTCCCCAGCGATTTGGGGGCGATCCAGTTCAATGCAGAGGGTTTCTCAATCAGGTTGAGATATACTTCGAAATGCTGCCCCAGGCGTTTCCCACAGACAGAAGCAAAGTAGGTTTCGTGATATCTTTGCTTTCTGAGAGAGCCTTGGCCTGGGCTAGCCCTCTATGGGAGACGCAAAAACCTGTTGTGTTGAGTTACCCTCAGTTTGTGGCCTTCTTTTAAAGGGTTTTTGACGTTCCCGCTTCTGCTGCCAAGTGCCTCATGTCCATCAAACAGAGTACGAGAACTGTTGCCGACTACGCCATTGAATTCCGTACTCTGGCCGCAGAGGTTGCTTGGAACAATGAGGCCCTCGTGGCTGCTTTTTCTCATGGTCTTTCGGATTCCATCAAGGATGAGATAGCAGCCCGAGATATACCCACTGAGCTGCAGAGCTTGATCTCGTTTGCCATCCTCATTGACTCCAGACTCAGAGAAAGACTTTCTCTTAAGGAGCGCTTGCGGAAGGCTCCTGTACGTTTGCCTCCGAGCTTTGTAGTACCACCCATGCCTCCCACACCTCCCATGCCTCCTGGTACCGAGTTGGTCAGTGAAGATGAACCCATGCACCTGGGCTTCACGCGTCTCTCTGCGGATGAGAGAGCCTTTAGAAGGAGGGAGAGTTTGTGCCTTTTATTGTGGCCAAGCATGTCACTTTTTGAAGTCTTGTCCTACCCGTCCAGGGAACGCCCGAACCTTGGGGTCCTGTCATGGACAGACCTTAGGTGGTGTTGTTTCGTCCCCAGTTATCCAGAAGAATAAGCCCCTGGTTTTGGTCACTCTTTCTTGGGCTGAGCCGTCCATCGAGATACAGGTGCTAATCGACTCTGGGGCTGCAGGCCTATTCATTGATGCTGCATTTGTTTTACAGCGCTCGATTCCGCTGCAGCTGCGTGACACTCCACTTGCCATTGAGGCTCTTGATGGGAGACCTCTACAGTCTGCCCATGTGACTCATGAGACGGTTCCGTAGTCCATGGCCGTAGGGGCTCTTCTCCATGAGATAATCCAATTCCAAGTTATTTCCTCACCCAGATTTCCGCTGGTTATTGGTTATCCTTGGTTACAGACGCACATCCCCTCTTTTGATTGGCTCCGTTCTGAGGTTCTCTCCTGGTCACCACAATGCAGTGAGACATGCTTCCTGAAGGTATCCAAGGTCCTGTGCACCGCTTCACTCCCCTCCCTGCCAGAGGAGTACTGTGATTATGTCTTTGATAAAGGTCAAGCCGGTAGTTTGCCTCCACACCGCTCTTATGATTGCGCAATTGACCTTCAACCTGGTGCCATACCTCCTCGTGGCCGGGTTTACCCTTTGTCGGTCCTGGAGGATAAGGCCATGGAGGAGTATGTTGCTAACGCACTTTCTCGAGGTTTCATCCACAAATCCTCGTCTCCTGCTGGTCCTGGTTTCTTCTTTGTGAAAAAGAAGAGTGGTGAACTGAGACCTTGTATAGATTATAGGAGTCTCAATCGTGTCACGATTAAGAATGCCTACCCGATTCCATTGATTACTGAGTTATTTGACCACCTCAAGGGAGCAACGGTTTTCACAAAGCTTGACCTGAGAGGGGCATACAATCTCGTGCGCATTAAGGAGGGTGACGAGTGGAAAACTGCGTTTAATACCAGAACAGGCCATTATGAATACCTGGTAATGCTTTTTTGTCCTTTGTAACGCCCCGGCAGTTTTCCAGGAATTTATGAACGATGTCCTCTGAGATTTGTTGCAGTTGTGTGTGGTGGTCTATCTCGATGATATACTCATATTTTCCAAGTCCCTGGAGAGCCACCACACAGATGTCTGTCGTGTACTTCAGAAACTAAGAGAGAACAATCTCTATTGTAAACTGGAGAAGTGCGAGTTCCATCGTGAACAGGTTACATTCCTGGGCTATGTCATTTCCACTGCTGGTTTTTCAATGGACCCAGAGAAACTTTCAGTAGTCCTACAGTGGCCTCGACCCGTGGGTTTACGTCCTCTGCAGCGTTTCCTGGGCTTTGCCAATTACTATCGGAAGTTTATTCGTAACTTCTCGTCTCTGGTCAAGCCTCCGACTGATATGACCAGAAAGAACAGTAACCCACAGAGTTGGTCTTCGGAGTCCATTAAGGCCTTTGAGACTCTCAAGACTGCCTTTGTTTCTGCTCCTGTGTTGGCACATCCTGATCCTACGTTGCCTTTTATCCTAGAAGTTGATGCTTCTGAGACTGGAGTTGGCGCCCTTCTGTCTCAACGTCCTAACTCTGAGAGCGCTATGCATCCGTGTGGCTACTTTTCCAAGAAATTGTCACCTGCTGAGTGCAATTATGAGATTGGTGACAGAGAGCTGTTGGCGATCATTTTGGCCCTGAAAGAATGGAGACATCTCCTTGAAGGTACCACTGGGCCCGTTCTTATTCTTACTGACCATAAGAATCTTACATTCTTGTCTGAGGCCGCGTACACACGCGGGGACTGTTCGGCCAACTTTGTCCGCTGAACAGTGTTTCGGCGGACAGTCCGCCCGTGTGTGGGCTTTCAGCGGACAGTTTCAGCGAACAGTCCGCTGAACAAGGTTTTTCGGAAATTCCGAAAAACTGTCCGCTGAAACTTTGTTTCAGCGAACAGTCCCCTCGTGTGTAGGCTTGTTCGTCAAACTAAGTTCCGCGCATGCTCAGAAAGGATTTACACGCCGAAAGTTATAATGCAGTGTATAGGACGTCGTATTTTTCGTCCCGTCGTACGTGCCGTTCACGTCATCGCGCACGGTTTCAGCAAACTGTTCGTTCGTCGTGTGTGGCCATGTCCGTCCATGCTAATTTTGAGCGGACTGTTTGCTGAAACTGTTTGACGGACAAAGTTGGGCGAACAGTCCCCGCGTGTGTATGCGGCCTGAGGCTAAGCGACTCTCTCCCAGAAGGGCGCGATGGGCTCTTTTCTTGTCAAGATTTAATTACATTGTCTCATTCTTACCCGGTACTAAGAATGTAAGGGCAGATGCCTTGTCATGACAATTTTCCTCCACTTCCAAGTCAGAGTCGGTTCCGGTTATTATGATTCCTCCTGATCGTATCTTAGCTATGGTTCGCACCAGTCTTCTCCTTTTGGGTGACAAGATTCTTGCTGCTCAGGTCCATGCTCCTCCTGATAAACCTTGTGACTGCTGCTTTGTCCCAGAGAGTCTCCGTACTGCAGTACTCCAGACTTATTCTCCCAAGGCAGCTGGCCATCCTGGGAAGAATCAACTCATTTGGACCATCTCCCAACAATTCTGGTGGCCTAGTCTACGAGCTGATGTTACTGCTTTTGTAGCTGCCTGTCCCGTGTGTGCTCAGAGCAAGACTCCATGACACCTGCCAGTGGGCCTCCTACAACCCATACCCAATGAAGAGAGGCCCTGGACTCACCTGTCTATGGATTTCATTGTGGAATTGCCCAACTCCCAAGGCAACACTGTTATCCTTATGGTGGTGGACCGGTTCTCAAAGATGTGTCATTGTATTCCACTTAAGTCAGTTTGTCTCCCGGTTCTGGCGAGCCTTTTGTGCACAGTTGGGAATCCAACTTGCGTTCTCTTCTGCGGATCACCCGCAGTCTAATGGGGCCGCAGAACGAGCCAATCAGTCCTTGGAGCAATTCCTACGTTGCTATATTTCTGACCATAACAACTGGTCTGACCTATTACCTTTGGCAGAGTTTGCTCACAACAGTGCCTTGAATTCTGCCTCCCGATTGTCTCCATTTATGGCGAATTATGGTTTCCAACCTTTCATGCTGCCTGACTCGTTTGTTCCTCAGAGTATTCCTATGTTAGAGGAGCATCTCCGTGGTCTTCTGTCCACTTGGGTGCAAGTTCAGGAGGCTTTGCGTCATGCTAATGATAGGCACAGACTCCATGCTGACCGCAGACGCCTGCCAGCGCCTTCCTACCAGGTTGGGGACAGGGTCTGGCTGTCATCTCGCAACCTCTGGCTTTGTGTTCCCTCACTGAAGTTTGCACCTCGGTTTATTGGGCCTTTCCGTATCCTTCGCAGGATTAACCCAGTAGCTTACGCGTTGGAACTTCCTCCTAGTATGCGCATCTCTAATGTGTTTCATGTCTCCTTATTGAAACCATTGGTTTGTAACCGATTTACCACCTCTGTGCCACGTCCTCACCCTATTCAGGTTGAGAACCATGAGGAGTATGAGGTACAATCCATTGTTGACTCCCGTAGGTTCCGTGGGCGCATACAGTATCTGGTGCATTGGAAGGGGTACGGTCCGGAGAAACGCTCCTGGGTTTCATACTCTGACGTACATGCCCCTGTCCTCCTCCGCGAGTTCCATAGACAGTTTCCCCTCAAGCCCGGTGGCCCTCCGAGGGAGAGGGGTCATTGAGGGGAGGGTACTGTCAGGGCTGGCTTAGCCCTTCCTCCCCTCCTCTGGGCTGACCGCTCAGCGGTCGGCTATTTGCCAGCTCTCTTCTCTCTCTTCAGTTACCAGCTGTTTCCGATGATGTTCATCTGGCCTGCCTATAAATAAGTCTTCCAGCTCATTTCTCCTTTGCCTTGACGTTTGGTCACATCTCTAGGAACCATCTCCTGCTGTTGTTTCAAGACTGGCTTGCTAATTTCCCTCCTGGCTTCCATCCTGCTTGCAGTTGCTCTCCATGGATCCCTGACGTCTGGACTGGCTGATTACCCGATCTGGCTTATGAACTTTGGACTGGCTGACTACCCGATCTGGCTACTGGACTCTGGCTTGCTTGACTACGCTTTTTCCTATTTATCTTTTTATTTTTATGAATAAACAAGTGTGATTAGGTTGTACTTCTGTCTCTGTCTGTTTCATGGTTCCTGACACTTCCCCTCATATTCTTCTAGAAGGTTCCAGTACATTCTAGAATTAGAGGGGAAGTCTCAGTGATGCTGCCTGTGAAACATCCAGCTCTCCCTGGATCTCTGGCCAACCCAGAAAAAAAACACAGAGAGGCTTGACTCCCAGCCAAGCCTGCACAAATTTACCTACACTAAACAAAAATATCTATTTACAGTCCTAGCACACTAGAGGGTGCTACACATTTATGTAGTGGGAAAGGGGTTGGAAGCTCTATCCAGTTTTGTTCTTTCCATTTCATTTCCCTCTCACATGGTTACTGCCAAGACACAATCAGGGGTCTGAGACGTGTTTTGGAACTCACCTCACCCCCCATCAAAACCAGGCAAGGGCTTTCAGACTGCCTCATACGCAAGTGAAAATTGTGTCATAGCGTTCCACAAGCAATACCAGCTGTCACCCCATAAAGGTGAATACAGTTGCACCGAATCCAGATTTACAGTGCAATGATGGGGAATTTGAGTGTCAAATCCCCTCTGATACAGGCATATTCCCTCCAAATTCATTACCTAGTTTCGAAGTGAGGTAAAAACATACCTCAACAGCCTAGTTTTGCCGTCTAGCAGTGCCCTTGTGAAAGGGTCTTATAATGCATATCATTGCACATTATAGAGAACATCAACACACCTTAGTGAGCACTGACTAATGCATTGATGTTTATCCTAATGTTGATGAGCATTGATGCACATTTTAACACTTTTTTTTTTATGCATTTCTAATAATTTCTATGGAAAAAGCATTGTGGAAAAACACAAAGGTGTGAATACAGCCATCATGTTTTACTTTTGTTTTCTGAAAATCGCTAATCAATATAAACTACAAGCTGGTTTATAGAAAAGAGGCTTCAATAATACTAAATCAGGAAACAAGCTGGAACCCGTTCGCCAAACTGTGAACAGCCTTATGTTCAACCCGAACCTGAAGTTCACCCCTGCCTGCCTGCCAATTTAAAGTGCATCTTTAGGCAACTTTTATTTTTTTTATAGTTTTGGACAGCGTGGGAAAGGATCAGACCCTCTGTTAAGTTTTATTGCTGTCTCTGTCTTCATTGGGGAGATTTTCCCCTATATCTGTTCTGGTGACTATTAGGGATGAGCCCGATGTTACGTTCGACTCGAACATTGGGCGTTCGTCTCTTCGCCGAACAATTTGGGGTGTTCGCGGCAAAACCGAACGCCCTTTAAAAGTTTATGGGGGAAATCAAAAGTGCTAATTTTAAAGGCTTATATGCATGGTATTCTCACAAAAAGTGTTTGGGGACCTGGGTCCTCCCCCAGGGGACATGTATCAATGCAAAAAAAGTTTTAAAAACTGAAGTTTTTCGGGAGCAGTGATTTTAATAATGCTCAAAGTGAAACAATAAAAGTGAAATATTCCTTTTAAATTTCTTACCTGGGGGGTGTCTATAGTACGTCTGTAAAGTGGAGCATGTTTCTTGTGTCCAGTCCGAGAGCAAAATTACATTTATAAGGGAAATTGCGGCTATAATGAATTGTCGGTCCCGGCCATAGACATAAAAGTCATTGAAAAAAACGGCAGGGGAACCCTGAACCAAAATAAAATAAAAATAAAAAAATGCGTGGGGTCCCCCCAAATTCCATACCAGGCCCTTCAGGTCTGGTATGGATATTAAAGGGGAACCCTGTACCAAAAGTTTTAAAAAAATGGCATGGGGTCCCCCCAAAAATCCATACCAGACCCTTATCCGAGCATGCAACCTGGTACCCCTACCATTTCAAGTGTGAAAATGTAAAAAAAAAATAAAAAAAACAATACGCGGCTTGGGACAAGTCCTTTATTAAAAAAAGAAATAAGTGTCCCAGACCGAAAAGAGAAAAAAAAGCCGCACTCCCCCACTAGGGATGAGCTTCGAGTTCGAGTCGAACTCATGTTCTACTCGAACATTGCCTGTTCGCCTGTTCAGCGAACAGTGAACAATTTGGGCTGTTCGCAGCAAATTCGAAAAGCCGGAACATCCTATACAAGTCTATGGGAGAAATCTAAAGTGCTAATTTTAAAGGGTAATATGCAGGTTACTGTCCTAAAAAGTGTTTGGGGACCCGGGTCCTGCCCCAGAGGACATGGATCAATGCAAAAAAAAGTTTTAAAAACGGCCGTTTTTTCAGGAGCAGTGATTTTAATAATGATTAAAGTGAAACAATAAAAGTGTATAGTGATGGACGAACTTCCGACGGGACGTTTCGCGAACGCGAAACGCGAACGGACACAAACGTTCGCGAAAACGACCGTTCGCCGCGGGCTCCATTGACTTCAATGGGAGGCGAATTTCGCAAACCTTTAGGTCGAATTTGCGGCCACGGGGTAATTATTAGGGGGTAGCACGTAGTCCCACCACCTGGACAATAGCATAATACATGTATGAGGTGAATTTGGGATCGATAACTACAAGCATTTTTTTTTTATTTGGGAAATTGTTCTGACAATTCAGGACTATGGAGCTAATGAAGGCAATGGAGGAGAGGGAAGGTCAGGGACCAGGGTAGGCAAACAAGAGGGTGCAGGAGATACAGAGCACTGACAGCAGCACCGTAATACAGAGCACTGACATCAGCACCGTGACATACAGCGCTGACAGCAGCTCCGTGACATACAGCGCTGACAGCAGCTCCGTGACATACAGCGCTGACAGCAGCTCCGTGACATACAGCGCTGACAGCAGCTCCGTGACATACAGCGCTGACAGCAGCTCCGTGACATACAGCGCTGACAGCAGCACCGTGACATACAGCGCTGACAGCAGCTCCGTGACATACAGCGCTGACAGCAGCTCCGTGACATACAGCGCTGACAGCAGCTCCGTGACATACAGCACTGACAGCAGCTCCGTGACATACAGCGCTGACAGCAGCTCCGTGACATACAGCGCTGACAGCAGCACCGTGACATACAGCGCTGACAGCAGCTCCGTGACATACAGCGCTGACAGCAGCTCCGTGACATACAGCGCTGACAGCAGCTCCGTGACATACAGCGCTGACAGCAGCTCCGTGACATACAGCGCTGACAGCAGCTCCGTGACATACAGCGCTGACAGCAGCTCCGTGACATACAGCGCTGACAGCAGCTCCGTGACATACAGCGCTGACAGCAGCTCCGTGACATACAGCGCTGACAGCAGCTCCGTGACATACAGCGCTGACAGCAGCTCCGTGACATACAGCGCTGACAGCAGCACCGTAAGCAGCCCCAGGAGGAAGTCAGCACAGCACAGGGATGGTGTGATCCCCTCATAATAAGAACCCCCAGGAGGAAGTCAGCACAGCACAGGGATGGTGGGAGCCCCTCATAATAAGAACACCCAGGAGGAAGTCAGCACAGCACAGGGATGGTGGGAACCCCTCATAATAAGCAGCCCCAGTAGAAATATGACACCGCTCAACCTCTTCAAAGAGGAGGGTAGGGGCATATAGTACGGTGTGCTTTTTTGGGTCAGGGAAGTGAGCCAAATGAATTAAGAAGGTCTGTGTGCTTGATTCCAAAAATTGTTTATAGACATATACATGGTCTACTGATCACATGTGTTGAATTCCTCCGAGATCCATGCCTCATTCATTTTTAGAAATGTGAGGTAGTTAACACTGTGGTGAGCTAGGCGAGTACGCTTATCGGTCACAATCCCCCCTGCTGCGCTGAACGTCCTTTCGGACAGGACACTGGATGAGGGGCAAGCCAACAGTTCGATTGCAAATTGGGCAAGCTCTGGCCAGAGGTCAAGCCTGCCCACCCAGTAGTCTAGGGGTTCATCACTCCTCAGAGCGTCCACATCGGCCGTTAACCCAATGTAGTCGGACACCTGACGGTCTAGGCGTTCCCTGATGCTGGATCCGGATGACACCTGTCGATGGGTCGGCTGAAAGAATGACCTCATATCCGAAGTCACCAACACATCTTCAAACCGGCCTCTTCTTGCAGGCGCTGTTGGATTGGTACCCGCAAATCCTTCTCTGGGAGTGGGAATTGCTCCTCTGCCAGCGCACGCAAAAGCAGAATGCAGCATTTCTCGAAGCAAGGCCTGGAAGTGCTGCATTCTGACAGCCCTCTGCGACGGCGGTAACATTTCCGCCATTTTGTGTTTGTACCGGGGGTCTAAGTACGTTGCCACCCAGTACTGGTCCTTGACCCTCATGCTTTTTATACGGGGGTCCCTATTAAAACACTGGAGCATGAAGGCCCCCATTTGCACTAAAGTGGAAGCGGTGTGGTGGCCTGGCTCCTGCTCATCATCCAGGATAATGTCGTCCTCTTCATTCTCCTCTCCCCATCCTCGCACAACAGGGATCCCAGAAAGGTTTAAAGCATGCTCTTCTTGCTCCTGCTCATCCGCCCCGGCACCATCCTCCTCTGACTCCTCATCAGACTCCTGTTGTTGACTTGTCTCAGATAGAGTAGCCCCCCCTGGGAATTCATCCAGCATTGCGACTTCCTCATCTTCCCGCTCCTGCTCCTCCACAGCCTGATCAATGACACGACGCAATGCACGCTCCAGAAAGAAGGCATAAGGTACCATGTCACTGATGGCGCCATGGCTGCGACTGACCAGTTTGGTGATCTCCTCAAATGGCCGCAGAAGTCTGCATGTGTCGCGCATGAGCAGCCACTGGCGCGGTGAAAAAAAACCCAGCTCCCCAGAACCGTTTCTTTCGCAGAGTTCATACAGGTAGACGTTAACTGCACGTTTCTGCTGGAGCAGCCTATCAAGCATATAGAAGGTTGAGTTCCATCGCGTCGGGCAATCGCAAATAAGACGTCTGACCGGCAGATGGTGTCGCCGCTGAATGTCAGCAAGGCGAGCCATGGCCGTGTAAGATCTTCTGAAATGGGCCGAGATTTTCCTTGCCTGCCGCAAGATGTCCTGGACCCCAGGGTATTTGACAAGGAATCGCTGCACGACCAAGTTTAAGACGTGTGCCATGCACGGCACGTGCGTGATTTTGCCCTGTTTCAATGCGCTAAGCAGATTGGCACCGTTGTCACACACCACTTTACCAACTGTCAAATTGAGCGGTGTTAGCCACTCATCTGCCTGTGAACGCAAAGCTGAAAGGAGTGCCGGGCCAGTGTGGCTCTTTGCTTCCAGGCACAACAGACGCAGCACGGCATGGCAACGTCTCACCTGGCATGTGGAATAGGTTCTGGGGAGCTTGGGCGGTGCAGTGGAAGAGACGCTAGCAGCGGAAAAGGAGGAGGCAGCTGAGGAGGAGAGGGAGGAGGATGGAGTAGGAGGAGGAGAAGAAGAGTCAGGCCTGCATGCAATCCGTGGCGGTAAAACCAAATCTACACGGGTGCCACGGGTTACATGCTTGACGGCCGTCAGAAGGTTCACCCAGTGGGCAGTAAAACTGATATACCTTCCCTGCCCGTGTTTGCTAGACCACGTGTCTGTGGTCAGATGTATCTTGGCACCGACACTGTGTGCCAGAGATACATTCACTTGCCGCTGAACATGGCCATATAGCTCTGGGATGCCCTTCTCTGAGAAATACTTCCTTCCTGGGACCTTCCATTGTGGTGTTCCAATGGCCACAAATTTGCGAAAGGCCTCCGAGTCCACCAGTTTATATGGCAGTAGTTGGCGGGCTATGAGTTCTGACAAGCCAGCCGCCAACCGTTGGGCAAGAGGGTTATCCGGCGTCATCATTTTTTTACGCTCAAACATTAGGCCCACGGAAGCCTGCCTTTTTGCAGAAAAATGTGAGCTTGGCGTGATGGAAGGTGGAGTGGAGGACAATTGTGAGGAGAGAGGAGAAGGAGAAGTAGAAGACGAGGCTGGACGGTGAGAGCCTGCAGTGTGGCTTTGTGTGTTCCGTTGCTCCCACTGGGCTCGGTGATGGCTGCTCATGTGCCTTCTTAAGGCGGTCGTCCCTAGGTGAGTATTGGGCTTACCGCGACTAACGCGTTGACTGCAAAGATTGCAGATGGCAACGCTATTGTCAGCAGCGGACACGTTAAAAAAAGCCCACACTGCGGAGCCATGTGCCGGTGTCCTGGGAGCGCCAGATGTGACCGTACATGGTCGATGACTCGCTCCTGATACATTTGCAGTCTGCTTTGTCCCTGCTGTGCAATGTAAGTCATTGCTGCTTCTCCTCCCTATCTGCTGGTCCATATCTCCCTCTGAACTCCCCTCCTCTTCCTCTCTTGTGGGCACCCACGTGACATCACTAGACACGTCATCATCAACGTCACCTTCCCCACCGCTATAAGTAGAGTAGGCAGCAACACCGGGGACCAACCTCCTCCTTGGGCTGATCTGGGTACTGGCGTCAGACTGCTGAGTAGCGCTTGTTGCTACCTCCTCTTCCTGATCCAATACCAAGAGTGGCTGCGCATCAGAAATGTCCTCTTGATATGGATCGGAAAATAATTCCAGTGACTCAAGCGGAAGGTATGTGGTGGTGGTGGTGGTGGTCGTGTTGTTGGTGGTAGTGTCTTTGGGGGTGCACATAGCAGAGAGTGAAGAAGAGGGTGCAGATCGAGAGGATGAGGAGGGTGCAGAAGAGTAAGGCTGAGCGAGCCACTCAACCAAGTCTGGTGCATCCTTTAAAGTAATTGAACGCACCTTCTGCAACTTCCCACTTTGGCTCAAGCCTGTTGCTCCTGCCCTACCCCTACCACCCCTGCGGAAGGGCCTGCCTCTTCCTCTGCATGTCATTTTTTAAATGACCCTGTGACAAAACTCTTAGTCCCTATACCGCTGAAGGACTGCTGCAGTATAGGTGAGCGGTCAGCAGTGGTGCACGTCAACCCTATCTATTGTGGACCTATAGCGGTCCTTACAGAACAGCAGACTGTACCGCACTCAAGCCTATGTACCGTAGCACCCTATACCAAGTTACCAGTCCTTATAAGAACTTTTGTGGACCAAGCAGGTTGTGTATTAGTGTTTAGCAGACTGTACGTCAGTCCCTATACCGCTGAAGGACTGCTGCAGTATAGGGCAGCGGTCAGCAGTGGTGCACGTCAACCCTATCTATTGTGGACCGATAGCGGTCCTTACAGAACAGCAGACTGTACCGCACTCAAGCCTATGTACCGTAGCACCCTATACCAAGTTACCAGTCCTTATAAGAACTTTTGTGGACCAAGCAGGTTGTGTGTTAGTGTTTAGCAGACTGTGCGTCAGTCCCTATACCGCTGAAGGACTGCTGCAGTATAGGGCAGCGGTCAGCAGTAGTGCACGGCAACCCTATGTATTGTGGACCGATAGCGGTCCTTACAGAACAGCAGACTGTAACGCACTCAGGCCTATGTACCGTAGCACCCTATACCAAGTTACCAGTCCTTATAAGAACTTTTGTGGACCAAGCAGGTTGTGTGTTAGTGATTAGCAGACTGTACGTCAGTCCCTATACCAATGAAGGACTGCTGCAGTATAGGGCAGCGGTCAGCAGTAGTGCACGGCAACCCTATGTATTGTGGACCGATAGCGGTCCTTACAGAACAGCAGACTGTAACGCACTCAGGCCTATGTACCGTAGCACCCTATACCAAGTTACCAGTCCTTATAAAAACTTTTGTGGACCAAGCAGGTTGTGTGTTAGTGTTTAGCAGACTGTGCGTCAGTCCCTATACCGCTGAAGGACTGCTGCAGTATAGGGCAGCGGTCAGCAGTGGTGCACGTCAACCCTATCTATTGTGGACCGATAGCGGTCCTTACAGAACAGCAGACTGTACCGCACTCAAGCCTATGTACCGTAGCACCCTATACCAAGTTACCAGTCCTTATAAGAACTTTTGTGGAACAAGCAGGTTGTGTGTTAGTGATTAGCAGACTGTACGTCAGTCCCTATACCAATGAAGGACTGCTGCAGTATAGGGCAGCGGTCAGCAGTAGTGCACGGCAACCCTATGTATTGTGGACCGATAGCGGTCCTTACAGAACAGCAGACTGTACTGCACTCAGGCCTATGTACCGTAGCACCCTATACCAAGTTACCAGTCCTTATAAAAACTTTTGTGGACCAAGCAGGTTGTGTGTTAGTGTTTAGCAGACTGTGCGTCAGTCCCTATACCGCTGAAGGACTGCTGCAGTATAGGGCAGCGGTCAGCAGTAGTGCACGGCAACCCTATGTATTGTGGACCGATAGCGGTCCTTACAGAACAGCAGACTGTAACGCACTCAGGCCTATGTACCGTAGCACCCTATACCAAGTTACCAGTCCTTATAAGAACTTTTGTGGACCAAGCAGGTTGTGTGTTAGTGATTAGCAGACTGTACGTCAGTCCCTATACCAATGAAGGACTGCTGCAGTATAGGGCAGCGGTCAGCAGTAGTGCACGGCAACCCTATGTATTGTGGACCGATAGCGGTCCTTACAGAACAGCAGACTGTAACGCACTCAGGCCTATGTACCGTAGCACCCTATACCAAGTTACCAGTCCTTATAAAAACTTTTGTGGACCAAGCAGGTTGTGTGTTAGTGTTTAGCAGACTGTGCGTCAGTCCCTATACCGCTGAAGGACTGCTGCAGTATAGGGCAGCGGTCAGCAGTAGTGCACGGCAACCCTATGTATTGTGGACCGATAGCGGTCCTTACAGAACAGCAGACTGTAACGCACTCAGGCCTATGTACCGTAGCACCCTATACCAAGTTACCAGTCCTTATAAGAACTTTTGTGGACCAAGCAGGTTGTGTGTTAGTGATTAGCAGACTGTACGTCAGTCCCTATACCAATGAAGGACTGCTGCAGTATAGGGCAGCGGTCAGCAGTAGTGCACGGCAACCCTATGTATTGTGGACCGATAGCGGTCCTTACAGAACAGCAGACTGTAACGCACTCAGGCCTATGTACCGTAGCACCCTATACCAAGTTACCAGTCCTTATAAGAACTTTTGTGGAACAAGCAGGTTGTGTGTTAGTGATTAGCAGACTGTACGTCAGTCCCTATACCAATGAAGGACTGCTGCAGTATAGGGCAGCGGTCAGCAGTAGTGCACGGCAACCCTATGTATTGTGGACCGATAGCGGTCCTTACAGAACAGCAGACTGTAACGCACTCAGGCCTATGTACCGTAGCACCCTATACCAAGTTACCAGTCCTTATAAGAACTTTTGTGGACCAAGCAGGTTGTGTGTTAGTGATTAGCAGACTGTACGTCAGTCCCTATACCAATGAAGGACTGCTGCAGTATAGGGCAGCGGTCAGCAGTAGTGCACGGCAACCCTATGTATTGTGGACCGATAGCGGTCCTTACAGAACAGCAGACTGTACTGCACTCAGGCCTATGTACCGTAGCACCCTATACCAAGTTACCAGTCCTTATAAAAACTTTTGTGGACCAAGCAGGTTGTGTGTTAGTGTTTAGCAGACTGTGCGTCAGTCCCTATACCGCTGAAGGACTGCTGCAGTATAGGGCAGCGGTCAGCAGTAGTGCACGGCAACCCTATGTATTGTGGACCGATAGCGGTCCTTACAGAACAGCAGACTGTAACGCACTCAGGCCTATGTACCGTAGCACCCTATACCAAGTTACCAGTCCTTATAAGAACTTTTGTGGACCAAGCAGGTTGTGTGTTAGTGATTAGCAGACTGTACGTCAGTCCCTATACCAATGAAGGACTGCTGCAGTATAGGGCAGCGGTCAGCAGTAGTGCACGGCAACCCTATGTATTGTGGACCGATAGCGGTCCTTACAGAACAGCAGACTGTACCGCACCCAAGCCTATGTACCGTAGCACCCTAGACAGACCAAGTTACCAGTCCTGATAAAGAGCTTTGTGGAACAAGTGAGTTGTGAATGATTAGCAGACTGCAGCAGAAGGGCAGCAGTCAAGTATAATATTCTTTCTATATTTGGAAGAAAGAATATTATACGTGTACAAGCCTATTACCGTACCACTGATACCAGTCCTGAAAAGAACCTTTGTGGAACTAATAGTAACAGCAAGTCTTTAAAATTATCCTCACTGCCTGACACACTGCTTCCTGCCTGTCCCTATACAAATTGGCAAAAAAGAGTAGGCTGGAACGATTAGCTGGAACAGCTCTTTTGTGGACCTGATAGTAACAGCTAATGATGATGATGATGATGATGATGAAGAAAGACTAATCTGGCTGAGCTGTCCCTAAAATAGCAGCATACAGCGCTCTGTCCCTTTATCTAAACTGACAAAAGAAACTCAGGCTGCTGACCTAACACCTATACCAGTCCTGAAAAGAACTTTTGTGTACCAAATAGCTAGCGTTTTCTCTGTCCCTACTCCACACAGGATCCTTTCCCTACAGTGACAGAAGAAAGAATGTAAAATGGCCACCGGATCGGGTGTATTTATAGGTTAGGGGGAATGTCCAAGTGTCCATGAGCTGTCATGTCTCAATTGGTTGTCCTGTAACACATGATAAACGTGTCACGAAAGGTTAAAGTTCTTGTATACATTAAACACGTAAGTCCGCCGGGGCGAACGACGGAAAAAGGCGTTCGAACCCGCGGACGGCGAAAGTCGGAAATTCGCCGCGAAACGACCGCCGGGCGAACCGTTCGGCCATCACTAAAAGTGTAATATTCCTTTAAATTTCGTAGCTGGGGGGTATCTATAGTATGCCTGTGAAGGGGAGCATGTTTCTGCTGTTTAGAACTGTCCCTGCACAAAGTGTCATTTGTGCAGGAAAAAAGGTCTTTTAAAATCACTTGCGGCTATTGTCGGCTCCCCGTAATACAGAGAACACTCAATGAGTGTTCTCTGCATTAGCCGACAATTCATTCATTCATTGATAAAAAAAAAAAAAAGCGTGGGGGTTCCCCTAAATTCAATTACCAGGCCCTTCAGGTCTGACATGGATATTAAGGGGAACCCCGTGTCAAATTTAAAAAAAATTTTTACGTGGGGGTCCCCCTAAATATCCATAACCAAACCCTTCAGGTCTGATATGGATATTAAGGGGAACCCCGCATCAAATAAAAAAAAATTGACGTGGGGTCCCCCTAAAAATCCATATCAGACCCTTTATCCGAGCACGCAACCTGGCAGGCCGCAGGAAAAGAGGGGGGGACGAGAGAGCGGCCCCCCCTCCCTCCTGAACCGTACCAGGCCACATACCCTCAACATTGGGAGGATGCTTTGGGGGTCTGTGACCCCTCAAAGCACCTTGTCCCCATGTTGATGAAGACAAGGGCCTCATCCTCACAACCCTGGCCGTTGGTTGTGAGGGTCTGTGGGCGGGGGGCTTATCAGAATCTGGAAGCCCCCTTTAACAAGGGGACCCCCAGATCCCGCCCCCCCCCCGTTTGAAATGGTAAGGGGGTACACCATTTCACAAAGAAAGTGTCAAAATGGTTAAATAAGACAAACACACTTTTGAAAAATTCCTTTATTAAAAATAAAAAAAATTAAAAAAAGATTCCAGCAGTGCTAATCCACTCTTGCTATCCAGCGACGGGTCTCCGGGGTCCAGTGATGGATGATCATATCCAGCGACGGGGGATCTCTCAGTCCAGCGCTGTCAATACATCCTTCTTCTGTCTCCACTGCGGAGACACTGCAGAAAGCCCAGCGCTGACATTTCTTATATTAGGAGGGCGGGGCCACCCGTCACCTGACCCCGCCCCCTCTGACGCTGGTGAAGGGAGCCAGGGGTTCCCCAGTGACGTATGGGTGATCCCGCCCCCTCTGATGTAACGGAAACCTGCGTTACATCAGAGGGGGCGGGGTCACCCACACGTCACTGGGGAACCCCTGGCTTCCCTCTCCAGCGTCAGAGGGGCGGGGTCAGGTGACGGGTGGCCCCGCCCTCCTAATATAAGAAACGTCAGCGCTGGGCTCTCTGCAGTGTCTCCGGAGTGGAGACAGAAGACGGATGTATGGACAGCGCTGGACTGAGAGATCCCCCGTCGCTGGATATGATCATCCATCGCTGGACCCCGGAGACCCGTCGCTGGATAGCAAGAGTGGATTAGCACCGCTGGAATCTTTTTTTTATTTTTTTTATTTTTAATAAAGGAATTTTTCAAAAGTGTGTTTGTCTTATTTAACCATTTTGACACTTTCTTTGTGAAATGGTAGGGGTACTTTTGTACCCCCTTACCATTTCAAACAGGGGGGGGCCGGGATCTGGGGGTCCCCTTGTTAAAGGGGGCTTCCAGATTCTGATAAGCCCCCTGCCCGCAGACCCTCACAACCAACGGCCAGGGTTGTGAGGATGAGGCCCTTGTCTTCATCAACATGGGGACAAGGTGCTTTGAGGGGTCACATACCCCCAAAGCATCCTCCCAATGTTGAGGGTATGTGGCCTGGTACGGTTCAGGAGGAAGGGGGGGCCGCTCTCTCGTCCCCCCCTCTTTTCCTGCGGCCTGCCAGGTTGCGTGCTCGGATAAAGGGTCTGATATGGATTTTTAGGGGGACCCCACGTCAATTTTTTTTTAATTTGATGCGGGGTTCCCCTTAATATCCATATCAGACCTGAAGGGTCTGGTTATGGATATTTAGGGGGACCCCCACGTCAATTTTTTTTTTTTATTTGACACGGGGTTCCCCTTAATATCCATGTCAGACCTGAAGGGCCTGGTAATTGAATTTAGGGGAACCCCCACGCTTTTTTTTTTTTTTTATCAATGAATGAATGAATTGTCGGCTAATGCAGAGAACACTCATTGAGTGTTCTCTGTATTACGGGGAGCCGACAATAGCCGCAAGTGATTTTAAAAGACTTTTTTTCCTGCACAAATGACACTTTGTGCAGGGACAGTTCTAAGCAGCAGAAACATGCGCCCCTTCACAGGCATACTATAGATACCCCCCAGCTACGAAATTTAAAGGAATATTACACTTTTATTGTTTCACTTTAATCATTATTAAAATCACTGCTCCTGAAAAAACGGACGTTTTTAAAACTTTTTTTTGCATTGATCCATGTCCCCTGGGGCAGGACCCGGGTCCCCAAACACTTTTTAGGACAGTAACCTGCATATTACCCTTTAAAATTAACACTTTAGATTGTGAACGTTCGAGTCCCATAGACTTTAATAGGGTTCTAAAGTTCACACGAAGTTTAGGTCTGTTCGCAGGTTCTGGTGCGAACCGAACAGGGGGGTGTTTGGCTCATCCCTATCCCCCACTGATCTGCCTCCATGGGAGGCACCCACCGTAATGACCGGCCTCTCAGGTGACAGCTCTTTTATAGCTGAGGGAGGGGCCACACGATGATGTCGCCGGGTGACCCCGCCCCCTTTGACGCACATGTCTATGGCTTTCCCATAGCGTCATAAATTAAATACATCCAAGAAGGCATTGTTCATTGATTCATTCTTTATTCATTATTATTCATTATTTTATATATTTTCTTAGCTGGTAGACATGTGCGATTCGTTTCGTACGAATCTCAAATTCGTACGAATTTCCCAACCTGGGAACCTGGGAACCTGCCATTGTGGTACAGCACATCATGAGAATTCATAGAAGGGGGCAGAATCTATCAGGCTGAGAGGCAGAAGTTTGAGAGCCAACAGCTTTGACAAGCTTGCTTTTAGACTCTGGGCATGTGGGTGGCAGGGACTGTATTTTTTGCAGACATACTAAAGGAGATGGTCAGAGACTGCAGACATACTACAGGAGAAGGTCAGAGACTGCAGACATACTACGGGAGATGGTCAGAGACTGCAGACATACTATAACAGGAGACGTTCAGAGACTGCTGGCATACTACATGAGATGGTCATAGACTGCGGGAATCCTACAGGAGACGGTCAGAGACTGCGGGAATACTACAGGAGACGGTCAGAGACTGCCGGTATACTACAGGAGATGGTAAGAGATTGAGGACATACTACAAGAGACGGTCAGAGACTGCCCACATACTACAGGAGATGGTCAGAGACTGCAGACATACTATAACAGAAGATAGTCAGAGACTGCCGGCATACTACATGAGATGGTCAGAGACTGCGGGCATACTACAGGAGACGGTCAGAGACTGTGGGCATACTACAGGAGATGGTAAGAGATTGAGGACATACTACAAGAGACGGTCAGAGACTGCCCACATACTACAGGAGATGGTCAAAGACTGCAGACATACTATAACAGGAGACGTTCAGAGACTGCCGGCATACTATATGGGATGGTCAGAGACTGCCGGCATACTGAAGGAGACGGTCAGAGACTGCCGGCATACTGCAGGAGACGGTCAGAGACTGCCAGCATACTGCAGGAGATGGTCAGAGACTGCGGGCATACTACAGGAGACGGTCAGAGACCCCGGGCATACTACAGGAAACCGTCAGAGACTGCCGGCATACTACAGGAGATGGTCAGAGACTGCGGACATACTACATCTCAGCCCGGTGTGTCTTCTGTGGCAGTGCTGAGCCGGCGGCGGGCTTTTTTTCTTCATCCGGTTGAGCTGGTGGGAGGAGACTGCACCCGAGGGCACA
Source organism: Lithobates pipiens (assembly GCF_037356315.1). Taxonomy (NCBI): domain Eukaryota; kingdom Metazoa; phylum Chordata; class Amphibia; order Anura; family Ranidae; genus Lithobates; species Lithobates pipiens. The sequence continues at coordinate 460,914,781 of NW_027507758.1, read as the reverse complement.
GAGGGATAGAGAGCAGCTGCAGACAGACTGACAGAGGATGGACCAGCAGATCTAGGTGTTACTGCAGCCCGGGAGAGTCTCTCACTCCACGTTTGGACACACCCCCTCCAGTCATCCTTAGCTATTTGTAAAAATTGCCAAGCGGTGCCAGGACCCCTCGGGCTGTAGGCTCGGCCCAACCCCCAGATGAACAGTTGGCAACCCTGTGCATGGGCCCATCGGGTGTATCGGCTGTGCCCCCATGATGACGTCCCTGGGAAAGAGATTGCAAGCTGGCTGGGGAGTTGATAGAGACCCAGAGCTCTTTCAGCAAGCTTCCTTTCCCATGGCGTGCCAGGACATGCCCTCCGGTTGTGTCAGTTTCATTCCCGGGACACTGTATTGTCCCGAAATAAAGGTGCCTGGGACCCGGGACAGACCTGCAAAATGCGGGACTGTCCCGGGCAATCCGGGACACATGGCCACCCTAGTGGGCATCCCATAACCTCCCATCCCTATCCAAGTTATTAACCCTCAATAAGTAACAAAAACAAAGTTCTCTGACTCTGGGTGCTTGTGAAGATTCGGTGTGTCTGACTGTGCAGGAGGGGGGATCCAAGTTCATCAGTAAGGATGAGCTCAGGCGTGTTCGCAAACAGCATGTGCAGAGCCTGCCAGGAAATCAGCAATGTCTCACTGCTTGTGATTAGCGTTGTGTAGTGTCGACCTCCTGGTGGGCTCTGCACATGCTATTTGCGAACACGCCTGAGCTCATCCTTATTCATCAGCAGTCCCTACGGAGGTGTGCTACACAAGGTTGCAGGGCACTTGCAGAGCGGCCTCATTCACTTGAATGGGTTATGCTTGGTAGGTGCTACATCCACTAACCATGACAGGGCGTAGAACTCCTGCTGCGGCTGCTACATGTGTACATCCTGGCCACTGCAGCTAAAGGGGGGAAGGTTGGGGTGGGGGTGGTAAAAACATGTCTTAACTATGGGGTTTTACCACCCTAAATTCAAATGTAAAGAACCCTTACTGTTCTGAGCCCCTTATAAGGCTGTTTTCACAATGATGTGCTGTGGTTTATCAGCACCGTGGGTGCAGCGCAGTGCATCTGCGACTTTCCTAGGTTAGCTGCACTTTGCCATAGACAGTATATTATATCCAGCAGGTGTGGTGTACTTTCTGAAAGCGCACCATGAGGTCTGGTCCACACCTATGCATTTTTATAGTGAATTTTAAGTTTTTCAGAAACATGCTACAGTGCGTTTAACGTGGTTTCCTATGGATGTAGTTTGCATCTTATGGAAAGGGCCAGGGACTTTTTTCTGGTTTTTGGTTCCATAGACTCCAATGGATCTAAAGCGTGTATCGAAAAAAATGCAAAATGCACCTGCAGACATCTCAAGTCTCCAGCAAATCGTGGGAGACTTCCGCATTTGGATGCCAGCTCACGGACACCTGCGATCTCCCGGGTGAGCCTTTCACTCAGAAACGCAGAGCAACTCGAGCGGTGGAATGTTACTAATCTGACACGCTGCCACTTCCCTTCCCAGTGTTATCAAATAGACAGCCCGTCTGGCTTCCCACTAGAGATGCACTTCTTCCTTCCTGCCACTGGGTGCTGCTTGTATATGCAGGTGAATTGGAATGTGATTTTAGAGCATCCCCAGTTTGCTCTACCCGAGGCTGACTTTTCTTCATGTCCTACACCTAAGCTATGCCACTATTTGCTAATGTATATTGCAAATAGAAGTTTTCAGTAGATTATGCCAAAAGGCTTTATAATATTTGATGTTACAATGGCAGTCCTAGTGGATTCCTCTGTGAAGAGCTGATTCCTTGGGATATGGCAGGAGAACTTGCCATAATGTGACATTATACAATTTATTGCAAATTTAACTTGAAGTTTCCGTGTTCCAGAACTTACTGTTTTGCACTCTTCCTTCTCTCTGACGCAGACAGTACTCATTCAAAAACATTTAGTGTGCTTTTTACACTGAGGTGTTGGGGGAGTTGGCAGTGAAGCGCCACTATTTTTAGTTTACCATCGTTTTAGCGGCGATATTCGGCCACTAACAGGGTGCTTTTGACCCTGGCTAGCGGCCGAAAAAGGAGGCGGCCCGGGAGAAGCACACAGAGCAGCTGGGGATGTTCAGTGGGGCTGGAGGGACAGCTGTGATCACTGATCTCCCGTATAGCTTTTAAGCTGACAGCCACGGGAGGGAGAGGAGAAGTTTCTGTCAGCTAAAAAAAAAAAAAGGAGATCGGTGATCACAACTGATGCCCGCTGCACCGATCATTCCCAGGAGATCGTGAGGTGCTTGTGGGTGTGTGGGAGCCACTGCAGAAATGCGGGAGACTCCCGCACCTCGCGGGAGACTTGAAATGTCTGCAGTTGATATGCATGATAACAATTATGTTTTACCCTATTTGTTATAAACCAGTAATAAAGGCTGTGGCCAAATTATATCCAAATAAAGTTATTTTATTCAATAAACTGTTTGTTTTCTTTATGTCCGGGCCATGCTGCCTGCAATCCCAGTCTTGTGAGTGAATGTGCCATACTTATATTGGTTCAAACTGGACCAATACAAGTATGTAAACATTTGCAATAGTGTAAACTAGGGCTGGCAAAATTAAAGATTAATTCCTCGATTATCGTTAATTTTTTTTGATCGATTAAAATTCTTTTGATCGGTACTCACCTCTCCGCCGGCTTCCGGGTCTTCGGGGAGTTCCGTCCTCACCCATTCCCCAAGTGCCTCCGTCTGCTAATGAAGTGAAGGGGGGAGGAGTCCAGTGACGTCCATGTCCGTGACGTCACCGGACAGCCTGGACAGTGATGGTAAATATGGATGTGGTTAACTGGGATCATTTGGTGAGCGAAGTGTAGGCAAATTTAATAACCTCCGTTTTTAACATTGTTGTAAAAAAATAAATAAAAATAAATGTAAACATTCTGGTATGTCTGCGTGACTGGCTACAGTGATGCCTACTTGAATACTATAAAGTGACTGACAGTCAATATAATTGATACATTTTATAATTAAAGTTAAACTAACGTTCTACGTTTTTTCTTAAAGCTTAATTTAAAAAAATACTTACGTCAGTGCTACAGTTTGAATTTAAAACGTATTTGTGTGAACTGTGAAGTTAAAGAGGGATTCCGCCCCCAAAAAAATATTAAAAGCCAGCAGCTATAAATACTACAGCTGCTGACTTTTAATAAATGGACACTCACCTGTCCCGGGTTCCAGCGATGCCGGCAGCCGAGGCCGATCGACCGCTCGGGCCTCGGCTGCTGCCGCCACCATTCTAGGTGAGGGAATCAGGAAGTGAAGCGAATCGGCTTCACTTCCCGGTTCCCTACTGCGCATGCGCGAGCCGCGACGCGCAATAGGAAATCTCCGCGCTGTCACTGGGACCCGTGTGTGTCCCAGCAGACAGCGCGGCAGGGCAGAAAATGGCGTAGACTCCCGTGGGAGTCTATGCCCGGAAGTGGGTGAAAATACCTGTCTTTGACAGGTATCTCCACCCCCCTCCCCCCTGAAAGGTGTCAATTGTGACACCGGAGGGGGGGGGGGGGGTTCCGATCAGCGGAGGTTCCATTTTAGGGTGGAATCCCGCTTTAAGTCATGGATTGTGGAAACTAACTAGTGTCCAGTGATTAGCACGTTTACCACTGACTAATGCAGAGTTGCAATGCAAGGAGATCAGCTAAAAGTAGTTGGAGCTGTATGTGCGTTATAATTAATTAAAATTAATCGATTAAAAAAATCGATTAAACGAACACGAAAATTGTAATCAGTAACAGTCCTAGTGTGAACTCATCCTAAAGATAAACTCCAAGCTGGCCCTACGTAACTACTATATGTAACAATTGCCATACCTGAAATTTGGGAAACTGGAAAACTTAAAAATCACCCCTTGTTGGGGGGTCTGCACCCACACTGCAAGGGTTAAAGAGGGATTCCACCTACAAAAAAAATATTAAAAGCCAGCAGCTATAAATACTACCGCTGCTAACTTTTAATAAATGGACACTCACCTGTCCCGGGTTCCAGCGATGTCGGCAGCATGAGACCGATCAATCGCGTTGCGGCTTCACTTCCCGGTTCCCTACTGCGCATGCACGAGTCGCGCAGCGCACTAGGAATGGTCCGCACTGTCTCTGGGACCCGTGTATGTCCCAGCAGACAGTGCGGCAGGACAGGAAACGGCATAGACTCCCGTGGGAGTCTATGCCCGGAAGTCTAAGACAGGTATTTGCACACCCCCCCCCCCCTGAAAGGTGCCAAATGTGACACCGGGGGGGGGGGGGGTTCAGATGAGCAGAAGTTCCACTTTAGGGTGGAACCCCGCTTTAACTGTTCCAATAGTCCTGGGGGAGAGGAGACGTACATAAACTTACCTGATCCTCCACTCCCCTGACAGATGGCAATCACCTATGCTCCGCTGGTCGATTGTCCCTCGGCCAGTTCCTTGGTATCATCACATCCAATGCAGGGTTTTGGACCCTCCATCAGTCTGGATGACATCAGGACTTTAGACCGCTAGAAAATGAGGGAGACGACAGATCTAACATCGTGAAGGATCGGGTAAGTAAATCTTTGTTTCTGTGTCACTAGACCTAAACAAGAAATTAACTATTACAGTTGAATTATGAACTATTGTAGGAGGGGAAGCCTCCTACAAGGGATCATTTTAAAGTTTTGCAGCGCTGGGCTTTAAACATGTATCTGCTCACTGATTGATCTGCATTGTTGTTTCTCCCTTTCCCTCTAGGGGGCTCTGGAGCTCTGTCCACACGCTGCATGTCTAGCAAAGAAGAGAGAGCAGATCCATTTCTGTGCACTGCACAACTCCACCACTAGATGGCGATGCTGTCACGGCTAATAGGGATGAAGTGTACACGGAATCATTCATTGTGGGAACTGTTTCCAGCCGGAATGTCCACCGCAGCGCACACATCACATAAGTCATGTGATATTTGTAGCGAACTCTCCATCTAAGTAGTGTGTGTTGGGGTTGGACATCATGTTGCTAGTTCTGAGTGACGAACATCGCGAACACCTGCGGATCCTCACACAGGTGGAAAGTGCGGGTGAGTCATGTGACCGGTGCTGGGTGTACGGCAGGGGAGCTGTACCCAATGATCTGTGTACACTCCTCTCCTAACATCCAGAAGACAAATACAGTGTAAGCAGTATTGGTGTCAGTGGATACAACAATACCCCCCCCTATTGGTGTCAGTGGATACAACAATACCCCCCCCCTATTGGTGTCAGTGGATACAACAATACCCCCCCCTATTGGTGTCAGTGGATACAACAATACCCCCCCCCTATTGGTGTCAGTGGATACAACAATACCCCCCCTATTGGTGTCAGTGGATACAACAATACCCCCTTCCCCCCCATTGGTGTCAGTGGATACAACAATACCCCTTCCCCCCATTGGTGTCAGTGGATACATTAATACCCCCGGTATTGGTGTCAGTGGATACAACAATACCCCCGGTATTGGTGTCAGTTAGGGATGAGCTCCTGCGTGTTCGCACACTTCACGTGCAGAGCCCACCAGGAAGTTGGCGCAGCACTGCACTAATCACAAGCAGTGAGACATTGCCCGATCTCTGCAGTCGCACATCGGGAAATGTCTTACTGCTTGTGATTAGCGCAGTCGACTTCCTGGCGGGCTCTGCACGTGGACCATGCAAACACGCCCAAGCTCATCCTTAGTATCAGTGGATACAATAATGCCCCCCAGTATTGGTGTCAGTGGATACAATAATTCCCCCCCCCCCTGTATTGGTGTCAGTGGATACAATAATACCCCCGGTATTGGTGTCAGTGGATATTATCATATGCAATTTATATAGCTAGATTTATAAAACAGTTTACACAGCGCTTTACAATGTAGAGGGGGACAGCACAATTACAGTACAATATAGAAGGGACAGGAGGGCCCTGATTACATTCTAAAGGGAGAGGGTGGTGGTACAAAGGGTAATAGATGCGGGGAATGATTTGATGGGGGTGGCTCAGGGACAGTTGTTAGGTGGGTGTGGGATAGGCTTCCCTGAATAAGTGAGTTTTCAGGGATCTCCTAAAGATGGACAGGTTAGGGGCTGATCAGATATACCAGGGTAGGAAGTTCCAGAGGATGGGAGAAGTTCTGGAGAAGTCCTGAAGTTGAGCATGAGAGGAGGTAACAAGGGAGCTAGAGAGCAGGAGGTCCTGGGAGGAGCGAAGGGGGCTATTTGGGCGATATCTGCAGATGAGGTTGGTGATGTAGATGGGGGCGATGTTGTGGATGACCTTTTATGTTGTGGTTAGCATTTTGAGTTTTATACGGCAGGGTAAGGGAAACCAGTGAAGGGATTGGCAGAGAGGAGCAGCAGTCACAGATTGGTTAGTGAGGTGTATTAGTCTAGCAGCAGCATTCATAATAGACTGAAGGGGGGGATAGCCTGTTTAAGGGTAGGTCATTAAGGAGAGAGTTGCAGTAGTCAAGGCGGGAAATAATCAAGGAGTGAACAAGCTGCTTTGTGGTGTCATTAGTCGGGAAGGGTCGAATTCTGGAGATGTTGCGTCAGGATTTAGCCAGTGATTGGATATGGGGGCTGAAGGAGAGGTCAGAGTCAAGGATTACACCCAGGACCCTGGCATGTGTGGAGGGACCAATGGTTGTGCTGTTGATCTTAATGGTAAAATCATGGGGGGGGGGGGGGGGGGTGCCAGGAAGAAGGTAATATAACAAGCTCATTTTTAGAAAGAGGAGTGGATAGATAGATCTGGGTGTCATCGGGGTAGAGGTGGTATTGAAAGCCATGGGAGCTTATCAACTGGCCCAGGGAAGAGGTATAGAGCGAAAATAGGAGGGGCTCAAGGATGGAGCCTTGGGGTACCCCAACAGAGAGTGGAAGAGGAGCGTATGAGATGGAGTTGTGAAAGTGCGCTGAGATAGATAGGAGGAGAACCAGGATAAAACAGAATCACAGAGGCCAAGGGAGTGTAGTTTGCTGAGGAGGAGTAGGTGGTCAACTGTGTCCGTGAGGTAGTAACTCATTCAGTCATGGGAGCATGGAGATGGGTCTTAAAGCAGAGGTCCACCCTAAAATGGACCTTCCACTCATTGGAACCCCCCCCCCCCCCCCTCTGGTGCCACAATTGGCACCTTTCAAGGGGGAGGGGGGTGCAGGTACCTGTACAGTACAGGTATCTGCACCCACATCTGGCGTAGATTCTGCAGAAGGTACGCCCCTTTCCGCAGAATCTACGCCCCTTTCCGAAAGTCGCCTGCTGGGAAACACATGGATCCCAGAGACAGCGGGGACCATCCTTATTGCGCAGCGTGATTCGCGCATGCGCAGTAGGGAACTGGGAAATGAAGCCGAAAGGCTCCACTTCCTGATTCCCATACCCAAGATGGCGGCGGTGGCACCCAAGAGACGATCAAGAGGTTGGCTTCGGGTGACGACATCGCGGGCGCGCTGGGCGGGTAAGTGTCACTATTTTAAAAGTCAGCAGCTGCAGTATTTGTAGCTGCTGGCTTTAAAAAAAAAAAAAAAACGACGGACTCCCGCTTTAAGTTATTCAAACAGGTGGGGTCTAGTGAGGGTTTTTTTTTTTTTTTTTTTTTAAAGTATGGGGTAACAAGTGCATGTTTGGGGAAGGAAAGGTGGCAGAGGAGAGGAAGAGGTTGAAGATGTGGGGTAGGGAGTTTCGGATATAGCGGGAAGGTGGTCACAGTAATTGTGAGGGTATAGGTGGTGAGGTGGGCCATGGAGAGGAGTTTATCAACTTAATTGATGGTAACTGGGCAGAAGGAGAGTGTATTAAGTGTGGTGTTGGACCTAATGTGTTGGGTAGGGGAGGAAGTTGAATGCTGGATATCTCCTTGCACATTGTGCCGCTTTTGCTTTTGAAATGGTTGGCAATCTGTTGAGCGGTAAGCAAGTTGGTGGGTGGGGGTGAAGTAAGGAATTAAGGGTAGAAAAGAGTTGACGAGATTTGGATGAGAGGGTTTTGATGAGTTTTATAGTAGGTTTGTTTAGCATTGTGGAGGCAGGAGTTGTATTTGAGAAGGGCAGATTTGTAGAGGGTAAAGTCTTGTGGGGATTTACGCCATGCTCGCTCAGGAGCATGGCTGTGTCTCTTGAGACTTCTGGTGTCATCTGTTTGCCAGGGTTGTGGCAGATGGGGCTTGATTCTGTGTGTAGAAAGAGGAGCAAGTACGTCTAGGGAGGATGACAGCAGTTGGTTTAGATGGAAGTGGTTAGGTCTGGGCAGGACTGGGGTGCGATTTTGTCATAAAGGCCATCAGTAGCAGAATGAAGAAGAGAAGGGTTGAGGCTGCAAAGGTTTCTTCGGGTAGTGGTTTGTGGGCTGGCAGCATGAGAGGTAGTAGACAAGGAGAGTGAAACGGATAAGGTTGTGATCAGAGAGAGGAAAAGGGGGGTTTTAGCTTGTAGGGAGTGCAGCGATGGGAGAATACGAGGTAGAGAGTAGTGCCGTTGGACTGAGTGGTGGTTTGTGTCCGTTGTGATAGGTTAAAAGAGGAGGTTAAGTTGAGTAGTTGAGAAGTGGTTGCAGTATTAACATTGATTGGAATGTTAACGTCACCTAAGATGATGGCAGGTACTTCAGAGGAGAGAAAGTAGTGTAGCCATACAGAGAAGTCATCCAGAAAGTGGGACGCTGGTCCAGGAGGCTGATAAATGACTGCGACCCTCAGAAAATCTGGAGAGAAAAGACGAATGCAGTGCACTTCGAAAGAGCAGGGGGAAAGAGAGGGAGGTGTGGGAAGAACCTGGGAGAGGAGGATTCCAACGCCACCTCCTTTTCGTCCACTGGGTCTGGTGGAGTGAGTCCAGAGGAGGCCACTGTGGGACAGGGCAGCTGGGGAGGTAGTGTCGAATTCCTGGAGCCAGGATTCGGTAATAGCAAATAGATTAAGGGATTTGGAGAGGAAAAGGTTCTGAGTGACGAGCATTGCGAACACCTGCGGATCCTCACACAGGTGGAAAGTGCGGGTGAGTCATGTGACCGGTTCTGGGTGTACTTCCGGGGGGGAGGGGAGCTGTGCCCAATGCTATGTGTACTCTCATCTCCTAACATCCACATATATATTTAGGAGGACATCGAGAAGACAAACGCAGTGTAAGCAGTATTGGTGGATATAATAATACCCCCCCCGGTATTGGTGTCAGTGGATATAACAATACCTCCGGTATTGGTGGTCGTGGATACAATAATACCGCCAGCATTGATGTCAGTGGATGTGATAATAGCACTCAGCATTGATGTCGGTGGTTGCGATAATAGCACCCAGTGTTGATGTCGGTGGATGCGATAATAGCACCCAGGGTTTAATGCAGGTGGTTTGCGATAATAGCACCCAGTGTTGATGTCAGTGGTAGCAATATTAACCCCAAGTATTTGTGTCAGTGGATGCAATAACCCTCAACATTGTCAGTTATTCAACATTAGTCTTATTTAGGTATCGCTGTGCACTCGGGAGTGAGAGCAATTCCAGGGTCATGATTCACATTTCACTCTAAACTGATGACCTATAAAAGTTATTAAAGTGGTTGTAAACCTTTAACTACCACTTTAACCTACAGGTAAGCCTATAATAAGACCTAACTGCACTTTTAGTGCAAAGGGGATTTTTCCCTTCGTAAATAAACCCCTATGTGTCCATGCACACTATGGCTATGTGAGGGTTTGTGGGGAAAAAAAAAGCTTATGCTCAAAGGAGCTTGAAGAAGCTCAATAAAAATATGCACAAGAGCACAAAAAAAGCGCAAATTTCTTCAAGCTGAAAAAAATGCTCAAATGCCTGTAAAAGCAGCTTTTTTTTTAGCTGCACCATGCATGAGGTAAGAATGAGACCCATTGACAAGAACTTGTTTAGAAAGAAGACCTTCACTTTTAGTGATGTTTTCCTTTATGAATATTCCTCTCCCTCCCCCAGTAGATCTCCTGTGGGTAAAAAAAAAAAGGCAGTCCAAAACCATTGTCGCTGTATGACCGTACCTGGCACTGTATAGCCTTGCCTTCCCAACAGACCTAGCCAGGCCCTGCACTTTCCATGTATTTTCATCCCTATGGAATATTCTGTACTACCCGACCCACCAGTGGGAATGAACAAATATTTACCCACAGGCATCCACTGGGAGGGGTCACAAAGGATAACTTTTTAAAAGTTTTTACAGCAGAGTGCATGGAAAGGGGAGAAGTGTGAACTGGTAAAAAGGGAAATAAACTAACACACCCCAAATCCAAATAAATAGCGGGCTGAATCCATAGATTGGATTTCCTCAAGAAAGACCTGGGAATAATACACTGTAAATAAATAGGCTGCACTCCAAACAGCTAGCTTTTCAAGGTTTGTGTGTTTATGAAATTAAAGTGGTGGGCCAGCGAAAAAAAAAAAATTAAAAGTCAGCAGCTACAAGCACTGTAGCTGCTGACTTTTAATAAGCACTTATCTTTCTAGGGTGCCCGCAATGTCGACCGCCCGAGGGCCAACCCATCCCTTGGGTCCCAGCACCGCCATTCAACGTAAGGAAAACAGGCAGTGGAGCCTTGCGGCTTCACTGCCCGTTTCCTACTGCGCATGCGTGAGTCACGTGGCACTTTGTGAATGGGGCGCGCTGTGTTGTGGGACACACCCAGTTCCCACAACACACCGCACCCCATTCACCAGAAGACAATGTGAGGAGAAGACCGAAGATCACCGCGGAATAGGAAGAGGCAGATTAGGACGATCTGCCTAGTAACAGCCATTTCTGGTAAGTGAAAAAAATTTTTGGAGCCCCTTTATGCATTTTTTTTATTTTTAGGGTGGACCTCCATCTCTTATGGGCCTCATCAGCATTATGGTTGTCCTCAAAGGGCCAGTAATAACTGTAAGACTTTATAAATTTACACAGGGCTTTTATTTTATTTTTTCTCAGAGCATAGGTGCAGGAACTCAACTACACCATTACCCACCCCCAAAACGCATTGAACAATGGGGTGTGGCCAAAATTGCACTAAAAGTGGAAGGATCTTAAAGGGGCAATAAATACCAGGAGTGTGCAGAGTACAGTGTTGAGCAGTGTCCTACATACAGAGTGCAGGGTTCCACTTTATATTTGCATCACATACTAGCTCATTATGAAGTACTTACCTTAGAACGATGCTGTTGCAACCCTCTACACTGATGTGACGGACGACATGTCTACAGAATGTTACTTCCGGGTTCGTGGGCTCTGGCCCGTTATTGGCCGGAAGCGTGATGATGTCACTCCCGCGCATACACGTACGAGCCGTTCCTTCAGTGCGCTTGTGCCGATGACGTTGATACATGCGGATACAGTGAATATCTCCTAAACTGTGCAAGAAAAAAGAAATTCACAGTACCTACAGTTAAGCCCTATTATAGGCTTACCTGTAGGCAAAATTGATTGTAAAGGGTTTACAACCACCTTAAAATCTCCCTTTTTTATTTTTTTTATGAAATTGTGCCTCCCTTTGTTTTTCTGCCTGCTTGGTATTGTCCTCTGTGAGTTCCCAAACCTCTTTTCTCCTTCACTTCCATTTGGAACGAGCAATTCACATTATTGTAGTCATGTTCGCTGCCATATGCACACTACACATCCCATAGTCAATAGTGCCTAATCAACCACCAGGAAGCAAGAGAGGGTGTCTACATACAGTAGAACCATGGAGAGTGAATGTAGCATCACTCTAACAGGAAGTCTGGTCACAGCAGAAAAAAAAGGAATTTGGAGGAGACTCAACATAATGGAAGTTACTTTGAGTTTAAAAGGATCATCAACCTGAAAACAAAAAAACTGACCTAAAGTGGTTGTTAAAGCCACTTTCATCTTCATACCATCCCCTCTGTGTTCTAATCCTTCTCAGTGATCACATGTTTGGCTGGCTTTCTTCTCTGCCTATCTGATTTGACAGATACAGCGAACGGGGCTGAGATTACCCCACTGACGTCGCTCTGAAGAGGAAAGAGAGCCAGCCAATCATGTGATTGCTGAGAAGAGCTCTGAAATGAAAAAAGGCTTTTTTTTTTATAAATTGCTCACACAGGGGCACACAGGATTGGAACACTGGGGATGGCATGAAGATGTGTATGTTATTTGAGCAGCAGGAGTTGAGGGGGCAGGCACAGTCACAAGCTGACAGGCAGAGAGCGGAGGGGGAAGAGAGCACAGAGGAGACGGCAGGCTGCGAATGACAGAGGCACGTATGGATGACTACGGTGTCCGGGCTCAGCAGCCTGGATATATAAGAGTCAGTGTACAGGGGGGAGGATATAGCCAGGCAGGATAAGCCAGGTGTTACAGGGGGCCAAATGACACAGCACAAGCACTGTGCTGTATAAAATGCTTTAAAGGAACAGGATTTTTTTATCTTTTTTTGGGTTCACAAACGCTTTAAATTAATACACAAGCAGAAAAAAACACAACGCCAACCTAAGTGCAATAATATAATCCACATTTGTTTATTCAAAAGATAGTACACTCACTCTTTGTAGTAGAAATTCAGGCACATCATATTTAAAAAATGTTCCAATAAGTAGTCTGTCACAGGACTCCAAGGGAAAGCTGATCCTCTTGGCTAGAATGTCTCGTCCGGTGGCGCCGGTGGTTTCCAGCCTCTCTGGCTTGGGTCAGCACAGCGTCACGGAGGTCAGCTGGTAGGGTGTATGGAGTCGCACTAAGATGACGCAAATGCGTGTACGCGTTCGGAGCATGCATGCTCCTTCATCAGGCATAACATCCGCCATCTTAGAAGTGGTCAAATAGGGAAAAGCGGAGCTAATTGGCCAATAGGATTGTAGTGCCGCCATATTGTAAGGTGGGGTTATGGGAACTGAGAACTGGTATTGTATTTCTCGGGAATAGAGAAAATGTAAGAAACTGACCGAAACTGGTGTTGCATACACACAGTCGGACAAAGTTGTCAGAAAATCCGATCATTCAGATCGTGATGATGTTATTTCATTACGACGGGACTACGTTGGTGCTAGCCAATAGCTTTAGTCTAGGAATTTTGATCTTGGCATGCGTGGCACTTTGTCGAAATTCTCTACAATTTCTCGGACAAAGTCAGATTGGATCATGTTTTCGGAAAATTTTATAGCCCAGCTCTAAAACTTTGTCGGTCGGATATTCCGACAGAAACAGTCCAAAGGAGCCCACACACGGTCGGATTATCCGACAACATGGTCCGATCGGACATTTTCCGTCAGAATGTCCGACCTTGTGTATAAGGGCTAAGAATGCATTCTTGAATAGAATTTTATAACCAGTGTAGTGTCACTTTAGGTTCCACCTTAAATATTATTTTATTGCTGACAAGGGTCACTTTATTAATGTTGCTTGTTTTTATAAATCTATAAAAAAATCCTAATATATTTGTATTTGTTTGTTTGTTTCAGTTGTTGGGGAGTTTGGCCGAATTGCAATTGAATTTTTACGGAAGGGTTCCAATCCAAAAGTGTATGAAGGCGCTGCAAGTAAGTAATACAAATGTCATCTTCTTGGAATCTGTGCAACGGAAAGTTCGAAGTAGCTCAGTCTCTTTATAGTTGTCATTACTAGCACACATAACATATGCCAGCAGGGGGGTCAAATAAAAGCTACTTTAAAATGTAATTAGGTACCGTAGTTGAAGTTGCTTACCTTTGCAAGTATATGGGAAGGTCATCATACCAGGATTCCTCTATGGGAGTATGTGCATTAGAACAAAGCGGTTAACGTAAAATCACAATAAAATTCTTGAGGGAAAAAAAAGAAAGTGGTTAACAGTGAACTAGTCTACCTGAAGGTTTCCACCTGGATCTTTAAGATTGTAGTGAATTGTGTGAACATTGGAACTGGCTTTCCATTTGTACTGAGAATCGTGCGCTCTCTTTATCGCTACATTTGAGTTTCGTTCTTTTATTTTGTTGCAAAGACTTTGTAATGTTTTCCTAAATTAGTTAATGTAAAATAGTTTTTAGTAAAATCCACAGATCTATAGTGCATGCAAAGGTTTTAGATCACCAAGAGGTGCAGGATATGGACACCTACTGTAGATAATTGTGATTATTATCAGTAGCCCTTTCAATCGTTGGATGTGTTCCACTGGTGGTACCAATCCTGTGTGTAGGTGGTACATGGCAGGTGTTGGGCATATAAATCTAAAGCAGATGTTTTTTTGTTTTTTTTTTTTTAGTGCATGACTTCCAGTACTGAGAACCAATATGAATTGTGTAGCTTTCTAGATGTTATACCTTGCACTAAAGAACTTAAAGTAAAACCTGTGTTTTACCATGCACAGTTGTGAGTACTGTCTGCTCACTCCCAATGTGGGGGTGGGCCAGCCACTGATCACCACCACTGTCACATTTGGAGGTAGGTGAGTGAGTCGTACACTTTTCCATAGTTGAATGGACAATGTATCTAATTTAGAATGGAGCAGTGGGGGAGCAAAGGGAAGCTGAGCATATACTGCTAGCAAGAGGGAGAAAGGTAAATATGATTACCTCAGGTAAAATGCAAAGCTACTCTTACAGTACCCCCCTCCCCACTGCATGGGTAAATGCTTATTTTTGTCTATGGGGAACATCCGAAGTCCCCCAGAAGCCAGCAATTCTCCTCTTCTCTCCACTGCTCTGAATTCAAGGCAGGCCCTGATCCTTCATTTTACAAGATGACTTCAGAGTGCCAGCAACTGACAAAGCGGGGGGGACTAGTTAAACATCTAGAACAGGGGTCTCCAAACTTTATAAATAAAGGGGCAGTTTACTGACCTTCAGATTTCAGCTGGACTGTGGCCAGAGGGAGATTAAAATATCCTGGTGTCAGTGGGATTGAAAAATGCCCCATCATTGGTATTTGGGAGAGTAATAATGCCCCGTTGTTGGTATTAATGGGAGAAATGGTGCCCTATCAATGGTGTCAGTGGGAAGAATAGTGCCCCGTTGTTTGTCAGTAGCAGGAAATATACCCCAATGTTGCTGCCCCAAGGGTAAGATAAAAGCAAGCAGAGGGTCACCGTTTGGAAGACCTCCGATCTAGAAGGAAGACGCAGAAACAAAGGACAAAATAAGTAAAACTGCTTTTTTTTTTTCCACCCAGAC
The DNA here is from genome assembly GCF_037356315.1 of Lithobates pipiens. Classification (NCBI taxonomy): domain Eukaryota; kingdom Metazoa; phylum Chordata; class Amphibia; order Anura; family Ranidae; genus Lithobates; species Lithobates pipiens. The sequence goes on along the minus strand of NW_027507758.1, from coordinate 460,899,658 downwards.
CTAAACAAGCTATATTAACCATTGTGTTGGAGCAGGACCCCACCGCAAGGGTCATTTTACCCTGCTTTTGCACAGGCAAAGCACTCGTTTATTGTATGCTTCCCCTACCTGAACAATTAACCTAACCCTAAAATGGCCACTTAACACTTTCACTGGTGTAACTAGAACTATGAACCTAGTCCCTAGAGCCCATCAGATCCCTCAATAGTACAGTGTGGGTGACAGTACTGAGGCTGCTTCTGACTTGTTTTCATTGTGTTCTCTGAAAGCCTGATCAATAGAATTCTTTTCCACATTTGTGTTTGAGCTGCACTGCATTCAAATGTAATAGCCTGCATTTTATAAAAACATCTTTGTACACAATCCTTGACGATGACTGACAAACATTTCCCAGCACACTTGCCATCTAGCTTGTAAACAAATTTACCCTGTCTAACAATTCACATTAAAAACTACTGCAGCAGAGCCCCCAGGTCCCCTACCATCGCTCTCGTTAATGCACCAATTGTCAAGACCTCAAGACATACTATGAAACTGATACGATTTATTCTGATAGGAGCCAAACTCACCATTGCAAAAGCTTGGAAACAGCCCTCTGTTTCTGTCAAGGCTGCTCAGAGAAAAATCTCCTGGATAATGGCACAAGAGAAAATGGCTAGCATAATCTCTGACTCCCGCTCTAAATTTGACATTGTTTGGGAACCATGGGCTCTTCATATGGGCATCTCCTTGACTCATACCCCAATGGGGCGATGATCACTCGCAATTGTCTCTAGATCATTGGCACTTAGGTAGTTGGCACGGAACTTTGTTTTAAATCTGGCTCACTCTACTGGATCCCCTTTCTTTCCTCTTTATCCCTCTCTACCCCTTCTTCTTCCTTCTTTTCCCCTCTTTACTTTCATGCTTGGCTCGGATGGCCGACAGTTGACCTCAAATTTTTCACATGTATACATAGTAGTGACAGATGTGATCCGTTAGGCGATTGTAGGGGCGGAAGGGATGGTCTCCCATGAGCGGAGGCTCTTTGGTTAGGTCCCTCACTCAGCACAGCATGATCCCGCGAGGGGTGTCGAGTGACCCAGGGACCGCTGGGGCTCTTCCCCGACCACGTGGTCAGGGATATTCAGTGGACATCACTGAATTTTGCCCTTCCTTGATCAGTGCTCTCCCTTTAAGGAGTACTGGTTTGGGTAGGGTTACTGGACCTCACTTACCCTTTGATGGGTGGATCCGACTCAACTAGGCATATTGTTGTTTTGTTTAATTGTATTTTTATGCATTGTTCTAGTGCTGTGTTAAGTCATCTGTTGGCCATGTGGGCCTGTATCTTGTTTCCTATGCTGTATTCGAAAATAAAATATTTTGAAAGTAAAAACTACTGCAGGCATCCAATATATTTTATTTTTTTCAGCAGGGGATTCCCTGCAAAGCAAAAGCCATCATAGCGGCTTTTGATTGCTTTTACAGTTGGTGGGAGGGGATGCCCCTCCTGTGCAATCAGGGAGTCAGAGGATGAATCTGCCACCGGTTTAACATAGAGCTAACTATGGACCAGATGGTCAATTTTTTTTATTTATTTATTTTTAAGTCTCAGGCTTTCCAGCATAGAGGAGAGATCTGGGAAATCATAGGCCACAGATCGCTCTGTAAAAAAGGACCTGTCATGCCCTATTCCTATTACAAGGAATGTTTATATTCCCTGTAATATAAAAAAATTGCAGAATGGAGCTTAACAGGACTCGTGGCCACTCATTAAAATTAGAAGAAGGTTTAGCCGTAAACTACGTAAAGGGTTCTTTACTGTAAGAGCGGCAAGGATATGGAATTCCCTTCCACAGGCGGTGGTCTCAAGGGGGGGGGGGGCCCAATCGGTAGTTTTAAGAAACTATTAGATAAGCACCTGAACGACCGCAACATACAGGGATATACAATGTAATACTGGCATAAAATCACACACAGACTTGTGTCTTTTTCGACCTCACCTATTATGTAAACTATGTGAGGTAGAATGAGAGCAATAATTCTAGGACTAGACCTCCTCTGTAACACTAAAACTGGTAACCTATAAACATTTTTAAAGTGTATCCTTTAGAAACTTTTTAGTATCGAAGTTTAGCTCCATTCCATGAGTGTGTGTGACATGTTGCGTATCTATTTACTTGGCATAACATAATTTTTTACATCATACAAAAAAACTGGGGTAAATATATATATATATATTTTTTTTTTTTGACCAGTGGAAAAATTGCTGTGACATAAAACATTCCAACGACTGGCATTTTATTCCCTAGGGTCTCTGCTAAAAAAAAAATATATGGGGGTTCTGAGTAATTTTCTAGCAAAACAATGATGATTTTTAGATGTAGGCTAGGAATGCCAGAATTGGCCCAAGGCAGGCTTGCCTGGAGGGAGCCCACTCCTTAAACATACAGGAACACATTGAGTGTCCAGAAATAGCACAATGGCAGCTGAAGGTATCCAATGTGCCCCCACACCAAATCGGTGAACAAGCTATGCAAAAAGATGGCAACCGCTGCAATTGATAATGTGCAGTAAGTTGCACGTGGAAGGGCAACAACGATCCAACCTATAAACCTAGTTATAAAACAAAACTCTATTCCAGTGCATACTTACCTTGCCCTGCTTCACAAGACTGCTCCAGCAGCAAAAATATGCATGCCTAAAGCATACTGTGCCGAGATCCCAATAACAGGCTGGGTTCACACCAATGTGAATTGGATACAGGAGATTGATAGGAGATTGTGACTGGCTCTCTATGGAGCTGGTTCACATATCTCTGCTGCGGCTACAGTGTGAATTTGCACAGGGGTCCTGTGCGTCTTTTTGGTCCATTTCAGGCCTGAATTCAGCCCAAAATTCTGGCTGAAATCAGACTTGCAATAGTGAACGGGGACGCACCGAACCCTTGCTGTGTATCCTCTACATTTTTATGTCACACTTTAATAGTTCATTGCCTCATCCGTGAACACAATACCCCCCCCCCCCCCCCCCCCCAAATAAACACTAAAATCACGAGGCATTACTTGGTTTTCCGATCTGCAGCTGGCTATAATTGTATGTCGGACTTTACAGTTGTCTATGGGATATCCCCAACAGCTGACTGTCAAGAAGGAACAGTATGCTGAAGGTAGATACATGAGATACTAAGGTTATATCTCTGGGTAGTGTAAAGCATATTAATCATTCTAGTTTGTCTATATATAGATGCCATGAGAAGTGTGGGTCTATCTAAAATACCCAGGCAGTGTCTGGGCATTGCCCTAGTGTACCCCCAAACCTCCATCTCTCCTCTTTCTGTACAGCATGTCTCAGCATTATTTTCGTTTTCTTTTACCTGGTTACCATAGCAAGAAAAAGCTTTTATTACTGTGACATCAACTCTAGGCCTGTAAAATTCCTGCAGAGGCAGCTGCTGGGAGCCTAGTTCCTGTTGACATAGACATGCTCCCAGAGCTACATATCCCAAAAGCCCCTTTCTCTATTCAAAGTGTGTGGGCAGAATTTTTGGAGTCAAGGCAGCAGCATTATAAAGGCATACATCAAAATAATTTTACTTAGTGTATTTCTTTAGCTGGGTATACACATACTAAACCTGTTCTAAAGCTGGGTATACATTTACCAAAAGTCAGTCAGTTCAACTGACTTTCCACCTTTTGGTATGTGTGTACCCCTCTCTATTCAGAACAGAAGCCGGTCTGAGCCCGTCAGAATACAAACACAGCGTGCGAGATCCCTGCATCCACATTGTTTGTGTTAATGCAGGGATTTGTATGTTTTTGGTTTTTTTTTTTTCCAACCTGCTGGTATACCCTGCCCACGTTTATATTAAGAACAAGTAGCACAAAGAGGACTATCAGTCCCTGGTGCTGCTGTCTCCTGGTTTCATTGACATTTTCCTACTCTCGCGCCCCCCCATCCCCAATCCTGCTGCCTTAATCTTCCAGTGCGCCAGAGGTTAATAGGACGCTAAGGGCGCTGTAACAGACACTCATCAAAAGTGCCTGACTATGCCCACCCTTCCTGCCCACCTCTTCCATTCATAGAGGTTGTACTGTAGCTTCTATAAATGGAGTAGACGGACCTCTCAATCATCTGCCTGTCCTTCATTCATCATTTTTTATTCATAGAAGTTATAGTACAGCCTCTATTAATGGAGGAGGTGGGTGGAAGTCGGGCACTTTTGAGGAGTCCTTTCACAGTTCCATCAGCTCTATTAACCACTGCCACACCTCAGCAATAACGGGGGTAAGGTGTTTTAGGAGGAAGAAGAGTCTAATGTGGTTGTAAACCCTCACATATGCCCAGTGAAGTGAATAGCCTCAGATGATACACAGAAATTAAACATATCCTCTTACATAAGTTTTTAAGTTTTACTAGTTTAACTGCAGTCTTCCCCTCTCTACACCATTTTAAAAGTGCAGATCATGTTAAAAATCTTTCTTCATCTTTCAGCAGCAGAGAAGAGGCTGTTACACTGTGTGAGACCTGATTGGAGGAAAGGGACACCCCCCCCCCCCACCCCTTTCCACAAAGGGAGAGGAACGAAGGAACTTGCAGAGCTGTATTCTGAATAGATGAGCTCCCTGCTTATCTAGCTCTATGCTCCCTCCCGACACAAATTTTAGTTCATGTTCTCTCGTGTCTGAAAACTTCACAGAAGTGACTTCTGCTGATAACAGAGGAACGAAGCACCAGAGAGAGATGGTACTTAGAGCTTTGGGGATAGACAAGTAAACACTACAGATATATTTACTTCAAATTTTATGACTGGGGTTTACAACCACTTTAACTAAACCAGGAGACCACAGCACAAGGGATACATCAGAGTGATAGTATGTCCCTTGTGTGTTTCTTTTTCTTTTTTATAAATACAGGCGTTGGGTAAAAGTATTGGTAAAGTTTGCCCTGGGCAGAACTATAGGAAAGAGCAAAGTTCCAGTGACTACATTTTTGTCATGTTTGCTTGCATAGGGGCTGAGCTGTTTTAATTTCATTTTCTAATATGTCTTCCTAAATGCCATGATTGTCTGGATTATGGACAAGGCCTGTGAAACTTCAATTGTAGGTAAATCATTTTTCTCATATCCTTTGTTTTCTTTACTTGTAGGGAAGTTAGAGGTCAGTAGTAGCACCATTCAGCAGGCTGTAGAGGGGCTGACTTACCTTCTTACAGAGAGCTCCAAGCTTATGGTGAGTAAGCTGGTATTCAGTCTGTCTAATGTCTGAATATCTGCATTCTTCTCCACGAATTTCCTCTTGTGTATCGGCAGGTCTCAGAAATAGATTTTCAAGATTCTGTGCTTGTCCTGGGATTCCCAGAAGAATTGAATAAAGTTCTTCTCCAGCTATATCTAGATAATAGGAAAGAGATCCGCCAAATTCTGAGTGAGCTGGAACCAGATTTACCACATTACCACAACCTGGAGTGGCGACTGGATGTTCAGGTAAAGTACGCAAGCATAAAGTAGTGCCTGCATATAATATATCCAGCTAAGGTTATATGGGTGTTTGAAGCTCAGCTCCAGTTAATGGGGTGCCATTTTTTTGTCTTGGAGATGTTTCCCCTTGATTTTGTTTTTTTTTCTAACAGCTCTCACTTGGACAGGAAGTGATGGGAACTAATAGTGGGGACATAGAGAACAGTCAACACCTGACAAAGATTCTATCCCTTCTCCAGTCTACTAAAAACGTTTTTTTTTATGTTGTCAGTGTCCCTATTAGATTTCTCCTTGTATCCATTTTAGCACGACACCTACCAAATAGACAGGGAATCCTGCAAAGGGTCTAAACCTTCCACGTTAAATACAAAACTGAAGCAAATGTTTTGGCTTTAGTTGGGCTTTAAATTTTCTTTTGGCAGAGATGTAACAGTCACTTAGTCATACTAAACACACACTGTTTAATTTACTTTGTCCCTTCTATTTTCGTATGTGGATGATGGCCCTGTAATTATTTTAATTAAGAAAAAATCTAATTACCTTTTTCCATTGTGATATACATTTGTCACATCACCCAGATCTTTCCCAGCCTGTCTGCAGGGAAACATAAGCAGGAGGATCTTTTAGTCGTCTGCTGCTGGTCACATGTTCAAAATAAAAAAATCGATAAGAGGGAGGTGAAGCTACCATCAATCTACATGTAATATCCCACCCCCATTGCGTTTAGCTAAGTAGTGGGCATGGAGGAGGAGAGAGGGAGTGGGCTGTCATTTACCACTATGTATACACCCACATGTGTGACTCATTACATTACTTCTCAAATATTTTCACCTCCCTTTTGTCCCTAGTGCTTTTTCCAATGCCCTGCATGCACTTTTATATTGCAATGGAACCTTGGATTATGTGCATAATCCATACCAGGAGAATGCTTGTAATCCAAAGCACTCGCACATCAAAGCGAGTTTCCCCATAGTATTGTATGCAGTACTGCATGTGGCCAGAGGTAGGGGCGCCGGAGAGACTTGGAAATACTCTGGAACGGAGTGCTTCCAAGTGCATCCGAACGGCTCCGAGTGTCACCGCCACCCCCGCACCTCTGACCAAATGCGGTACTGTACACCACAGAGGCTTGAATCCTGCTCGTTTTGCGAGACAACACTCGCAAACTGAGTCAGGATTTTTTTTTAAATAATAGCTCGTATTGCGAAACGCTTGTTAACCGCAATCCAAGGTATTAGTGTGTGTGTGTGTGTATATATGTATGTGTGTATATATATATATATATATATATATATATATATATATATATATATATATATATATTTATATATTTATATATACACACACACACACACACACACACACTGTTCTTTTAGACCAGCCAGGAAATAGCGATAGGAAATTAGAACACTTGCAGAATTGATCGATAGTGATTTGTGGGGAAATTAATTATTTTTTATTATTATTATAATATTATTTTTGATGGTTATTTATTAGGATTCCGTGTTTCAAACTTTATCATACCCGGCTTGTTTGGACCGATTTAAATGTGTTACAATGTACCGTTTTGAGATTCAAAAATTTGACATAATCATACTGCCAGGGAGGCTACAGCACCTGTGCAAGACAAAGGAGAACCTACAAACATGGCCTGTTGGGGGTACTTGAGGACAGGGTTGAGAACCACTAAAAAAAATGTTTGTTTGTCCTTTCCCATATGGTTGGGTGGCTGTTGTGATCGGCTCTCAAATTATGTGCTAACGATCAGATTATCATACGATCGCTCCAGAAGTGATTTTTGTCAACCGATTTCCTGATTGGGTGTACTAGGCATTAGTGCACATACTATATATGTGCACTATATAAGATTTACAGCAAGGGGAGTATATACTATATATACTCCCCTTGCTGTAAATCTTCTCTATGGCTGTTGGTGCCTGCATAGTGAATGTGAATAAACGGATTTTTAAATACAGCTTACCTGTAAAATCCTTTTCTTTGAATACATCATGGGACACAGAGCAGTTATTCATGACTATCTGGGTTATACGCTACCTCTAGGTGAGTGGACACTGGCAACCAGTAGCAAGAAGGTTCCTCCCATATAACCCCTCCCATACGGGAATTACCTCAGTTTTGTAGCAAGCAATGAAGAGTCCCAGGAAAGAGGGGAGGGATCGCTGTGTCCCGTGATGCATTAAAAGAAAAGGATTTTACAGGTAAGCTGTATTTAAAAATCAATTTTTCTTTATCGTACATCATGGGACACAGTGCAGTTATTCATGACTATCTGGGATGTCCTAAAGCAATGCACCTGAGGGGAGGGATACACAGCTTAGACAAGTCCCAATTGTCCTTTGGCCCTATAAGGCCGCCTGCAACACGCCATGACCAAAGACTGTCTCTTCTCGAGACCTGACATCCACCTGATAAAATCTGGTGAATGTGTGAACTGAAGACCAAACGGCTGCCCTGCAGACCTGAGCCATAGACACCCGACGATGCACTGCCCACGAAGCACTAACCCCTCTAGTGGAATGTGCTTTCAGGTCTCTCTGTGGAATCCTATGCCTCGACTCATATGCCTGAATGATAGTTTAGCGAATCCACCTTGAGATAGTTGAAGTTGTAGCTGCCTGTCTTTTCTTGGGACCCTCAGGCAGAATAAAAAGAGTCAGTTTTCCTGAAAGTGGCTGACCCCCTTAAGTAGACTTTAATAGCCCTTGCTACATCCAGCGAGCGGAGTAACTTTTCTTCCTTAGACCCGGGATTTGGAAAAAAGGAGGGCAGAAGGATATCCTGATTCAAATGAAAATTGGAAACTACTTTTGACAAAAACTCCCGACGAGGGCGCAAGACTGCCCTGTCCTGGTGCAGAATCAAGTAGGGTTCTCTGCATGAATGGGCGGTTAGCTCCGACACTCTTCTGGCCACCAAGAAGACTAATTTCCTGGTCAATAGGACTAAAGGAATCTGCTTAATAGGCTCAAAGGATAGATACTGAAGGGCTGGTAGTAACAAATTCAAGTCTCAGGTGCATAAGGGGGGCTTAATTGGTGGTCTTAGGTGCGTCACTCCCTTAACAAAGGTACGCACCAAGGAATGGGCTGCAATTGGTCTTTGGAAAAAACCAGATAAGGCCGAAATCTGACCTTTTAATTGTGCCCAAGGCCAATCTTAAGCGTACTCCTGCCTGAAGGAAAGAAAGGATCTTTCCAACTGTATACTTACGAGGGTTCCAACCTTTCCCTTTGCACCAGGAAATTTATGATTTCCAAACCCTGTAGTAAATGGCCCTGGAAACCGGTTTCTTAGCATTTACCAAAGTGAACAAGGCTGCACCTCTAACCCCGCGGTCCAACGAGTCCCCTACTGCCAATTTCACAATTTCTGTGTACCAGGACCTCCTGGGCCAGGCTGGGGCCACTAGGATCACTGGTCTTAGTTCCTCTTGTATCCTGCACAGCAGATGTGGCAGGATTTGGATTGGAGGAAAGGCATACAGCAGGGAATACTGGTGCCAAGGAGTCACCAATGCGTCTGTCCTGACTGCAAGAGGATCGTTGGTTCTGGACACAAATCTGTCCAGTTTGGCATTGAACCTGGATGCTAGGAGATCCACACCCGGGGTCCCCCAATGCTGACAAATCTGGAGAAAACACCTCGGGACAAAGGGACCATTCCCCTGGCAACAACTTTTGGCAACTTAAATAGTCCACCTTCCAGTTATCTACTCCCGGTATGAATACCACCGACGGGCACATGCCTCTCTGCCCATCTTAATATGTGATCCACCTCTTTCTGAGCCACTATGCTCCTGGTGCCCCCTTGGTGGTTGATATAAGCGACCACTGTGGAATTGTCGGTTTGAACTCGGACTGGGAGACCCTGCAGCTTGGTCGTCCAGAAATGCAGAGCTAGTCGGGCTGCCCGAATCTCCAAGAGATTGATGGGCAAGGCCCTCTCTGCTTGAGACCACTGTCCCCGGACCGACACTTTCCCCAGAACTGCTCCCCAGGCGGCTGGCGTCCGTGGTCACAACTTTCCAGGCCACTGGTGCAAGGATTTTCCGACCTTTTAAATTGCTGGTTTTTGACCACCAAGTGAGGCTCCGTAGAGTCTGTTGGGACAGGACCATAGGATGATCCAAAGTTAGAGTGGTTTTGTTCCAAGCCCTTAAAATATTGCTCTGGAACAACCCTGGAGTGGAATTGAGCATAAGAGACTGCGCTGAAAGACGAAACCATTTTGCCCAATAGCCTCATACAAAGGCGAACAGATGGTTTTTCTTCTCTTTTCACCCTACGGACGAGCTCCACTATGGAGTTGATCCTTACAGGAAGTAGAAACACCTTTTCTTGGACAATGTCCAAGTTTAGGCCCAAGTACATTAATACCTGAGTGGGGTGAAGGTTTGATTTGTTTATATTCAGAATCCAGCCTAGGTGTTGCAAAATTTGTACGGTCTTTAAGATGTTTTGGACCACGACGGGACGAGATTGATCCTTCAAAAGAAGATCGTCCAGATATCCTACCACAGCAATTCCCTGGGATCTCATGACCGCCAATACAGGGGCCAGAATTTCTGTGAAGACCCGAGGAGCCGTGGCTAAACCAAATGGCAATGTGATGAATTGAAAATGTCGCCCCCCTACCGCGAAACGGAGAAACCGTTGATGCGGCATGGAGATGGGCACATGAAGGTATGCATTCTTGATATCTATGGATGCTAAGTAATCCCCTTTCTTTAGGCATGTTACCACTGAGCGAGTTGATTCCATACAGAAACTTCGGACACTTGGAAACAGATTGCGAGATTTGAGGTCCAAAATGGGCCTTCCCTCCCCATTCGGTTTCGGTACGGTGAACAGGTTTGAGTAAAAACCCTATGAACCTTTCCCCGTGCGGGACCTCGATGATTACTCCCTGCTTTTGCAGATGCTCTAAGGCTAGGAGCAGACATTTCCTTTTCACTAGTTCCGCCGGAGCCCTTGTGCTCAAGAACCGAGTTGGAGGGAACTCCAGAAACTCTATCTTGGTACCTGACGTTATGATGGAAATGATCCACTTGTCCTGAATCTGTTTTTCCCAAGCATCCAAAAACAGCCAAAGTTTTCCCCCCACCCATAAGAGCGGGGGCGCCCCTTCACAGGGTAGACTTGGAACTGGGCTTGTTTGACCTTGGAGTCCAGGGTTTTTTCTGACCCTGCGGTTTTTTAAAACCGGACTGCTGAGGCTGTCGATACTGAGTGGGAGAAGAAGAACTAGGTCCTGGAGCACGGGGAATCTTAAAGGAGGGTCGCTTTATCTTCCTATTAACAGGGAGCAAAGCGCTTTTCCCACCTGAGATCTTTTGGATATACCTATCCAAATCTTCGCCAAACAGGCATTCACCATGAAAAGGAAAAGCTGCAAGAAGCTTTTTGCATGGTGTCTCGGTCGACCAGTTTTTTAGCCACAAGACCCTGCCCATATGCACGGACAGAAGTGCACAACGAGACATCTGTTGGATTGCATCTTTTAATGCATCTACTTCCAAGCACAAGGTGCGAGGGAGCTCTGATAATTCCTTGGTAGCTTCTCCTTGACAAGGAAGGTTCTTGACCAATTTCTTAACCCAATCTTTTAAGGACTGGCAGATGCCAATAGCCGCTATCACTGGCTGAATGGTTGAACCAGCTACTGTAAAGGGGTAGTTGCAGTCTGGAGTTTATTTCCCCAAAAACCTTCATCCAGCAGGTGGAGATGATGGGACAGTCCCAGAACATATGGAAGAAGGTTCCTATATGCACTTTACATCTGGGATACTCAGGGTCTTTGTCTGGGAACATTCTATGAAGTCTTTGGGGCGTATAGTATATTCTGTGCAGGAATTTTACCTGTATAAGTTTGTCTCTAGAGGAGATAACTAATTTGGGGCCATATCCAAAACAATCCTCCCATCCCTCCCTGTCTAGTTAGGGTATGCCACTGTGCCACTTTCCCAATAATTGTTCTATTTTGAGGGAATCATTACCCATAGAGTAGAAAGGGGTTTGGTTAGATCCCCAGGGGCCAGAAGCTCTTCTATGGGGTCAGCTTTGAGTAAAACGGCCAGGGGAATTGAGCCCTAGTGGCATGTTTAAGTTGCAGGTATCTGAATTTCATCCAGTTTGATAAATTATATTTGGCCTTCAGGTACGCAAACTGTAGTAGGGTAACCTGGGGCATGATGTGATTCACAATTGTGATACCATACCTTGCCAGAGTAAGGTGTTTATTTCTTAGCCTGTAAAAGATTACAGTTAATGAGTCATTTGAGAATATTGTAATGTGGAATCGACATTTTGTCATTAAAATTATTTTATAGTACGGACATCAAATTTAAAACGGCAAAAGCATTAATAAATTGATTTTGGAAAACTACAGCAAAGCTCACATAGGAGGTTATTTACTAAAGCTGGACAATGCAAAACCAGGCTCACTTCTGCATAGAAACCAATCAGCTTCTACCCTCTGCTTGTTCAATTAAGCTTTGGCAATAAAACCTGGAAGCTGATTGGGTTCTATGCAGAAGTAAGCCTGCTTTTCCATTCTCCAGCTTTAGTAAATAACCTCCTATGTGAGCTTTGTTGTAGTTTTCCAAAATCAATTTAGTAATGCTTTTGCTGTTTGCAATTTGATGTCCATACTATAAAATTATTTTCATAGATATATTGAACCTTCTGCTAGTCCTTTTATAAACTGTAAAAAGCATGGCTGTTACATTTTCTAAAGCATGCTTTTCATGTTTAAAATACACTGTGTTCAGCAATTTGTACAAAATCCATGAAGCACAGCATAGCCAAGAGAAGGCAATTTAAATGCGGTCCTTCTCATCACATACTAAAAACACAAGGAGTTTATTCATCATTTAAGGCTAGTGAGTGAAGCCATCAAAATCATTCCTTTATGCTTCAGAGGTCAACCGTGTATCCAAAACTGCTGCTTTGCAGCACATATACAGTTTAAATACAGAGTCCTTGTTTAGCTTCCATACAGCTTTTTAGCTTTGTTATTTCTCATAAGGATTGGATATGGTATCTGTGGAATAGGAGCAATGAGACTGGATAACCAATCAAGTTGTGGTGAGGAGAACAAAAAGGTCTTAGATGATGTTTGACTTTAAACAGAAAGTATTTACAAGTTCTCTTTCATCACAAATGCACAAAGCAGGCTGGTTAGCTCTAATCTGTGCAATACTCGATGGACTCTCTAGCATTATATGGTTATACAATGCCAGCAGGAGGCAGTATAGTGTGCCAGATATTCATGTACTGGGAATTTCTGCAGTCTAACTGGTCTTACCTGCCCTCCTACAGCTTGCCAGCAGAAGTCTGAGGCATCAAGTAAAACCCACCATGACAATGAAACTTCACCTGAAGCAGAACGACGATGTCAACACTAGTGTATTACAGACGGACCCCGCCACACTAATCCATATCATCCAGGAACTGGAGCAAGCTCTCGCAGAGATGAAGACAAACCACTGCCGCAGAATTGTGCGCAACATTAAATAAAGCGTTTGGCATTTCAGGCCTTATGATCAGAGAAGGTGGAAGATAAAATTATTCTTGTTGCCCAGAGCAACCAATCGGGATCTTTTTCTCATGTGTCTTATGCATAATAGGAAAAAAATGCATATACTGTACAAGTGTTTTTTAATTTGGGATCTGAATGCAGCTGCAATGTTTTCAACTGAGCCATTCACACAGGTGGGTTTACATAAGCTGCTTTCAGATCTGTAACAAAAAATCCATAAATCTGCATCTAAACATGTGCTTATGCATATAAACGCATGCATACATGTTTGTTAAATTAAGTCTAAACAAAGGGGGAAAATAAATAATGATAAACACAAGTTAGGTACACATTCACATCTTTACAAATTTAAATGCATCTATATGCAAATATCTTACTGATCATTATACAGGAACTTCTAGAAAACACATGTAATAACCACTGTGTGAATGAGGTCATAATGTCAGTAGAGGCAGTGGGCAATAAGAACAGCTTTCTCTTCAAAACAATTATAATCCTGAGGCCTCATTGTCAGTCTTATATAGTAGCAAATGTACAGATAAATTAACAATATTGTTTCTATAAAGCACTTAAGAAGTTTACAGTGACATTTCAGATACAGTGTGTGTTTGAGTAGTGTGATCTGTTTGGGGAAAAAACTGTCACATTCTCATCTGATAAGACAGCATGGTAGGTAATGATGATCTCCATGTGCAATAAATGGTTTTGTTACATTACGGCAGTCTTGTAAATAAATACATTTCTAATGGTTTATAAATGTTTCTACCTTCCTAGAATTATCTTTTGCATTTAATTTCAACCACTTTGCCGTCCCGCTCCTGCAGATATACTGTGGCACGGACACCCACACACATATATGTGGCCCCTCCTGTGATGGACACAATGAATTACTGGTAATCGATAACTAGGTTATCATGTGATCACTTTGATTGGTCACAGTAATCACATAACAGTGTAAGCAACCTGTCATGAATGTCTTTCCATTCATTGACAGCTTCCTTACAGTTGTGATCTGTGATTGGCCCAAAGCAATCACATGTTACCTGGTTGCCTGTACCATGTGATTAGCTTTGCCAGTTGTAGATCACAATTAAAAGCAAGCTGTTCATGAATGGTTAACCCATAGTTCGCAGACGCTATAACTTCCACACAAACTAATTAATATATACTTATTGAGATTTTATTTATTTTTTTTAACTAAAGACATGCAGCAGAATACATTTTGACCTGAATTTTATGAAAAAATTAGATTTATTTTCTTACATCAGGGGACACGAAGTAATTACTATGTGGGTTATATCTGACCGACATATGCTGGACACTGGCACGCCCCTAAGGTGTGTACTCCCCTATATAACCCCTCCCATTACTGGGAGTATTCAGTTTTTTTTGCCAGTTTCTAAGGTGTTGGTCAAGAGTAGGGATGAGCTTCGAGTTCGAGTCAAACTCATGTTCGCCTGTTCGGTGAACAGTGAACAATTTGGGGTGTTTGCGGCAAATTCGAAAAGCCTATGGGAGAAATCTAAAATGCTAATTTTAAAGGCTAATATGCAAGTTACTGTCCTAAAAAGTGTTTGGGGACCTGGGTCCTGCCCCAGGGAACATGTATCAATGCAAAAAAAAGTTTTAAAAACGGCCGTTTTTTCGGGAGGAGTGATTTTAATAATGATTAAAGTGAAACAGAAATATTCCTTTAAATTTCGTACCTGGGGGTGTCTATAGTATGCCTGTGAAGGAGCGCATGTTTCCCATGCTTAGAACTGTCCCTCATTTCTGCAGGAAAAAAAGTCCTTTAAAATCACTCGCAGCTATAATGAATTGTCGGCTCCCGTAATACAGAGAACACTCATTGAAAGTCATTGATTAAAAAAAAAAAAAAAGCGTGGGGTTCCCCCAAATTCAATTACCAGGCCCTTCAGGTCTGGTATGGATATTAAGGGGAAGCCCGCGTCAAATTAAAAAAAAATTGACGTGGGGTTCCCCCTACATATCCATACCAGACCCTTTATCGGAGCACGCAACCTAGCAGGCCGCAGGAAAAGGGGGGGGGGGACGAGAGAGCGCCGCCCCCTCCTGAACCGTACCAGGCCACATGCCCTCAACATTGGGAGGATGCTTTGGGGTCCCCCCCAAAGCACCATGTCCCCATGTTGATGGGGACAAGGGCCTCATTCCCACAACCCTGGCCGGTGGTCGTGGGGGTCTGCGGGAGGGGGGTTTATCAGAATCTGGAAGCCCCCTTTAACAAGGGGACCCCCAGATCCCACCCCCCCATTTGAAATGGTAAGGGGGTACAAAAGTACCCCTACCATTTCACAAAGAAAGTGTAAAAAATAGTTAAATAAGAGAAACACACTTTTGAAAAATTCCTTTATTGAAAATAAAAAAAAAGATTCCAGTGGTGATAATCCACTCTTGCTATCCAGCGACGGATGATCATCTCTCTGGGGTCCAACGATGGCTGATCTGATTCAACGACGGGTGATCTATCGGTCCAGCGCAGCGCAGTCCATCCATGCATTCTCTGTCTCCACTGTCTGAGACAGTTCGGGATCCCGGCGGCCTGACGTTTCTTATGAGGAGGGCGGGGCCACCCATCACCTGACCCCACCCCCCTCTGATGTAACGGAAATCTGCTCATATATCATGCAAACAGGTTTTTTTCTTCTACCATTTGAAAAGAAGATTATTGCTATGATGTCTCTCCATAGTAGGACTAAACATAGCAGATTCCCATCTAGTCCTCAGGGCCCTTTTATTTGAGGTACAGGAGGCTGGGGATCAGGTAGATCTTCCCAAATATTGGAAGATACTTATTTATCCTCTTCGGAGGATCCTAATATGGAAGAAGTAGCATCACAAGTCAGGTTGCTTGTGTACTCCTTTACTCAACCCTTTTGTTGCCTTCAGCACAGGCTCTTGAGGTATCTACCTCCTAATTAGGTTCATTAGAGCCTCCCCCACCTGGTGATGTTCTTTCCTATTCATGCATAGCTAAAAAATAAAAAAAAAGCTTATGTACTGTAAAGCACTGATGTTAAAGGATCCAGCAAATTAAAGTTGGAACTTCCTTTTAAAGACAAGATGTCTTTTGCAGTTCAGTAGCGCAGCCGGTTCTTGCTGCTTTTGGTGTATCTCAGTCCATTAACCCTTTAACGGTCTGCTCCACCATTTTGGTGGAGCACATTTTGAGTCACGCTAACTCATTGAAAAATGTGGACTTCAAAGGGTTAAGGAACAGTTTGTGGAGATACCTGAAATTCTGCCTGATCAGCAGGCCCGGCGATGGGCTGGTGTAGCTGACGCACTATGTCTCACAGTAGATGCTATGAAAGACTCTATCATTTAAGCCTTATGGCTTATGCTTGGACTAGTGTATTCGCGCAGAGTTCTGTGGCTGAAATATTGATCAGCTGAAGCACCATGTGAAAGCTCTTAGCCAGTTTGTTTCCCTTCATGGGGTATGGCTATTTAGAGACAATCTGGATAAGCACATCCAAAATACCTCTAATAGGGTAAAGCTCTCTTTACCAGTAAAAAGAGGTTAAAATATTTCTCCTTTTATCGTACTGCCTCTCCTATGCCAGGGGCATCTGCCTCTAGGCAGTCTCGACTACCTCAACCGTCAGGTTCAAGGGAAAGTCCCCAAGGGCAGCACCAGGATCTTGGGGCAGAAAGCCCACAAAGCAGAATGCTAGAGCCTTCTCATGAAGGGGCACCCCCATTCGTTTGGGTGAGGGGAAAGGTCCTGCGATTCTCAAGATCTGGTAGGAACAATGTCAAGATAACTAGAGTTCCGAGAGTTTCCGTCTCCTCTGAGAGTGTTCCTAAGGATCCAGAGAAAAAAGTCTCTTTCTGGCCTCTGGATCAGCTGTTATCACAGTCGGTGATATCAGAGGTTCCCTTAGTGGAACGGGGTTTTGGCTCAAACCTTTTAAGGTTCCAGAACTGAACAGAGAGGTAAGACCCATTCTAGATCTTTAAGATCTGAATCGGCACTTAAACGTCTGATACCTTCATAATTCGATCAGCTGTGTCCATCCTGCATCTCCATGTGCCAAATTTTCCCACTCACCAGAAATTTCTGCGTTTTGAAATATAAAATTATCTTTTCAGTTGTGGCCCTGCCATTCGGCTTAGCCACAGCACCACGAGTGTTCTGAAGGATTCTGGCACCTCCTTTAGCCAGATTAAGGGCTCAAGGCAATAGCGGTCCTAGCCTATTAGATCTACTTTTAATAGATCATTTAGTCTCGGGTCTAGAACCAGAGTCTGATCTCAGCCGTAAATATCTGAAATCTCTAGGTTGGATACTCAACCTAGGAAGATTCTCCTTAAAACCATCAAGGAGATTACAGTACTTGGGGGCTGGTTATAGATCCCATACAAAAGAAGGTATTCTTACCCCAGACAGGAATCAGTTTCCATTGTAGGACTAAATCAGCTTATCAAAACAAAGGAAAATTCCTTCATTTGGTTGTGCAGGACATTTTTAGGGGAAATGGTGGCCTCCTTCAAGGCCGTCCCTTACGCGCAGTTTTACTCAAAAACTGCTTCAAGACACCATCCTGTCAGTCTGGAATAAAAAAAGATTCAGGCCTTGTTTGTTTCCAATACGCCTGGCTTCCGACATAAGTCAGAGCCTAAATTGGTGGTTGTTATCCAGCAAAAGGGAAAATCTTTATTCTGGAAGGTGTTAACAGATGCCAGCCTTCTAGGCTGGGGAGCAGCCCAGGAAGAAGATTTTGTCCAGGGGAGATGGTCTAGGTTAGAGGACCTTGCCTATCAACTTTTTTTTGGAAGTTTCAGGCAGTATGTCTGGCCCTAGAATCTTGGACGTTCAGACTACAGGACTGTCCTGTCAGGATTCAGTCTGACAAGGCCATGGCGGTGGCTTACATCAATCACCAGATGGGCACGAGAGGTTGTGCAGCCCAAAAAGAGGTGAATAATGTTCTAGCTTGGGCAGAACACAACATTCCTTGCCTATCAGCAATTTTAATTTTTTAGGCGTACTACTTGAGTCGCCAACAATTATTTCCAGGAGAATGATCTCTTTACCCCAACATAGCGATATGTCAGAGATGGGGTATTCCAGACATGGACCTATTCGCATCCAGATTCATCAACAAAGTCGACAACACTGTCGAGAACAAGGGGTCCGCTAGGAGGCGGAACAGACGCATTAGTCTTTCATGGGATCCGTTTTTCACTAATCTATGCATTTCCTCCAGTCCTGCTACTTCCGCTTCTTCTCCGCAGGATTAAGCAGGAACAAAAGGAGGTGATTCTGGTGGCCCCAGCAGGTCCCAGAAGATCTTGATTTACCAAGATCATAAAGATGGCAGTAGGAGTCCTTCGGACCCTGCCATTATAGCCAGACCTTCTTGCACAAAGTTCAGGTATTTCATCCTACCTTACGGACAAAAAATTTAACAGTTTTCACTGTTGAATCCCATTCTATCAAAGATCGTGGGTGATCTCCTTCGGTAGTGTCTACTTTCATTCATGCCAGGAATCCGGCTTCCAGAATAATTTACTATAGAGTCTGGAAGGCATATGTTTCTTGGTGTGGATCCAGGGGTTGGCACCCCAGGAATTATGTCATAGGCAGGATTCCTGATTTCCTGCATATGGGATCTGAAATGAAGCTGGCCTTGATTTCTATCAAGAGCCAGATCCCGGCCTTGTCAGTGTTTTTCCTATGGCCTCTTGCTTCCCACTCTTGGTGCGTAAGCTTATTCAGGGGGTTACACGGTTTATTTCCACTATCAAGGCACCTCTAAATCCTTGGGATTTAAAATTTGGTCTTATCGGCTTTGCTGAATCAGCCGTTTGAACCTTTACGAGAAATTTCCTTGGTTCTTTTGACAAGAAAGATGATCTTTTCTGGTTGCCATTTCTTCTGCTAGAAGAGTATCGGAACTAGCGGCTCTGTCTTGTAAGAGCCATATTTCATCATGCATAAGGATGAGGTGGTTTTATGTCCTCATCCTGAATTCCTACCAAAAGTGGTAACAGGTTTTAATTTAAAGCGGAGGTCCACCCTAAAATGGACCTCCGCTCATCCGAATCCCCCCCCCCTCCGGCGCCACAATTGGCACCTTTCAGGGGGGAGGGGGGTGCAGTTACCTGGATAATCCAGGTAACTGCACCCACTTCCGGGATAGCTGTCTGCGGAAAGGGGCGTAGATTACGCCCCTTTCCGCAACTGCCCGCCCCTTTTCGCAAGTGCCCCGCTGCCTGCTGGGAAACACACAGTTCCCAGAGGCAGCGGGCACCGTCCGGATTGCGCCGCGCGGCTCGCGCATGCGCAGTAGGGAACCGGGAAATGAAGCCGAAAGGCTCCATTTCCTGATTCCCATACCCAAGATGGCGGCGGCAGGACCCGACAGACGACTTAGCGATCGGCTTCGGGTGCCGACATCGCGGGCGCGCTGGACAGGTAAGTGTCACTATTTTAAAAGTCAGCAGCTGCAGTATTTGTAGCTGCTGGCTTTTAAAAAAAAAAAAAAACGCGGAGTCCCGGCGGACTCCCGCTTTAAACCAAGATATTATTCTTCCTTCCTTCTCCCCAGAGACTTAATCTAGGGAAGAGAAGGCACTACATTCTCTTGATGTAGTAAAAGCGATCAGAGCCTACTTAAAGGCGACCTCTCAGGTTCACAAAACACAGGTTTTGTTTGTACTGCCAGAGGGTCCAAGATGTGGACAGGCAGCGTCAAGATCCACTGTTTTCCAAATGGATTTGTCAAGTCATTGTTCAAGCTTCAGCTTAAAGAAGAAAATTCTTCCTTCTCATGTTAGAGCACACTCATCCAGGGTGATTAGTGCCTCCAGGGTGGTGCATCATCAGGTCTCTATGGCTCAGATCTGAAAGGCCACAACTTGGTCTTCGGTTCATATGTTCATCAAATATTCAAGGTCATGAGGATATTGCCTTTGGGCGCAGTATACTGCAGGCTGCAGTATGAGTCCTCTGGCCTCCTGTTTTTTTGTTATGACCCCCCCCCCCCCCCCCCCTCTCAGTTGCCATTGCTATGGGACATCCCACATAGTAATTACTATGGCTCTGTGTCCCCTGATGTAACTAAAGAAAATAGTTAAAACAGCTCCCAGTAATGGGAGGGGTTATACGCCTTAGGAGCGTGCCAGTGTCCAGCACCTGTTGGTCCGATATAACCCACATAGTAATTACTATAGCTCTGTCTCCCCTGATGTACATCAAAGAAAAGGCTTTTACAGGTAAACTGTTTTAAAAATCCTATGTTTATTGAATATGTTCTATAGCAGAATGTAGGATATATATATATATATATATTTTTATTTTTTTCCAAAATTTTCTGTCTTTTTTCGTTTATGTAACAAACAAATAAATAAATAAAAAAAAACTGTGGTGAACAAATACCACCAAAAAGCTCTATTTCTATGAGAAAATTATATAAATTTAATTGGTGTACAATAATGCATGACTGTGCAATTGCCAGTTAAAGTGGGAGTAAACCCTTTTTATTTATTTATTTATTTTTTAATAAAATAACCTGCAAGGCAAGGGCATAATGAGCTAGTATGCAGCGCATACTAGCTCATTATGAAATACCTTAGAACGAGGCACTGGTATCTCTCCCGATCCATTCCGAGGGAGCTGACATGTTGCCTCGGCGTGTTTTCCGGGTATCGTGGCTCCGGCGCTGTGAGTGATGCGATACGTCACTCTGGCGCGTGCGCCTGGGAGTCTTTTTCCCGGCAAGGTCTGGCAGTTCTGTCGGACCTTTAGCCGGGTCTTAAACGCGCATGCGCCGCATGACGTCAGCGGCTGCATTAAACGTAACCATCTCCTAAACCGTACAGTTTATATAATAAGGCTTACCTGTAGGTAAAAGTTAAAAAAAAAAGACTATACAACCGCTTTAGGCTCCATGCACACCGAAGCTTAAAAAAGCTTTTTCTGGACGCCAGATTGCTGGCAGAAAACGCTGGTTGAAAAACCTGCTTTTAACACAGATTTGTGCTAGTGTTTGAGTGTTTTATAGCGTTGGCTTTTATGTGCGTTTTTAATAAAAAATACACAGAGGACACTCCAAAAATCCCACAGTGCATTCCAAACTCCCACAATGCACTGGGAAAAAAAAACGTAGAACGCTAATTAATATGTGTTTATGAGTGTTTAACGTCTTTTGGCGGTGAAAAACGGCACTTTGAACGCGAATTTCTGGCGTTCAGAAAAAAGACCATAAACTCCACTGTTCATTAAAGCTAAAAAACGTCCATGTGTGCATGGACACATAGGCTAACATAGAGTGGAGTTTATGGGCTTTTAAAAAAAAAAAACGCCCAAACTCCAATAAACTGCAGTTTATGAGCTCCAGTGTGCATGGAGCCTTAAAGTAGTGTAATTTGGATTAAACTTTAAGTTACAGTCCAATTCAAGAGCACATTTCACATATAGGGTTGGTCAGTCTGATTCCTTACTCTTATAATGTGAAAATATATGATTTAAAATTTTGAACAAAGATATGCCGTGATAAAAAGTCAGGTTGGCTAGTAAAGAATATGGCAACCGCCCCCTGGGCAGAACTGTAAAGTTCTGTTGTTTTTACATGTATTGCATGTTCTGCCTAGTTCTCTCCTGAAGGTGGCGTAATAACCCTATGGTCAAGATTACTGGAGC
This sequence comes from Lithobates pipiens, assembly GCF_037356315.1. Lineage (NCBI taxonomy): Eukaryota > Metazoa > Chordata > Amphibia > Anura > Ranidae > Lithobates > Lithobates pipiens. The sequence goes on along the minus strand of NW_027507758.1, from coordinate 460,877,965 downwards.
TGTGTCCGTCAATGAACTTCAGAGAAAATGGTTTTACGGTGAGTACAAAAATCCTATTTTTTTTTCTTTTTTCTTCCCTTTCCACCCCTCCCCCCATGTGTTTGCGCACATTAGAGAGCTGGACTGTTGCTCTCCACAGAATGCATTCACCTGTGTCTCCAGCCTGCCACCTGCACAGAGTAACTTAGTACAATGTAGAGCAGGAACACACAAGCAAAAAAAATAATAGCACCATATTTTTTTACTTGTTACGCAGCCTGATTGTAACCCACTAATTCTTTTTTAATTATTTGGGCTATGAGGGCCCTTTTACACTGATGCTTGCACATTGCTTGATGTGATACGTTGCCATTTTTACTGCATGGATATGCACTGGGGGTCCCTTAACCACTTCAGCTCCGGACCAATAAATACCTTAAGGACCAGAGGTCTTTTTGCAATTTCGCACTGCGCTGCTTTAACTGGTAATTGCGCGGTCATGCAATATTGCACCCAAACGAAATTTGCGTCCTTTTCTTCCCACAAATAGAGCTTTCTTTTGATGGTATTTGATTGCCTCTGCGATTTTTTTTTTTTTTGCGATATAAATGGAAAAAGAGCGAAAATTTTGAAAAAAAAAGATATTTTCTTCTTTTTGTTATAAGAAAAATCGAATAAACTAAATTTTAGTCATACATTGAGGGCAAAATTTATTCAGCCACATGTCTTTAGTAAAAAAAATGTCAATAAGCATATATTTTTTGGTTTGCGCAAAAGTTATAGCGTCTACAAACTAGAGTACATTTTCTGGAATTTACACAGCTTTTAATTTATGACTGCCGATCTCATTTCTTGAGGTGCTAAAATGGCAGGGCAGTACAAATCCCCCCCAAATGACCCCATTTTGGAAAGTAGACACCCCAAGGAAATTGCTGATGGGTATGTTGAGCCCATTGAATATTTATTTTTTTTGTCCTAAGGGATTGAATAATGACAAAAAAAAAAAAAAAAAAATTTTTTTTACAAAAAGTTGTCACTAAATGATATATTGCTCACACATGCCATGGTTATATGTGGAATTGCACCCCAAAATATATTCCGCTACTTCTCCCGAGTATGGGGATACCACATGTGTGGGACTTTTTGGGAGTCTAGTCGCGCACGGCACCCCGAAAACCAATCACCACCTTCAGGATTTCTAAGGGTGCAAATTTTTGATTTAACTCCTCACTACCTATCACAGTTTCGAAGGCCATAAAATGCCAAAATAGCACAAAACCCCCCCAAAATGACCCCATTTTGGAAAGTAGACACCCCAAGCTATTTACTGAGAGGCATGTTGAGTCCATGGAATATTTTATATTTTGCCACAAGTTGCGGGAATATTACAAACTTTTTTTTTTTTGCACCAAGTTGTCACTAAATGATATATTGCTCACACATGCTATGGGCATATGTGAAATGACACCCCAAAGTACATTCTGCTGCTTCTCCTGAGTACGGGGATACCACATGTGTGGGACTTTTTGGGAGTCTAGTCGCGCACGGCACCCCGAAAACCAATCACCACCTTCAGGATTTCTAAGGGTGCAAATTTTTGATTTAACTCCTCACTACCTATCACAGTTTCGAAGTCCATAAAATGCCAAAATAGCACAAAACCCCCCCAAATGACCCCATTTTGGAAAGTAGACACCCCAAGCTATTTACTGAGAGGCATGTTGAGTCCATGGAATATTTTATATTTTGCCAAAAGTTGCGGGAATATTACAAACTTTTTTTTTTTTGCACAAAGTTGTCACTAAATGATATATTGCTCACACATGCTATGGGCAGAAGTCAAATTACACCCCAAAATAAATTCTGCTGCTTCTCCCGAGTACGGGGATACCACATGTGGGGGACTTTTTGGGAGCCTAGCCACGTACGGGACCCCGAAAACCAAGCACTGCCTTCCGGATTTGAATATAAAATGCTACCAAAAAACCTGTTAGCGATGGCAGGGATCAGGCCTGACTCTGCGATCGCTGCAGTTATGTGTTTAGTGTTTTGTAAGTGACAGTGATCGATCGATACTGCACTTGGGTGGGCTGGGCAGAGGGGCAAAACGCAGGTGCCAGCAGGTATTTGGGCTGATCCCGCTAACAATGCGTTTTTTTGGAACCCTAAACTGCTGGGGACGCTAGTATAGATCTGATCAGATCAGATATTGATCTGTTCAGATTCTATACCACTACGGGAGGTGTATGCTTTGTGTGTGGGTGTTAGCGGTACTGGCACTAACCTAGCGCTGCCTGGGGCGACGCAGACCCTGACCCTAAAACCTAATTGATATCACCCGCCGGGTGATCAGGGGGTTAAACCTTTATTGGGTAATAAATGGTGGGTGCCCTGATGCTATAAAAAACAAACTAACCAGAGTCACCCGTAACACTTATACGGTGATCAGTGGTGAAAGGGTTAACTAGGAGCAATCAGGGGGTTCAAATTTTTATTAGGTAGTATATGGGGGTCCCTGGCGCTATATAAAAACCTGACGGGGAACCTAAATAACTAACTGGCTAACCAGCGTCACCAGTGACACTTATACTGTGATCGCTGGTGAAAGGGGGTGAAAGGGTTAACTAGCAGCAATCAGGGGGTTAAAACCATTATTGGGTAGTATATCGGGGTACCTAGCGCTATAAAAACCTGGCGGTGAACCTAAAAAAATAACTAGCTACCTAGCGACACTAGCGACACTGATGCAGCGTTCAGAAAAATTATCGCTTAGTGACACTGGCAAAAGGGGGTGAAAGGGTTAACTAGCAGAAATCAGGGGGTTAAAACCATTATTGGGTAGTATATCGGGGTACCTAGCGCTATAAAAACCTGGCGGTGAACCTAAAAAAATAACTAGCTACCTAGCGACTGTAGCGACACTAATGCAGCGATCAGAAAAACGATCGCTTAGTGACACTGGCAAAAGGGGGTGAAAGGGTTAACTAGCGGCAATCAGGGGGTTAAAACCATTATTGGGTAGTATATCGGGGTACCTAGCGATATAAAAACCTGGCGGTGAACCTAAAAAAATAACTAGCTACCTAGCGACACATGCAGCGATCAGAAAAATGATCGCTTAGTGACACTGGCAAAAGGGGGTGAAAGGGTTAACTCTAGGGGCAATCAGGGGGTTAAATCTTTATTGGGGGGTGATAGGGGGCTACCCTGGACCTAACACTAACTGTCCTGACAGTTTTTACTGTCACAACTGACACTGAATGCATTGATCAGTAAAGAAATGATCAATGCAATCAGTGACACTGTGACTGGGGGGGAGGGGGGGCGATCGGGGGGGGGTTTGTGTGCCTGTGTGTACCTACATGTCAGTGTAGTGTTGGTGCACACTTACTTTCTGTCTTCTCCTCGTAGTCCGGTCAAAAAAACCGCCCCGAGGAGAATGACATCACTTCCTCCTTCCTGTGTAAACAATACACAGGGGAGGAAGCTTCTCATTGGCCAGGAGCGATCCAGAGGGGGTGGCCGAAAACCAACGGCCATCCCCTCATCACGGAGCGCTCCTGGACCGAATCGGACCGCCGTAACCAGCGGGAGGGGGTCCGATCGGACCCCCCACCCGCTGGAAGGCAATCACGTAGATGTACGTGATTGTGCCTGCCTGTGCCATTGTGCTGACGTACATTGGCAATACGGCGGTCCTCAAGTGGTTAAAAAATTAACACATGTGCAATGTATGTGTCCCACGTTCATACAAAAGTAGGAATTGGCCTAATGCAATTTATTAAAAAATATACTTCGTGGGTTTCCTCCTTGTACACTGGTCTTTTCCCACACTCCAATGGTTAATTGACTACCGTCTAAATTAGCTCTGGTATGTGTGTACAAATTGGCTATGCACATGTGTTAATACATTCTGCATTCTAGTCCTAAGCTCCGTAATTGCGTAGGGGTGAGGAGAGACTTGGCAACCTACCTTGTGAAAAATTCACCAAGGAAATTCTATAGACAAAGGCTCTCAAGCATATCAGACGAGGTGCCCATTGGGTTGGCAAGCGTTGGATACAACTAAACGGATATACATAAATCTATTTTTTTCAGTGGGCCATTAATGCATGTTAATTATAACACCGGTATCTATAGAGGTGGCTTTGAAAATAATGTGTTTTTTTCCCTCCCTGCATTTGTAGTGTTTTATTGAAAAAAAAAATAAAATATGTACCTGATATATCATATGAGCCATTCAGGATAAAGCAAGAAATATTGCTGGCAGGCTTGCCGCTTAGCAGAGCCTTTCCATGGTATTCTGTCAGTAGTATTTTGACAGCAGCTCAATGCCATCTGCGTGTCTGAGCCTTCAAATTAGTGAGAAGCATTTGGCAGCCCCTCCAGGAAGAGAAAACAATTGTCAGAAACAGTTGCCAGCAAAAGGTAACTCTGAGGTCTGCAATGTCCATTTGTCATGTCTCAGCTGCTTGCAGTGCTATACACAAGATACCTGTTGCTAATAATACACAATGGATTCAGCGGAATGTGCGCTGTCTTACTACTGTGTGTAGTACACTGACACAGCTAAATCTAAAGGGACAAGTCTATCACAGCTTAGCATCAGAATAGGACACCTGTCTGGGCTATGTCTTATTGCAGAAACAACATCAACCAGTCTGTTTCAAAGCTAAATGCTGTCAAAATGTAGCATGCTTGTGAATTAAACCAACACATGGGATATGATTTCCAAAAAAAAAGACAATACAGCAAAAATCTGATTATTAGCCCTCAGCGGCAAATTTTCATTGTAACCTTCACTAGAAGAAATGTAATCAGGAACATGACTGTCTGCTTAACTGAACAAGATTACATTACAGCATTCAAATCACTTCCTCTAAGCGCAGCCTGTATGGACTAGCCTGTGACTGTACAGTGCAAAAAGAAACGGCACAGTGATATACTCATCTCTCTGTCACTCTGCTTTCTCTTCCTATCAGAATGCTTCTTGTCAGCACACAACCTGAATGGCTTCCTGTGCTGTTTTTTTACATTCACACTCCAGCCCTGCTGTACACTGACTGTAAGATGCTGATTGCAGGTCAAATGAAGGTATGCACACTGAATTAATTTCAAAAATACATTTAGGGCCAGTTCACACCAGAACGCAGTGTGTGAAACCTGCTTTTTTTTGTGTGCGCTTCCCACATTACAGTGCAATGCTAATGACACCCCAAACGCAGTGCGTTTATCTGCACCTGATTGCACAGTACAGAAGTATTATGTGATTCAGTTGCTCTGCGTTTTGTAAAGTAGTGCATGGGCTACTTTTGCTGCGGTCTGGTATGATTTGAGCTCATTCAAATGAATGGGCTAAAATTGCACTGCACCCAGATCGTATGTGAATCGTACTGCAACGCACTGTGTGTTCCTGTGTGATTCATGGTCCTTAATGATGTATTCATGAGTATATAGCTGCATTGTTTTTTATTTCTGCCTGGAGTTCAGCTTTAAATATGTTATACTGTGGCCTCTTCTTTTCTAGGGATTTCATTTGATTTAATGGGTTCACACTGCTGCAATGCGGGAACACTGCGAATCTACTGCGGGTTCTCGCATCGCATGCCTCCCGGCGGCAGTTCACACTGCCCTATGCGAACTGCTGGGAGTGTCAGTGAAAAGTTAATGACACCCCCAGATCAGTTCGCATATCGCAGTGCGATCTGCAAACTCGGACAGGAATCGGATCGCATGGTGTGAACACCCATGCGATCCGATTCTGCTGCGGACCAAAAAAGGGTCCTGTGCGAGTTTGGGCCGGATGCGATGCAAATTCAGTCATACTATCTGTATGGCTGAACTCGCATCGCACAGAGATCACATAACTCCTGACAATTTTCTATTGAACAGATTTCCTTTAACTTTGTCCCATAGCCATATCAGGTAGTGGAAATCCCTCCAAATAGAGGGAATCTCCTGTTGTCACCATAGCTAGTGTCCTTGTTGGAATATTCCTCCCCCCCCCCCCCCCCATTCCTGTTCTGGGGACAAGCCAAATACTGGGATTTTCTTTCATGGTCACTCTTAATGATAATGGTAAACAGGACAAATAGAGGGTGAATCTCCATAGCAGGGCACAGACAGCAATAAAAACTGACAAGTAATCAAACCCCTCTCCGCTCTATCCGGGACTATAAAACAAAAAGGTTTTGTCTTTAGTTCTACTTATCCATGGTCATTAACTTGTAATAAAATCTGATTAATTGTTTAAAGAGTTCTTAAACCCAAAAACAAAAAAAAAATTATATATTGCAGCCTACCAGTCCTTAGATGTGGTGGCTGCATTAGTGTTTTCCCCCCCCCCCCCCCTCGCTTGTTAACCTGGTAATCCGGCCAGCATCGCACTTCCTGTCTTAGGGTGTCTCCACTCTGAGCAGAAGAGCACCAGAGACACATTTTGGACAGCAGCATTGTTTAGGGAGAGGGTAGTGTGAGATGCACTAATACAAGGATATGTAATTAGTGGACCACCAGCTGTTGCAAAACTACAAGTCCCATCATGCCTCTGCCTTTGGGTGTCATGCTTGTGGCTGGCAGAGTCTTGCTGTGCCTCATGGGACTTGTAGTTCTGCAACAGCTGGAGGTCCACTAATTGCATATCCCTGCACTAGTAGATTTAGATAGACTTGACTAACAAATGAAAGCTGAACTAAATTAAACACTTTCTAAGCCTAGGGTCTCAAACTGGCGGCCCTCCAGCTGTTGCAAAACTACAAGTCCCATAAGGCATTGCAAGGCTAACAGTTACAAGCATGACACCCTCAGGCAGAGCCATGATGTGACTTGTAATTCTGTACCAGCTGGAGAGCCACCAGTTTCAGACCCCTGTTCTAAGCAGTTATACCAAAATGTATATTTTATTTTTGGGGGGGGGTAAATCTTTTACATAAATGACTAAACTGATCATTGTAAGCACCTCAGTCACTGTCAGTGTGGATTGTCTCAACCCTCTAATTACCACATTTGCTGCCCAGCTTGGTCTGTTGGGACTAAACCCTCCTATCCTTTACAGCCAAGGCAGACACTGTTTAAGCCTCTGTTTGATCTGCACTTACCCTGGTGTGCTGCACATGTGATCAGGTATGACACCAGTTGTTTGATGGCTTTATAATTTGAGAACACAAGAAACTGTGACTGTTATCAGTTGTGGCTTGCCTTGGATGAAACAGTTTTGGGAAACCATTAAATCAATATGTTTAATTCCTTTTAAATAAAATTGAATAAACAGACTTATTGGCTGGATTACCAGGCGAAAATGATAACAAAACAAAAAAAAAACGAATACGGCCACCACATAGGAAAGGCAAAATACTTTTTTGTTGTTTTTGGGTTTAATCACGCTTTAACATCAATGTATTCTTTTGAGTTCAAACTTATTTCCACTCTGATTACTAATCATGTGAGAGAAGGGTGTGTTATTCACTGCCGGATACACTAGGTCAGTGGTTATCAACCCTGTCCTCAGGGCCCACTAACAGGCCAGGTTTTATGTATTACCTTGGGGAGATGCAGACTAGAATACTGCAATCACTGAGCAGCAAATGATATCACCTGTCATGTATTTCAGTTATCTTGCAAACCTGGCCTGTTAGTGGGCCCAGAGGACAAGGTTGATGACCACTGCTCTAGGGTTCATGTACACAGGGCGGTTGAAAACCTTTTCTGAATGCTGGAAATTGACGGTGAAATACTTCCCTTTTAAAGCTTTTACATACTGAGCTTATGCGAGTTTAGCAGCAGTTATGAGCATTTGAGGTTAGAAGGGTTTTGTAGGCTGGGTTCACACTAGTGCAAATTGGATGAGGCTTTCTCCGCATCCATTCGCACGACAGGAGATTTAGACTTGCTCTCTATGGAGCCGATTCACACATCTCCCGGGTGGCTACGGAGTGGCTTGCACAGAGTCCTGTGCCTCTTTGGCTCAGTTTCAGGGCCAAATTCAGGAAAAAATGTGTCCCTGAAATGGAGAACAGGGACACACCGGACCTCCCGAGTTCTTCTTAGAGGGGAACCCAGCCTTAAAGGGATTGTAAAGTCATTTTTTTTTTTTAAATAACAAACATGTTATACTTACCTCCACTGTGCAGCTCGTTTTCCCCAAACCTGCTCTTCTGGGGTCCCCCGGCGGCTGTCTCTGCTTCCTCCCGCAGGTAAGTCTAACGTTCATGCGAGCTGCCTCGCATGGTGAGAAGCACCTGCGGGCGCGCTCCCATGATACAGCCGGCGGCTATAGCCGCTCGCTGTATCACACGGCCCCACCCCCTGGCACGCTGTGTCATTGGATGTGATTGACAGCAGCGCGAGTCAGTGGCTGCACTGCTTTCAATCCATCCACTCCAGCCAATCAGCGGGCAAGCTGAGCAGTGAAGAGGACGTCGGGGGCGAGCGCAGGACTTTCGAGGGGTCAGGTAAGTAAAACGGGGGGGCTGGGGGCGCCGGCACTGTGAGATGTTTTTTCACCTTAATGTATAGAAAGCATTAAGGTGAAAAAACATTTACCTTTACAACCCCTTTAAAGATAACCTTAGGTAGATCCTCCCACATGCCCACAATGCATGGGTCTTCAAACTATGGCCCTCCAATTGTTCAGGAACTACAATTCCCATCATGCCTAGTCATGTCTGTGAATGTCAGAGTTTTACAATGCAACTCATGGGATGTGTAGTTTCGCAACAGCTGGAGGGCCGTAGTTTGAGGATCCCTGCCACAATGCATGAAAAACAAGTATTATTAATTATTTCAGCCATTCTGAGAGAGCAGTGTGCTTTTAGATAGCGGTCTTATTTTTTGTATTTTTACTATGGATCCCATCGTGAGCATGGGTGAGGAAATACTCCTGATGTTGCTGTTGCTGAGGTTCCGAAGTCATAGAAAATTGCATCGCTACTGAACTCATCCATTGATGCAGGCAGCAGCATGTGATGACGTGTTTTTTTTTTCAACATTTTCATATGTTCAAAAATTATCCGAAATTTATTTTTCCCCTTTTAATAGCACTTATAAAAGCAAACGTGCATAAACGCAGCTTATTGCGCTTACAAGCATTTTGCGTTTGAAATGCTGGTAAACGACAGTCCTGAACGCAATTTTTTTGCTTTAAAAAAAATGCCTGTAAACTTAACTGCCTCTAAAGCACTTATAAACGACTGGGTGTACATGTACAGATAAGATAACTTCAGTTTAGCAGCTGCAGTGTACATAAGTCCTAAAGCTGCCCATGAATGGATCTAAATTTGTCCGGTTTAGTAGGGAGCGGACTCATTTTGATCCATATATGGGCCCTGTGGCTGTAGCCTACAATGCTGATATGTGTATTCTGACGGCAGGAAACTCTCTGCTGAATACAATGACACAAGAGGGATGATTCTACAGCTACACATTCAAAATACTAACAACTTACAAAGCCATACAAAACTGCCACAGGCTACATCACAAATCTTGTCTCCAAAAATTACCCAATCCGTCCTCTCAAAACCTCCTTCTCTAAAGCTCCCTTGTCTCCCCCTCCCATGCTCCAGGACTTCGCCGGAGCCTCTCCCATCTACTTCAGTCTGGCTATCTCCTACTCTGGCTGCCTTTAGGCGATCCCTGAAATCTCAACTCTTCAGGGAAGCCTATCACACCTCCCAGTAACTATACTTTTATAACTTCCATCAGCTCTTCCCTCACAGTTATACCTCGTCAGAGGCGGCTCTCTAATTAGGCAAATAAGGCGGCCGCCTAAGGCCTCGCACTCTCAGGGGCCTAGCGGCCGCCTAATATTCCTGATGCGCATGTGGGAGTTGCAGGGAATGTCCCCCGATCGGTGTCCCCAACTTGCGTCTGGGCCACAACTCATTTTCCCCACCCAGGGGCAGACTTTCACTCACCACTGGCCATGTCGGAGGGTCAGTGAGTGGAGCCATGTACTCCTCTCCCCCGGCTCCTCCCTCCTGCCGTGCGCCGTGGATCTCTGACTCCAGCAGAACTTGAATAATGCATGCAGTCTACAGGGTGGACAATCTGACAATTTGATCGGCGATCATCTAGGAGCCAGTCTGCAACTAACAGCCTCAAAGGTACAGTCCTGCCCTGGTGCCCGACACTGACACATCCCGCCCGACCGTGACATCACCTACTGACTGAGCCCCCCCCCCCCCCCCCAGAATTACCGCTGGCTTCCGCCCCTGTAACCTCACACACCCTGCTCTAAGTGATGATGTGCATGCAATCCGGCATGTGATGCCACCTACTGACCCCATGCTATCATTATCCTCCTCATCTCCCTCTTCCTGGCATCCCACCACCTTACCATCATCTCTGCTGTGCCCCACTGCTAGCTGACTACCACCTCACCCCCTGTCATCATCATCCCCTACCCCACCTCTGACATCCCCTGTCATCATCATACCCTACCCCACCTCTGATATCCCATCATCATCATACCCTACCCCACCTCTGATATCCCCTGTCATCATCATACCCTACCCCACCTCCGACATCCTACCATCCTGCCTCGCCATGTACCTCACCTCTAGCATCCACCACCCTACCCTCGTTATCATTATCTTCACCCCCCCCTGTACCCCACTGTCAGCTGCCTCCCACCCCACACCATCATCCCTTCCCTGTACCCCACTCTTAGCTGCCTACCACCCCACATCATCATCATCCTCCCTGTACCCCACTCTCAGATGCCTACCACCCCATGTCATCATCCCCTGTACCCCACTGTTAGCTGCCTACCACCTCACATCATCATCACCCCCTCCCTGTACCCCACTCTCAGCTGTCTACCATCCACATCATCATCATCCCCCCACTGTACCCCACTCTCAGCTGCCTACCACCTCACATCATCATCATCACCCCCTCCCTGTACCCCACTCTCAGCTGCTACCAATATGTAATGTAATAATGTATCATTATACAATCATCCCCCCATACCCCACTGTCAGCTGCCTACCACCCCACGTCATCATCCCCCCGTACCCCAATCTAAGCTGCCTACCACACCATCATCATCATCCCCCTGTACCCCACTGTCAGCTGCCTACCAACCCACATCATCCCCCCCTGTACCCCACTGTCAGTTGCCTACCACCCCACATCATCACCCCCCTGTACCCCACTTTCAGCTGCCTACCACCCCACATCATCCCCCCCCTGTACCCCACTGTCAGCTGCCTACCACCCCACATCATCATCATCCCCACTGTCAGCTGCCTACCACCCCACGTCATCATCCCCTCCCTGTACACCACTGTTAGCTGCCTACCACCCCACATCATCACCCCTCCCCCCTGAAGCCCACTGTAAGCTGCCTACCACCCCACGTTGTCATCATCCCCCCTGTACCCCACTGTCAGCTGCCTACCACCCCACGTCATCGTCATTCCCCTGTACCCCACTGTCAGCTGCCTACCACCCCACATCATCATCCCCCCTGTACCCCACTGTCAGCTTCCTACCACCCCACATCATCATCCCCCCTCCTTGTACCCCACTTTCAGCTGCCTACCACCCCACATCATCTCCCCCTGTACCCCACTGTCAGCTGCCTACCACCCCACATCTTCATCATCCCCACTGTCAGCTGCCTACCACCCCACATCATCTCCCCCTGTACCCCACTGTCAGCTGCCTACCACCCCACGTCATCATCCCCTCCCTGTACACCACTATTAGCTGCCTACCACCCCACATCATCACCCCTCCCCCCGAAGCCCACTGTAAGCTGCCTACCACACCACATCATCATCTCCCCCCTGTACCCCACTGTCCCCTGTCATTCTCATCTTAATCCCTCCTGGTACTCCACTGCCAGCATTCTACCACCCCACCCCCTGCCGTCATCATCCCCCCCGTATTCCAACCCTGACATCCTACCACCCTACCTCCTGTCATCATCATCATCCCCACGTACCCCACCTCTAGCATCCATCACCGTTATCATCATCATTACCTTCATCCCCTGTACCCGCAAGACGCAAGCGCCCCAGCGTCTTGCGGACCTCACTAAAGTGTTTTGGACTTTTGGACACATGCCTCCGACAGCAGCCATTTGCCTACATACAGCCCTTTGTATTTCAATATGTAAGTGATATTATATTGTTCTATTATCTATTAAAGCATTTTTACTGAGTTCTTCTAGCTTTATATATTTCCTCTACCTCTGGCATACTACCACCCTACCTCCTGTCATTATCATCTCATTCCTCCTGTACCATTATTATAGGGGAGATATGATCTCAGCCTCTCCCCAATACTGCCACTATCACCCCAAACGACATCCTGTCATTCAACCAACTGTAATCCAACAGTTGCATCACACACCATAATACTGCCCTGCCACCCAGTGAGCAAACGGTGAATGATAATAATAAGCAGTAACCCATAGCAACCAATCAGTGAGCAGTAATAATGTGCAGTAACCTCTAGCAACCCACCAGTGAGCAGTAATAATGTGCCGTAACCTCTAGCAACCAATGAGTAAGCGGTAATGACATGCAGTAACCTCTAGCAACCAATGAGTAGGCTGTAATGATGTGCAGTAACCTCTAGCAACCCATCAGTGAGCTGTAATAATGTGCAGTAGCTTCTAGCAACCAGTCAGTAAGAAATAATGATTTTCAGTGAATTCTAGCAACCAATCAGTGAACCTGGAGCAATCAGTGAGTGTGAACTAGATCTTTATGTTTACATTATTAAAGTTTTTTTTTAGATAAGTCTATGTGCATTTGTTTTTTGGGCTGTTGGGATGGGAAGCAAAATTGCTAGGGGTGGGGGTCAGGAAAATGTTGGAATTATTTTTCCCATTATGGGCCGTGAGTTGGGCCTCATGTCTAAGATTTGCCTAAGGCCTCACAAAGCCTAGAGCCGCCTCTGTACCTCGTGTACCACTTGCCCCACTCTATTACATTGTAATCTTTTATGAGCAGGGCCCTCTTAACCTTCTTGTTTATTGTATTGTAATTATACTGTCTCCCTTGATATTGTAAAGCACTGTGCAAACTGTTGATGCTATATAAATCCTGTATAATTATAATAGGTAGGTGAAGGAAGGGTGGAAGAGCTGGGCCAGCACAGAAAGTAACTAGCTGCTTAAGGACCGCCCAACGTACATATACTATGGCAGGGCGGCCCTTAAGTGCAAATCACTGCATTGGTGTCAGATTTGTCTGTTGCAGTCTCACTAAAAATTTCTGATTGGCGCCATTACTAGTAAAAACAATAAAAAAATAAATAAAAAGTCCATAAATCTATCCCATAGTTTGTAGACAATATAACTTTTGCACAAACCAATCTATATACGCTTATTGAGGTTTTTTTTTTTTTTTTTTTTTTTTTTTACCAAAAACTTAACAGAATACATGTTGGCCTAAATAGATGAAGAAATTCGATTTTTTTTTTAAATTTTTGTTGTTGGATATGTTTTATAGCAGAAAGTAAGAAATATATATATATACAGAATACATGTTGGCCTAAATAGATGAAGAAATTCGATTTTTTTTTTTTTTATTTTTGTTGTTGGATATGTTTTATAGCAGAAAGTAAGAAATATATATATATACAGAATACATGTTGGCCTAAATAGATGAAGAAATTCGATTTTTTTTAAATTTTTGTTGTTGGATATGTTTTATAGCAGAAAGTAAGAAATATAAATATATATATACAGAATACATGTTGGCCTAAATAGATGAAGAAATTAGATTTTTTTTTTTTTTTTTTTTTTTTTTTTTTGGATATGTTTTATAGCAGAAAGTAAGAAATATATATATATATATATATATAATTATTTTTTTTTTTAATTGTCAGTCTTTTTTTGTTTATAGCGCAACAAATACAAAACCACAGAGGTGATCAAAATACCACCAAAAGAAAGCTCTATTTGTGGGGAAAAAAAGGACATTTATTTTATTTGGGTACAGCGTCACACGACCATGCAATTGTCAGTTAAAGCAACACAGTGCAGTATCGCAAAAAATGGCCTGGCCAGGAAAGGGGTAAAACCTTCCAGAGCTGAAGTGGCTAGACCCTTCCGGAAGGTGAGAGGGCATTAATGGTCAAGGAAAGAGGGAACTGCACCAGGGAGATAACCAGTCAAGCAATAAATGTAGGTTACCTTTCTGCCTCAAAGCTGTGAAGGTGTAGCTCCATTTCACCTCTTCCTTTCAGCATATTCCTTGTCAGCACATATGCATGCAGCACATCTGATTGGTTCCTAATGCTACCCTTTCCTCTCCCAGTCTGCTGTACGGAGAATTACAAAAGGCTGCTATTTCTTGGGGGGGGGGGGGGGGGGTTTGTTTCAATATTAAAAGGGTTGTAAAGGTATATGTTTTTTCACCTTAATGCATTCTATGCATTAAGGTGAAAAAACATCTCACAGTGCCGGCGCCCCCAGTCCCCCCGTTTTACTTACCTGACCCCTTGAAAGTCCCGCGCTCGCCCCCCGGCGTTCTCCTCGCCGCTCAGCCTGGCCGCTGATTGGCTGGAGTAGATGGATTGAAAGCAGCGTGAGCCAATCACATCCAATGACGCGGCGTGCCAGGGCGGGGGCGTGTGATACAGCGAGTGGCTATACCCACCGGCTGTATCATAAGAGCGTGCCCACAGGTGCTTCTCACCATTCGAGGGAGCTCGCATGAACGTGAGAAGTACCTGCGGGAGAAAGCAGAGACAGCTGCCGAGGGACCCCAGAAGAGCAGGTTTTGAGCCAAAACGAGCTGCACAGTGGAGGGAAGTATAACATGTTTGTTATTTAAAAAAAAAAATTACTTTACAATCCCTTTAATAATTTAATTGTACAGAGAATGAAATATGAAGCCAGTTACATAAGTACAATCATATAACAGTTTAGTTGCATCCAAATGAATGAAAACAATAGTGGTAGTGAACATCAAAGTAGGTTTTTATATATATTTAGTCATAAAGGTTCAGAGGGGTCGAGCCCAATGGGTGAAGAGTTTAGTTGTAGGACCTAAAAGATGCTCTAGATTGAGTATTTAAGGAGACTGTTCAAGCCACCAGGGCACCCACTCACCCCTGTTGGGATCATACTGTCAATGGGTGGAGGTGATTACAGCTGGATTAGATTAATTGTATTTACTGGCTCTCGGATTGCACTGTCTTTTGGTAGTGTCCGAAAACCTGCGTAACACACTCTTGTTCCACGGGGAGTTTCTGGGAAGAATCCCTTATTGTTATGATGGCTGAAAGAGTAGCATACTTTACGATGTATAGTTCAGCCTATTATTGAGGGACCTTAGTTGCTGTATATGGGGGGTGGGGATTGGTAAGGTGTGAAACGGGGGG
Source organism: Lithobates pipiens (assembly GCF_037356315.1). Classification (NCBI taxonomy): domain Eukaryota; kingdom Metazoa; phylum Chordata; class Amphibia; order Anura; family Ranidae; genus Lithobates; species Lithobates pipiens. The sequence goes on along the minus strand of NW_027507758.1, from coordinate 460,862,644 downwards.
GGGATAACAGTTATTTGTATTTAGTCATGTTAGTCTGTGTAGGTGCCCCCAGGTAATTTTTGAAAAGTTACGGAATTCTGTTTCCTTACAGTGAGCCCAGCAGGCTCATGTTTTGCTAAACTTTGTCGGGGTATCTCCAGCTTGTTGGATTATACCTTCCATTTCGGCTATCCTGTCTATGCATTTGAACCATTCTGTGATAGTAGGAGGGAATTTTTTTTTCCAGTGTACCGGAATACACAGTTTGGATAAGGTGTAGGGTGAGGGATCTTTTTTAGGCCGATTGGGGCAAGGATTTTGTGTTCTTTTATATCTGCCTGGAGGTCAGCTTCAAAGGAGAAGTAAAGGGCTATGAAAACAAATATCCCTACTCACCTCTTTGATATAACAGGAAGTGTGGAGAGGATATAGGACACCTCTGAATTGTTAACCATATAATGCTTTTTACCTATTGGATATAACAAAATGCTTCCAGTGATATAATAAACTGACCACACTAGAGAAAAGTAGTTCATTGTAAGGGTTTACATACACTTAAACATACATGACCCAATTATCAACTCTTGCATAGATGGCTAACATACTGTGGCTTGCAATGCATTTAACGTAACCAATATTTTGGAACACCTGATCAGTACCCCCTCCCCTCACCCCAGCTGAACATGTCATTCCTATCATTCCTCTGTTCAGTGCTTATTCCCATCCAGTCTGCCCTACTGTTAATCCTGCATGTGTTGCTCTATGGTATCATTGGGGACACCTGTCTCTGCATCATCTGTTCCTTAACACCCTGCAGCCTTCATTTAGACAGGAGGTCTGTAAAAGCACTGACATACTTTGCATAACATACAAACCAATAAGAAATAACCCATCTACAAACATATCTCTATCTTTGATCATAGACAAATGATATTGGGGCTCCAATGCAAGAAAAATCAATCTTTACTACAAAGCACATAAGAAAAATGTTGTAGGGATACAGAGCTGTAAAGAATGCTATTTTTTCTAGTGGAGTGTTGGCATCCTTTTCTTCTGTGTTCATGATTTGTCATTATACCCAACTATCCTATTTGTTTTTATCCATTCCATATATGAGGGGTGTTCAAGTCAAACTGGGACTTTTGCAGGTAAAAAAAAAAACTATGCTAGCGTGGAGCTACTACACATAGGGGTTGATTTACTAAGACTGTGTGCCATCAGTAGAGGCGTAGCACACATTTCCATATTTATGACATGGTGCGCCGGTAACAGCGCATGGGAGAATGCAATCTGTGCACCTCTATGGACATAGCGCACGCCATCTGCAATTCAATATTAACATAAGATGGAGGTTTCAAGATTATGGGGTGATGTGAGGAAGTTTAGTAACAACTGCCCAAATAACAAACATGCCCAAAATAGAATGAGAAAGTAACTTTTTCAGAGATAACCTGTTGCACCTGCAAGTACGTTTAGAACTGGGTGAGATTAATGTAAGCATTGTGGATGCTCTTCATAGTTTCATAGTTAGTAAGGTTGAATAAAGACACTAGTCCATCCAGTTCAACCTGAGTGAGTGTCTACAACTGTCCCTATCCCTGTACATTGCACACTCACATTGGTCCCTACCCTTAAGGAGCCCACAAGATCTTCAATGGTTTGCATCCTTCCAAGGAAATCGGTCACAGAAAGTGAAACTAGGAGAATTCACCTCTGAAACCAAGGCAGTCTCCTGCGAAGTCCCCCAAGAATCGCCCTTGTCGCCAGTGCTATTCAACATATACATCCGCCCTCTCCTCAATATCATCAGATCATCGGACCTCTGCTTCCACTCGTACGCTGACGACACGCAACTTTACTTTCATATTACTGAACAGAAAGACCAACATCAGCAATTAGAAAATTGCCTCGCTCTGATAGAAGACTGGATGACCACTAACTCCCTCAAACTCAACAAATCAAAAACAGAGCTTCTCATCCTCCACGCAAACCATAAGTCCCGAACCAAGATCCCCTGGACACTCCCCACCATTTTTGGACAGATCGTCATCCCAAAGACCAAGGCAGAGAGTCTCGGGGTCATCTTTGACTCGCAAATGTCTATGGATGCCCAAATAGGAGCAGTAGTCAGTGGCTCTCACCATCTGCTCCGCCAGCTACGTAGACTAATCCTGTTCATCCCACAGAAGGACAAAGCAGTGGTAGTTGGAACAGTCATTAATTCACGGCTTGATTACGCAAACTCTCTTTACTTAGGATTACCCCAATATCACCTTGCGCGCTTACAACTTATCCAAAACACGGCGGCAAGGCTGATAACAGGGAAAAAACCCTGGGAATCAATCTCCCCTTCCCTGAGGAGCCTACACTGGCTAACCGTAAAGAATCTGATCATATTCAAGACCCTCTGCCTCACCCACAAATGTGTGCATGGAGATGCTCCTCAATACCTATTCGAGAAATTAAAACACTAAACCTCCTCCTTGTTCCCAAATCTCGGTACACATCTAAGGGGGAGCGGAGATTCGCTGTCCAAGGACCACGGCTATGGAACGCTTTACCAACCAACATCCGCTTGGAAGAAAACCTCCAGGTCTTCAGAAAAAAACTCAAGACCTTCCTCTTCTAGAAGCTGGACAACAAAGCTCAGCATAGCGCCTTGATGCAATTCAGTTCGCTTTGAGCGCTATACAAATTATTAATTCATTCACAATCCCATTCATATATTAGGGCAAATTTTGGACAGAAGCCAATTAACCTACCTGCATGTCTTTGGATTGTGGGAGGAAACCAGAGTACCCGGAGGAAACCCACGCAGGCACAGGGAGAACATGCAAACTCCAGGCAGGTAGTATCGTGGTTGGGATTCAAACCAGCGACCCTTCTTACTGCTAGGTGAGAGTGCTAACCACTACACCACTGTGCACCCGTTCACATGAGTTTTTTTCATTGCGTGCCCAAAGCCTTAGTAAATGTTAAGAAACGTACATGCAGTCGCATGCATTGTAAGGGCGCACCTCTAATCTTGACCAATTTTTTTTAAACTGATTCACCCATGTTTTTTTTTTTAGGTGATTTACACACAGGTCCTGTTAGCATGTTATGTTGCCAACATGTGACATGCACCTTGTTAAAATACCTTTTTAAGGCCTAAAAGGGCATGAGCTACCCCCTCTAATGCATATGATTTCCTTTGGCTAGCTTTTGCTTTTAAAGGGGAACTCCACTCCATTCTTCAATGCTCTTGTCTCCCCCCTCTAATCCCTTTGATGAGAGAAGTTGGGTAGATGCCACACTCCCAATTCTGGAGGCATAATAATGGTCTAGCACAGAGATCTTCAAACTACGGCCCTTCAGTTGTTCAGGAACTACAATTCCCATCATGCCTAGTCATGTCTGTGAATGTCAGAGTTTTACAATGCCTTGTGGGATGTGCAGTTCTGCAACAGCTGGAGAGCCGTAGTTTGAAAAATCCTGATCACTCAGCATGTCTTGAAAAAAGGTGTGTTCTCATGTGCCTTGTATAATGCCCAAAACTATCGTTTGGAAAATACAAGTGAGTCATGGCACGTCTACATTCCAAATTTTGCACTTAAGATTATCATGCACTATGCAATCTGATTGGCCAATGCCTGTACAACTCAATATTTAGACAAAATATGCAATAGGAAGACGCACTTGAACAATTAATTAAAATGATAGGAAATCAAACAGGCTCTTGCACTAAATCTAATTTATTCAAGATCTAACTGATTGCCGTGTATGGTCACCTTTTGAAGATCAAGATCTGAAAATATAAATGTATTTTGTTTAGAAACACTTCTCTGTTCTTTGGAATGTATTGAAAGTTTTGGGTAAAAAAGAAAAAAACATTTCATAGATATATTAGAAGCAATAGGAATGAGATTAGTATCAACAGGGTTAATTAACTGAGAACACCTACTAATTGCCTAACAAGACACACCTAATTAGATTAAATTAACCAATTGTATTGAGTGTGCGCTATTATCAACGAGAAAACCACAGTTACCCTAGCGGCAGTTGCAGTTTACATATGCGGGTATTTATTATCGCTATTTGGCTTCAACGTGCGTTCCCACGTTCAATTAATGATTTTCCAGCCCACCAACTAATAGATGAACTGGTGCAGCACCTTCTCCTTAGTGAATGACCCTCAGGCCCCATTCACACCTGAGTGTAGCATTTTCAGGCAGAAAGTTGCACGATTTTGCTGCAATTTTGTACAAGTCAAAAGGTAAAATGTAAAAAGCAGGAAAACGCCCAAATCTGCCTTAAAAAAAAAAAATTCCAGAACTTGTTTAAGTTTTAGGGATTTTGGAGTGGAGATGTAAACCATCTCAATGGAGAATAATTGTTTTTTTCTCCTCAAGCATTTTGTAGCTTTAGGTTTCAAGCTGCAAAACACTGAATGGGGCCTCAAATAGTAAGTGAAAAGTGATTACTGATAGGTGGCGCACATATTGCGGGCCAGTCCAAACACTGTTATTCAAGATGGCAGACAACAGTGTTAGTGCGTGCATAGAACAGCATGTGATGATAAAGTTTCTTGTGAATGAAGGAATAAAACCTGCAGCTATCTACAGAAGACATCAAGCACAGTACGGACGCAGTAAGACATTTGAATGGTGTAAATGTAGCACTGACCCCCGAAGGAGCTGCTGGTTTTATTTGGGCTTACCGTTACCTCACCTGCTTGCTTCTCCATCTTGGGGTTCCCGTGGTAGATGGCCCAAAGAATGTGGAAACTGACACTGAATCCTCTTTTAGGTTATTTATTTAGAACAAAACAGTCTCTCAATAGAGGGTAGAGGGTTAGGAGTGAGTTCAGGCACTTAGATTGCAAGATGGAAGTCTTGAGAGAAAATCCAGAGAATAAAAACTGTTATTATAACAACTGGATTTAACAACCCCCAGATAGACCTCTCTCACTAGGCCTAGCAGCCGGTGGGGTGCTTGACAAAGTCTCTGCCACAGACTTGTGTGATACACTTGAGCATTACTGAGGGATGTGGATGAATTTAAAGAACTGACATACAGTACCAGTTTCTCTCAGCCGATCCGGCGATACCATATGAGTGTTGATCCTGGTTGCGTCCTTCAACTAAGCCTCCAGGCTCCTTCAGAGAAACCAGCCTTGTGCATGGTCTTCTGAAAGAGTCCTCCCCTGGGGTTCTTCAGTTGCTGGGCCTTGGATCAGTAGGTCCCGAAATTCACTCGGGCCTTTCCCTGCAGTTGCGTCGCCTCGGTCCAATCGCCCCAAGAAACAGGATGCATAGTTCCGCACCCAGGCCAGGAGGGCCATGGTGCTGGGTCAGGAGGACCACCAGAACCAAACAGACAGAAAATAATCCCCCACCAACGTGGCGTTGGTACCTTAACCACTTAAGTACCGCCGAATGTAAATGTACGTTGGCAAAATGGCACCGACAGGCACGGACCCCCTCCTGCCGGCTGCGGCGGTCCGTTTCGCTTCAGGAGCGATCCGGGATGAGGGGATGGCAGTTAGTTTCTGGCCATCCCCTCTCGATCGCCCCTGGCGAATGAGAAGCTTCCCCCGCCTGTGTAGTGTAAACACAGGCAGGGAGGAAGTGATGTCACTCTCCTTGGGGCGGTCTTTTTGATCCGACTGCGAGGAGAGCAGAGATAGTAAGTGCACCAACACTACACTGACATGTAGGTACACATAGGCACACAAATCACCCACCGATCGCCCCCCGATCCCCCCCCCCCCCCCCCAGTCACAGTGTCACTGATTGCAGTGATCATTTATTTACTGATCACTGCATTTAGTGTCAGTTGTGACAGTAAAAGTGTCAGGGTAGTTAGTGTTAGGTCCAGGGTAGCCCCCTAATAAAGGTTTAACCCCCTGATTGCCCCTAGAGTTAACCCTTTCACCCCCTTTTGCCAGCGTCACTAAGCGATCGTTTTTCTGATCGCTGCATTAGTGTCACTGGTGCCGCTAGGTAGCTAGTTATTTTTTTAAGTTCACCACCAGGTTTTTATAGCGTTAGGTACCCCCATATACTACCCAATAAAGGTTTTAACCCCCTGATTGCCCCTAGAGTTAACCCTTTCACCAGCGATCATTGTATAAGTGTCACTGGTGATGCTGGATAGCCAGTTAGTTATTTAGGTTCCCCGTCAGGTTTTTATATAGCGTCCGTGACCCCCATATACTACCTAATAAAGTTTTAACCCCCTGATTGCCCCTAGTTAACCCTTTCACCCCCTTTTGCCAGTGTCACTAAGCGATCGTTTTTCTGATCGCTGCATTAGTGTCACTGGTGCCGCTAGGTAGCTAGTTATTTTTTATGTTCACCGCCAGGTTTTTAAGCGTTAGGTACTCCCATATACTACCTAATAAAGATTTTAACCCCCTGATTGCCCCTAGAGTTAACCCTTTCACCAGCGATCACCGTATAAGTGTCACTGGTGACGCTGGTTAGCCAGTTCGTTATTTAGGTTCCCCGTCAGGTTTTTATATAGCGCCAGGGACCCCCATATACTACCTAATAAAGATTTTAACCCCCTGATTGCCCCTAGTTAACCCTTTCACCAGTGATCACCGTATAAGTGTTACGGGTGACTCTGGTTAGTTAGTTTGCTTTTTATAGCATCAGGGCACCCACCATTTATTACCCAATAAAGGTTTAACCCCCTGATCACTCGGCGGGTGATATCAATTAGGTTTTAGGGTCAGGGTCTGCGTCGCCCCAGGCTGCGCTAGGTTAGTGCCAGTACCGCTAACACCCACGTGCAAAGCATACACCTCCCATAGTGGTATAGAATCTTAACAGATCAATATCTGATCTGATCAGATCTATACTAGCATCCCCAGCAGTTTAGGGTTCCAAAAAAACGCATTGTTAGTGGGATCAGCCCAGATACCTGCTAGCACCTGCGTTTTGCCCCTCCGCCCAGCCCACCCAAGTGCAGTATCGATCGATCACTGTCACTTACAAAACACTAAACACATAACTGCAGCGTTTGCAGAGTCAGGCCTGATCCCTGCGATCGCTAACAGGTTTTTTTGGTAGCGTTTTATATTTAAATCCTGAAGGCGGTGCTTGGTTTCGGGGTCCCGTACGCGGCTAGGCTCCCAAAAAGTCCCCCACATGTGGTATCCCCATACTCAGGAGAAGCAGCAGAATTTATTTTGGGGTGTAATTTCACTTATGCCCATAGCATGTGTGAGCAATATATCATTTAGTGACAACTTTGTGCAAAAAAAAATAAAAAATAAAATTGTAATATTTCTGCAACTTGTGGTAAAATATAAAATATTTAATGGACTCAACATGCCTCTCAGTAAATAGCTTGGGGTGTCTACTTTCCAAAATGGGGTCATTTGGGGGGGTTTTGTGCTATTTTGGCATTTTATGGCCTTCGAAACTGTGATAGGTAGTGAGGAGTGAAATCAAAAGTTTGCACCCTTAGAAATCCTGAAGGCAGTGATTGGTTTTTGGGGTCCCGTACGCGGCTAGGCTCCCAAAAAGTCCCACATATGTGGTATCCCCGTACTCAGGAGAAGCAGCAGAATATATTTTGGGGTACAATTCCACATATAACTATGGCATGTGTGAGCAATATATCATTTAGTGACAACTTTTTGTAAACTTTTTTTTTGTGTCATTATTCAATCACTTGGGACTAAAAAAATAATATTCAATGGGCTCAACATGCCCCTCAGCAATTTCCTTGGGGTGTCTACTTTCCAAAATTGGGTCATTTGGGGGGGTTTTGTGCTATTTTGGCATTTTATGGCCTTTGAAACTGTGATAGATAGTGAGGAGTGAAATCAAAAATTTGCACCCTTAGAAATCCTGAAGGCAGTGATTGGTTTTCGGGGTGCCGTACGCAGCTAGACTCCCAAAAAGTCCCACATATGTGGTATCCCTGTACTCAGGAGAAGCAGCAGAATATATTTTGGGGTGCAATTCCACATATAACTGTGGCATGTGTGAGCAATATATCATTTAGTGACAATTTTTTGTAAACTTTTTTATTTTTATTTTTTGTGTCATTATTCAATCACTTGGGACAAAAAAAAAAATTTGAATGGGCTCAACATGCCACTCAGTAATTTTCTTGGGGTGTCAACTTTCCAAAATGGGGTCATTTGGGGGGGGTTTGTACTGCCCTGCCATTTTAGCACCTCAAGAAATGAGATAGGCAGTCATAAATTAAAAGCTGTGTAAATTCCAGAAAATGTACTCTAGTTTGTTGACGCTATAACCAATAAATATACCCTTATTGAATTTTTTTTTACTAAAGACATGTGGCTGATTACATTTTGGCCTAAATGTATGACTAAAATTTAGTTTATCCGATTTTTCTTATAACAAAAAGTAGAAAATATCTTTTTTATTTTCTTTTTCTTTTTCAGTCTTTTTCCTTTTATATCGTAAAAAATAAAAATCGCAGAGGCAATCAAATACCATCAAAAGAAAGCTCTATTTGTGGGAAGAAAAGGACGCACATTTTGTTTGGGTACAACATTGCATGACCGCACAATTACCAGTTAAAGCAGTGCAGTGCGAAATTGTAAAAAGACCTCTGGTCCTTAGGCTGACAATTGGTCCGGGGCTTAAGTGGTTAAATACCAGCCCCAGAATGCACAGCAGGAAAACACTGGGCTAGTTCAGAGAGATAAGTGCCATTCAATGCACCCAATTAGACTGCGTTTCTACTCTTGCCGGCGGTGACAGCGACACCTGCGGTCAAGGAGAACCAGTGCAACCCAGCTGGACTGGTACTGAAACCAGAAATTTAGAGAAATAGTCCTGAAGCCCAACTGTGGCTTCAGACAACTTAACTTTTCAAAAACAATAGCACCTGCTCGTCAGGAGCCAGTGCTACATTAACATCTTAAAGTTGGCCGTAGGTCCATCAGTGATGATCCCAGCAGTGGTGGTTCCTACAGTCGGCACGTGGAATGGCTGATCCTGGATAATGGACACATAACCTATCGTGAAATTGCACAAGAGGCAAATCTTCCTGTGGGAACGATGAACACAATCTCTCACGGCAGTCCTAGGATGGTTCAAGCATCTTACAAATCTTTCTATGCCGAAGCTTTCCAGGAATTGGTTAAATGCTGGGATAATGTATAAATGTAGCAGCGGAGTATGACAAAAAATAAATGAGGTTTCTATTCCTTCAAATGTGTTCTTTTATTATATAAACTCATAAGTCCTGGTTTGATTTGAATTACCCTCATATTTTTATTAATATTTTAAAAAGTAGAATAGCAAATACATAAGTGAGATTCAGTTTTCAGTTGACTCCTGTGCAACCATAGCAGACACAACATATAGGAAATAAAGAATAGGCTTAGTTACAAAAAACAAAATGTATTTTCCTACACACTTCCCAGGTAGAGAAAAAAATACACTAAAAATTTGCATTAAAAACAGAGGTTTAATTGCACAGCAAATATATGTGGAAGCTCTATTGCCCCTCTGTATAATGTGGTCTGAACTCTAATCCATGAGAGCATCCATGATGGAGCGTATATAGCAATGGGTAAATTAAGGGCAGGTATGCCTGAAGGGAACCCTATTCCTCCTAAATGTGATACTAAAGTCTTGGGGTTTTTTCGTTAAAAATAACAAACACGTCATACTTACCTGCTCTGTGCAGTCGTTTTGCACAGAGCAGCCCAGATCCTGCTCTTCCCAGGTCCCTCTTTGGAGCTCCTGGCTCCTCCCTCCCGTTGAGTGCCCCCACAGCAAGTAGCTTGCTATGGGAGCACTGGAGACAAGCCGCAGGTCCGTGTGTCCATTTAGACACAGAGCCACGGCCCAAACCCACCCCCTTTCTCTCCTCATTAGCTCACTGACTTTGACAGCAGCGGGAGCCAATGGCACCACACTGCTGTCTCAGCCAATGAGTAGGCGAGTCCTGCACAGCCGATTCTCTTGTGCAACATCGCTGGATCTACAGTGGTGTGAAAAAGTGTTTGCCCCCTTCCTCATTTCCTGTTCCTTTGCATGTTTGTCACACTTAAGTGTTTCGGAACATCAAACCAATTTAAACAATAGTCAAGGACAACACAAGTAAACACAAAATGCAATTTGTAAATGAAGGTGTTTATTATTAAAGATGAAAAAAAATCCAAACCATCATGGTCCTGTGTAAAAAAGTGATTGCCCCCTAAACCTAATAACTGGTTGGGCCACCCTTAGCAGCAACAACTGCAACCAAGCGTTTGCGATAACGTGCAATGAGGCTTTTACAGCGTCCTGGAGGAATTTTGGCCCACTCATCTTTGCAGAATTGTCCTAATTCTGTTACATTAGAGGGTTTTCGAGCATGAATGGCCTTTTTAAGGTCATACCACAACATCTCAATAGGATTCAGGTCAGGACTTTGGCTAGGCCACTCCAAAGTCTTCATTTTGTTTTTCTTCAGCAATTCGGTGGTGGACTTGCTGGTGTGTTTAGGATCATTGTCCTGCTGCAGAACCCAAATTCGTTTCAGCTTGAGTACACGAACAGATGGTCGGACATTCTCCTTCAGGATCTCTTGGTAGACAGCAGAATTCATAGTTCCTTTTATCACGGCAAGTCTTCCAGGTCCTGAAGCAGCAAAACAGCCCCAGACCATCACACTACCACCACCATATTTTACTGTTGGTATAATGTTCTTTTTCTGAAATGCAGTGTTCCTTCTACACCAGATATACTTCCTCATCGGTCCACAGAATGTTGTCCCAAAAGTCTTGGGGATCATCAAGATGTGTTGTGGAGAAATTGAGACGAGCTTTGATGTTCTTTTTGCTCAGCAGTGGTTTTCTCCTTGGAACTCTGCCATGCAGGCCATTTTTGCCCAGTCTTTTCCTGATGGTGGAGGCATGAACGCTGACCTTAACTGAGGCAAGTGAGGCCTGCAGTTCCTTGGACGTTGTTGTGGGGTCTTTTGTGACCTCTTGGATGAGTCGTCGCTGCGCTCTTGGGGTAATTTTGGACGGCCGGCCACTCCTGGGAAGGTTCACCACTGTTCCATGTCTTCGCCCATTTGTGGATAATGGTTCTCACTGTGGTTCGCTGGATTCCCAAAGCTTTGGAAATGGCTTTATAACCCTTTCCAGACTGATAGATCTCAATTACTTTCTTTCTCAATTGTTCCTGAATTTCTTTGGGTCTCGGCATGACGTGTAGCTTTTAAGGATCTTCTGGTGGACCTTACTGTGTTAAGCAGCTCCTATTTAAGTGATGCCTTGATTGTGAACAGGTGTGGCAATAATCAGGCCTGGGTGTGGCTAGAGAAATTGAACTCAGGTGTGGACAACCACAGTTATAGTATGTTTTAACAAGGGGGGCAATCACTTTTTCACACAGGGCCATGATGGTTTGGATTTTTTTTCACCTTTAATAATAAACACCTTCATTTACAAATTGCATTTTGTGTTTACTTGTGTTGTCCTTGACTATTGTTTAAATTGGTTTGATGTCCCGAAACACTTAAGTGTGACAAACATGCAAAGGAACAGGAAATGAGGAAGGGGGCAAACACTTTTTCACACCACTGTAGATGGACCTCAGGTAAGTATTAGGGGGGCTGAGGGGGACTTCGGACAGTCCCACCCAAAATAAACCATTGATATGGCTCAGAAACAAATTTGCAACTAGGCTGTTACAGCATGAGAAATTCTCGAAGGGGTCAGGTACCAAAGGAGAAGTTGATTTCTACAACTAGCACATTAGCCAAGCTTTTGGCCACAGCAACCCAAATCTGGTTCCAAGTCTCTGGTGGAATAGTCATGCTTAAATCACATTCCTATTTTGACACAGTTTGGGGGAATGGGTTTGGAGAGAGTACACTACTAATGAAATCAGATCGGGGCTTAGTGGTTTTTCCAAGGGGCCTTTGAAAGACTATAAGAAAGAAAATGTTTAGTAAGTTGCATGCTATGAATTGGACAAAAATTCCTAATTCGAAGGTATTGTAAAACATCTCCTGGTTTGATTTTACGAATATCACAAAGCATCTGGAAAGATTTGAGACCCAAATCCACAAGAAAGTGGTTAGTTGTATATAAACAGTTACTTAAGAACCAATGGAATAGTGTAGCCTGGAGGAGTAGATGTACGGTCCAAGATGAACATCAGAAGATGTTGTAATAAGATTAAGTTGTGAATGGACTTCAGACTGTCCTATAACCTCAGCGTGTGTTTGTTAATAGGACAGATGACTTCATACAAACTCTTTGGAAGTAGCTAAGGAAGGTTATCTATTAAGTGCAAGTAGGCCTCCAGTGATGCCCATAAAGAATTGTTTCTTGTGGTTTCCCACTGTGCCATTTGGGCTAGTAGTGTCTCTTGGTAATACTTATGGAAAATTGGCAGGTCCTGACTGTCCTGTGTCTTACTTTTTTTACAAAACCAACTTTAAAACCTAATGGGGAGAGCCTTTCTGTCCAAAGTCAAAAGGAGGGGATAGCAAGTGGCAAGATCATGGCATAGTACAAAAATGTGGGCTAGAAATACAATTTCATGACTGTGTCCCCTCCGACCCAGGATATGTTGTGCTTGTCCAAGGAAGTTAAAAGGAAATATAAGGTGGGTATATGTAGAAGAAGTGAGGTGAAAACCTAGGTAGGTGGGAGTGGAAGGAACCCAGGAAAATGAAAAGGAAAAGGGTAATTGGCAAGGATTAGCAGAGGAGGTGTGGCAAAAAAACACTCAAAGCCTTAGACTTAGTTGTGTTAACATGTAACCCTGAAATGTTCCATAATATTCGTTTTTATGAGGTATGCAATGCAACAGGTATGTGATGATTTAATACAGTATATACATTTTTATTTTTATATAAAGGAAGAATGGCAAGTGCAGCTTTCTCAGAAGTCAACTTTCTGTGACTAAAGTTTCAATTTGTGCAGATTAGTTCCATTATTTCTATTGGTTGCGTCTTTTCATCATCTCCGTGAACATGGCTGGTATAAAAGTATTCATGAGGCTATACCCAGTTTTTAGCAGTGTTGGTCATCTTACTTTAAAAAAGTAATTAGTTAAGTTACAAACTACTTCTCCCAAAAAGTAATTGCATTAGTAACTCTGTTACTACATTGGAAAAGTAATTAGCTACTCGGCAAAGTAACTGTGACTTTTTTTTTTATATTCTATAGACGGTACTAGTGAAGGAAGTGAATGTCGCTGCCTCCAGCGGCGAGATTGACACCTTGCGAGCCCCGTCGCCTGGTATGGATTTAAAGGAGAACCCCTGTGCCGAAAAAAAGGGGGGGGGGTCCCTCCAAAGTCCATAGCAGACCCTTATCCGAGCACGCAGCCCGGCCGGTCAGGAAAGGGGGTGGGGATGACCGAGCACCCCCCTCCTGAACCGTACCAGGCCATGTACCCTCAACATGGGGGGTGCTTTGGGGAAGGAGGGCGCCCTGCGGCCCCCCCACCCCAAAGCACCTTGTTCCCTTGTTGATGAGGACAAGGGCCTCTTCCCGACAACCCTGGCAATTGTAGGACAGGGTGGAATTTACTAACAGAGGTGCGTAGAAGCCTTTAAAGGACAATTGTACCAAAGGTAGAGTTATCCTTTAAGCTTGTTTTAGTGTTTTAGCATCTAACATGTTTAAGCAACCATTGTCTATACCAAGGGTTCTTTCAGAAGTTGCTATGGGTTCCTTGAGCTGTGGCTAATTGAGCTCTCGTCTGATGGTGCCCTCAGATTTACAGGGCCAATGTCACTTGGCATAAACATCAACGTTGCACCAATGATATTTTTAGCTACCTATGGAGTAGCATTCTGACCACCACTGTAAGAATTACATTCTTTGCACTGGCCACCAATATAAGAGACATTTTCTTCTGCTGTAAAAAGGTTGAGAAAAGCTAGTCTATACGGTAAACTAATATAAGCCTTTTCGTTTTGAAGAAGAATTAGTTATGGGCAAGGAAAGGTATCCACAGATATTGCAGTTATATATTCGTAAAAATTGTGAAATGTATTATGAAACTAGTGTAAACACCTGAATTTGCCTCGGGTAGTTACATGCAGAGTAGAACTGTGAGAGGGAGGGACAGCTATAGGAAATCAAGTGTGCTGCATGCATATACTGCCAAAGAACATGCTAAATGACGAGGGAGGGCAGACTGATGACGCTTCTCCTTCATCAGGCTGGCTGTGCTGCCTGGCAGGGATGTACAGTATAAATCTTAGGAATGGATGGCTAGGAATACAAAATATTTGCCAGGTACAACTGCACCTATATATTTACTTGAACTGTGGATTTCCCCGTGGGTTTGCCTGGAGCTCAAATTAAAGCTCCATGCACACTATCGTTTTTTTTTAAATCTCCTAGAAGCTGTCGTTAGCTGTTGAAGCTGAATAGTGTTATCCTATGTGTCCGTGCACAATACTTTAGGATAACCTTACTGCATCATGGGGATGATGGACGGTGCCATGTTCCGTCAAATCTTGGGTGAGAACCTTCCTTCCCATGGCATTGAAAATGGGTCGTGGATGGGTATTCCAGCATGACAATGACCCAAAACACAAGGCCAAGGCAATAAAGGAGTGACTCAAGAAGAAACACATTAAGGTCCTGGTGTTGCCTAGCCAGTCTTCAGACCTTAAGGGTCCTTTCACACGGGGCGGATCAGTTCTGTTCTGATCCGCCCCGTGGATATCCGTTTGCTCAGCGGGGATCACTCCGCCGATCCCCGCTGAGCAGGGAGATGACAGCTCCGTCTCTGCACACTGCGCAGGGACGGACCTGTCACAGCGCCGCTCTCCCCTATGGGAGATTGGATGACGACGGACCGCAGTGCCCGTCGTCATCCGATCCGATCCGCAGACGGATGGAAAAATAGCTTTTTCCTCCGTTACACTTTTTCGGATCGGAGCGGGTCGGATGTCAGCGGACATGTCACCGCTGACATCCGACGCTCCATAGACCTCTATGGAGCACCCGTTCAGGTCCGCCTGAAAAACTGACAGGCGGGCCTGAACGGGACATCAGTGTGAAAGAGGCCTTATCCTGTAGAAAATATGTGGAGGGAGCTAAAGGTTCGAGTTACCAAACCTTTTGCTTTGAAACCTTAATGACTTGGAGAGTATCTGCAAAGAGGAGTGGGACTAAATCCCTCCTGAAATGTGTGCAAACCTAGGGGGCAACTACAAGAAATGTCTGACCTCTGTGATTGTCAACAAGGATTTTGCCACCAAGTAGTAAGTCATGTTTTGCAAAGGGGTCAAATACTTATTTCACTCATTAAAATGCAAATCAATTGATAACTTTTTTGAAATGTGTTTTTCTGGATTTTTGTTGTTTATCTGTCTCTCGCTTTTAAAATAAACCTACCATTAACCACTTAAGCCCTGGACCATTTGGCTGGCCAAAGACCAGACCACTTTTTGTAATTCAGCACTGCTTCTCTTTAACTGACAATTGGCCGTGCGACGTGGCTCCCAGACAATATTGACATCCTTTTATTCCCACAAATAGAGCTTTCTTTTGGTGGTATTTGATCACCTCTGCAGTTTTAATTTTTTGCGCTATAAACAAAAAAAAAAGCGTCAATTTTGAAAAAAAACTATTTTTTTTACTTTTTGCTATAATAAATATCCCCAAAAAATATATAAAAAATGTTCCTCAGTTTAGGCCGATACATATTCTTCTACATATTTTCAGTAAAAATTTTTTTGAAAAATCGCAATAAGAGATTATTGATTGGTTTGTGCAAAAGTTATAGCATCTACAAAACAGGGATAATTTTATGGCATTTTTATTAATATATATATATTTTTTTACTAGTAATGGCGGCGATCAGTGATTTTTATCATGACTGTGACATTATGGTGGACACGGACAATTTTGACACATTTTTGGGACCATTGGCGTTAATACAGCGATCAGTGCGATTAAAATCGCATTGACTACTGTAAAAATGTCACTGCTAGTGAATATGTATCCTAGGGAGTGTTCTAACTGAAGGGGGAGGGGACTGTGCAGGGAAACTAACAGATCGCTGTTCATACTTTGTATGAACAGACGATCTGTCAGTTCACTGCTCAGAAAACTGGAAACTGTTTGTTTACACACACAGCTCCCGGTTCTCCGTGATCGAGACCGCTGGGCACTCGCATCGCCTTGGGGAGAGAGCAGGGGGGCATGCGCGTGCCCCCTAGTGGCCGTTTATGCTACTGACATAGCATAATGGCGATTTGCGCACCCGAGCCATGCTGCCGCAGTACAACTGCGGTGGCTGGTCGCCATGTAGTTAAAATTATAGTCTGATAATTTCCATGTCAGTAGGCAACCCAAAATAGCAAATACTCAAATACTTTTTCCCCTCACTGTAGGGTTGAGGGCCATTATGCAGAAAACTTAATTTCTGATGTCTGACCACCATATAATGTGGTCAGAATCTGATGCAAAGGTCTAGCAAACACACACAGTGGGAGTACATACTTGAGTGTCAGAGATACATCCCTGAATTAATCCTTGCCCGTCTTTGTCATGTAGCCAATCTCTGACTGCTGGATGCCAGATTCTGTAGGATGCCTAATATGGTAAGATTAAAAACGCACCATATGCCTTTTAAACAGGGTTTGCAATTAGGCTGATATGACAGTAGCAATAAACTCCAGGGAGATGAAAATAAATCGAAGGTCTGTTTCTGTACTTAAAGTTTAGTCTTAAATCAGAGTTTACAACAGCAGAGTGTTTGTGTCTCAGTAGATTAGAAGCTGTCTTCCCCTCTGGGCTTCATCTACTCTTACACAAGATTTCTGTTTTGTTTTTCTGTGAGCTGACGCCACCACGCACACACAGACTGTGATTCACAAAGCCAAGCCTGAGCTCTCTAGAAACCCCTGCTTGAGATGCTTGCCAACAAAATCCTTCATATTAAATGCCAAAGCAATGATATTTAATGACCCAGGCACTGTGGTCCGCTAGCAGCCTACAGATCCATTATTTCACCGTATTTCAAGTTATCGGATGGTTGTTCTGCTGTATGAGTGATTCATAAGCTATGCTAGATAGTGAAAATGTCTATCAAAGTGATTATAACGTGTTTTGTTTGTTTTCTAAAAAACATGTCATACTTACCTGTTCTGTGTAATGATTTTGCACAGAGCAGCCCCAATCCTCCTCTTCTCAGGTCTTGCACCATCACTCTGGTGGGCTCCTCCTCTTCTCCATGAGTCACCATAGCAAACCGCTTCCTATGGTGGCACATGTACAGGCATGATACCGAGCCGCACTGTGTATGTCTATTGACACACACAAAGTGGGCTCGGCCCCCGATCCCTGCTCGTTCATCACTGGGTTTGATTGACAGCATCAGGAGCCAATGGCTTCTGCTGCTCTCACTGAGTCCAGTGAGGAGGGAGAGAGAGAGCAATGCCACTGCTCTTGGGCACAGCGCTGGATCAAGATCTGGCTCAGATAAGTATTCAGGGGGGGGGGGGGCTGACAATAGAATGTTTTCTATCTTAATGCAGAGAATGCATTAAGATTAAAAAAAAACTTCAGCTTTTACAACCACTTTAAGCATACTGATAGGGCTAAGTCTTAAATAAGGTCTAAACTCAATATTGTAACTGTAAACTGTAGTTTCATTTAACAAAAAAAGAGCTGAGCAACACAAAGTGGGGGCTGACAGTTCAAATATGGTTACCTCAGCCCTGAACTTAGCCATACAAAGTTGAACTGTACATGCGTGGATGCACCTGCTACAAAAACAGACAATTAAAATTGTTGTACACCCTTCTATATATAGTGAAGTGGCTGACCTCAGGTGATACTTCAAGATTAACCAAATTTTCTTACATAAGCTGTACCTGTTTATCTGCAGTCTTCTCTTCTCCGTTCAAAGTCCAGAATATATAAAGCTTGTCTGAGCTTTCAGAAAACAGGTGGCAGAGGGCTGAAATTACACACTGCAGAGTTCAGGAGCTCTGAGAGCTGATTGGAGGGAAACACATAGCACACTGGAACGGAGCTGAGGCTGTCAATCACCGGCTGTGTGTTCTCTGTCACCTTTTTTTCTCTTGGTGTGAAGAAAACTTATCAGAAGCGCTTCATGCTGATAGTAGTGGAACAAAGCAGCAGGCAGAAAATGACACTTAGTAGTCTGGATTGAGACAAGCACACGTTATAGAGGCATATGCTTTGTTCAAATTTCATGTCTAAGATTTACAACCGCTTTATTGGCATTAATCTGAAGTTAGCAGCTTGAATCTTCTGCACAGTTATTCTCTTACAGGGCAGTCAATATGCATATGCGCTAAATATTGCAAAAGGCCTTGCTGTTGACTTAATACAGTGCCTTTAAAAATTATTCATACCCCTTGAAATTTTCAAAATTTTGTCATATTACAACCAAAAACGTAACTATTAGTCGTGCACTCCAATTAAAGCAGAGTTCCACCCAAAAATGGAACGTCCACTTTAAGCACTCCTCGCCCCCTTACATGCCACATTTGGCATGTCATTTTTTTTGGGGGGGAGTGGGGGCTTCATTAGGAGGGGGACTTCCTGTCCCACTTCCTCCTTCTGCCCAGGGACCGCCAAGGCGACTCCTCCTTTCGCCTTAGGTGGCCCCTCCCTCTAGGCGATCTCCAGGGACACGTGACAGGTCCCAGGAGCCGAAAGCTGTCACAGCCCGGTGCCCAGAGTGGCAATGGGGGCGCTGGCCGAGAGGAGCGCAGTGGCGTAGAGTGGGGGGTGTGCCGTAGCCCCGGGCGCGACATTTAGGGGGGCGCAATTTCGTGCCAGTGTCACTACTGCCCGCCTACACCTAATTTGAATTACTTGTGTCCCCCGCGCTGCCATTTTTTTTTTTTTTTTACAGAATTTTTTTTTTCGCGCTGCCATGTTTAGTGTCCGGCGTCCAGTGATTGGGCGTATGGGGGTCATGTGCAGCGTGGGGCTGGCCTGTCCGCAATTGCGGTTGCTCCTGAAGTCCCATGGTGTGGATAGTATAGTGGTCAGTATAGTGTAGCCGTCAGCATAGTGGACAGTGTAGTGTGGTGTGGTCAATGTAGTGGACAGTGTAGTGTAGTGGACAGTATAGTATAGTGGTCAGTGTAGTAGACAGTATAGTGTAGTGTAGTGGACAGTATAGTGTAGTGTGGTGTGGACAGTGTACTGTAGTGGACAGTATAATATAGTGGTCAGTGTAGTGGACAGTGTAGTGTAGTGTGGTGTGGTCAGTGTAGTGGACAGTATAGCGTAGTGTGGCGTGGTCAGTGTAGTGGACAGTATAGTATAGTGGACAGTATAGTGTATTGGACAGTGTAGTGTAGTGGACAGTGTAGTGTGGTGTGGACAGTATAGTATAGTGGTCATTGTAGTAGATAGTGTAGTGGACAGTATAGTATAGTGGTCAGTGTATTGGACAGTATAGTGTAGTGTAGTAGACAGTGTGGTGTGATCAGTGTAGTGTAGTGGACAATATAGTATAGTGGTCAGTGTATTGGACAGTATAGTATAGTGGTCAGTGTAGTGTGTAATGGTCAGTAAAGGAATCAGGTAGGTCAGTACTATTGTATTTGAAGGGTCTCAGGCAGTGCTAAAAGTCCGCAGGTTAGGGGGGCGCAAATTACTTGTCTTGCGCCGGGTGCTGACAACCCACGCTACGCCACTGGAGGAGCAACACCCCGTTCAGCCGCATCGCTGGACCGTGGAACAGGTAAGTGTCTGTTTATTAAAAGGCAGCAACTACACTTATTGTAGCTGCTGACTTTTAATAAGCCTGGAACTCCACTTTAAATAAATATTGCTTTAACTGCTTGCGGACTGCACACTGTACATTTACTGTGGCAGGGTTGCTGCTCTGTGCCAGATTATGTACCTAGTAGGGAATTGGGTGAAGGTAGTCTATATCTTATTTTTCTTAAAAATGTGGAAGAAGGCTGGGAGTAGAGATGGATGAACTTCCGACGGGACGTTTCACGACCGCGAACGCGGCCAAAAGTTTGCGAACCGCAAAGTTTGTGGCGGACCCCATTGACTTCAATGGCAGGCGAACTTTAAAAACCTACAGGTCATATTTTCAGCCACAAAATACTTACTAGCTGTGCACACATAGTCCCACCACATGGCCACTGACATAACACATGTATGAAGTGAATCTGGGATCAACAACTACAAGCATTCTTTTATTATCTGTGAAATTTTGACAATTCAGGACTCAGGAGCGCATGAAGGCAATGGAGGAGAGGAAAGGTCAGGGTAGGCTATGAAGAGGGTGCAGGAGATGATCACCAGCACCGTGATAGAGAGCACTGACACCAGCACCGTGATATAGAGCACTGACACCAACACCGTGATATAGAGCACTGACACCAGCACCGTGATATAGAGCACTAACACCAGCACCGTGATATAGAACACTGACACCAGCACCGTGATAGAGTGCACTGACACCAGCACCGTGATATAGAGCACTGACATCAGCACCGTGATATAGAGCACTGACACCAGCACCGTGATAGAGTGAACTGATACCAGCACCGTGATGGAGAGCACTGACACCAGCACCGTGATGGAGAGCACTGACACCAGCACCGTGATAGAGTGCACTGACACCAGCACTGTGATAGAGCGCACTGACACAAGCACCGTGATATAGAGCACCTACACCAGCACCGAGATATAGAGCACTGACCCAGCACTGTGATATAGAGCACTGACACCCGCACCGTGATATAGAGCACTGACACCCGCACCGTGATATAGAGCACTGACACCCGCACCGTGATATAGAGCACTGACACCCGCACCGTGATTTAGAGCACTGACTCCAGGACCGTGATACAGAGCACTGACACCAGCACCTTGATATAGAGCACTGACACCAGCACCTTGATATAGAGCACTGACACCAGCACCGTGATATAGAGCACTGACATCATCACCGTGATATAGAGCACTGACACCAGCACCGTGATAGAGAGAGAGCACTGACACCAGCACCGTGATAGAATGCACTGACACCAGCACCGTGATATAGAGCACTGACACCAGCACCGAGATATAGAGCACTGACACCAGCACCGAGATATAGAGCACTGACACCAGCACCGAGATATAGAGCACTGACACCAGCACAGAGATAGAGAGCACTGAGACCACACCAGCACCAAGATCGAGAGCACTGACACCAAACCAGCACCGAGATAGAGAGAGAGCACTGACACCAGCACCGAGATAGAGAGCACTGACAGCAGCACTGATACCAGCAACTCACTGCTGGGCCCCAAAAATATGACACGCTCAACCTTTTCAAACAGGAGGGTACGGGCATATAGTGCGGTGTGCTTTTTTTGTACAAGGAAGTGAGCCAAATGTAGAAAAAAGGTCTGTGTGCTCGATTAAATAAATAGTTTATAGAGATATACATGGTCTATTGGTCACATGTGTTGAATTCCTCCGAGATCCATGCCTCATTCATTTTTATAAATGTGAGGTAGTTAACACTGTCGTGAGCTAGGCGAGTGCGCTTATCGGTCACGACCCCCCCCTGCTGCGCTGAACGTCCTTTCGGACAGGACACTGGACGAGGGGCAAGCCAACAGTTCCATTGCAAATTGGGCAAGCTCTAGCCAGAGGTCAAGCCTGCCCACCCAATAGTACAGGGGTTCATCGCTCCTCAGAGCATCCACATCAGGCGTTAACCCGATGTAGTCGGACACCTGACGGTCTAGGCGTTCCCTGATGCTGGATCCGGATGAGACCTGACGATGGGTCGGCTGAAAGAATGACCTCATATCAGAAGTCACCAACACATCTTCAAACCGGCCTCCTGCAGGCGCTGTTGGATTGGTACCCGCAACTCTTTCTCTGGGAGTGGGAATTCCTCCTCTGCCAGCGTACGCAAAAGCAGAATGCAGCATTTCTCGAAGCAAGGCCTGGAAGTGCTCCATTCTGACAGCCCTCTGTGACGGTGGTAACATTTCCGCCGTTTTGTGTTTGTATCGGGGGTCTAAGTACGTTGCCACCCAGTACTGGTCCTTGACCCTTATGCTTTTTATACAGGGGTCCCTGTTAAAACACTGGAGCATAAGGGGCCCCCAGTTGCACTAAACTGGAAGCGGTGTGGTGGCCTGGCTCCTGCTTATTATCCAGGATAATGTCACCCTCCTCGTTCTCCTCTCCCCATCCACGCACAACAACAGGGATCCCAGAAAGGTTTAAAGCATGCTCTTCTTGCTCCTCCTCATCCGTCCCGGCACCATCCTCCTCTGACTCCTCTTCAGACTCCTGTTGTTGACTTGTCTCAGATAGAGTAGCCCCCCTGGGAATCCATCCAGCATTGCGACTTCCACATCTTCCTGCTCCTGCTCCTCCACGGCTTGATCAATGACATAACGCAATGCACGCTCCATAAAGAAGGCATAAGGTACCATGTCACTGATGGTGCCATGTCTGCAACTGACCAGTTTGGTGATCTCATCAAATGGCCGCAGAAGTCTGCATGCGTCACGCATGAGCAGCCACTGGCGCGGTGAAAAAAAAACAAGCTCCCCAGAACCTGTTCTGCTGCAGAGTTCATACAGGTAGACGTTAACTGCACGTTTCTGCTGGAGCAGCCTATCAAGCATATAGAAGGTTGAGTTCCATTGTGTCGGGCAATCGCAAATAAGACGTCTGACCGGCAGATTGTGTCGCTGCTGAATGTCAGCAAGGCGAGCCATGGCCGTGTAAGATCTTCTGAAATGGGCCGAGATTTTCCTTGCCTGCCGCAAGATGTCCTGGACCCCAGGGTATTTGACAACGAATCGCCGCACGACCAAGTTTAAGACGTGTGCCATGCATGGCACGTGCATAATTTTGCCCTGTTTCAATGCGCTAAGCAGATTGGCACCGTTGTCACACACCACTTTACCAACTGTCAAATTGAACGGTGTTAGCCACTGATCTGCCTGTGAACGCAAAGCTAAAAGGACTGCAGGGCCAGTGTGGCTCTTGGCTTCCAGGCACAACAGACGCAGCACAGCATGGCAAAAATATCACCTGGCATGTCGAATAGGTTCTTGGGAGCTTGGGCGGTGCAGTGGAAGAGATGCTAGCAGCGGAAAAGGAGGAGTCAGCCGAGGAGGGAGGAGGATGGAGTAGGAGGAGGAGAAGAAGAGCCAGGCCTGCATGCAATCCCTGGCGGTAAAACCAAATCTATATGGGTGCCACGGGTTACATGATTGACGGCCGTCAGAAGGTTCACCCAGTGGGCAGTAAAAGTGATATACCTTCCCTGCCCGTGTTTGCTAGACCACGTGTCTGTGGTCAGATGTATCTTGGCACCGACACTGTGTGCCAGAGATACATTCACTTGCCGCTGAACATGGCCATATAGCTCTGGGATGCCCTTCTGTGAGAAATACTTCCTTCCTGGGACCTTCCATTGTGGTGTTCCAATGGCCACAAATTTTAGAAAGGCCTCCGAGTCCACCAGTTTATATGGCAGTAGTTGGTGGGCTATCAGTTCTGACAAGCCAGCCGTCAACTGTTGGGCAAGAGGGTTATCCGGCATCATCATTTTTTTACGCTCGAACATTTGGTCCATGGAAGCCTGCCTTTTTTCAGAAAAACATGAGGACGGCGTGATGGAAGGTGGAGTGGAGGACAATTGTGAGGAAAGAGGAGAAGGAGACGCAGAAGACGAGGCTGGACAGTGAGAGCCTGGAGTGTGGCTTTGTGTGTTCCGTTGCTCCCACTGGGCTCGGTGATGGCAGCTCATTGCCTTCTTAAGGCAGTTGTCCCTAGGTGAGTGTTGGGCTTACCGCGACTTATGCGTTGACTGCAAAGATTGCAGATGGCAACACTATTGTCAGCAGCGGACACGTTAAAAAAAAGCCCACACTGCGGAGCTATGTGCCAGCGTCCTGGGAGCGTCAGATGTGACCGTACATGGTTGATGCCTCGCTCCTGATACATTAGCAGTCTGCTTTGTCCCTCCTGTGCAATGTAAGTTCTTCCTGCTTCTTCTCCCTATCTGCTGGTCCATATCTCCCTCTGAACTCCCCTCCTCTTCCTCTCTTGTGGGCACCCACATGACATCACTAGACCGACCCACCGCTATAATTAGAGATCTCGGAGTAGGCAGCAACAGCGGGGACCAACCTCCTCCTTGGGCTGATCTGGGTACTGTCGTCAGACTGCTGAGTGGCGGTTGTTGCTACCTCCTCTTCCTGATCCAATGCCAAGAGTGGCTGCGCATTGGAAATGTCTTGATATGGATCGGAAAATAATTCCTGTGACTCAAGCGAAAGGTATATGGTGGTGGTGGTGGTGGTGTTGGTGGTAGTGTCTTTGGGAGTGCACACAGCAGAGAGTGAAGAAGAGGGTGCAGATCGAGAGGATGAGGAGGGTGCAGAAGAGTAAGGCTGAGTGAGCCACTCAACCAAGTCTGGTGCGTCCTTTGACGTAATCGCACGCACCTTCTGCAATTTGCCACTTTGGCTCAAGCCTGTTTCTCCTGCCCTACCCCTACCACCCCTGCGGAAGGGCCTGCCTCTTCCTCTGCCTGTCATTTTTTTTTTTTTATCAATTAACTTTTTATTGTTTCCAACAATGCATTACACATCATGCTGTATTACATCAGATTAGTTCCACAAGAAAGAAAATGAGCAAACTGTAGGGCCTTCCGCCCATCGACCCATAGGGAGCCCTCTGGAACAG
Organism: Lithobates pipiens; assembly: GCF_037356315.1. Lineage (NCBI taxonomy): Eukaryota > Metazoa > Chordata > Amphibia > Anura > Ranidae > Lithobates > Lithobates pipiens. The sequence goes on along the minus strand of NW_027507758.1, from coordinate 460,837,998 downwards.
GTATAGACCTGGCCAAAAAGACTCCTCCTCGATCAACCGGGCCAACACTGGATACAGAAATATAGCGCCAACCTTCATATTAGCCAGCGAGATATCCCAATAGCTATATGCTTATATTTACAAGTACTTCTGGCTGCTCACACTAGTTGCTGTTATCAAAGCATCTTTCTAAAGGAACCATAGAGCACATGGAAACAAGAACAGAGGAGATTGGAGATTCAAGAAGGAAAAGAAAAGGAGATAGAAGTTAAGTGAAAAAGAAGGAAGATCAAAAGCGAGAGGGTAGACGATAGAAGGGATAAGAAAAAGGAGAGAGGACATTTAGGAAATAGAAGGGGGACGAGAGATAAGGGGGAGGGTGGGTGAAGGAAGAGGGGGAGTAAGCACCGTGTGTGGTCTCTGCAGCGAATCACAGCCGGTCCTCCTGAAGATTCCATGGGCTCCAAACCACATCATGAGCCTCTATCCGGTCCTGTATCCTGGCGGTCATCCTCTCCATCAGTTCCACGTCCCTAATTCTAGTATGGAGCGCGCCGAGGGTGGGAGGTTGTACTTTTTTCCAATTTAGGGCAATTAGACACCTCGCCGCTGTCAGGATATGTGTTGACAGTTTCTTTCGGGACTTTGTCAATTTAGGAAAGGGGATGCCCAGCAGGAAAGTCTTGGGGTCCAGTGTCACCTGCTGATCTAGGACAGTAGCCAAGAGGCGCTGGACCTCTTCCTAAAAGGGAACCACGAGGGGGCATTGCCAGAAGATGTGGAACAGTGTTCCCCTGTGGGCCAAGCATCTCCAGCATCTGTCGGAGGAGGTGGGGTAGATGGCGTGTAAAACGTCTGGGGTCATATACCAAAAAAATTAAATTTTATACGCATTCTCCCGGTAGAGCGTGCACATAGAGCTTTTCGAGGCCTGGGACCATATCAGTTGCCACTGCTCCTCCGTGATCTCCTCACCCAACGCCTCCTCCCACTTGAGCATATAGGTATGGTTGCCTTTCAAAGCTTTAGGGGGAGCGTTGATTATTTTATAGATGGCAGATATCAATCCCCTTTGGGCTATGCCCGCTAGGATCACAGTCTCAAATGCGGAGGGCGGGGAAAAACGCAGGTCAGAGGATATGGTCTGGGCGTAATGTCGTATCTGTAAATAACTGTAAAAACTCTGTCGTGGGAGGTCAAATTTAGATTGAAGGTCGGCGTAAGACAGCAGTCTCCGCGACCTAGGGTCCACCAGGGTGCCCAGGTGGAAAATATTCCGGGACGACCACGGATGTGACATCGGGTATGTCAGGCTATCTGGCACTTTAGGATGATATAAAAAGGACGTCAGAAGCGACTTATCCCAGGATAACTCATAGACCTTAGAGAGCTTACGCCATAGGCCCTGCAGGTGTGACATAGTTCCCAATAGTTGGGCTCGAGGGATCGAAGCTGCCGCGCTCCAGAGCATGCTATTAGGATGAGCCGGGGCCAGCCAAAGTTTCTCGATTTCCGTCCATCTATTATACGACCGCTGGGTGAACCAGGAGGTCACTGCTCGGAGCTGGGCTGCTTGATAGTACTTAATGAGGTCCGGAAACGCCAGACCCCCGTCAGAGCAGGAGGCTGTCATGACAGAACGAGGTATTCTATGGCGTTTGTAGTTCCACACAAAATTGAGCAGGTCCGCTTGCAATTTTTTCAGATGATGGTAAGATATGGGGATAGGAAGGGTCTGGAAAAGGTAAAGGAGTTTCGGAAGGATCGTCATTTTTACCGACGCTATCCTACCAAAGAGGGAAAGCTGATGTTTCCGCCACCGGGAAAGTAGCTGCCTGATGGTGCCATACAGGGGAGGGAAGTTTGCCTGGTATAGGGAAGGGAATGTCGGGGTAATATGTATCCCCAGATATTTCAATGAGGAGGTTTTCCAATGATATGGGAAAGCGGATCGTAGATGATCCACCTCCAGGGGTGGAATGTTTACTGGGAGGGCTTCTGATTTTGAGGCGTTGATTTTATAACCCGGTAGGGCACTGTAGCGATCGAGCTCCTTGTGTAAGTTGGGCAGGGAGATCCGAGGCTGGGTCAGGGTAAGGCCGCGTACACACGGGCGGATTGTCTGCCCAACTTAGTCCGCTGAACCGTGTTTCAGCGGACAATCCGCTCGTGTGTGGGCTTCAGCGGACTTTTTCAGCGGACAGTCTGACGGACTTAGTCTTTCGGAAATTTCCGTAATTTTGGCCGTCCAAACTTGGTTTTGTCCGTCCAAACTTGGTTTCAGCGGACAGTCCGCTCGTGTGTAGGCAAGTTGGACGGACTAAGTATGGCGCATGCTCAGAAAGGATTTACACGGCCGAAGGTTGCATTGCAGTGTATTGGACGTCGTTTTTCTAGTCCCGTCGTACGTGCTGTACACGTCATCACGCAAGCTTTCAGCGGACTGTCTGTTCATCGTGTGTGGTCAAGTCCGTTCATTCAAAAGTTGAACGGACTGTCTGTCGGATTGTCTGACGAACTTAGTTGGGCAGACAATCCGCCCGTGTGTACGCGGCCTAAGGATCACATCGTCCGCGAACAGTGAAACCTTGAATTCCCTGTCCCTGACCGGGATGCCCCTGATATCCCGGTTCCGCCTAATGGACGCCGCCAGGGGTTCCACGCATAGAGCAAACAATAAGGGTGATAGGGGACATCCCTGGCGTGTGCCATTAGAAACAGAGAAGGTCGAAGAGGTAGCAAAGGGGGTCTTAACTTGCGAGGTCGGGTTAGAGTAAAGGTGCCGTATAGCTTGCAGGAATGGTCCCCTCAGCCCCATGTGTGTCAGCGTGGCGAACAGGAAGGGCCACCCCAGTCTATCGAAAGCTTTTTCCGCATCCAGACTCAGGAGCAGAGATGGGATGCCCCCCCTATTCGCCACGTCGACCAAATCTATAACCTTCCTGGTGTTATCACCCGCCTGACGGAGGGGGACAAACCCCACCTGATCTTTATGTACGAGGGAGGGGAGGACCACATTGAGCCGTAAGGATAGGAGTTTTGTAAAAATTTTCAGGTCCGCGTTCAAGAGCGCAATAGGCCTATAGTTGGCACATAGGATGGGGTCCTTATCCGGTTTAGGAATCAGAGTAAGAAAGGAGCGCTGCATATCCGGGGGGACCGGGGTATGCTGCAGGAATGCGTTAAACAGTCTGCACATGTGCGGGAGCAATAGGGGCAGGAACGATTTATAGTATTCATAGGGCAGTCCATCCGGGCCCGGAGATTTATGAGCCGGTAACGACTTGATGGTTAATTCTATCTCCTCCTCTGTAATGGGCTTATTCAAGGAGGCTAGGTCCTGGGCTCGAAGGCAGGGGATCCCGCTGTCTGTCAGATAGCGTTGCATACGTTGGGAGAGCTCTGCCGGCAAGGGGTCACTAGGGATGTCGCGACTGTTGTACAACTCCTCATAGAAGCTCGCAAACGTGTCAACGACCTCCTTAGCGTGGGAGACCACAGTATTGGCCTTAGTCTTAATCTGATGCGGGGCGGACTGGAGGTTTTTATCTCTAAGTTTCCTTGCTAAAAGAGAGTGCGCTTTGTTGCCCCTGTCCTAATCCTCAAGAGGGTCTTTTCCACCCGGCGAAGCGCCAGATCCCTAAGCACCGTGCGGAGCTTCGTTATCTTTCGGAGGGTGCGCAATGAGGGGGAGGCTTGCATGGCCCGTTCCAATTGCCCGAGCTCCCCTTCCGTTCGCAGTTTAGTGGCCTCGACGTCTTTCTTCAATGCCGAAGAAAGAGCCATGCACTTACCGCGGATGACCGCTTTGTGGGCCTCCCACAACGTGGGGAGGGTAACATCGGGTGTTGCATTTTCAGCAAAATAATATTTCAAGGTCGAGACCAGTTCTGCTTGGGAGGGAAGATGTTGCAAGAGGAAAGTGTTCAGCTTCCAATTATAGGGCCTAACCACCGGGGCACGAGGTCCAGTGTTAGTAGTATCAGGGGGCGTGATCCGACCAAGAAATTGGCAGGACCTGGGCACTCCGGACCATCCTCAATGTAACGTTGTTAGTGAAAAAATAATCTATACGGGAGTGCAATTGGTGAGGGGCCGAATAATAAGTATACTGCCGATCTACCGGGTGGAGGGCGCGCCAGGCGTCGAAGAGGGCATATCGCCGGGTCAGTTGGCGAAAAAGTTTGGAGTCTCTAAGTGCTTTAGCCGAAGGCGGCCGGGGCAACGCCGCCAAGCGGTCCACAGTAGCTGAATGGGCCAGGTTAAAGTCACCCCCCACCACTAGGTAACCGTGGTCTGATTTAAATAATCATAGCAAGAGTTTAGAGAGAAAACTGTGTTGATGAGTATTCGGGGCGTATAGGGTACACAGGGTGATCGGGTGGGACCTCCATGTGCCTTTTAAGTATCAGGAATCCTCCCCCGGGGTCACTGTAGTGATCGAGGTAGGCAAATGGGGCCCCTTGACGGATCAGGATAGCCACGCCCGCTCTCTTATGGGACCCTGAGGATAGATAAGCAATAGGGAAATATCTAGAGGCAAAAGCAAAAGAACCCCCCTTATCGAAATGTGTCTCCTGAACCAGGACAATGTCTGCACCTGACTGCCTAAATTCCCTCTGTGCCAGATGCCGCTTCTTATTTGAGTTTAAGCCGTGAACATTTAAGGATAAAATTTTAGCCATCAGTCATGTCAGGGGGGGGGGGAAAGTGCAAACTAATTCTTACCCGGTCACCGCCGCTCCGGACGACCGCCAGGAGCCAGGAGCTTACTTGTTCCGGTAAAAGGACCCGACAGGATACTTCTCGACATCCGCAGATTCCCACACGGTGGAAGGGTAGGGAAGGGAAGGGGGGGAGAGAGATAGAAAAAGAGAAAAGAAAAGAAGGTTAGAACAGCAAACAAAAGAACACGTTAAGCAGGTAACTGTTATACAACCAAACATACAACCACATAAGACCATGAACAGGCAGGTCGCTCAGGTCTGGTCGGATTCCCAGGGGGCCACCAGAGCCCGAACCCGAGGGCCGGGTCTGGCGGCCGCATGGGAGTCCAGCTCCCCCCGTCGGACTCTGCAATTGGAGTGGGCGGGTAAAAACGGGGGGGAGCAGAGGAGATGCAAATGCGATACCAATCGCCAGACATCTCCTAGAGTCCCGGATACATTGCCAATGCATCCGGGGGAGGAGGGGGTGACACAAAAGTATAGGGGAACCCACTGTCTCGGGTCTCCTACTTGTACCAGCCTAAATGTGATATGTCAACAAGAGGGCACCTAGAGGGACAGGGAGGATCGTACTGTCCAGATAACGGTCCGAAGGCCAACCAACAAACAAAACGGGCCACATGGGCAAACGGAATCAAAAAAAGGGAAAAAAGTATGAAAAAAATACTGCGCTATTCCTCAGCCATGTCCTTGACGGGCAGATTTTTTTGGTGCTTCCCGGTTTCGAGGGCGTTGGCGGGAGGGGACCTTCTGCCATAGTGATGGAGGAGCGGGCTGAGTAGCCACTAGATCCCAATCCGGCAGCTGGGGCGGACGGACGCCCAATTCTTCACAGAAGGCGTGGAGGTCTTCAGGGAATCGCAAGGACGCCGTCTTGCCTTGATGTTTAGCCGTGAGGGAAAATGGAAATCCCCAACGGTAAGGGATGGCAGCATCCTGCAGGGTGCGGAGAAGCGGCTGGAGAAGTCTACGTTTCTGTAGTGTAAGCCAGGAGAGGTCCGGGAAGAGTTGGACTGGTGTGTTCCGGAAGGTCACCACACGAGCCAGGCGTGCCTGTCTCATTATGTCCTCCTTAATGTGGAACGAGGTGAGTCTGCAAATGACATCCCTGGGGCTTGAAGTTGCGTTTTTGGGGCGCAAGGCCCGGTGCGCTCTGTCCATCTCAATAAACTTGGTAGGGGGTTCCCCAAGCAGATCATTAAATATTTCCTGCAGGATAAATTGTAGATCTTCCGGGCCATCCGCCTCCGGTATCCCCCTCACCCTTATGTTGTGCCTGCGCCCCCTGTTATCCAAGTCTTCCACATGGCGTTGCATATCCCTCAGGAGCACGCGGTGGTCGGCCCCCTGCGTTTGGGTCTTGTGAATCGCTATTTTGGTCTCTTGGATCTCCTCCTCGGCCATGTCCACCCGGTCTGCCAAGTGCTTGAGGCCGGAATGTAGCATTTGTATTTCCGCTCTACAGGTAGATTTGACATCTTCTATCAATTGCTTAAAGTCCTCTTTGGTAGGAAATGCTTGCAGGTAGTGTTGCCATTGCGGATGCATGGGCGGCTGGGATGAGCCTCCCAGGTTGCCCCCGGCTGGTTGCTGGTGAGGCGGCGGCGCAGGCCCGAAACACCCGGACCCACCCACCCGTGTAGATGGGGTAGGCTCGGTGTGTAGGTCCCACACCCCCTCCCAGACAGGCACGGGGGCCGGACAGCTCCGTTCTTCCTCCCTACGCCCCGTGGCACAGTCGGTGAGGATCGGGGAGCCACTGCGGGGACGTTGTGGGCTGAGGGCCCATGGTGAGGCCAGCCTCTGGGCCTTGGATGGAGGTGACCGGGTCCCCGGACTCGATCGGGGCCCCCCTACTCCCCCACGCCCCTGGCTTGATCGGGACAACGGTTCCCCTGGCGGGGGGAGGGCAGGAAAAGTCAGTGTCATCCAGGGATGGGGGGGACCCCACTGAACTAGTAGAGAGGAGGGGGTCTGACACCGCTCTAAGCAACCTGGGAAGTGCCAACGTGCATTGCGTGTCGGTCGGGGGGGGAGGGGAGCCGCCATCCAGCTGTTTCTGGCGCCGTCCAGACTCCATGCAGCCTCCTGCTTCCCCCCATCCACCCCCACTGTCAGGGTCCCAGTCCCCAGCGGAGTGTGTGGGGGGCTCCTGGCCCCATCAATGTAATCCCTGGTCCCTGGTGGCTGTACACTGCCCCGAGGCCTGCGGGGGGCCAGACTCGCGGGTGCTGGGCTCGGATGGCGGCGCGGCAGGCTTCAGGCCTAGTCCGGCAGCTCGAGACGGGGCCGGGGGCGGATGTACACTTACCCCTCCAGAGGTCCGGTCGGTAGCGCTGGGACCGGGTGGCATCCCGGCCTCCCCGGGGCCCGCGGAGCGGCCATTCTGCAGGTTGGATGCCGGGGATGAGGCCCGGGATGTCTCCGCAGCCGCGGCCGGCGCCATCTTGGGAGGCCCACCGGCCGGGAGATCCAAGGAGGAAAAGGAGGCCCGTCACAGGTCCCGGAGGGGCCGCGGAGGGTCCCCTGGAGGAGGCAGAGCGGGTATCCCTCGATCTACCCATCAGATGGCGGCGGATGGTCCCTCAAGGCGCCGCTGAAGCTGAGCTGGATGGAGAGCGAACGGCTTAAGCGTCCATTCGCCTCGACTTCCGGTCCGCCTGTCATTTTTTTAAATGACCCTGTGACAAAAGTCTCCAGAGAAGTGCAGTATGTATGTGGAAGAAGGTATATAACACCCCGCTTCAATCTGTCGTTTTTGGGGGCCACTGGTCTATCACACCAGTTATAATACTTTTTTTTTTATTGCATTTGTCACTCTTTGTAGTATCGCTGCAAAACCACTCAGCAGTCACAATGCTGCACAGTAGAAATGCACTATACTATGCTTTCTATATGTAGTATTTTATACGTGTATTACACACCTATATACTGCACACCAAATAGTACACCTATACCAGTCCTTAAAAGGACCTTTGTGGACCTAGTAGCTAGTGATTTGCAGACTGTCCATCAGTCCCTACACTGATAAAAGACTGCTGCAGAAACCAGCAGTAATCTGCAGCACAGCCCTGCACCCTATATATTGTACACCAATACCAGTCCTTACAAGGACCTTTGTGGACCTAGTAGCTAGTGATTTGCAGACTGTCCCTCAGTCCCTACACTGATAAAAGACTGCTGCAGAAACCAGCAGTAATCTGCAGCACAGCCCTGCACCAGCACCCTATATATTGTATACCTATAACAGTCCTACACTGATAAAAGACTGCTGCAGAAACCAGCAGGAACCTGCAGCACAGCCCTGCACCAGTACTCTATATATTGTACACCTATACCAGTCCTTAAAACGACCTTTGTGGACCTAGTAGCTAGTGATTTGCAGACTGTCCCTCAGTCCCTACACTGATAAAGGCTGCTGCAGAAACCAGCAGTAATCTGCAGCACAGCCCTGCACCAGCACCCTATATATTGTATACCTATAACAGTCCTTACAAGGATCTTTGTGGACCTAATAGTAATAGCTAGCTAGTGATTAAACTGACTGTCCCTGCTGCACACAGGGCCCTGTCCCTACACTGACAAAAGACAGCTGCAATCACCAGCACAGCAGTACACTGAACCCTATATACTGTACTACACCTATACCAGTCCTTAAAAGGACTTTTGTGGACCTAATAGCTAGCAATTTGTGTCACTACAGTCTGTCCCTGCTACACACAGCAAGCTCTCCCTACACTGACATAAGACAGAATGTAAAATGGCCGCCAGATCAGGTCTATTTATAAGGTAGGGGGAATGTCCAATTGTCCATGAGCTGAAATGTCTCAATTAGCTGTCCTGTCCTGTACCCTATGATGGATGTGTCACCATGGGTCAAAGTTATTTCACACTGTAAACACATATGTCCGCCGGGCGAATGGCGGCAATAGTCCGCCGATCGGGCAGATTGCAAACACGCAAAATTTGCCGCGAACAAACCGCCGGACGAACAATTCGGCCATCCCTAGCTGGGAGGACCCTAGAATTGTATGTATATTTTGGGGGGATTGGGAATATTATGTAATTTATATACTTTAGGAATGTCATGTATAGTGATCTTTGAATATCATGTTATGTAATCTTGTGTCTTTTTTTCTAAAAATTAAATAAAAAATATTTTAAACGACTAAAATATGTAGCAGAATACATATTGGCCTAAATTGATGAAGAAATGTGATGTTTTATATTTTTTTTATTGCATATGTTTTAGAGCAGAAAGTAAAAAATATAGTTTTATAGTTGTTTTGTTTCTTCAAAATTTTCAGTCTTTTATTGTTTATAGCACAAAAAATAAAAAGTGCAAAAGGTGATCAAATACAACTAAAAGAAAGCTCTATTTGTGGGGAAAAAAAGGACAAAGAAATTATTTGCGTACATTGGTGCATGACCGTGCAATATTTCAGTTAAAGTAACGCACTGCCGCACCCCCAAAAAATGGCGTGGACATGAAGGGGGTTAAACCTTCCGGAGCCAAAGTGGTTAAAGTTCTTCTTTGTTCAACCATCATTCCACACAGATTTTGGCAATTTTGGGCTAAAATCACCCAACTGGCTGTCCCAGCCAAACTGGTGTGGATGTAAAGTGCATCAGTCAAATAGCTTCTTTTTTCTTTTCAATGTTCCCACCATGATCACCATTTTTATTGCTAATAATGGGTTCTAAAAACATTATCCAACCTAAAGCTGGATTTTTAATGTCCTCTTGAGATACAAGTTTTAAGAATAAGTGGCTAACAAGCCCTTGGTCATGATTAGGGATGAGCCGAACACCTCCCGGTTCAGTTCGCATCAGAACCTTCGAACGGTCCAAAAATTCGTACCTATTAAAGTTTATGGGACTCGAACATTCAAAATCAAAAGTTCGAATTTTAAAGGCTAATATGCAAGGTATGCAAAAGACAACACCAGCAATAAGGGGTATCTTCAGGTGTATACTGTGCTGGAGGCACACAACACCCACTTTAACTCTTGCAGATGGCTGTATTAGAGAACACCAGAAATAAAGGGTAGACACAGGTGTATACTGTGCTGTGCTTGGAGGCACACAACACCTCACTAACTCCTGCAGATGCCTGTATTAGAGAACACCAGCAAAAAAGGGTAGATACAGGTGTATACTGTGCTGGAGGCACACAACACCCACTAACTACTGCAGATGCCTGAGAAAAGAACACCCTGCCTATCTTGCTCTTTCCCTGCACGCCGGTACATAATACACAAGGCCGTCGCGCTGGCAGTCTTATATAGTGTGGTGGGGCGTGTACTAAACCCCCTGAGCTATAATTGGCCACAGGCAGGATGCCTGTGGGCAATTATGGCTCTCCTCGCTGCTGGCGCTGTGATTGGCCAAGCATGCAGGGTCACAGTGCATGCTTGGCCAATCATGAGCCAGCAATGCACTGCGATGGTGTAGTACATTGTGGGACGTTCGTGCCACGCGAATTTGGTGCGAACGGTCCACAAAGTTCGGAATTTGCCAAACAGACGAATGCCCGACGTTCGAGTTGAACATGCCTTCGAGTCGAAGACCGAGCTCATCCCTAGTCATGATAACCCAAAGCCTTTAAGCCCTGGTTTACACTGAGCTGAACTCGCACTATTTCATTCCTGCATTGCAGTCCCGACTTCAGGGGGCAATTTCAGAGACATCTGTGTGGGATGCTGCAAAGATGTCAATGGAAATGACACCCAAAGTTGCCAAAAGTAGTACAGAAACTACTTTTGGAAATCGGTGTGGCACAGAAAATGCGGCATTGCACCGATTCGGACGGTGCCATTGCTGGCAATTGCCGCTATTTTGGCATGCAATTTGAATTTAAATCAATTTGAATTTAAATCTCATGCCAAATCGCTCCAATGTGAACAAGGGATAAAAATCATTATATCATTGTTACTCTCAATGACCATGGGTCTAGCCCCAGTGATTTACAAACATGTGTTAACAAGCATTAGACATTGCATAAACGGAGTAGGTGGGCAGCAGGCTTGTAAATCAAAGAGGCCCCATGTTTGTGTGTAAATAAAGACAAAGTAAATGAGAAGATCACATCACAATGGCTACAAAACAGTTTTGTTGTGGAATTCTATCTTATAAGTAAATCAGGTTAAACGATTTTTTTAGACTCAGGTACATGGACAGAAAAAAAAAACACAACTTTTTTTAATGCCTCTTAGCACTGCTCTGTGTTAGCCAATGTGTTTGTGCACATTGTGGCATTTAGATTGGTATTTTAAAGCAGCTTTTAGAAGCATGAAACAAAAATGCCCCAAACCTGAATACAGCATACTGGCATAATTTACGCATATATATGCATAAAGGCATGCATTTAATTTCTAGTGACTGAAACAAATAAATAATGTAGCCACTAGAATGAATCACCACGCATTCACCTAAATATTTTTTTTTACATTGGATGTTTTTTGCCAGTTCCTTAAGGCCTCTTTCACACTAACGTCCCGTTCAGGCCCGCCTGTCAGTTTTTCAGGCGGACCTGAACGGGTGCTCCATAGAGGTCTATGGAGCGTCGGATGTCAGCGGTGACATGTCCGCTGACATCCGACCCGCTCCGATCCGCAAAAGTGTAACGGAGGAAAAAGCTATTTTTCCATCCGTTTGCGGATCGGATCGGATGACGACGGGCACTGCGGTCCGTCGTCATCCGATCTCCCATAGGGGAGAGCGGCGCTGTGACAGGTCCGTCCCTGCGCAGTGTGCAGAGACGGTCCTGTCATCTCCCTGCTCAGCGGGGATCGGCGGAGTGATCCCCGCTGAGCAAACGGACATCCACGGGGCGGATCAGAACTGATCCGCCCCGTGTGAAAGGACCCTAAAGAAAGATCCAGCGTGAATGGGATTATTTATTAAGCGGTGCACCCATAGTTCGCTTAGAGTACAATTACAAAAAATGACTTCAAAGCTGAGGTTATTGCCTGGTACACTCTGTGTTTTTCCACAACCCAGCGAGCCGAACAAAAAATAAATAAAAAATGAAGGAGCTTACTGTACTAACTATGTAATGCTAGTACAGTGACCCAACCTGCTGTGCTATTGTGTTCTGACAAGGGGACTGCACCCCCCGCCAGAACACACTGGTCAGATGTTGGCCGGTTTCTACTGTACCGGTTGATTTGGGCCAATATTCAGCCCGTGTGTACAGGATTTTAGGTCACATTTACATTTGAGCATTGGTGTCTTTGGTTGTTTTTTTATGCACTGTTTTTCATTAGTTTTAGAGTATTTTGTTTTAACTAATGGAAATCTAGTTACTAGAATGAGATAGTTGTTATACATGGAAGGTGCTGTACATAACACATTTTTTCAGGCACTCCCATTGAAGTATTTTTGGGCCAAAAAAAATGTGCACTCATGCCCCAAAGGAGCTCCTGTACTTTTTCTGAGCATTGAGCAGCAGCATATCACTCAGATGTGAACAGGCACAATAGAATAACGCAAAAATCTAAGTAGAAATATGTGTATTCTAGAAAGTTTAACAATCAGCAGATAAAGATATTCCAAACAACTGGTGTTAACACTTCAATCATCCCAGCACCATGGTTGTTATGGTGTCAGGATGTTTGAAGCGCATTATTTCTATTATTACATTGTAATATTAAATGAAATCATTCAACTCACCATAATGCAGAATCAATGGGAGCACTGAGAGTTTCACTAGCCACATTGCCTGGTGCCATCAAGTGTCCCCAGCGGAGTCCATCCTTACATCTGGTGCCCCCAGCGGAGTCCCTCATTACATGCAGCCTGTGTCTCATCAAATGCAGCCTGTGTCCCGTCAAATGCAGCCTTTGTCCCGTCAAATGCAGCCTGTGTCCCGTCAAATGCAGCCTGTGTCCCGTCAAATGCAGCCTGTGTCCTGCCAAATGCAGCCTGTGTCCCGTCAAATGCAGCCTGTGTCCCGTCAAATGCAGCCTGTGTCACGTCAAATGCAGCCTGTGTCCCGTCAAATGCAGCCTGTGTCCAGTCAAATGCAGCCTGTGTCCCGTCAAATGCAGCCTGTGTCACGTCAAATGCAGCCTATGTCCCACCAAATGCAGCCTGTGTGCCATCAAATGCAGCCTGTGTGCCATCAAATGCAGCCTGTGTCCCATCAAATGCAGCCTGTGTCCCATCAAATGCAGCCTGTGTCCCATTAAATGCAGCCTGTGTCCCACTAAATGCAGCCAGCCTGTGTCCCACTAAATGCAGCCAGCCTGTGTCCCACCAAATGTAGCCAGCCTGTCTGCCACCAAATGCAGCCAGCCTTTGTCACATCAACCCCCCTCCCCGTTCTCCATGGGAGCACAGGGTTACTTACTGTTTTGTCCTCTTCTGCGGTGTGTCCTTCCACTGGCAGCGGCAGACATGCTAGAGTGATGAGGAATCTTCAAACTACGGCTCTCCAGCTGTTGTGGCACTACACATCCCATGAGGCATTGTAAAACTCTGACATTCACAGACATGACTAGGCATTATGGGAATTGTAGTTCCTGAAAAACTGGAGGGCCGTAGTTTGAAGACCCCTGTGCTAGACCATTATTATGCCTCCAGAATTGGGAGTGTGGCATCTACCCAACTTCTCTCTGCTGGTGGACACAAGAACCTACATCATAGATACAGTATATCTGTATCTATATCTACACACACTGAAGCAGGAAGCAAGCAATATACATTGGCCCGGAAGTGAATCTGCACACAGGAAGTAGGTGTGTGTTTTGAGGCAAAATCATTTAGACATACACACACACATAACCCACACAAACACCATCCCATGTAAAAATAAATAAAAATGATCTTAATTTGCAAATAAGGATCATCTCTTCCTCAGAACAGTGAGTGGGGTATGGTGGTGGGAAGAAATTAGCAGCAGTACAAACAACTTCCTGGAGGGACGTGATGTCATTCCTGTGTGCTGACCACCGCTTTCAGGAACCAGATATGTGCCACGGGTACATACCTCTGCACATATTGCAGTTGCGCATCTCATATACACAGTGGTTGCGCATCTAGATACAGGAACACAATTTTTATGGAAATTAATAGTAAAGCAGATGCCGATTTACAGTACTGGACTAATAAAGGTTTCTAGAGAAAGGCAACTGGTGTTTTCTATTAAACAAGGTTTAAATGGGCCATTGATAGTTGAACTTAGGAATGTGTCTTTGTAAAGTTAAACTAAATTAAATTCTTTCTTATTTTTGCTTGGGGATAGAGTGCAAAGGGATTAGAAGTCTTGTCAGTTTTTGGGGATGTCTGCACCCCTGATAGGTTGAAGACACCTCCCAAATTTTGCCAGTTTCTCATTCAAATTTATTCACTTCCTGTCACATAGCCAAACAGGAAGTAAGGGTAAAACCCTACCAATGTCTTTCCTTGGGGACACATAGGTCAATCTAAATAGTTTCCCCATTAGGTAAATTGCACTCTAGCATTTTGATTTGTATACCCCAAATTATTAGGTATCTTGGACTTTGGGGTTTAGGGTTTGCAAATCCACTTTGCACTACAAGTGTACTTGGATGTGACAGGAAGTGAAGCCAATTTTCAGAAATGAGACACAAAGCCCAACCTAAAAAAGACAAGCAGGGGTTCTAAAACTTACTTGGAAATTAACAGGAGTTAAAGAACTGCGCCCACATACGGATATGTTTCTTAAGAATTTAAACATTTATGAGTCACAACATCTTGAGGAAGATTTTGCAAAATAATGCAGCACAGACAATTAAATCAAAGTGAAACTAACAATGTACAAATGACACACATTGAGAACATCAAAAATATTTCAGGTAAAAATATTCCCCCCCCCCCCAAAAAAAAAAAAAAATAAATAAACAAAAGTAAAAACTATATGATTTTTCCAGGATTTTCTTTAAAAAAAAAAACAGGAAAATCACAGCAAACCGGAAGTGCAAAATCACTCCTGGCTCAGGACCATGAACTTTTTGGGGGGAGAGAGGGTTAGGGCCAGGACACCTTTAGGTAGTTGCAATTGCCAGACTCCGAGACTTCAACAGGAGGACAGCCATGCAGGGAAAGGCATCCAGCAAGATGCCACATCTGCATGTGTAGGAATGCTGTATCCCTTGGCAACAGTCTTTAGCAGTTCCTAACACAAAGTGTAACAGTTCCTTCACTTCCACTACAATCACTCCTTGTAGTTCTTCAGGTCACTGAACGCCCAGTTTCCCACTAGACTAGATGATTCACTGCCACTGAATCCCATGAGCTCCTCCAATCTTCACTGTGGTATCTTCCTCAAGCGTCACCCCCGCCTCTCTTCTGGGTCCCTTGCTTGGCACTCAAGATACCTCTCAAGCTTCACCCCATTGGCCTGTTCGGTCCCTGGCTTGACACACAAGGCTGCTCTGCAAGCATCACCTCCACTGGCTGAGTCCCTGGCTTGATACCCACTGAAATTTCCTAATTCTTCACCATCCCCGGTTGGTGAGAATACTGCTCCGGTACTTGCTTCAGTTACTCACTGTGGTCCCTGTTAATAAGGTGGTTGGTCAGTTAATGGGCGACAGCTTCCCCTCTAACTCCGACCACAACAGGTTGCCGGGCTGACAGAAACTTTTCAAGCCGAAGTCCCAACCCTGTGCTATTCTTTCTTGCTTCTGGATAAGCCCTCATACAGCCTAGCAGCCAGATGTGCCCGGGATAGGCCCAATTTCCAGCCTAGCAGCCCAGGCAGTACAACACACGTCCACCTAGACAGCTGTCCAGGTGGCACAGAACACAGATCACCTGACTCCACCTGAATATATAAGGTTCTCCCACTAGACCAAGGAATTCGAGAAAACCCCTGCCCATTGGCTGAGATACCCCATATACCCATAATCTGACTGAATATATAAGGTTCTCCCACTAGACCAAGGAATTCGAGAAAACCCCTGCCCATTGGCTGAGATACCCCATATACCCATAATCTGACCTTGCAATGCCCTTCTCGTATCTAGTACCACCAGGTACCCGGCCACCTAGTGGTAGAAGAAAAAAGTGCAACAAGGCAAAACTTAGGGAGAAATCAATTGATCTCTAACAATTAGCCAAGATGACTATTCCTGGAAAGTCAATTTTTGAGGAACAACCCTGCCTAAACTCCAGGGTGCTACACGAGTAATACAGTGTATGACATATCAGTCTAAAAGTATGGGTTTGTATAAGTCTTCAGTCATCTTATAAATGATAAGGCTGGCTTTGTCATTTAAAGAATGACATTCAGACATATGGAGTATCAGCATTTCAAATTGTGCATGTTTTTAAGGTGTGTTTTCTTGTTTTTCATACAATAAATAGGTGTTAATTCAAACACCTCCATTTATCTCCTATAACTTCTGCCCCAACCTGTATGGCTATCACCTACTCTGTCTGCCTTTAGGCACTCCTTGAAAACCCACCTCTTTAGGTGAACCTATTCCACCTCTAGCCATTAAATAAGTTGAATTTTCTCAAAATACTCATCCCCAGACACTTACTACCTTTTGTATCATTTATTGCAACTGTACTGTCTCCCTTTATTTTGTAAAACGCTGTGTTGGCGCTATATAAATCCTGTGTAATAATAACAAGAAAAACACGTGAACAGTTGTTTTTGGATCCATCGATCTGCTAGGGGACTTTAGTGATGAATAAAAAATAGAATCACATGTCTATTTGTGAATGAGAATCAACTTTACGTGGGTAAATAAGACTTTATATATAAAGAAAAGGACAATCTAGACACAGGCACCTGCCTGTATCCAAACATATTTAGAACCATTTTTCAGTATTACTATAGACTGTAAATATTGTTAAGGAGGTGGGGGCATATTCTGCAAATCTGTAATCAATGTATCACAATTGTGGACAAAGGCATACATTTAGTGTAGGCCTTCATTGAAATTCTTTGGAAAATTACATTTGGCAGTTCATAGTGACAACTGATTTACAAGCCATTACTAAAAATGCAACTAATGCCGCGTACACACGACCGGACTTTCCGATAGACTTGGTCTGACGGTCTTCCCAACGGACTTTCAGCAGAGTTCCGATGGACTTTCCGAACAAACGGACTTGGCCACACACGAACAGACTAAGTCCGTTCGAAAGTCAGTTTGTTTTGAACGTGATGACGTAAACTGGACTAAACAAGGAAGTTCAATAGCCAGTAGCCAATCGCTTCCCTTGCGTCATATTTGGTCTGTCGGACCATCACACAGGTTTACCTGATTTTGAGTCCGTTGGATAGTTTTGAAACGTTCTATTTCTAGGTCCATCAGATTTTTTCCTTTGAAAAACCATCGGACTAGCCCACACATGATCGGATTGTCCAACGGACTAATTCCTTCGGACCTAGTTTGCCGGAAAGTCCGGCATTGTAAAATGAACAGAAATGAAACTGTGTTTAACGTATGACTCCAGCCATAATTTTTTTCTTGGTTTGAGTACAGTGGGAAGGAGTTAGAAACTTTATTTATTGGTTATTAGTGTCTGTGTCCCTGTTGAGTATATCAATCCTTACTATTTGTCCTGGAGACCATTGTCCCTGGCAGAGAAAGTGAGGAGGAATCCAAAACAACACCAGAACAGAAGTGGAATAGGAGCATCTTTCCCCTCATTTTGGATAGATTTCTACTTCCTGTTGTGTCTCTGGGGACAGAAAATGCACAGTGGGGCCTAGACAACATAAACATTTGATAGCGGTTCTAACCCTACCACACAAACTGTTTCTACTGATGCAAACCTGCATGCATGTAAAATGTTCCTTAGTTATATAGATCTTTCGCAACATCTATATACATTCACAACGAGCAGCTTTTTAATGTTTGCAGTAAACTTTAATCTGAATGAGAAAGATGCCTCATGGATTTTGGTATTAAGCAGACACAGATCTCATGGTCCAATTGTTCAGGTAGGTTAGTAAATTTCTCCTGGTCAATGTTCTCCCCTGAGATTAGTGGCACTGGCATAAAATATGATTTTGGATGTAGCTTCCATTTAGACATGTGTTTTAATCATTTAAAATAATTGGGCCTGGTATCACAAAGATGATTGATTCAGTAAGTCTTGCCACATTCCATCATTTAAACTACTAAGAATAAAGCGTTCTCTCTTCCTATCTCATAAATGAGTGGAGGGAGGTCTTGGATAAAAGTAACATGCAGTATGTGGAAGCTGAACATTCTACTTCACAAGTGATAGTTGAAGCCCATCTCCTTTTAAATGAATGGTGAGTTGATACAACCAGGGGCGGACTGACCATTGGGCCACTCGGGCACTGCCCGAGGGCCCCATGCCACTAGGGGGCCCCATCAGGGTTGCCAGCCTCAGTAAAACCAGGGACAGTATGTAAAAATTTGTGTTTTTTTTTTTTACACCTGTCTCTGAAATGTCCCTTACCAACATCCTTTTGCTCTAAAAATCCCGAGATTATAGCTGCCCCACCTCTCCAGTACCTTCTTAGCCAATAGAAACATGTCTGTGTATACTGTTTGATTGTATACTGTGTGTGTGTTTGTGTACACTGTGTGGCCCCATAATCTCTGATTGCCTGGGGGCCCCATAATCTCCTATTTACCGGGGGCCCCATGAGTTGTCAGTCCGCCCCTGGATACAACTCAGCAGAACAGTATGTAGAGCTTGGCTTTTCAAAAAGGCTTTTCTTTTTAACCTGCCCAGGAGACTTTGCTCTAAATGTTTGTGGAGTCTAATCCAGGATATATAAACATATGGTTAGGTTAGGTAGCTGGTCACCAGGAGCATATCTCCTCTGAATGGAATTTACTAAATAGACTAACAAGTACTGACAGCTGTCAATACCAATGCCAAGGGACACCTGAGGTGACAAAGACACAAGTGCATTTTTTCATGGCCATCATACAGTGTGACTGAGAACAGCCAGTTAGTCTGGGTTGTCACAGGCATCACAATCCCATCATGACTGTTTCTTGGGTGGTCGTTGACTAATTACCCATGGCAAATTAGCTAGGAATGTTCAGATGACCATGTCTATGTGGGCATTTTTTTTCTTTACAGCACTCAGAACTAGGGGGGGGGGGGTGCACCTATTTGCACCCCAAAGACCACTAACACTAAGCTAAAGACATCTACTTTATTGTTCCAAATTAAAAAAGTATTCCAAAATAGTAGAGTATATTTTTTCTATAAATGCCAAATTTCAGTGAGAGACAGAGAAGTATATCAAAAATTGTATCCAGCACATAGCTCATATAACTGATCTATGTATATCTACATCTATGCTGTCAATAAAAGTTTGGATAGTAAAGGATAATTTGTCCCCTGTTGGTTAATAAAGAGCTTTAGCTTTATTTTGCAAGGCACTGTGGATGCTAAAAGGCTTGATCTGACTCCATGAAACCCAGCTTACCAACAATGGTGCCAGCCTCTGCCCATAGATACACTATTTGCTTACACAACTATAGACCAGACTTAAAGACTGCTTACCTCAGAATAATGGGACTCCAACTTCACATTATCTCTCACTCAAATAAACCATGTGTCTTCAAAGTGAAAAAAGTGTATCACAAATAGTACAATTTAAAATATAAAAGAGCCTATACCAAAAAGGAACCTAACATGTTTCACTTTAAAAAGAGCTTCATCAGAGATGCAGAATATCAGAGGAGTTCATTTTATTTCTTTAATGTGGTCCAGCTTAAAGTGATACTGAAGTATTGTTTTTTTTTTTCTGTTAAAAATAACAAATATGTTATACTTACCTGCTCTGTGCAGTGGTTTTGCACAGAGCAGCTCCCATTCTCCCTCGGTCAGACTCAAAATCAGGCACTTTGGGCGCTGCCCGAAGGCCCATGGCCAGTAGGGGGCCCCATAACAGCTTCCACTTCGATCTACTCATCAATCACAGCCAGATGACGGGTAGATCGGGTCCCAAATCCCTGCTCTCTGGTAAGAGACTGCGGTGTAAACAGACCTCTCATGATGCGCTCCTACCCACCGGCCCCTCCTTCCCTCCCATCCACCCCAGGTGCTTGTATTTGTCATCGCCTTGGACGGATGAGAAGAGAGGAGGGGCCTGCGAGGAGGAGCGCATCACAAGAGGTCTATTTACAGCCACTTCCCACGCTACTGCATGAAGTGCAGCAGCATGTATGCTGTCATGTTTCCCTCTAGGTGCCCAGCATCCTGCTCTGAGCCCCAGTGCCCTGATGTCTGCCCCATGCCCTATAGTCTGCCCATACCCTGCTCTGTGCTCCATGCCCTGATATCTGCCCCATGCCCAGCTCTGTGCCCCCCTGCCCTGCTCTGTGCCCCATGCCCTGCTATCTGTCCCCGTGCTCTGATGTGTGCCCCATGCCCTGCTATCTGCCCCATTCCCTGCTCTGTGCCCCCATGCCCTGATATCCGCCCCCATGCCCTGCTCTGTGACCACATGCCCTGCTGTCTGCCTCCATGCCTTGCTCTTTTCCCCCATGCTCTGATGTGTGCCCCCATGCCCTGCTGTCTGCCCCATGATCTGCTCTGTGCCCCATGCCCTGCTCTTTTCCCCTATGCCCTGATATCTACCCCATGCCCTGCTGTCTGCCCCCAAGCCCTGCTCCGTGCCCCATGCCCTGCTCTGTGACACATGCCCTGATGTGTGCCCCTGTGCCCTGCTGTGTGCCCCCATGATCTACTGCGTACTGCGTGCCCCGTGATATGCCCTAGTGTGTTCCCCATGATGTGCTCTACTGTGTGCCCTTGTGGTGTGCCCCATGATGTGTCCTACTGTGTGCTCCATGCTCTACTATGTGCCCCACTGTGTGCCCAGTTCCCTCCTGTGGGCCTTGTGATGTGTCCTGAGCCCTACAATATGCCCCATGATGTGCCCTGTACCCTGCTGTGTGCCATATGATGTGCCCTGCTGTGTGCCCCGTGATGCATCATTCAGCGCCCCATAATGTGCTCTGCTGTGCCCTATATGTGCCCTCTTGCCGCATGTAATATCCCCTGCTGTGCCACATAATGTATCCTTTTGCCTCCCATGTAATATGCTCTGCTATGCCTCATAGTGTGCCCTGCTGTGCCACATAATATGAGATTTTATCCCTCCTATTGTGCTCTGCTGTGCCCCTTAATGTGCCCTCATACCCCCATGCAATATGCCCTGCTGTGTCCCTATATGTTCCTTCTTGCCCCCATGTAATATGTCCCATAATGTGCACTGCTGTGCCCCATGTGCCCTCATGCCCCTAGGTAATATACTCTGCTGTACCCCATAATGTGTCCTCCTGCCCCATGTAATGTTCCATGCTGTGCCCCATAATGTGCCCTGCTGCCCCCCATGTAATGTGTCCTACTGTGCCCCACCCAACCCGTAATGTGCCCTGGTGTGCCCCATAATGTGCCCTGCTGCTCCCCATGTAGTGTGCCCTCAACACACACATATTGTACCCTCCTGATACCCTGTGTTCTGACCTGATGACTTCTATACTTTGCCATGGCTCCCACATGCTCTGCCCTGCTGCCCCCATGTGTACTGTGCTTGCTTGACATCCCATGCTCTGCCCTGCTGCCCCCTGTGCACTGTTTATCTCAGACCCAGAATTGAGGCTTCCACTCAGTACAAGCTGGGGGGTGGGTCTTTTTGTGGGTGTGGCTTGAGTGTGGGTGGGGACACAGGGGGTCCCATGATCTCCTGCATAGAATGCATTAAGATACAAAACCTTCTGCATTTACAATCACTTTATTTCCTTTGTACAAAAACACAGTTTAACATACCCTTAAGCCTGGTACACACTATTGTTTTTTTCATTCAAAAAGCGGTATGAAAGAAAAAAAAATGAAGAGCTTGGGAGGAGCTGTACACATGGAACGAATGTCGGCCTGTTCTATTGAACCACCCGATATTCGGCCCATACATACAGTCCTCTAGATAATGTATAAGCTGTACATTGGCAGGACTGTGGACTGTGGGGGTGATTTACGAAAGCCGTGTGCCATTAGTAGAGGCGCGCGGTGAGGCGCAACACACATTTCCATATTTAGGAAATTGTGTGCCGTTGTTCTGGCATATACCGTCCGGGCATCGGATACTGTCCGCCCCGTACTGCGCAGGCGCAGCGCTTGCGCAGTATGGAGCAGTAGGATCTTCATAAAATCTCCAAAGATGAACGGCGCCTGCGCTGTGAGTGGAGGTGCTAGCCCCATCATCCAAGTGGGCATAGGGCTACCGATATTAGAGGGCCCCTCGCGGGCTCACTTCGCCTGCCACGCTTCGGGCACGGCCTCGCTGCACTCGGCTCTTTTATATTCTAACTCTATGTCCACTTGGATGGTGGGGCTAGAATCTGGACTCACGGCGCTGGCAACGTTCATCTTCGGCTATTTTCGGAATCTGTGTGTGCTGTGTACTGCGCATGCGCAGTACACAGCTGACACTATCCGATGGGGGACACAATATGATAGGACACCGGTAACAGAGCTTGATTGCACCATTTACTATAGCGATCTCGACGCACGGGAGAATGCAAGCTGTAACTTTTTCAGAGAAAGCCTGCTGTGCCTGAAAATACGTTTAGAACTGCGTGAGATCAATGTAAGCAGTAGGCTTGTTCACATGCGTTTGTTCACAGTGCGGCTAAAATCTTAGTAAATGTTAAGCAACGTGCATACAATTGCATAGGTTGAACGGGCGCACCTCTAAACTTGACATTTTTTTTTTTTTTTTACGCTGGTTCACCTTTATGTACTTTTTAAGAAGATTTGCACACAGGTCATGTTAGCATGTTACGTTGCCAACATGTGACATGCACCTTCTTAAAATTATGTAAAATGACTCTCACTCCTCTAGCTCCTCCTAAAAGAGGATTTAACCTTCCCCCTCTAATGCATATGATTTCCTTGGGCTAGCTTTTGCTTTTAAAGGGGAACTCTACACTCCACTCTATTCTCAAAAGGCTGTGAGCTGCCTTCACCAATCCAAACCACATCCTTTTTCAGGGGTTTTCTACATTCTGTAAAGCTCCCTGTCTGCAGTCCCTGACAACCCCAGCCTAGGTTTGTGTGGAAGAGGCCCTTGTCCCCTGAAAATGGGAACAAGATGGTTGACTTTTGGGGTGCCCGAGCCCCTCCTGCCCCAAAGCATTTACCCCCCTTTCATGGGCTGGCTTGCTGTGTGTTTTGCTAGGGGTTTGTTAGTGTGTGGGAGGGACAAAATATTTTTTTAGTTTGTGCTGGTATTTTTCACGTGGGGGTTCTCATGTTAAGCCTTAACCGAACCAAATGGCCTTGTATGTATTGGGGGGGGGGGGGGGCAAGCTATTTTATTTATTTTTTTGTTAAAATCTTGTAGCTGCAATGTAGACTTGCAAATTTCTCTAAAGTCGTGCATCTTTGTTTGAAGCAGTATTTTGGATTTTGGATACATGCTACAGATGCACCACTTTACAGGCAGATTAAACCCCCCCCCCCCCCCCCAATTTACTAGCTTTTAAGCAATTTAGCATTTTTAAAGGCACTTCCCCCCTTCCCCTCGTTTTTGGGGTTATCCAGATTGGTGACATTGATATATGTCCCTCAGGGTGGGACCTGGTCCCCATTTTAAGACCAAAAACGAGAATATAAGCCAGCCAAATGGGGACTTGGCAAAATTAACAAGTCAGTTCCCATAGACTGCAATGATATTTGTTGTATAACTTTGGATGCTGGGACTGTGACATCATAAGGGGCAGGGACATCACCCCGCCCATTGTCCCTATATAAGTCGCCACACACCGCGTCCCTGTCATTGCGGCCAGAGAGAGCGTTGAGTCAACATCTCAAAGAAGAAGAAGAGAAGGCGGGGACAGAAGACCGGGCCACCGCTAGTAAAAGAGCTGGAAGAAGGAGCGGAGGCCCGGCAAGAAGGACCAAAAAGGGGGACAAGACCCCTGAAGTCGGAAGAAGAGGCAGAGGCGACAGAAGACCCTGCCACCGCTAGTAAAAGATCTAAAGGAAGAAAGCGGTGGCCCGGCAAGAAGAACTGAAGAGGGGGACAAGACCCCCAAGTCAGAAGAAGACCCCCGGGCGGCGACGAAGGAGAAAGTCGGGCTCTTCCGTTAGTAAAAGAGCTAGCAGAAGATAGCGGAGGAGTCCGGCAGGAAGACCCCCAAGACAGAAGAAGACCCTAGAGCTGTGCAATAAATTATTTTGAAACCTTGTGTGGTGTTTTATTTACTTTTTTTTCAGCAGGTGAAAGGGTGGGGGTACATTGTACCCCAATACTCATTCACATAGGGTGGGGGGCCAGTTATCTTATTAAAGGGGGCTACTGGATTCTGATGAGCCCCCCGCCCGCAGACCCCAACAACCAACAGTCAGGGTTGTCGGGAAGAGGCCCTTGTCCTCATCAACATGGGGACAAGTTGCTTTGGGGTGGGGGGCGCACGGCCCCACCTTCCCCAAAGCACCCCCTCATGTTGAGAGCACGCGGCCTGGTGTGGCTCAGGAGGGGGGGCCCTCGCTCGTCCCCACCCCCTTTACTGACCGTCCAGGCTGCATGCTCGGATAAGGGTCTGATATGGACTTTGGGGGGGACCCTCATGTCATTTTTTCGGCGTAGAGCTTCCCCTTTAAGTCCATGCCAGATGATGGGGGGCCAGCAACGTGTCAATCTCGCCCATGGAGGCGGCGACATTGACCTCCTTCGCTAGTCCCATCTACCTTGAGCCACTTTCAAAATGAACAGACTTTTCTCCGTGTGCGGGAAAGTCCGTTCATTTCAAAAGTCCGGCGGACTAGCGCACAGACGGCCGGATTGTCCGCCAGACTCGCAGTCCGGCGGACAATTTTTAAGTCACACGGGCGTATTGTTCGGTGGACTCTGGTCCGCCGAACCAAGTCCGCCAGATAGTCTGATCGTGTGTACGCAGCATTAATGTCAAAGTCAAAATTTTGAAGAACTTGCTTACTTTGATCTTTCAGAAGAGACCGTGCCCCCTGTGGCCAGGCTGAACATCTCACAGTCCAGTCAGACTGATGCTGAAGTCCAAATTTAGGCAATTGTACCCAAACTAAACTGCAGTTTAGGCATAACCTCAACTTTGAAAAACGCATAGTGAGGGCTCTTCAGGAGCCACCGCTACAAGTGTTTCCCTGAAACCGCTAGAAGACATGTACAGTGCACAGCCTGTGCTCCGCTGTTAAAGCGGAGTTCCGACAAAAAAAAAAGAAAAGTCAGCAGCTACAAATATTGCGGCTACTGGATTTTAATAATCGGACACTTACTGTACCTGTCCCAGGGTCCAGCAATGCGGGGGAACGAAGTCCCACTCATCTCCCCCTCCTCTCTGTGGTGCCGGAATTGTCACTGTGGGTGCACGACTGTGGCTTCACAGCCGGGCACGCACTACACATGCACGAGCCGCGCTGCCACTAGCTGGGCAATCATCAGGGACCTGTGACATCTCCCAGATGATTGCCGAGAGGGAGTGGGGAGAGGTGAACTTACTTCTGGCACCGCGGTGCCCCGGGAGGAAGTGGGAGGGTTTTCGCACCCCCCCCCCCCCCCCAAAAAAATGACATGCCAAATGTGGCATGTCAGGGAGTCACCTTCCCTTAAAGCGGAAGTTAAATTTTTGGGTGGAACTCCGCTTTAATATCAATCACTGTATTGCCAGTCCTATTGCTGTCCTTTTTTAGCAAAGTGAGAGTACAGTAACTTTACACAGGTGTAGCATACGTGTCAGCTTATGTCACCATGTTAAAAGGACAGCAATATGGGTAGCATTACAGTGACTGTTATTAGTCCAGCTTCACTAAACTAGCCAATGCTCTGAAAAGCAATCCATGCAGATTGTTTTTCAGGCCCCTTTTACATGAGTAGTCCGATTCTCCTTTATGGAATAGCAGATTTAAATGGAAATGTATCCGTTTACACCCGCCTACTTCCAATCTGATCTGATGTGGCAAAAAGAAAAGATGGAAGGCCTCCATTTCCCTCTGTCTGGCCAGATCAGAGGGCAGTTGGGTGTAAAGGACAGCATGAGCGGACACAGGCCTGTCAGTTGCCCGCTCAGTTGAAGATTGCAGCTAAAGTGCAGATAAGGCTGGCCATAGACAGTTTGAATCTCAGTCTGTTTAGCAGAGACTGTCCAAGATTCAAACTATGTATGGGCAGGCTGAATGTACCCAAGTTGATTGATCAATCAACATGAGTACAACCAGCCGGTCAGATTTTGCATACAATTATCGCTAGCAGCTCTTCTAGCCACTAGCAATAATCACTGTGTTCTCCCGCCCCCACCGGGAGAATGCAATTGGCTCCTCAGCAGGGACTCCCCCATCAACACTGTCTGTGTTGATGGGGGGGGATCAAGCAAATGTTTTTCCTGCAGCCCGTGGGACACAGATGGGGAAAACAAACAAATGGGGTTTTAACTTTTTCATAATTTGGCCAAAATGGGGAAAAAAGTGCTTGCTTGATATATACTTTATGTAGCGCCGGCTCCTGAAGAGCATGCACTATGTGTTTTTGAAATTTAATGTTACCTCTAAACCGCAGTTTGGTTTGGGTATGATTACTCTAAATTTTGACCTCAGCATCAGTCTGACTAGACTACAGGGTGTTCTGCCTGGCCAATGGGGGCGCTGTCACTTTTGGAAGGTATGGGAACACAGTCTGGTTGGGTGCTTTAAGGTTACTTTCTCTCGCAACCAGCCCAGTTGGAGTGTCACTCTTGCTGTGCCTTCTGGGAGAGGGTACTTAAGGTGTGGATGTCACGTGTTTCAGGGTTCCGGTCCAGAAGTATGTTCCGACTGCATGGTCCTGGTCATCCTGACCAGAACCCAGGACTTCCATGGCCTGGGGTGTGGATCCACCCAACTTTACGACTCGGGGCTGGCTAGCCCAAGGCGAGGAAACTAAAAAAAGGATTCAGAGGTGGTCCGGTGCCGTCTCAGGTTGTAGAGAGGTCCAGCGACATTGAAGTTATCCAGGGGAGGACTCTTCGGGAGAAGGCCATGCAAGGGTTAGCTTCTCAACAAGAGCCTGGTAAAGCTGAAGGACCTAAGCAAATCCAATCTCGTGCGGTATCGCCGGACCGGCTGCAAGATACTGGTACCACACGAGTGTTCTACAAGTGTTCAGGTTTCCTTGTTCGTGTTCTATAACAAAGTCTGTGGCAGAGACTTGTTCCTGACTCAAGCACCCTGTTGGCTGCTAGGCCTGGTGAGAGAAGGACTATCCAACTAGGGTGAGGATCCAGCTGTGAATGGCTATTCTCTGGATTTATTCAAATTGAGAGAGTTCTTTTCATACTGACTTTGATACTAAGAGTACCTGGACTTTTCACCTGAACCCTCTGATCCTATGCTGAGAGACTGTTTGTTAACTACTTTTTGCAAATAAAAATCCCTTCAAGCGGCTCTGTCGTCAGTCTCTATAGTTCTTGGGCCATCTACCTGTGGAAGCCCCTAGACACAAATCAAGGTGAAGAAGGTAACAGCAAGCCCAATAATTTCAGCCGCTCCTTCGGGAGTCAGAGTTACATTTAGTTTTATACATAACTATAACACCTAACAGGGTTATGTCATTGCAAGAGATTTCCCCTCACTTTCTGTCTTGGTGTCACCAGGTCAGGAAGTGAGAGAATCTCCCTGTGGGCATATAGCCAGAAATTGTAAGTGTATGCATGTGTGTATATATATATATATATATATATATATATATATATATATATATAATATAATATTATATAACATGGACATTATAAAGCAACAATTGTAAGCTATTTCTCCGCAGTGAGATTCCCCCACTTCCTGTTCTGGTGACACTAAGACAGGAAGTGAGGGGAAATCCCATGCAATGATATAACCCTATTAGATGTTCTAGTTATATATAAAAAATAAGTATATATAAAGCAAGCACTTTTTTTCCATTTTAGTTAAATTATGGAAGAGTTAAAACTACATTCTTTTTTTTAACCATCTGTGTCCCATTATGAGGTCCCATAGACACAACAGGTAGTGAGAGAGAAATACCCTCGGAGGCAGTTGCCACCAGAATCGGAGTCTAAGGATGGAGGAGAATGGGACTGGAGAAGGAGGAGGAGATAGGATAGAGGAGATGGGACTGGAGAAGGAGGACATGGGATGGAGGACATAGTACTGGAGGAGGAGAAGGACATAGGAATGGAGGAGGAGAAAGACATGGGACTGGAGGAGGAGGATGTGGGATGGAGGAGATGAGACTGGAAGAGGAGGAGGATGGAGGACATGGGACTGGAGGAGAAGGACATGGGACTGGAGGAGGATAAGGACATGGGACTGGAGGAGGGGGAGGACACGGTATGGAGGAGATGGGACTGGAGGAGGACGAGGATGTGGGATGGAGGAGATGGGACTGGAGAAGGAGGAGGATGTGGGATGGAGGAGATGGGACTGGAGTTTGAGGAGTTGGGAATGGAGGAGGAGGTAAGATGGAGGAGAATAAAGACATGGGATGGAGGAGATGGGGCTGGAGAAGGATGGCATAGGATGGAGGAGATGGGACTGGAGGAACAACTCAAAGACTCCCGTTTTTCCTTTTTTTCGTGAATCCTTATTCTGCTTTGTTCAACAAAGCATACCTGCACTATACTACCGTCCAGTGTGGATGGGAGATTATCTGCAGGTGTATGCCACAGCACTCCAAATATGTTGATCAGGCGTACAGGGGTGACACTAGTGCACATCTGCTAAACCGATAATCTCTCTGCAGAGCGAACACATCCCCCCCAGATGATGGTTCTGTGCATCGCACAGGGGCCCTTCGCTGGCGGACATATCCCCACTCTGCAAACACTTCTCTACACCCCCCAAGGAGCTTTTTACTACCAAACGCATCTCAACCAGCGCCAGTCTGCCCCACTCAGCTCTTTAGAGCGGATTGCGGGAGAACTAACACTGGAAGACATTATGACAATACGTATTAAAATACATCTTCATAAAATTTACATAACAGACTGGAGAAGGATGATACAGGATAGAGGAGATGGGACTGGAGGAGGAGAAGGCAAAGCACATGGGATCAGGGAGATGAGACTGAAAGGGCATGGGATGGGACTGCCAGTGGGTGGGCCCTGGGGAATGTTAATGGTAAGCTCCTGGGATGAGGGGGCCCAGGTTTAAAACTGTGTAAGGGGCCCCAAAATTGGCGGCCCTGCTCCTGTGTAAATGCATTAGGTCTACAGTATGTGCATGAGACCCTAAATGCTAAGAAGTTTACAAAACTTAGCTGGAAAAAAAAAACAATGCAGTACTTTCTGTGATACGTTTTTATTTGCATTAAAATCCACATTTTCAGGACAAGGTTTTTTGGGTTGTGCCCCCTACTTCAAGGTCCAAGTAGCACTGCTCAGACCTTAAAAAGGGGGTAAACTGGACACCCTGAAAGCTTGTTCTTGAATGTTATTGCAAATTAAAACATATCATGTCAACCCAAGCTTCAACAATAATGTGGACAGGGCAACTTACACACATTTGAATCTTTATGCACACTGAAACCACCACAAAGACACTAATGCCGCATACACGCGGTCGGATTTTTCGACAGGAAATGTTCGATGGGAGCTTGTTGTCAGAAATTCCAACTGTGCGTAGGCTCCATCGGACATTTTCCGTGGGAATTTCCGACAAACAAAATTTGAGAACTGGATCTCAAATTTCACAACAACAAAATCCACGCATGCTCGGAATCAAGCAGAAGAGCCGCATTGGCTGTTTTAACTTCAATTTTCTTGGCTCGTCGTACGCTACCGCGTACTTGACATTTGGAATTTCCGACAACATTGTATGACCGTGTGTATGCAAGACAAGTTTGAGGCCAACATCCCATGGATTTTGTTGTCGGAATGTGCGATCGTGCGTATGCAGCATTAGGGGGTAATTTACGAAAGCTGTGTGCCATCAGTAGAGGTGCACGGTGAGACGCAACACACATTTCCATATTTAGGAAATGGTGCTCCGGTAACAGAGTGTGAATCCCCTTTTACTATAGTGATCTCAGCGCGCGGGAGAATGCAATCTGTACACCAATATGGACATGGCGCATGGCATCTCCAAATCAATATTGACAGACGATGGAGGTGCCAATATTATTGGGTGATGTGAGGAAGTTTAGTAACAATTGCCCAAGTAAAAAATATGGCCAAAATAGAATAAGAAAGAAAGAAAGAACAAGAAACTTTTTCAGAGAAAGCCTGCTGTGCCTGCAAGTACGTTTAGAACTGCATGAGATCAATGTAAGCAGTGCGCATGCGCAAGCGGCTGTTGCACTCATTCACATGCGTTCACTGCACGGCCAAAATCTTAGTAAATGTTAAACAACATACATGCAATTGCATGGGTTGAACGGGCGCACCTCTAAACTTGACAATTTTTTTTTGTTTACGTTGGTTCACCTTTATGTATTTTTTTAAGGAGATTTGCACACAGGTCATGTTAGTATGCACCTTGTTAAAATTATGTAAAAAGATTCTCGCTCCTCTAGCTCCTTCTAAAAGGGCATTTAACCACTTCAGCCTCGGACCATTTGGCTGTCCAAAGACCAGAGCGTTTTTTACGAAATTGACGTACTTTTTTTGCCACAAATAGAGCTTTCTTTTGATGGTAATTAATCTCCCCTGTGGTTTTTATTTCTTGTGCTATAAACAAAAAAAATCATCAATTTTGAAAAAAAAAATATTTTTTTACTTTTTGCTATAATAAATACCCCCCCCCCCCCCAAAAAAATATATAAAAAACATTTATTTTCCTCAGTTTAGGCCGATACGTATTCGTCTACATATTTTTGGTAATAAAAATCACAATAGGCATTTATTGATTGGTTTGCGCAAAAGTTATATCTACAAAATAGGGGATCGTTTTATGTCATTTTTACTAGTAATGG
The DNA here is from genome assembly GCF_037356315.1 of Lithobates pipiens. NCBI lineage: Eukaryota > Metazoa > Chordata > Amphibia > Anura > Ranidae > Lithobates > Lithobates pipiens. The sequence continues at coordinate 460,807,410 of NW_027507758.1, read as the reverse complement.
CGGTGATCAGCAATTTATATCGTGACTGCAACATTATAGCGGACAGATCGGACACTTTTGGCACTACTTTGGGACCATTCACATTCATACAGCAATCAGCGCGATTAAAAATGCATTGATTACTGTGTAAATGTGACTGCCAGTGAATGGGTTAACCACTAGGGGGCGCTGTAGGGGTTAAGTTTGTCTTAGGGATGTGTTCTAACTGTGGGAGGGATGGGCTATGTGTGACACCACATTGATCACCGCTCCCGGTTACAGGGAGCGGTGATTAGTGTCAGTGCCACTAGGCAGATTGGGGAAATGCTTCTTTACGTCTTTACGTCTTCCTCTCCATGAGACGATCGCGTGTATCCTCACACTCATGGAGCTCATGGCGGGCACGCACCCACAAGCTGTGTCTTAAAGGGCAACGTACAGGTGCGCTAATATGCCTGTACGTGCCCTTCTGCCGACGTATGATGGCGTGAGCTGGTCGGCAAGCAGTTAACCTTCCTCTCTAATGCACATGATTTCCTTGGGCAGCTTTTGCTCTTAAAGGGGAACTCCACGCTCCATTCAACAAAGCTCTTGTCCCCCCCCCCCCCAACCGCTTGGATTTCCATTGGCTAACTTTTGCTTTTAAGGGGAAAATCCACACTACAATGCTCTTGTCTCCCCCCTCTGATCCCTTGGATTTCCATGGGCTAACTTTTGCTTTTAAAGGGGAAATCCACACTCCATTCTACAACAGTGGTCATCAACCCTGTCCTCAGGGCCCACTAACATGTGAGATTTTATGTATTACCTTGGGGGGATGCAGACTAGAATATGGCAATCACTGAGCAGCAAATTATATCACCTGTGATGTATTTCAGTTATCTTGCAAACCTGGCCTGTTAGTGGGCCCTGAGAACAGGGTTGATGACCACTGTTCTACAATGATCTTGTCTCCCCCCTCTAACCCCTTGAATTTCCATGGGTTAACTTTTGCTTTGAAGGGAACTCCACTCTATTCTCAAAAGGCTGTGAGCTGCCTTCACCAATCAAAACCACATCCTTTTTCAGAGCATACAACAGGGCCAGCTAGGAAAGGGCCAAGAAAAGCGATCGCCCAACCCCCTCCTGAACCATACAAAGCCACATGCACTCAACATAGCTGGCTGCCTTCGGGGCATGTTGGGCTCAGCCCAATACCAACCACAAAGCACCTTGTACCAACTAGTTTAAAGGGGCTTTCAACATTCCGTAAAGCCCCCTGTCTGCAGGCCCCCCAACCCCAGCCCAGGGTTGTGTGAAAGCCCTGAATATGGGAACAAGGTGGTTGACTTTTGTGTTGCCCGAGCCCCTCCTGCCCCCAAGCATCCACCCCCTTTTATGGGCTGGCTTGCTGTGTGTTTGGCTAGGGGTTTGTTAGTGTGTGGAAGGGGCACACTATTTTTTTTAATTTTGGGGTGGTATTGTTCATGTGGGGGTTTCTCATTTTAAGCCTTAAAAGACCTAAATGGCCTTGTATGTATTGGAGTGCAGGCTATTTTTTGTTTTAGGGTAAAAGATTTATACGTTTTCTCTAAAGCTGTACATCTTTGAAGCAGCATTTTGGATACATGCTACAGATGCACCACTTTACAGGCAGAGTAACCCCCCCCCCCCCCCCCAAGTTACTAGCTTTTAAGCAATTTAGCATTTTTAAAGACACTTCTCCTTGTTTCCTTTTTGAGGTTGTCCAAATTGGTGACATTGATATATGTCTCTCAGGTGGGACCTGGGCCCCCATTCCCATTTTGAGGCCAATAACTAGATTATAAGCCAGCTAAGTGGGGACTCACAAAATTAACAAGTCAGTTCCCATAGACTGCAATGGTATTTGTTGTATAACTTTTGCCCATGTTAGGCGCTTTGTTTGCCCTCTGCTGGATAGGGGGGTGTTTGTCCCATCTGTAATTTTGTAGCATGCTGGATGATGTGGTTTATTTTGGACAGGGGGTGGCTTATTTTGTGCTAGCTGCATTTGGATTGTTCTGGGCATGCTCAATGAGTGTGTGTTTCATTTTGATTTAATTGTCTGTGCACAATTATTTTGCAAAATCTTCCCCAAGCTGTTGTAACTACTAAATGTATAAATCCTTAAGACACTGTCCATTTGTGGGCACAGTCCTTTTAACTCTTATTAATTTCCTCTGCAAAATGGTCAGACCTCAAAACCATATTCTGTTAGTGTCTCAAATTAACATACAAGTGTTTTTTTTTTTGTTTGCTTTCCTTGCTCTTTTCCAAGTCCTGTTTTGTTGACTAATGACATTTGTAGCAAATTTTTATGTTTTATGTGTTTTGTTAATAATTTGCTTTGCAGATGCTTGCTCAATCCAAGTAATGCATTTGACATCCCCCACCCACCCCCAAACAATTTTCATGCAACAGGTTTCCCAGCTGAAGCTTAACTAGGCTGATTGGCATGACAAAAAAAAAGTGTGATTTTTCTAAAATCTACTTTCCCGGTGCTTTCATGGTAGCATATTCGTGCATATGTTGCCAAGGATAGGCAACAGGTAAGGAAAATTACAGAGTGGTAACTATTCAATTTTCCATTTAAGTGCAGTGGTTCTCAGCCTCAGTCCTCAAGTACCCCCGACGGGACATGTTTTGGGAATTTATCTTAGCTAAATAGCTGCCCAAGATACCAAGCCATTGACTGATTTAAAACACCTGTGCAAGATGAAAGTAAATCTGCAAACATGGCCTGTTGGGGGTACATGAGGACAGGGTTGAGAACCACTGATTTAGAGCATTGAGCTAAAATCTAGCTGAAGAAAATCCTATTCTAATTGTGGGCATTTGAGGGAAACCAAGTAAGTGTTAAACCGCCTGCTTGTCAAAGTTGGGCTTTGTGTCCCTTTTCCGAAAATTGGCTTCACTTCCTATCACATAGCCAAACAGGTAGTGATGGTAAAATCCTATCAATGTCTTTCCTTGGGGACACCGAGGTCAATCTAACTAGTGTCACCATCAAGAAAATTGCTCTCTAGCACTTTGGTGTGTACAACCCAAATTATTTGGTATTTTGGGGTTTATTAAAGGCAAATCCACTCAATACAAGCGTGATTTTATCATTCAATCATGTAGAAGCAAAGATGCTGGGGTTTTTTTTCCTTGCATGTCCCCCTCGGATCTCCAGCAACTGTACTTCCAAGTTCACTTGTAGTGCAAAGTGGATTTGTCTTTAGTAAATAAACCCCAAAGTCCAAGATACCTAATAATTTGGGGTGTACAACAGCAAAATACTAGAGTGCAATTTCCCTAATGGGTAAACTATTTAGATTGACCTGTATGTCCCCAAGGAAAGACATTGGTAGGGTTTTATCCTCACTTCCTTCACTATGTGACAAGAAGGGAATAAATTTGAAGGAGAAAGTGGCAAAATTTAGGAGGTGTCTTCACCCTATCAGGGGTGCAGACATCCCCAAAAACAGACAAGACTTCTAATCCCTCTGCACTTTATCCCCAAGCAAAAATAAGAAAGGATTTCATTTAGTTTAACTTTGCAAAGACACATTTCTTCAACTATGATGCATGTCAATGGCCCATTTAGACCTTGTTTAATAGAAAACACCAGTTGCCTTTCACTAGAAACATTTGTTAGTTCAGTCCTGGAAATCTGCATCTGCTTTACTATTCATTTCCGTAAAAATTGGGTTCCTGCATCTAGATGCGCAACCGCTGTGTATGTGAGATGCACAACTGCTGTGTGCGCGCGGAGGTATGTACCCTTGACGCATATCTGGTTCCCAGAAGCGGTGGCCAGCACACAGGAATGACATCACGTCCCTCCAGGAAGTTGCTTGTACTGCTGCTAATTTCTTCCCACCACCATGCCCCGCTCAGTGTTCTCTGAGGAAGAGATGATCTTTATTTGCAAATTAAGATAATTTTTTATTTATTTTTACAATGGGTTGTGTTTGTGTGGTTCATGTGTGTATGTTTAAATGATTTGGCATCAAAACGCACAAATACTTCCTGTGTGCAGATTCACTTCCGGGCCACTTCCTGCTTCAGTGTGTGTGTGTGTGTGTGTATATATAGATATATCATCTATAGATGTAGGTTCTTGTGTCCACCAGCAGAGAGAAGTTGGGTAGATGCCACACTCACAATTCTGGAGGCATAATAATGGTCTAGCACAGGGGTCTTCAAACTACGGCCCTCCAGTTGTTCAGGAACTACAATTCCCATCATGCCTAGTCATGTTTGTAAATGCCAGAGTTTTACAATGCCTCATGGGATGTGTAGTTCCACAACAGCTGGAGAGCCATAGTTTGAAGATTCCTGATCACTCTAGCACGTCTTAAAAAAAAGGTGTTTTTTAATGTGCCTTGTATAATGCCCAAGAAATATCATTTGGAAAATACAAGTGGGCCATGGCACATCTACATTCCAAATATTAAATATTAAAAATATAGGAAATCAAACAGGCTCTTGCATTCAATCTAATTTATTTAAGATCTAACTGATTGCAGTGTATAGTCACCTTTAAAGGTCAAGATCTGAAAATATAAATGTATTGGGTTTAGAAACACTTCTCTGTTCTTTGTAATGTTTTGAAAGATTTGGGTAAAAAAAAGAAAAAAACACATTTCAAAGATATATTAGAAGTGATAGGGATGAGACTGTTAATTAACTGAGTACACCTACTAATTGCCTAACAAGACACATCCAATGAGATGAAATTAACCAATTGTATTGGGCATGTGCTATTATCAATGAGAAAACCGCAGTTACCCTAGCACCAGTTGCAGTTTACATATGCGGGTATTTATTATCGATATTTGCGCTTCAATGTGCACCGGTTTGCACATTTTAATTAATGACTTTTCCGGCGCACCAATTAATGTATGAACTAGTGCAGTGCCTTCTTAGAAAATCACCCCCCTAATATCTTACATATACACCCTGCTCTTAAAAGATTCCCCACGTACCCTGGACTCGGTGTGTGTGGCATGGGAGAAAGATCTTCAGACTTCCCTTACTGATGACAAATGGGACACCATTCAGATATATACGCACAAGGGCTCTCTGAATATAGCTATTCAGGAAAGTTGCCATAAAGTCGAAACTAGATGGCATAGAATTCCATCTCGCCTACATAAGTTCTCCCCCTCCATACCAAATACCTGTTGGAGATGTGGGAAAGCAGAAGGCATCATGCTCCATATGGGGGAACTGTGAACCACGTCAACCTTTTTGGAAAGAAGTCCATGATCTCATTACACCTGTTACCACGTTCACTCTTGATTATACTCCAGCTCAATTTCTCTTACATCACAAGTCACTGGTTATGCATAGGGTGAGTGTGGCAAGACTAACACAAAAATTAGTGAAAACATGATCATGTTGGACCCACTTCAAAACTACAGAGCGCCTTCAATCCTCTGATTGTTAGTTACTTTACTGATCCCTTTGTTGCTGATGATGACAGATACCGTCCAACTTGGGCCAGCGAACAGGGATAGGGGAACAGGTATAGTCTTGGCTACAACTATACCCCCTTTTCACTTTTCCTCCTTCCCCTCTAACCCCCCCCCCCCCCCTTTTTTTTTTCTTTTTTTTTATTCTTCTCCCCCCCACTCCGCCACTTCTCTCTCTTTCCCTATTCTCACATTCTTTTTAACTCCTTTGCTTCTACACACAGATTCTAACGAACCCCACAGACCATACACAATGGGGCTGAAATAAATCTGCTCTGAGATATAATTCTATCTAATCTTTTCTTTTTTGACAAATAATTTTGTTCTGTACAAAACCCCTGAAGTACTGTATTATTCCTATTGCTATACTCCGTGGCTTGTTAACCATTTGTTATTTACAGTGCTTTTGTATGTCAAAGCTCTTTAACAAAAGTTTGCAATGTTTTTAATGTATGAATCTCTTTTCATGCTTCCAACAAAAATGTTTGTGGAAAAAAAAAGAAAGAAAACGTATAACAGAAAATACTCCAATGTTTTTGTTGCAAGTGTACTTATGTGGCTACAATCACCTCGAGCCAAGACTTAGCTGGCATACATATATGCTGTAGCCTTTGTATGCAGGTTTGTGTACACTGCAGGCCTTCTTCACACTGGCATTACAAACCAGTGTTTACAGGACATTGCTGTATAAACATGTAGCACCCTCTACGTTACTAAGAGTAGGTCAATTTAGTTTAGCTCCTCTGTAGGTAGAGGAGCTAGGGTTAATTTGTTTGTGTTTGATTGTGCAGTATTCCAAGGTTTGTGCTTCTGTTACCCCCTTCCCTGTGTTCTAGAGCTCTATGGATAGTTCTAGAATCTAGTGGGTGGAGGAACAGATGCTGCAGAGTAAATATTTATGGAGTTCCCACCAATCCCTGAAGAGGCGAAGCCCAGTAGATGGGAGAACAACCCATAAATAGTCCAGATCCTGGCAGTCAAAGAGCAGACTCCAGTGTCCAGTTGCCTAAAAGAGATCTCTGAGCTTCGGGTGGGGGGGGGGGGGGGGCGGCAATTGCCCCTGAGCAGAAGGAAGGAAAGGAGGAAGAGAGGAGGTGCAGCTGGAAGCCTCACCCTCTTTGCCAGTTTCAGCTAGGAAGGCATTCTAATAGACAAGATTTTGCCTGTATAGAAAAAAGCCTGTACAGTAGCCCCATTGGACTCCATGATTCACCAAAAAGGGACTAAGTGAGTAACTTCCTCATCCTTCTACCCCAAGCCTGTATAGAGAGGACAGCAAGGTGCAATATGTTGCTTGTCTATGACCAAGGGATAGCTTAGTGCCAGTATAAAGCAGCCAGATGCCACCCTATATCTCTAGCTTGGGACAAAAGCAGCCAGGTGCTTTAGCATTCTTTCAAGGAACAGCACCTGTATTCTTCAGCTGGAACTCTTTTGTTATTATTTCAGCTGTGCCATCAATCCCACGGGTGAGCAGTACCACTGAAGTTGGTATTTAGAAGACTTTGGAGACATCCACAAGTCCCGAAGAGTTCGTTCACATTCTACAGTTCTTGGCATCCCATTCCTCCCCATTGCCTATCCAAGCTTATCCCTTAAATAAACAAAAAAAAATTATTGAGCCTGTAAGAAAGTTGCAAAATTCCTGTTGCCTGGTTGTGTAAGGCCGCGTACACACGGGCGGACTGTCCACCCAACTAGGTTCGTCAAACAGCTTGACAAACAGTCCGTTCAAAATTAGCATGAACGGACTTGACTACACACGATGAACGAACAGTCCGCTGAAAACTTGCGCGATGACGTGAACGGCACGTACGACGGGACTCGAAAAACGACGTCCTATGCACTGCAATGCAACCTTCGGTGTGTAAATCCTTTCTGTGCATGCGCGGAACTTAGTTTGACGAACAAGCCTACACACGAGCGGACTGTCCGCTCAAACCAAGTTTCAGCGGACAGTCTTGCGGAAATTCCGAAAAACTTTGTTCGTCAGACTGTCCGCTGAAACTGTCCGCTGAAGCCCACACACAAGCGGACTGTCCGCTGAAACACTGTTCAGCGGACAAAGTTGGGCGAACAGTCCACCCGTGTGTACGCGGCCTAAGGGGAAGACTCAAAATTCCAGCTGCCCTTTTGATTTCAAATGGTACTGCATAATTCACATTTTGCATTCATCTGTTTTTAGATGCATTCAGTTTAGCTGGGCTCATTCACATACAATCTTGTGGGGTTTTTTCACACTGGTTCATTGCCAGTCACTGCTAGGGCACATTGTTTTCTATGTGTCTCATTCACACCAAAACCCTACTGTGATGTATGATGCAGAAAAATCCAGATATGCTTCATTTTTCTACATTACGCTAGCAGGCATGACGAATTGCTGTGCGGAGACCTCAGTGGAGTGTACACCTCCAACTAAATGACATAAGAAGGTAAACAGTGTATTGTGATGTAAAATGCAAGGCACTGTGTGTCACCATGTCTACACAGTAGACCCCAGTCTCATGCTAAATAAAAACATTTTAGTATGCGGCTAATGTGAATGTATCCTAAAGCTTGGTACACACAATTAGATTATCGGACGAACGTCTGTTTTTTTTTTTTTTTGCATGCCAGTCTCTTCCTAGAATTTTCTCAATGTTTTCCAAGTTTACAAAAAAGGGTGTCAACAGGACATATACTGTACAGTATATCAAAGTACATAATCCAGACACCCCAAGTTTCCTATGAGTCGTGGGAGTCTCCCACATTTGGCTGCGGGCTCCCGGACACCCGCGAGTGCCAGGCGATCTCCCGGCTGGGCCTGTCACTCAGAGAGAAGACAGAGCAGACTAATGGAGGACAGCCGTGATGGCTGCTCGGGCTGCTCTGTTTTCTGTCTGCAGCCAGGGGAAGGGATGGGACAGAGCCGGGAGCGCTCATCTGGTGGACACTGATGAGGTGGTATTGAAGGACACTGATGTGCTGCATTGTTGGGCACTGATGGACAGCAATAGACTGCACTCCTGAGGTGGCACTGATGGATAATGACAAGCTTCACTGGTGGGCACTAATTAGGTGGCACTGAAGGACACTTACACTGATAGGCCGCACCGATTGACATTCATAGGCTGCACTGGTGGGCACTGATGGGCTGCACTGGTGGGCACTAATGTGGTGGCACTGATGGGCTGCACTGGTGAACACTGATGAGGTTGCACTGATGAACATTGACAGGTTGCACTGGTGGGCACTGATGAGGTGGCACTGATGGGCTGCACTGGTGGGCACTGATGAGGTGGCACTGAAGGACACTGATGGGCAATGATAGGCTGCACTGATGAGGTGGCACTGAAGGGCACTGGTAGGCTGCACTGATGGACACTGATAGGCTGCACTGGTGGGCACAGATGAGGTGGCACTGAAGGACACTGACTGACACTTATAGGCTGTACTGGTAGGCATTAATGAGGTAGCACTGATAGGCTGCACTGATGAGGTGGCACTGAAGGACACTGACAGGCTGCACTGGTAGGCACTGGTGAGGTGTCACGGATGTACACTGATAGGCTGCATTTTATTGGCATTGGTAAGGCTGCATTTCATTGGGGGTGGAGGGGGTCGGTGCTGGTGCGAAGCCTCACTTCCCTGAAATTAGTTTACCACCTCCCCGAAATGAGTTTTTGCAGGTTGGGATGTGTGCATAGTCATACACAATAGGGAGAATAGGTAACACATGATAATCAACAATATCATAAAAGTTATACTTTGTAATATCATTGAATTCAGGATGGCAACCTGGGGCCAAAAAGAAGGTGTATTCGAAGTGATACACTGTGTTCATCTAACATGTCTAAATTTTACATAATATGTCTTAGGCCTGATTCACACCAATGCATTTTTGCTAAAGCAAGTCCATAAACTATCTCAATTTGAGGCTGGAATGAGGGGGGTGGTGTCAATGAAATCCAATGACGGGGGTACTGGGGGGGCAAGGTTGAGTCCGGCACTCTGTATCTATGGATGCAAATGCTGGACTTGGGAGTGCACCCGCAAGGTAACCCCCAGGGAGATTGCTTCTCCTAGGGGGTTTACCGATGCAGGGATGAGCCGCGAACGCCCAGAGGAGTATGGTTGCCACCTTGTCCCTTTAAAACCGAGCGCATATTAATTACACAGGGTCTGTGGTCGATTAAGGTGGTAATTAAACTCACTTGGTGTCTTATCTGCATTCAATTAGCCTCACAACTTGTGTAATTCATATATGTTCGAGTTTAAAGGGATGAGGTGGCAACCCTACAGAAGAGGCAGATCGGGGCCAAAACAAACTGCACAGTGGAGGTAAGTATGATATGTTTTTAGTTTTTTTTTTAAAAACAAGGATTTACAACCTCTTTAAGGCCTGCTGCTATTAAACTCAGAAATGCTGGTAGGTTAATTGGCTCTTATCTAAATTGGCCCTAGTATGTGTATGTATGAATGTGAGTTTAATGGCAGCGCACCCAAAAACACGTGTAAAACCTTACTGCATTGATGTGAACTTAGAGAAAATAGAATTCTGTCCTTCCAAGGGCAGATTAGGTACTCTGAAGGTATGTAAATGCATGTAAACATGTATAAATACACATAAAGGCAAGTAGATCTAACTTGATCTAAGAAGCATTAAGTGTTTTTATACTTTTTAGATAATTTCTTCTAAATGCATGAGGCTAGCGGTGCTCTCTCTCTTTTCCTGTAATGACAGAGAGCTGCCTGTGTTTTGCTTTGGGAAAGTGATCAGCAGGCAGAATCCAGCACGTTTCCCCCCACACTTGTAACCAGAACTGGAGGTGGGAGTGAAGGCCTCAGGCTCTCGTCCTCTAAGGTAAAGTCCCGGTCTGGGGGAGGAGGTTGAGCAGCGCAGAGCACTGATTGCAGCTCATACATTATTCAGATGAAGGGGAAAAAAAAGTTTCTTCGCAGAGACGCCTCTCCCTGTCCTGTGAGTTGACATTTTCTTACTTTGTTGGGGACATCCAGCAGATCCTCAAGTCCCAGCAGAAGAACTAGAGGCTGGATTGGCCATTTCTTAGTTCAGTGGAGGCTGATTCAGGTCCCTGAGAAGAGACCTCACAATGCTTCTCTACTTTACTGAAACTTTCAGCACATTCTAACTGTCCCTGCTGAAAGTTTCTGCACTTCTCTGGGATCTGTGACTTCCCATCTCCTTACTTTAGGAAATCTAGGCCGCCACTTCCTCTCCGGTGTGGCAGAAGTGTGGAAGTTCCAGGAATCGGCAGCATCTATCAGAGTTGGAGGTTCTGCCAGGATGAACCAGAATCCAGGTCTCCCTCCACCGGGACAGCAAGTCATCCATGTCACCCAGGACCTGGACACGGACTTGGAGAACCTCTTCAACTCCGTCATGAACCCGAAGCCGAACTCTTGGAGGAAGAAGATCCTGCCGGAGTCGTTTTTCCAGGAGCCGGATTCAGGGACCCACTCCAGGCAGTCTAGCACGGACTCCGGTAGCCATCCCCCCAGGCTGGGGATCCAGCATGTCCGATCCCATTCGTCTCCGGCTTCCTTGCAGATAGGTGCTGGTTCCGGAACCATTCCCAGTCCAGCCCAGCAGCACGCTCACTTGCGCCAGCAGTCCTACGATGTGACAGATGAACTGTCCCTGCCACCCGGCTGGGAGATGGCATTCACCCCCACCGGCCAGAGGTATTTCCTCAAGTAAGTGGCCTTCGGAGGTTATAACCAACCTTGTAGAAAATTTGTGCTAACTTTTATCTAAGACGTTCTGCTTAAACTTTTATCTTAGACTTTGCCCTGTGTTAATAATGTCCATCTAAGCAGTGGTAGGCAACCTCAGAACTCCAGCTGTGGTGAAACTACAATTCCCATCATGGCTCTGTCTCTGGGAGTCATGCTAGGAGCTGTCAAGCATCTCGCAATGCTTGATGGGAATTGCAGTTCCATAACAGCATGAGTGGCGAGGTTGCCTACCCCTGTTAGAGGAAAAGAATGCATTAACCCTTTCCCATCCAGGGCCCTGCTAAGGAATGCTGTCAGAGGATTATGCAATCCTGTGTCCTAAAGTGAGGGGGGGTTGCCAATGCTTTTGTCCAATGTAAACAGTTTTTCTGTAACTAGAAGACACTGCACTTTTCGAAGGCTTGGACGGTTGTTTTCATAACCGTATATTCACATTGGTTAAATTGTATTTTTATCTAAGTATCTAAACCCAAGCACAATAATGTGATATATTGCAGCTTAACGTTCCTTAGATATGGTGGTTCCATTTGTTTTCTTTATTCAAGCTTTTTTTTTTTTTTTATATTCACCTGGTGATCCTGCCAGTAATACTTTTCTGCCTTAGCCTACATTCTCACTTCCACTTTCAGGAACGCACACAAAATGGCACATTTTTGCAGACATTTGTAAAACGTGCGAAAAGCACATGTTCCGAAACACGTGGTTAAAAACATACAAAGATCAATGCTCAAAAAGTGATTAACCTACCTTGCAATGCTTGTCACGCATAAGGCAGCCCATTGAAATGAATGGGATGCCCTATGCGTGTGCTGCAAAAACACGCAACAAAGTGCATATGCGCGGCTCAATCTTGCACGCATTGACAACACGCTACATGTGAATGCAGGTTTAGGGTGACAATGTTCCCTCATTGTTGTGTACCTATGCGGAAGCAGCATTGTCACCTTAGAATAGGAAGTGTGTTACTTGTTGATCCTGCCAGTAACACACTTCTTGTACTAGAGTGACGATGCTTGCCCACTATGGGGAAGCACCCTATGACCTTACCCTAGGTTATTATGAGGAAGCACCCTAGGATAGAAAGTATGTTAATAATACAGAACACCTCCCCTTCTCCCTATTTCTATAACATGGAAGGAAGTGTTCTGCAGTCCCAACACACTTCCTGTTAACATTATTTTAGATAACAGTGCTGAGTGCACAAGACTCGGAGCAACCCGAGTTTCTGGCAGGATCAACAGTTTTATTTGTGTGTGTGTGGTTTTAAGTGGAACAGTATATGGTTAATTAGTGTAATCCTTTAAAGCTATATCCACACAATGCAGGTAACATGCACATAACCCAGGTATGTCCGTTTTTATTTGTACCGTTTAGCTATGCAGACTGTCTTATGGATTGCTTCTATCAACTTTGAATTACACATTCATACATTTCATGTTGTCTCCATACTTCTACAGAATTAATGTTATGAATTTAATTGTAAAATTCTACAATATTGTATAGCCATAGACATATGAAATTGCTATGCAAGACTGTGACCATGTTTCAGAAAATCAACCATCTAACAGAACTGAACCTTTAAAAAAATTAGGACTGGTTTGTCGAAGGTTGAGAAGATACAAACATGAGTAGTTTGCTAGGAGGAGGACCTAGGAGGAGAAAGCACAGTGACAGAAGAATGAGCTCATCAGTCTGCTGCTTCTCCTTTCACTCTCAAATCACAGGCCACGGATGGACAAAACTTGTAAATGAAAGGTTGTGTTTTCCGGGAACATGCGTAAAGTTGTACACTTTCCCACAATGCACAAAAAGTTGCTCTGGTCCATTCACATGATCTCTCCTGGATTGCTGATGTCATCAATAGGCTTACTATGGCCCAACCATTCTTGGTGCTCCTTCACCTGGATCACCTGGCTGGACCAGAATGGCCTGAAAATTGGCAAGTCAATACATCTTTCTTACACAGGTTAGTTAGCATAGTTGTTAAGAAGGAGTAGGGGACAGCTTTAAGGCTAGTTAGGTGCAAACTGGAATTCCACTTTAAAGCGGTAGTAAAGTCTGCTTTTTAAATTAAACCTACCTGAACAGTAAATAGCTCACAAACGTGCACCATGTAGGAGATATTTACTTTAGAAATAGCTGGTGACGTCACCGGTGCATGCGCACTAAAGCTGGTCATACGTTATACAATTTTCTTATTCAATTTCCTTTAGATTAAGGCCCCTTTTTACATGATAAGCCCGCTCAGATCCACCTGTCCGTTTTTCAGGCAGGCCACCTATTGACCCCTATGGGCAGGAGGATGTCAGCAGAGATGTGTCCGCTGACACCCGTCTGCCATCCGATCCGCTCAAAACAGACGTATGACTATACATTCGCCATCTGTCTGTAGGATTAGATGGGATGTGATATAAATGGACATGCTCTATAGAAATCAGGGGGGTAGATGAGCAGAGATGGACAGTGAGCAGAGATGGACCTGTCATCCACCGGCTCAGCGGAGATCAACAGAGCAATCTTTCGCTGAGCTGGTGGAGTCCGCTGAGCGGATCCGCCCCGTGTGAAAGGGGCCTTACCTTCAACTACAGTATGTAGTGCAAGGGCCTACCTGATTGTATACAAATGGAAAGTGTTTAGGTTTGACCCCATATTAAATGAAAACAGTATAATGTATTGCCAGCCTTAGGGTTAGCCAGGAAAGAAATTCACACAATTCCCCTATAAACACAGACGGTGTTGACAGGGGAATCCCTCCTGCCGAGCAATTGACAGGTGATTCTTATTATGAAGACAGTGATTATCACTAGCGGTTATAGCAGCTACTTGCGATAATCACAAGCGCACCCAGCGGGCTGGTTGTACCCAAGTTGATCGATCAACTTATTACATTCAGCCTGCTCATTAAAGGTTGAAATATTGGCTGTCTCCTGCTGAACCGGCCAAGATTCTAAACCGTGTATGGCCAGCCTAAGTCTTGCTTGAGGTGATTGTAGCTGTATTAGTACACTTGCAACAAAAACAATGGAGTACTTTCCCTGATATGTTTTCATTTGCACTAACATCCACATTTTTAGGACAAGCTATCAGGGTGTACAGTTTACCCCCTTTGAACTCTCTATGGCCTGTGTCTTGCCGAGAAAGTTCCCCCGACGGATAAGGACCCCCCTGTACTGCACATGCGCTACGCTTGCGCAGTACGAATGGCTACTGAGCCACCGAAAATAGCGAAAGCTGAACACAGTGAGTCAGCTGTACACAGCGCCTGCGCACTACATTCTGCCCTATGTCCAGGATCAAGCCCCACCATCCAAGTGGACATAAGTTAGAATAATAATATGCCCAGCACAGCGAGTGTGGCGAGTGGCTCTATTACAGGCGCCGTCTACAGCTGACTCACTGTGTTCAGCTTAGGCTATTTTCGGTGGCTCAGTTGTGGTTTGTACTGCGCAAGCGCTGCGCCTGCGCAGTACAGGGGGGTCCTTATCCGCCAGGGGGAGCTTTCTTAGTCTATTCAGGGTGCCACCGATCCAGAGCTCTGTGCTGCAGTCATGACTTCTGTGCTCATGCAAGGGAGTGACATTACAGCCGCTCGTCCATTCAAACGGCTGCAGCCCACAAACCCCGAAGGAAGACTGACTGAGGATGGAAGCCGCTGGAGGGCTTTGGTTTAAGTAAGTCTGTCATAATGTGTTAACATGCGATGCACATTAAGACATTATCCTGCTCGGCCCCATATATATATATATTTTTTTTTTTTACAGGAATTTTATTTTCCTAGCATAATTTCCTGGTGTTTTTCCATGCCTGGGGAGCCACAGTGCCATGTACATTCTACCATACAAGTGAATGACTGTATGTGGCCATTCTCTTGTAAACGCCAACGCTTCTTTTCATTGATGTTTACAAGCGCATGCGTGTCCAGTGTATTTTTCTAAATGAGTTTGGAAAATACAACAGATGCGAATGTGTGGGTAAACGCTAGTGCAAACAAAATGCATTGGTGTGTATGTAAATGTGACTGCATACAGCCATTCACTTGTATGGCAGGCTGTACATACAGCTTCTCGGGCACGGGAAAACACTATGAAATTACTCTAGGCATATTGAGATGTCTGTAAAATATCTGTGTGAATGAAACCTTAAGGTTTAGTGGGTAAAATGTCATTCTAAAAAATTTGGCCAAAGAATTTTTGGGTTCTCCATGTGACAAAGTAAACCAGCACCTGTTGTGTTCTGAGAACTAGATGCTGTTGGCCTACACCAATAGATTACTGGAAGTGGGCAGGGAGATCTGCAGGCAATGCCAATCTGTCTAGACCCAAGTCTAAATGCTTATAGTATAATGCTCCACTGAGGATTAGGAGTTCCCATTATCCAATACTGACTTAGTAATAGTAACAAATATTACAAGACCTGTCTGCTCAAATATAACACCGAGTGTGAGCGATGATGAAGAGATAACAGAAGAAAAAGGAGGAACCATACATATGAGGGCTAGGGGCCCATCTGAAGTCATATGTGTAATGTAAAAAGGGTTGATGTGATTGGAATGTCTGCTGTCCATCCTATTTTCAGGTATCTGTCCTCAAAATCAAACTTTATTACTTACATTACTGTTTCCATAAAGCCACCATGTTTGATTTAGGAAACTTTTAGCCTGTAATTTATATATTTCAAAACTATAGTATAGGTCTGTAATGGGTTTTTGCTATGAAGCTAAATACATGAGAGGAATACATACACTGCCAATATACCATACTTGTAAACCTTGTAAAACCTAAAAAGGGTCAGCGGACCCCATTGAGTACGTCCGAATGGACGAAACGAGCAAGTACAGTGTCTAGTTCTGACATCACGCTGCTGCATGATTCCGGGTCAGAAGCAGCTCTCACTGTGTTGCGATTCAGTTTGGCTTTCTCCTGCAATATCCTGCTTTGTTTATTTTCTATAATATTTGCCCTGCTTTTATCAATAAAGATTTTAAATGCTACACCATGATGGGCTCTTTGCTCACTCCATGGGGGGCTATGGGTTTTAACAAGATTGCTTCCTGCCTTTGATGGAAGAGGTGACCCCTCGGGAGTGGAGATGCATATGCACAAGGGAGGCTTGTGACCTGGCAGGAGGGATTCCCACATCAACACTGTTTGTGTTGATGTGGGAATCGAGCAAATGTATTTCCTGCAACCTGTGATTGAAGGATAGAAACTCGCTCTGTGTATGGCCGGCCTCAAGCTGAACCAGATGTGGTAAACCGATCTTCCTGGCTGTGCAGTCTGACAAGGTGTGTTAATCAATATTTACTGCTGATAACGAGAACTTGTACCCTGTTTCCCCGAAAATAAAACCTAGCGTCATTGCCAGTGATGGCTGCAATATAAGCCCTACCCCCCAAATAAGCCTTACCATGTTTCCCCGAAAATAAGCCCTACCCTGAAAATAAGACCTACAAGGACTTTAACTTGGGCTTATTTGGGTGGTAGGGCTTATATTGCAGTCATCACCGACAGTCAGGCTAGGTCTTATTTTCGGGGAAACAGGGTAGGGAGGTATGGTGAAAGATGCTGCACTAGAAGTTTACTTTATTTTATACTACACCGCAAAGGGGATTTGTGATGGCTTCTTTGTAACACTTTAGCTGCAGAAAAAGAAAAAAAATTGAAATACAACAATGGGGTTGCAAATGATAACCCAATCATATTTAAAGAGAAACTTTACCTGGCTATCCGAAAATAAGTCATCAGCTACAAAAACTTTTTGATCATTCACAGTCAGCCACCTGCTGAAGCAATGATGCACATGTTTCAAGACTGGTTGACTTTGCGAAGGATGTCCTTAAGCCTCCCGGGATTTGTGTGCCATGATATCCCCAGGAGGCGACTGGCGCCTGAGAGCTACATCACCCTCACTTGAGAAAGCAAAGAGGAAGTGGAAGTGAGCACCACCAAAAAGTTCCTTGTTTCCCCCAAAAGTTTTATTTCAATGTCCTGAGGACTGATAAACCATTGGCTGCACTATTACCAGTTTATAGGAGCAGTAAGGCCCCATCTGTTTATGGGCATACAACAAAATCAGAGGTGTAGATGAACGGTTTCAGCTGCATATACCCACATACAGTTGTATCTGTAATTCATTTGTACAGGCGGCTATACACAACACCTGTGGCTCCTGGGTGCCACAAATATACAGTACCTGTATTTGACACCATATGCCTCAATGTGCTTGGGCCTTTACACTCAACAAGTATTTGTTATGTCTCAAATAGATCACAATGCTCCCTTTGGCTGGTGACATTTAGTTTGGCTCTCCTGCAGGCAGAGGAGCATGGGTTTTAATTTTGTTTAGAAGGCTGTGCAGTCCTTCAAAGGCTGTGGCTCTATTACCTCCAGACTGGGGGGCTCCCTCAAAGGTCCCCGACAGCCTAGCACTCCATCTCCCGGCTCTGAACAACTCTAACTCCTCCCCAGCTGGGCTGACCCTGAGTATTTAAGGAGGCCTGCCCCCTGCCAATCCAGGTTGGGGATGGGTCAGGGCTCCTCAGAATACTCCAGGCAGCTCCACCTCTCCTCTCCTCCTCTCTTTCCAGAACCTTCTGGAAAGAAGAGAGAGGTCCCAGTGATGCTGCGTGTGAGTCACCAGCTGCTATCCTGAGCCACTCCCAGCCCAGACCAAATAAAAAAAAAACAGGCGTGGCTGCCATCCAGGCCTGCCTACATTTACCTAACCTACAAAAAATGCTGCTCTAGCACCTACTTACCTAGAGGATCATGCCTGTTGTTAGTGCATGGGTAACGGGTGACAGTCGACTAGGGCTGCCACCTGTCCAGGATTCACCCAGACAGTCCAGGTTTTGAATCGTGTGTCTGGGCTTTAGTTCTCGTGAAATCTCTACACATTATTTAGACTGGGCTGTGGCTCCCGAAGTAACCAAGATAGTCACACACAAATCTGTTGCCACCTAGGAGCTGCGGGTGGCTGTCTGGGAGCAGTTTCAGCATCACTGGGGGGCAGGGTGATGATGTCAGCAAAAGCAATTTGTCCACACCCACATTTTGCTGAGGAACGCTATGCGCACCGCATTACTACTCTCCTTGGGGCACCCAAAGTGTTCGGGTTTGGCTTGAAGAAAAGGTGGCAACCCTACACCCGACTTGGTGCAACTCCCTAGAAGGTGGGAAACCGCACACTGCTCCATCCAGCATTGCCTGAGCCAACTTGTGACACACCGCTTCTCCCACCCCTCTCTCCCTGCCTGTGTGCTGCATCTGTGAAGAGGAAAAAGGGATGGGAAGATTAAACAAGCAGCTGACAGCCACAATAAAGCTGCTGAATGTGAGCCCCTCGTGGACGATCCAAGCGAGTGAGCTGAGCACTGTCACTGACCAGACATTGACCCCTCTCTCTGCCCCCCCCATTCCTGCCCCCCCTCTCTGTTTCTCTGCCCCACTCCCCCTCTCTCCCTGCCCCCCCTCTTTGTCTCCCTCTCTCTGACCCCCATACCCCCTCTCTCTGCCCCCTCCCTCTCTCTCTCTCTCTCCCTGTCCCCCTTCTCTCTGCCCCCATCCTACCTCTCTCTGCCCCCCTCCCTGTCAGCGTTTATCTGCCCCCCCTTCTCTCCCTGTCCTCCCTCTCTCTGCCCCCTCTCTCTCTCCCTGTCCCGCTCTCTCTCTACCTCCCCATCTTCCCTCTCTCTGCCCCCCTCCCTGTCCCCGTTTATCTGCCCCCCCTCTTCTCTCCCTGTCCGCCCTCTCTCTGCCCCCCTCTCTCTCTCTTTCCCTGTCCTCCCTCTCTTTTCCTCCCTCTCTCTGTCCCCCATCCCCCTCTCTCTCTCTCTGCTCCCCTCCCTGTCTTCATTTATCTGCCCCCCCTCTTCTCTCCCTGTCCCCCCTCCCTCACCCCTCACTCTTTCTGGCAGCAGGCGATCCTGGCAAGTGATGCATTGCATCTGGTGACAGGCGAAGGTGGTAAGTGACACACTGCATCTGGTGGCAAGTGACATGCTGCATCTGGTGGCAGGTGGTGGTGGCAAGTGATACACTGCATCTGGTGGCAGGCAGTGGTGGCAAGTGACATGCTGCATCTGGTGGCAGGCGATGGTGGAAAGTGACACGCTGCATCTGGTGGCAGGCGATGGTGGAAAGTGACATGCTGCATCTGGTAGCAGGCGGTGGTGGCAAGTGACATGGTGCATCTGGTGGCAGGCGATGGTAGAAAGTGACACGCTGTATCTGGTGGCAGGCGATGGTGGAAAGTGACACGCTGCATCTGGTGGCAAGTGACAAGCTTAGGGTTTCCACTGATTCTGCACTATGGTGAGTTGAACAATTTCATTATATATTACAATGTAGTGATAGAAATAATGTGATTTGTTCACCCTGACACCATATCAAGCATGGTGTTGTGCGAACACTAGCCATTCACCCGACAAATCATCCCCACCGCTGAATTCAGAAACGAGACATCCTGGGCACAAAAATATGCAGCGTGTTTGCGCAGTACAACCAAGTGCATGAAGTCATCTCAGGATCTTTCTGTCTGTCTCTGTTAGCCAGATCCTGCATAGAACCTCAATAAACTATTATGTTTGCGTGCAAGAGGCCTAAGGTCTCAAGGCCTGTTTTCACCAGAACGGGGTGCAGGAAACCCTCATTCTGTGTGCACAGCGTTCGAAACACACTGCAGGGGGTGTCAATGTTAAGTTGATGACACCCCTACCGCAGGTCTAACTGCGTTTGCCTGCACCAGATCGCATGGTACAGAAGTACTATGTGATCTGATTGCTGTACGCATTTTAAAGTAGTGCATGCACTACTTTTGCTGCGGTCCATTGCGATTCAGTCTATTGAAAATGAATGGACTCAAATTGCATCGCACGGAACTGCATGTGAATCGCACAGGAACATGATGTGTGAACCAGCCCTCATTCACATGGGCGACCAGCCTGTGCAGCTTAGAGAGCCGATTGTTTTGAAAAAGTCCGGCCGCACATAAAAAACCACTGATGTTGTAAATGCTTGAATAAAACGCACAATCACAAGCTACAGCAGAGGAATACAGAAAACAGCTAGTGTGATTAAACACTGATGTTAGCTGTTTGCTGTATTCCTTTGCTGTAGCTTGTTGTTGTGTGTTTTTTTTTCAAGCATCTACAATAAAAGTGATTTTAGTTATGCGGCCGTCTACCATTTTTACCTTTCCTGGGAAACCATTGTGCTAGCACTGAGTGGAGCGCAGGCTGCCCAGATAAAGTGAATGGTCACACCAGTGCGACTTGTCATGCGATTTAACAGTTTTGAATCGCATGACACGTTGCACCCCATTGCCGGTAATGAAACCGCTCATATCGCCATGACTTGCAGCGATTATGAAAAAGGTTCCTGCACTACTTTTTACGGATTACATTGCGACTTGTGGGGCTTATGCCTAGTACACACTATGAGATCGAATTATCATCTTTTTTTTTTTTTTTTTTGCATGCTAGAAAATGAAGAGTTTACTAAAGGTACGAAAATTCTCGTACGACAGAATGAAAATTTGGAAATTATATAATGGTGGAGATTTATGCCGTGTACACTACACATGATCGGAATTCTCGGCGGAAAAAGCTCTGATGGTTTTCCCAATGGAATTCCAACGGAATTCGGCTCAAGCTGTCTTGCCTACACACGGTCACATCAAATTCTGATCATTTATAACGCGGTGACGTACAACACGTACAACGTGACTAGAAAAAGGAAGTTCAATAGCCAGTAGCCAATAGCTTCTGTCTCGTAGTTGAAGCTGAGCATGCGTGATTTTTGGCGTGTCAGAATGGCATACACACGAACGGAATTTCCGATAGAAAGTTTTTCCGTCGGGAAAATTGAGAACATGCTATCAATTTTTGGCTGGCGGAAATTCGGACAGCTAAATTCCGATGGAGCATACACACGGTCGCATTTTCCGATGAAAAGCTCTCATCTGTCTTTTTCTGGCCGGAATTTCGATCGTGTGTACGCGGCATTACTAAAACTGAAGCACCCAGAACATGGTGCAGCTGTGCATGGTAGCCAATCAGCTTAAAGTTCAGCTTGTTTATTTAAGCTTTGCCAATAAAACCTGGAAGCCAATTGGTTTCTATGCAGATTTTGCATGCTCCAGTTTTAGTAAATGTCCCCCTATGTGTTGTAGTGGATTTGTATTGTATTTTCAATCAAAACTGTACCGATTAAAGAAAATTGTACGATGTGGTATCGTACAAATTTTTTTTTTAATGCTTATCCCATCGGACTATTTTCCATGAATAGTTGTGATCGGTTCTCGAAAGCTGTGTACTAACGATCAGATTATCATACGATTTCTTCGAAAGCTGTTTTTTTTGCGTGCGATTTTCTGATCGTGTGTACGAGCCATAGCTTTGAACTGTAAAGATATATCTGTATTATTTCACAGAATAGTGAATGTTGTGAATGTTGTGTCTATACGAGAGTTGAATGTGGAAAAAAAAAACTAAGAAAGAAATCAAAGTTATATCGATAACTTGCATCTTTATTAACTTATGAAAGGAAATCATTTAAACTCCAAACTTTCAGAGTTGAAAGGCTCTACATGACGTAAACATGGCGTTACAAAGTGCGTTCTTCCATCTCCTGCAGTGACAGAGAGCTGCCTGTGTTTTGCTTTGAGAATGTGATCATCAGGCAGACTCCAACAGGCAGAATCCAGCACGTTTCCCCCCACACTTGTAACCAGAACTGGAGGTGGGAGTGAAGGCCTCAGGCTCTCGCCCTGTAAGGTAAAGTCCCGGTCTGGGGGAGGAGGTTGAGCAGGGCAGGGCACTGATTGCAGCTCATACATTATTCAGATGAAGAAAGAAAAGTTTCTGCCCAGAGACGCCTCTCCCTGTCCTGTGAGTTGACATTTTCTTACTTTGTTGGGGACATCTAGCAGATCCTCAAGTCCCAGCAGAAGAACTAGAGGCTGGATTGGCCATTTTAGGTTAGTGAAGACTGATTCAGGTCCCTGAGAAGAGACCTCACAATGCTTCTCTACTTTACTGAAACTTTCAGCACATTCTAACTGTCCCTGCTGAAAGTTTCTGCACTTCTCTGGGATCTGTGACTTCCCATCTCCTTACTTTAGGAAATCTAGGCCGCCCCTTCCTCTCCGGTGTGTCAGAAGTGTGGAAGTTCCAGGAATAGACAGCGCCTCTCCGAGTTGGACATTGTTGTTGTCGTCGGTTCTGCCAGGATGAACCAGAATCCAGGTCTCCCTCCACCGGGACAGCAAATTATCCATGTCACCCAGGACCTGGACACGGACTTGGAGAACCTCTTCAACTCCGTTATGAACCCGAAGCCGAATTCTTGGAGGAAGAAGATCCTGCCGGAGTCGTTTTTCAAGCAGCCGGATTCAGGGTCCCACTCCAGGCAGTCTAGCACGGACTCCGGTAGCCATCCCCCCAGGCTGGGGATCCAGCATGTCCGATCCCATTCGTCTCCGGCTTCCTTGCAGCTAGGTGCTGGTTCCGGAACCATTCCCAGTCCAGCCCAGCAGCACGCTCACTTGCGCCAGCAGTCCTACGATGTGACAGATGAACTGCCCCTGCCACCCGGCTGGGAGATGGCATTCACCCCCACCGGCCAGAGGTATTTCCTCAAGTAAGTGGCCTTCAGAGGTTGTTACTAACCTTTTAATAAATGGTGTGCTATTCTATATGACCATGCAGAGGTTCTGGAAAAAAGATTGCATTGTTGTTATTATTATTGAGGATTTATATAGCGCCAACAGTTTACGCAGCATTTTACAACATAAGGACAGACAGTACAGTTACAATACAATTTAATACAGTAGGGATCAGAGATCCCTGCATTAACCCATTCCCTCCCAAGAGCCGAGCTAAGGAATGCTGTCAGAGGATTATGCAATCCTGTGTCTTAAAGCGTGTATCATGTTGTATTAACTCTTTCTCCCGCACAGGATCGTTATTCAGTAGACAGCACAATGCTTTTGTCCAATGTAAACTTCTTTGCTGCACCTAGAAGATGAGAACAATGCACTTCTCTATGTCTTGAGCAGTTGTTTTCATAACCATATATTCACTTTGGGGTTGATTTAGTAAAGGGAAATAGACTGTGCACTTTGTAAGTGCAGTTGCTCCAGAGCTTAGTAAATGAGGTAAAGCTTCACTTTGCGAAGAATACCCAATCACGTGCAAGGGAAAAAAAAAACAGCATTTTGTTTGCACATAATTGAAGCAGAGCTTTTGCCCATTTACTAAGCTCTGGGGCAAATGCACTTTACAAAGTGCAAAGTCAGTTTGCTTTTAGTAAATCAACCCCATTGTGTTCTTCCACATTTACTTGATTGTGTTTGCCTGTTATCATCCATACAGTATATGGTTAAAATAAAACGTATATGATTTTTAGTGATTAGGTTTAGATCTAACATATTACAGTTATTTAAAAAAATATGATTTCCCAATCTATAAATCTGCAGCTTTCATTGAGGTTAGGTTCAAACTATCTTCTCATGCGGCTCCCAGCAGGGGTCCGGTGCGTCCCCGTTCACCATTTCAGGTCCGATTTCAGCCTGAATTTTCAGCTGAATTCAGACCTGAAACAGAGCAAAAGACACACAGGGCTCCTCTGCAAATTTTCATCGGAGCCGCAGGGGAGATATGTGAACCGCCTCCATAGAGAGCCGCTCAAAATCTCCTGCTATTGCAAATTGGATGTGGTGAAGTCGCATCCAATTTGCAATAGTGTGAACCCAGCCTCAAGGGGAAGTAGAGCCAAAGCTTGTTTGGCTGTACTTCTTCTGTGGATCACAGGAGTGCACTTCGTTCTGCACTCCCGTGATTCTTTTTTTTAGCAGACAGCGGGCTGAAGCCCGATGTCAGCTGACGTCACTTTTACCCAAAATATGTAGCAGCATACACATTAGCTCAAATTGATGAATAAATTCGATTTTTTAAAATTCTTTTATTGGATATGTTTTATAACAGAAAGTAAAAAATATTGTTTATTTTTATAAGTCGTTAGTCTTTTTTTGTTTATAGTGCAAAATATAATAACGGCAGAGGTGATCAAATACCACCAAAAGAAAGCTCTATTTGTGGGGAAAAAAGTACATACATTTTATTCTTGCTGTTCACTGTACTAAAACTTTTTCAATAAAGAACAAGATGTAAAAAAATAGAAAAAAAATAATAATAATTGGTGATCCTGCCATGAAGGTCCTTGTTTAGCCACTTCCTGTATGGGGTGACAACTATCCTCCAAATGTGCGCCTGCGCTGTCACCCTGTCACTTGCAGTCTGATGGAGACTACAAGTGGCTGTGCAGACCCACATTACACAGGTTATGGTCTATCATTGTCTCAGTAAGAAGTAAGGACGTGCAGCTGATGTTGGAGCATGTGTATGTAGACAGGAAGTGGGTGATAGGAGGTCAGCAGCAAAATAGATGAAAATAAAAGTGGAAAACTTTATAAAATAAATTAGTGTTCTGAAATGAATCAGTGAAAATCGTCCAGGATTATACAACAATGCACAACTGAGACTGCTGTGCAAGACTGTGACCATAAAAGAGAGAAAAATACAATTGATTTGCAGAATATCGTGATATCCCTTAAAGCGGAACTGCACTGTATCTGATCACCACTAACCAAAAGCGCTAATTAGTTTGTTTTTAATAATCAAAGGAAGCTCCCCCATCCATCCATGTCTCCATGCTTTATTTTGTTGAGAAATCACTTTGAAAAAAACCCTCTAGCATTTCTGGCCGTGGCCATCTTTAGTAAGGGCAGACGATGTAATGTTTACTTCCTGGAATCCTTCTGTCCTTAGCTCAGGCATGGTTGCAGTAGGTTGTGCTTAGCTGAGAAAACCCCTCCTACCCTCCTGAAGACTCCTGGGATGCATTTGCCTAGGCAAGAAACCAGGAAGTAACTAAAGAAATGTAAACAAAAAAAAGAAAACAGTTTAAAACAAGGAAACATTTTATATTTTCCTATCTATTTACTAATATTAGCAGCATGAGGAATGTAAATTGCCAGTGTTGATTGAGAGTATAAAGTTCCACTTTAAGGGCCAGTTCACACCACATGCAGTCTAATGCGTTTTTTTTTTCTGCATCAAAAATGCATGGGAAAGTAGATAGTATATGGTTTACAATGGCATTGTTTACATCAGTGCAGCGAATTCCAATGTGTTCCAGTTACAGGGAAAAAAATAGTAGCTTTTTCCTGCACTGGACTGTACTGGAACACGGTAAAATGCATCAAAAACGCACCGGAATGCACTGAAACATCACAAACGCATCAATAATGCATCAATAATGACCCCAGTACAGTGAAAAAATAAAAAAAGGAAACATTTGGAATGCACCCGGAAACGCATCAAAAACACTGGAATACGTCAAAAAACACATTAAAAATGTGCACGCGGAAACGCATAAAGTAAAAATCCTCCCTTGCTGTGAGTCTGTCCTTGAACTGCAAGAGTAAGGTCTAGGGGCCTGGGAAAAGCAGTTTAGCTTACCCGATCTGCCACTATCTCAGCAGCCGGTGCTCCTTTAGGCTGGATTCACACCTATGCAGTTTTAGTGCTTTTTGCATTTTGCAAATTTGCGCTACAGTCCATTTAACATGGTTTTTCCTATGGATCACGTTCTGTAGTGCAAATCTGCAAAAAGCAATAAAAATGCATAGGTGTGAATCCAGCCTTAGTGCAGGGCTAAGGACCCTGCATTGTACTTGATGACATCCAACTGCAGGAGGAAAGGGAAAAGGAGACAGCAGGGATCAGTCTTGGAGGAGCCTGCGGGAGCGGAGGATCAGGTAAGTAATACCCCGGACATAAATGACCATTTTACCCTTGCAGTGCTGGGGCAGCCTTATTGCAAAGGAGGGTTTTTACTTTCTCTGGAGTACAGCTATAATAAGCCTATGCATGACTGTGACTTAGGAAATAATCATGTAATAGATGGAAAATGTTTCATTTCCTGTGCTACTTGTGGGGTATTATGCATCCTTCCAAATAAACCCCAATAGTGATTTATACATTTGTCTGAAGGATACGTTTAGCTGACATTCCAAAGCTTGTAACAAAGCATCGTGCTGCATTGGACTGCATTGGACTGCAGCAAAGGAAAGGATAATCTGTTGCCTTAGCAGCAATCAAGTGTTAGCTTTCCTCTTCTAAGCTGCCCTATAACAATGACGACTACAATCTGCCTTTTTTGCACTACTTTTGGTTATTTGGTCCCCAGAATTATTATCTCTTTAACATTTGCGGTAATGCTTTCTGACGGTGGATCGCTTTTCAGAGAGTTGTAGTGCAGCCGCCTGTTGATGCCTGTTTTTATTTTTTATTTTATTTTTTTTGATTACCAAACAGAAATTTTTCATTGTGGGACCATGACCAAGCTTTGTCTGCTGAAAACGGGTCACAGGAGCGCAGAATGAACTGCACATCTGGGATCCACAGGAGAAGTACAGCTAAACGAGCTTTGGCTGTACTTCTCCTTTAAGTTTGCAGAGGGGCCCCACTCAACTCAATAAGCAAGTTTGACAGGAAGTGCCAAACTCTGCAGCCTGAGTTCAAAAAGTTATGGCCGCAAAGCAATCATCACACTCTTGGTATGGGTACAGTCCTGTCTAGCTGTATTGGCAGGATTTCTGTGGGTGGCATTAAAAAAATGTGGCTTAGCTGCAGGTTTTTACTGCCCCCCCCCTCCCCCTGCCATCCACGTGAGAGAGCCCTTAAAGTTGAATTCCTAAACTATGGTGTAAATACTTGTTAGGTTCTCCTTGTGACAAAGTAAACCAGCACCTGGCGTGTTCTGAGAACTAGATGTTGTTAGCCTACACCAATAGATTACTGGAAGTGGGCAGGAGATGTGCAAGCGAAGCCAATCTGTCTAGACCCAAGTCTAGATGCTTATAGTATAATGCTCCACTGAGGATTAGGAGTTCTTATTATCCAATACTGACTAAAGCCCCATACACGCTATTAGATTGTCCGCTAATTTTTGTCTTCAGATTTACCAAAACCATACAATATGAGGTCAAACCTTAAGCGTTTCAATGTGTATGCAATCAGGCATGGTTTTGGTAAATTTGAAGACAAAAATCTGCAGGAAATTCAATAGTGTGTATGGGGCTTTAGTACTAGTTACACATATTAGGAGACCTGCGTGCTGAATACAAAGCTCAGTGTGAGCGATGAAGAAGAGATAAGAAAAGAATCAAGGAGGGATCCTACAGAAGAGGGCTAGGGGGCCCGTCTGAAGTTATAGATGTGATGATTAGAGGCTTGATGTGATTGGGATGAATGCTGTCTGTCCTATTGTCTGCTATCTGTCCTCAAGATCAACCTTTGTTATTACTGACTTTACGGTTTACATGAAGCCACCATGTTTGATCTGGGAAACGTATGACTTGTAGTAGATTTCACAACCATAGTATGATCTACTTGTGTCTGGAAGCTGTCAAACGGAAAGGAGCTTATCAGATTAAAGAAGGAATTAGCCAAAAGACTAAATAAACAGGCGATATACATAAACGTGAATTGAATTGGCCAAAAAAAAGTGTGAGTCTGTTCAATCACTGCTAATTTCTGTGTCCATGCTGCAGTATATATATATATATATATATATATATATATATATATATATCCAGAGGGTGACACCACTCCTTACAGTCTGCAGGAAAGCTTGCTTATTGGGTTTTGAATAGTCAACATTGATGACACTGTCCCTGTGCTCTTATCATCAAGTAAGCCAGGGGTAGGCAACTTCCAGCTGTTGTAGAACTACAAGTCCCATGGGATATTGCAAAATTGACAGCCACAGACATGACTCCTAGAGGCAAAAGCATGATGGGATTTGTAGTTTCTCCACAGTTGGTGTACCAAGGCCATCCACCACTGCTGTAACCCAACTTCTGATTCAGTGTGCCAGACTGGAAGCAGAGAGCCAACAAACGTTTATAGAAATCTACATTGAAACCCGCTTGGCTGTGCAGTGTAATAAATGGGTATAACATTTGATACAAGCTGCATTGCCTAACCAGGAACCGGGGTATTTCACCCGTCTGGCTGTTCAGTATAAAGCTGGCCATAGATGAGTTAAAATTTGGCCGGTTCAGCAGGCACTGGCCAAAATTAGATCCCTGTACGGCTGTTCCCGCTTGACAGATGTCAAGGCCCATACAAACTATTAGATTTTCTTTGGATTTACCAAAACCATGTAGTGCAAAGGGCTGCCTGATTGCAAAGAAATTGAAACTCTTAGCCCTTATACACACGGTCAGAGATTCTGACAACCAAATCCGTCGGAGTAATTCCGACGGATTAATTCCGGAAGAGGTCCGGAAGTTGTCGGAAAATCCGATTGTACATAACGTGATGACGTTATTTCATTACGACGGGACTACGTAGCCAATAGCTTTGGTCTAGGAATTTGATCTGAGCATGCGTGGCACTTTGTCCGTCAGAATAGGCTACACATGATCGGAGTATGTTCGATCGGAGCATTTTGTCTGAAAATGTTACTGTCAAGTTGGAAAAATTGGTCCGTCGGATATTCCGACGGAAACAGTCCGATGCAGACCACACACAGTCAGAATATCCGACAAAACGGTCCGATAGGAAACATTCTGACAGAATCTCCGACCATGTGTACAAGGGCATAGACCCCTTTTACACTGAGGCGGGGCGGCGTCGGCGGTAAAACACCGCTCTTTTTAGCGGAGCTTTACTGCCAATTTTGCGGTGCTATTCGGCCGATAGCAGGGCGATTTTACCCCCCTGCTAGTGGCCGAGCAAGGGTTAAAATAACCGCAAAGTGCTGCTGCAGCAGCAACGCTATGCCTGCGGTATAGCCACGCTGCCCCATTGATTTCAATGGGCAGGAGCGGTGTATACACCCCAGTGTGAAAGGGGTCTTAAGGTTTGACCTCATATTATATGATTTTGGTAAATCTGAAGACAAAAATCTGCAGACAATCTAATAGTATGTATGGGGGGGGGGTCTAACAATCTACTGCTGTCAAACTGGCTTGTTCGAAAATTTGCTGACGATTTAGCTGCAGCCACTGATCAGTGTATTCCGACAGCATAACATAAGCACCCATCCACCTCTGTTGTGTGGATGGAGGAATCCCCTGGCTGAATAGGGGGGAAAAAAGATCCATCTGCGACCAGCCTAACAAAGTGTATAAATCACAAGACTGGCTGTACAAACTGTAAACATATGTGAATTTATTGGCTCATTCACACGGGTGCAGAGGGCCATACACCATAAAAAAAAAAAGAGCATATTTCTGTCCCCTGGAATCAAAGGTGTTTGTGTACAGCCACAAGCAGCAGCCTGTACAAATCAATGACAGATTGTGGGTGTACGCTGGTAACCACACATTCAAGCATTTATATTCATACAGGGATCGAAGTGTGCCGCTGAATGCAGACCGTGTGTGTCCAGGGCCACTCAGCTATCCCTCTATGCATGGTAATGCTCACATATGTGGTTACAAGTGTACAATCGCAGCCTATCATTCAGCATTGCATACAGCCGCAGGCTGCTGCCGGGGGCTGTATGCAAACACCTGCTACTTCCTACACCGAAATATGCTCCTTTTTTACACCTTACGGCCTCTGAACCCACATGGATGAGCCCTAAACTGTATATTTATCAGTATGCCTTGAATTCTCTTGAAGGTTTTCAGAGCTGGATATGTAGGTGAAAATAGATTTTTTATTTTTGTCCCCCCCCCCCCCAATGATGAATAGTAAAACATTAGCATCATATAATTAAGCCGGCCATAGATGGATCAAAATTCAGCAGGAACCAGCCGAATTTCAATCCATTTATGGGCAAGCTGCTTGTGTTGAAGTTGATCTATTGATTGATAGGGATGAGCTCAGGCGTGTTCGCATGGTCCACGTGCAGAGCCTGCCAGGAAGTCTGCGCAGTGCTGTGCTAATCATAGGCAGTGAGACATTTCCCGATCTCTGCAGCCCCACATCAGGGCAATGTCTCACTGCCTGTGATTAGCGCAGCGCTGCGCCGACTTCCTGGTGGGCTCTGCACGTGGACCATGCGAACACGCCTGAGCTCATCCCTATTGATTGACTTCAGTACATCCAACCTGTTGGATTATTTTCTTACGCTGGCTATAGCCCTCAGCAATAATCATATAATCATATGAGAGTGGGGAATCTGGTGTCAGAATACAATAGTGCAGCTTGTGGAAATCAAGTGTTTTTTTTTTGTTTTTGTTTTTTTCCCTTCAACCTGTGGTTGAAGGAACGAAAATTGCTTGGACAGCCATAGACGGGCTGAATCTCGGCTGGTTCAGCAGGGACTGACCGAGATTCAAACCATGTTAGACAGGCTGAATGCAATCAAATGATCAACTTAGGTACAAACAGCCTGCTGGATTTGAAATGCGACTATTGCTAGTGGCTATAATAGCTGATAGTAGTAATTACTGTTTTCTCCTGGTGGGGACGGCTTCCCCTGCCGGGAGAACACAATGGCTCTGTAGACAGGGGAATCTAGTGTTTTTCTTTCCTGCAACCACTATGGCCAACTTTACAGTAGGCCCAAGCACGTTAATCCCTGCATGTGTAAATATGGTTCCCTGGTACTGTCTGTCAGTGTTACATAAAACAGCTGATAGAGTGAACTTGTACAGAGGTGAGGTAACCCATAACTGACAGATGCTGAGCTAGGACTTTACTTTTCTGCTTCATTCCAATAGTAAACATTTCACAGACTGGAGATTTGTGGAGGCTTCTTTAACCTCTGACACCTTACACATTCCTTTCTACCTCACCACCTGCACCAGACACCAAATGTGCCCTGACTAATGGCTGCTCTGCTATCTCTGGAGCTCCTCACATAGGGACACGTGGGACAGGACTGTTCTGTCTGTGATTTTTACATTTTAATGGATTGAAATCTAGTACACATGGCCCTGTAATTATAGATTTACAGCCTTGAAGGGGTTTTCTGCTTTAAAAAAAAAATGAGTCCCTCAAATTTACACCTCTGTGTAATACAAAAGGATCTCTCCGTCCTCTCACATTCACATGTAAGGTCCTTTTACCGGTCTTGTTTACAATGTCTTCTCAGACCAAAGGGCTGTTTTCTAATGGCCTGAAATGTAAATTTTATCCTTTATTGCTTGTTTGCCAATATGGCTTCTTTATGGTTATTTATTGATAGTAGACTCTTTTCTTGTCTTTTCATGAACCCATGAAAGGAAAAGTTTAAACAGGTGGATTTGTCATTTATTTTTCATCATCTGGTAACTGGAAGATTCTACGGGTACATGTCTTATTATTATCATCTCTCCTGTGATGCTATAAGAATGTAAGGGTTAACTTATTTGATATAGGAGGCCTCAAGTGCGGTCCTTGACATTACCAAAGAGTCACGCATAACATTCAATGAATGTAAAGCTACTAAAAACTGTAAGAGACTGCAGACATGCAACACGAGATGGTCAGAGACTGCAAGCATACTATAAAAGATGGCCAGGGACTGCAGGCATGCTACAAGATATGGTCAGAAACTGAAAACATGCTACAAAAGATGATCAGAGACTGTAGGCAGGCTATACTAGATGGTCAGGCACTGCAGGCATGGTAAAATAGATGTTCAGGGACTACAGGCATGCTACAAAAGATGATCAGAGATTGTAGGCAGGCTATAAGAGATGGTCAGGCACTGCAGGCTTGCTATAATAGATGTTCAGGGACAACAGGCAACAGGCATGCTACAAAAGATGATCAGAGACTGTAGGCAGGCTATAAAAGATGGTCAGGCACTGCAGGCATGCTATAATAGATGTTCGGGGACTGCAGACATGCTGCAAAAGATGACCAGAGACTGTAGGCAAGCTATAAGAGATGGTCAGAGACTGCAGACATGCTACAAGTGATGGCCAGAGACTACAGGCATGCTCCAGAAGTTGGTCAGAGACTGCAGACATACTATAATAGATGGCCAAGGACTGCAGTCATAATACAAAAGATAGTCAGAGGCTGTAGGCAAGCTATAATAGATGGTCAAAGACTACAGACATACTATAATAGATGGTCAGGGACTGCAGGCATACTACAAAAGATAGACAGAGGCTATAGACATACTATAAGAGATGGTTCGAGACTGCAGGCATACTATAATAGATGGTCAGAATCTGCAAGCATAATAATATATAATAATAATAATAATAATAATAAATAATAATTTAGTATTTGTGAACATGGGCTGCTTTATAGTATAATGATTCTTTTTATTACGTACATTGAGAAGCCCATAGTCATTATTAGTGCTTGAAAATGAGAGTGCATGTCCTGGAAAATGCGTGGTTTGCGAGATCCATCCCTGGCAACAAGACATCTACTCTTGGCTTAACAAACTACATTTGGAAAATGGCCGGCTTTTTTCAAACCTCCCTAGATGCTGAGCACAAAATTAAAAAAAAAAATTCCTGCATGAAAACACACATTGAAAAATGCATGAATGAACGCCAACTATTTCAGAGAATTATATAGTAAGGGAAAAACTCTTGTAACTCCACCTATATTGTAATCCTATTACTGTCCAGATATCGAAATAAAAAGCTCTTGAGAACAGCTGCCATAAGGATTGCCTGTCCCTATCTGATACTTTTAATGTTACTTTATGTACTAGTGACTGTCTCTCTGATCGTGCCTATCATGGGTGTGATGAATAGAAGATCACATTGACTTCAAAGGGACTTTCCAGAACATGGTACCCTGTCCAGCAGTGATGAGGCTTAATGAGTAATCTGACAAGTATTTCATAGGAGACAGCGAGGTGCAAGCATCCCAACTGGGATCACTCTAAGCTTAGCTGTATTGTATTGGATGTCTTTTAGACTTTTGCTATATCCACAGTAAAGCAAACGGACAATGTGACAGCAGTTTCTGTGTATTGCCAAATAAGTTATCAAGTGGAATTTGTGCATTTGTGAATGTTCAAATCATTTTCTACTGATCTGCCAAACCGTGACTATACCAAATAGCTGTCCGCTCCACAGTTGTGATTTTAATTGGGATTAAAAATCCTATTATTATTATTATTATTATACAAGATTTATATAGCGCCGACAGTTTACGCAGCGCTTTACAACATTAGGGCAGACATTACAATACAATACAATTCAAGACAGGGCAAATCAGAGGGCCCTGCTCGCTAGAGCTTACAATCTAGCAATTCTGAAAACATGCGTTTTATTGGATAGAGCAGCCTTTGTATACCTTTTTACCCCAAGGGAACACTTAAAATTAATTTTTCAGGTCCAGGGGAATTCCTTGCTAAATCAATTGATTGAGGGTCAGTTGTAAAAATATCCCTTACATTGGTGGTCAGTGAGAAGGAGAGATTTCTTCTTACTTCCTTAGGGGTCTACAAAACAGGAAGTGATGGGTGAATAGAAGAGAAAACCCAGGCAATTTTGTTATTCATTCCCTATTCATAAAAAAAAAAAAAAAAAAAAGGTTTCAGCTTTTAAACTCCAGTCTTGGCTTCATCCTGCTCTGTTCTCTTCTGTTGATTTTTCTTTTTCCTAGCATACATGTATCTTCTAGTATCGATTTCACATAAGTACGTTGTAAATGTATTTACTTCCTTGTATCTATTTGCAATATGTGTATACGACACATACTTGTATCTGATACTAAGTATCAGTGTGATGTCTGCAGTGAATCATAGGTATCTGAGGCCCCTCCAGGGAACTAAAACTGACATGTAATAGTTTTTTTTTTTAGGTTTCATTCACACATGGGTATTTTGGGATTGAGGCAGAATCGCACCACGTGAAGCCTGATAGCCAAAAGAAGCTCCTACTCCTTTTTAGGCAACAAGCTTCATGCGATGCGATCTGCCGCGATTGCCACGTGACAATCGTGGCAAAACTGCATTGCGTTTTAGGTGCCATTGAAAATAATGGCACCTGATCTGCATTTTGCCATTGTAGTGCGTTTTGAGATCATAGGCAGAATTGCAGTGATTCTGACACAATCCCAAAATGCTCAGGTGTGAATGAAGCCTTATAGCCATCATTTACCATTTTGCTGAAATGTGTTGGCTTTTACATATACTTACTGACCCATGAAGTCCAGTGCTGTCCTCCTAAAACCCGTTGTGTTCTCCACTGTTTTTAATCCTGTGCCAAAATCTTTGCTTCACGAGCCAGTGATTTCTAGATCACTCACAGCCGGTGATGTGTCGAATACTGTCCCCCATCGGATAGTGTCCGCCCTGTACTGCGCTTGCGCATTACGGAGTACAAGGAGACGCCACAGGTCTCCAAAAGATGAACAGCGCCTGCGCCGTGAGTCCAGGTTCCACCCCCGCCATGCAAGTGGACATAGAGTTAGAATAAAAAATAGCCGAGCGAAGCGAGGCCATGCCGAAAGCGCGGCGAGCGAATCAAGGCTGCGAGGGGCCCAGTTACTAAGCACTACCATATGTCCACTTGGATGGTGGGGCTTGTACCTAGACTCATTGCGTAGGCGCCCGCTCTTCTGAGACTTTTGGAGTCTCCTTGTCCTCCGTACTGCGCAAGCGATGCGCCTGCGCAGTACGGGCGGACACTATCCGATGGCCAGAGTTTTTGTCAGAACACCGGCCTCTACTGCGCATGCACATGATCCAGGGACTTGGGAATATTGTCCTGAAGCCTCCTGAGATATGAGGCGTGCCCCAGGACACTGCAAGGGGGTTTTCAGACTAAAGCAATGCCATCTCCTTGCCTGGGTGAGGAATGGGGAAGTAGAAGCGAGTACTGAGAAAGGCATTTGCTACAAAAAAAAAAAGAAAAAAAACTTTTAAAAATGTAAGTCTGGCCACACAAGGTCATTCAGCTGGTTGGCTGTACAAAAAAAACCCCCAAACATATTGTTCCGGGGGGGGATGCATGAATCCCCATTCTACAGAACATTCTCTACTTACAGCGGCAGGTGCTGATTGGCTGTAGCTGCTAATCCCTGGGAAATTTTCTAGCATGTCCCTTCCTCAGAAGTCAGTTAAATAATTGACTTCTGTCAAATTGGATACAGCCAAGTTTTAATCAGTGTATGGCCAACTGAAAAGGAAAGGGGGGAAATTTGAATTATGACACTTGTGAGTAAAGATCTACTGTAATGTTCCCCTAGATATGGAATTGGTGGACCTCCAGCTGTTGCAGAACTACAAGTCCCATGAGGCATAGCAAGACCCTGATAGCCAAAAGCATGACACCCAGAGGCAGAGGCATGATGGGACTTGTAGTTTTGCAACAGCTGGAGGTCCACTAATTGCATATATCTGCCCAGAGACAAAAACACTGCAAGGGTAACTTTGGATTTTATCAGGAGTTCAGCTTTAAGAATAATCCAGCTCTATGTCGTCTAATCAAAGAACAACACACTACATGACTCACTTCCACAGATTACAAAGTCTTTCTGTAGCCTGTCCCTTTCATCACCCTTGGTTCTGTTACAGTGTGTCAGTCTCGAGTAGGTCAGCGATTGGCATTTGGCACGGGCAAATAGATGACAGCATAAACTTTTTAGAGCCATCTTTTCTTCTGAGTTCTGTCATCCCACCTTCCCAATGCAGCCTCGAGCTGTCCTAAATTCTTTCCACTCCTTCTGTGTAAAGATTGGACATGTTCCTCTCCACCTCTACAATACTTGGTACCTGAACAATCCATTGTTGGGCCCAGATATTGTCCTTTTGGGCATGGGAATTATATGTGCCTAAAAATAGCGACCATTGCTGGTGTAAATGATCCCCAATATTTGTGGTTCTGTTGGTCCAGTGGGACTCCACCACATTGGAATCTACCTATAACAAAGACGGAGAGGTGGAAGCCTTGGAGAAGGTCAGACCTGGAGAGAGTCTTCTCCAGCATAGTATCAGCAATGGGGGCCAAATTAATTTTTTTTAACCTTAGGACCACTATAACTTTATTTAATAAGGAAACTAAAATTAAAATACCTGTGGCATCAGGTTTCTGAAGATTACGAGTTTTCATTTATTCACATTATGCATGCCAGTCCCAAGGCAAATAATCGGGTAGGGGTGGGTGAAAGACTTGGTACCTACCTAGTGAAAAAAAAAATTCCAAGAAAATTTAATGAAAAGAGGCTTTCAAGTGTATCATCCATGATGCCCAGAAAGCTGGCCCGTAGAATTGCTAAGGGCTTGGTAATGCTGATTTCTGTTTGGCATTTGCGTTCAGATTTCTACTTTAGATTCAGACTTGAACTCTAAAGGAACATCTTAGTAATAGTCTAATAATGTCAACTATAAACAGTGCTTGTGCAATTCCTGCATTTGGGTGGTAGAAGCAGAAAAGGGTGATGCAGGGGAGATAGAGGACGAGTGGATGGTTAATTCATTTATCAAGCTGTAAGAGATAACAAGTACATCGGCTGCGATCGGCCCCTTGCGGCTACTGAGTGCACCAGGTTTAGGAAGTAACTATTTCTGGAATTAGGACAGTATTATTTTTAGAACGCAGTTTTATTTCCAACCTAGGCTTCAAGATCTCACTTTTTTTGTTGAAGATTCTAATGTAGCATATATATATATATATTGTGTTTTGTTGTTTTTTGGCATGTTACGAATTGCCGAATCCTTAAAGAAAAAGAAAAATTTTCACAAGAAGATCTCAAAAGGAAGTAAACTTGTCACTTGTTTTAACCCTGTGAACTAAACATACAAATAAAGACTAAGCACTATTAGCTGCCGATTTCTGGCAATGATTCAGAATGCATTGCTTTAACTTGCCCTAGACCCCCTTAAAAATACAACTGCCTACAGTGTTAAAGATGATCTCTACCCCTCTGTCCCTTTAGCTAGTTCATTTGGTCCAAGCTGGCCCAGAAAAACTATTCTCTGACGTGCCTGCTGATTGGCTGAGAGATTATGACCTCATCAGCCTCAGCCAATTAGAGGCAGTTTTGTATTCACCCATAGAATACAAAGGTGCCTATGAATGGTTGAACAGCAGTTAGCCTGACCGCTTTGTTCTGTATGTGGGAAGGGAGGTTGCCATCCCACATCCCGAAACAGGAAGTGGCGTGGTGGCAACAGCTCTGCCACCAACGTGTTTCATGCCAGCGCACGTCTTCAGAGAACGTTAATAAAAGTTTTTACTAGTGTCCCCTAAAGACGTGCTGCTATAGTCAGAGCACCTCAGGGGTTTTGCAGAGATTTGTGACTTCCAGGACTTTTCCCTTTTCCATTGGATGTCTTTAACTGGTATGGGCTCTGTCCTTGTCTGCTCTCCAAGCAATTGCTACATAAGAGGACTCGGTGGAGCCTCGAGTGGCTCCAGCAGGCTCAGTCTATCAGCTTTACTGGTCCCCCAAAGCCTCTTCTCTAAGGTGTTTGGAGGATGCCAAGGGCCCGGCCACAAATTGGAGCACTGGAGGGAATGCTGGATGACCGGGATCACAGAAGTGCGAGTAGGGTTGACACCTTTTCTTCAAGCCAAAGCAGAACACTTTAGCAGCCCATGGCTTTTTTTTTTATAGTATACACTATAATGCCGCGTACACACGACCGGACTTTCCAGCAGACTAGGTCCGACGGTCTTCCCGACTCACTTTCATTGGAGTTCCGATCGGCTTTCCGAACGAACGGACTTGGCCACACGCGAACGCACTAAGTCCATTCTTAGGTCTGTTTGTTTTGAACATGATGATGTAAACGGGACTAAACAAGGAAGTTCAATAGCCAGTAGCCAATAGCTTCCCTTGTGTCATATTTGGTCCGTCGGACCAGCACACAGATGAATGGTTTTCCGGATTTTAGTCCATCCGAATTGAGTTCATCGGATAGATTTGAAACATATTCTATTTCTAGGTCCGTCGGTTAAATTATTCGAAAAACGATCGGATTAGCCCAACACACGATTGGCTTGTCCAACGGACTAATCCATTCGGACCTAATCTGCCAGAAAGTCGAGTCATGAGTACGCGGCATAAGAGTAAAATATCCTGGACATGCATGCAGCTGCAGATATAATGCGAGCAGGGCGGGGTCTGTGCGGGCCAGTATGCTGGTACGTGAGTGAACAGGGCAGAGTGACAGTGTGCAGAGCCTGTACACAGGGAAAGGGGGGGTGAGCAGCCCATGTTGTAAGGGGAGAAGGAAGGCGTTTGTACACTATACTGGTCACTTCCTGTCATCCTCATCTAGAGCTGCATGATTCTGGCTAAAATGAGAATCGCAATCTTTTTGCTTAGAATAAGGATTGTGATTCTCTCACGATTCTCGTGGCGTAACATCATCTTTCACATTATACAAAAAAAAAAAGGGCTAACTTTACTGTTTTTTTTTTTTTTAATTCCCAAAGTGTATTTTTTCCAACAATTTGCGATTGAAAGACCGCTGAGCAAATACAGTGTGACATAAAATATTGCAACAACCGCCATATTATTCTCTAGGGTTTCTGCTAAAAATATATATATAATGTTTGGGGGTTCCAAGTAATTTTATAGCAAAAAATACGGATTTTAACTTGAAAGCAACAAGTGTCAGAAAAAAGGTTTAGTCTTTAAGTGGTTAAACTGATCTCATTTACAGACTTTCTTTGATCTAAAGAACTATGGGGTTTATTTACTAAAGGCAAATCCAATATAAGTGCACTTGGAAGTGCAGTAGCTGTAAATCTGAGGGGGACATGCAAGGAAAATGAAACAGCATTCTTGCTTGCACATAATTGGATAATAGAAATCAGCAGAGCTTCCCCTCATTTTGATCTTCTCCTCAGATCTACAGTACCTGCACTTCCAAGTGCACTTGTAGTGCAAAGCGGATTTGCCTTCAACAAATAACCCCCCCCCAATGTTACAATGTTTCTCTTTATCTCCAATGTTGTGATAAAGTTTGCAGTCTGCCTGTTTAATTTTTATTTTTGTCAGCTGGCAGAAGTGAGCGGAGAACTCTCTGCACTTGTTACATAGAATCGGGGAAATGCTGTTTTAAGATCGAGGAGAGTTGAATCTCGATCTTGATTCTTTAACTATTATCCTCATCCCTCTGCAATAGACTGACTCTCTGGTATGTCTGCCTAGAGGGAACCACAGTCCACTCTGAATGCGTCCGAGTTTCAAGCAGACTGAAACCCGGACTGTCCAGGTGAATCCCGGACAGGTGGAAACCCTAAGTGTGAGTTAGAAATATGACTGCATTTCAAATTGGAGCTGAGCAGTATTGACAGCAGTGGCGGGCCATCCATTAGGGGTGCCCAGGCGCCGCCCCCTCTCTCCACTCCCCTATATGCCATGGATAGATTCATGCATAGCATGAATCTATCCATGGCAGCCGCGGCCACCCCCTATACATGCGTTCGGCCCCTTTCAGGGCACCGGGTGCATGAATTACAGAGACAGGTTTTTCTTTTAAAGCACCTGATTATAGCCAGAGGCTCTAATAGGCTTCAAAATCAGATGGGCTTGGATCGCAGAGGATGTACTCCTATCCCACCAAGGAATGTTACCACAGCGAATCAATATGCGGTGTTGAAATACTGATCCTCAATTCGGCCAATCAGAAGCAGGTGTGAGACCTGTTTTCTGATTGGCTGGAAAGAGAAGACTCCCGATTGGCCACCGTGATGACCCGGGGAACAGCAGGAGAATGGGAGGCTGCCAAGCAGGGGAAGCCGCCGACATGTAGGGGAAGCTGCCGCAGATGGGGTAAGTGCTACTGACAGACCACCTGACCTGACCTCCACTGATTGACAGTTACATTCTGAAATGTAAAAAATTCCAAATGCCCAGTGTCATGGACTTAGATGAGAAGAGGCAAGCACCCTCGAGTATTCTTTCTATAATTATACCAGAATACACATCGGACTTTGGCAGACAACTGTGAGGCACAGTTGCCGAAGTCTCTCCCCTCTGTCGTCTTGTGTTTGAAGTGGCATCCATTGGAATGCTTATCGGTAGCAGTTGCCACCTTTGTTGCAACACTAAAAGCTCATCGGTTTATTCTCAGCCTTGATTTTACTTTCATTTGATTGCACCTTTTTCAAGCCTGTTACTTATTAACAGAATATTTGTTTTGCTATAACTCAATTTTGCAAGTGCCTTTCAAAAAAACGATCAAATAATCTAAAAAGGGGGATCTAAAGTCAAAAAAAATGGCACCTAGTATTTAATTTAAAGTGGAAATCTGAACTCCATTGATCCTGTTCAGTGAAGCAAAGAGCAATAAGGAAAACCAGTAATTACAGCAACCAGAGTTTGTCACGCTCTGATCTGACTACAGTAAACTACAATAATATTGCAATAGGTCATCGCATTGTTTTAAGACTTATTCTTATAGACATCTACAGTATACATAAGCAGTATAGACGGCTATGGGCCCATTTACACAACTGCCCAACATAATCCTGCGCTGTGTTTATCAGCATAAAAATACATTGAAATATCTGTGTTCACATGCACACAGCGACTCAGTGACCCGACTGCTCGGGCCACTGCCCAGGGCGGAACATATCAGCAATGTGTAGCCAGAAATGCCACTACCATGCATTATACGCTATTAATATTTACATCTCCTCCAGAAAGAGTCATTTATGCATTAGCACATGCGCGGAATGACCGCTGCCTTCAGCCATTAAGAATCTGTCCAGGTTTTTCCATATCTGTGCTGACACATATTTATGTTTATATATTTATGTGCTGACACATATATATTGAAATATATTATGTGTATATATATATATATATATATATATATATATATATATTCAAAAAATGTGTGTGTGTGTGTGTGTGTGTGTGTGTGTGTGTGTGTATATATATATATATATATATATATATATATATATATATATATATATATATATATATATAAAATATATAATATAATATATAATATTATATATATAATATTATATATATAAAATATATATATAATCTGCCAGAATTATATAGTTGGATTCATTTTCCATTTATTCTTAATATACTGAGCAAATAATTGTAGACATTTATCATTTTGACAATACAAATGTCCCGTACAAATGTTCATTGAACGTCACAATCAATGTGCGCACTTTAGGATTAGAGATTAATATGCGGGCGCATTGCTATGCTGATAGGTTCTTGTATAGTATTAATGTTCCCCAGTGAGTCTCAATGGCTTTTCCTTCTAAACTATCTGGGGAATGTTGAAATTTCAATAAAGCTCAAAGTGAGTCAGTGCTTCATTATTATTTTCGACAGTGATGGATTCAGTTTGCCTCCCAACTCAGGTCCAGCTTTCCAATGTATATAGAACTTCGGGAAATCAGAGTGAAGCGCTTAGCAAAATGTATTTATTAACAGATGTGTATTAATAAAACCTAGGATTGTCACATCAATTAGATAAGAATGGAAGAGGAAAATTAGAATCCTTATTTGTTAGGTCTGATTGACAGGTCCCCCATGTAGTAGACAGAGACGTTTGTTTTTTTTCCCCCTGCTGAGCTGCATGCAGGCAGGGAGCCCATAGAAAATGAATGGATACACTGAGTTTGACAGGTACACAGGAGTGGGTGTAAGGACCTGGATGCACAGGCTCTATGTCTGGGTCTGTTCACCCACCCCGAATACCTGTGAAACTGTTCAGGAAAGTCTGTACAAGCGATTCATATCTATTCACTTTCTATGGGCTGCCTGCATGCAGCTCAAAAGTGAAAAAAAAAATGACTCTGGCCACTGCATGTGGCTAAGCGACCACGTGAATGACCCCTGATAGGTCTTTGTGCTACGTGCTTTGTGCTATGTTCTTGCTAAGCATTAAAAAAAATGAATCTGGTCATCCTAACCAACATAGTCCTTCCTTTTTAAGTAATTTTAGATTTCTGATGAGTCACATAAAAAAAATGATGTTATTTAACCACTTTCAGACCGGACCATTTTGCTGGTTTAAGACCAGACCACTTTTTGGGATTCGGCACTGCGTCGTTTTAACTGACAATTGTTCGGTCCTGCAATGTGGCTCCCAAACAAAATTGACGTCTGTTTTTCCCCACAAATAGAGCTTTCTTTTGGTGGTATTTGATCACCCCTACGTTTTTTATTTTTTGCGCTATAAACGAAAAAAAAGAGCGACAATTTTGAAAAACGCATTATTTTTTACTTTTTGCTATAATAAATACCCCCCAAAAATATATAAAAAAATGTTTTTTTTTCCTCAGTTTAGGCCGATACGTATTCTTCTAC
Organism: Lithobates pipiens; assembly: GCF_037356315.1. Classification (NCBI taxonomy): domain Eukaryota; kingdom Metazoa; phylum Chordata; class Amphibia; order Anura; family Ranidae; genus Lithobates; species Lithobates pipiens. The sequence goes on along the minus strand of NW_027507758.1, from coordinate 460,765,002 downwards.
ATATTTTTGGTAAATAAGCGATTATTGATTGGTTTGCGCAAAATTTATAGCGTTTACAAAATAGTGGATAGTTTTATGGAATTTTTATTAATATTTTTAGACCCCTGCCGTACAGCCTCCCCGTGAGATGATCACCGGTAACCCCGCGGCGATCGAGTCCGCGGGACCCGCGACCGGACTCACAGGGGTCCCGCCGACGGCGCGCACCCGATGGCAGGGCAGCAATTTCAACTGGACGTACCTGTACGCCAGTTTGCCTGCCCGTGCCATTCTGCCGACGTACATCGTCGTGCGTCGGTCAGGAACTGGTTAAATTATACTTAATATATATTACATATTAGATTTCCATCTAAAATAGTTTCAAACCAAGGTTAAATGATGGGAGCTGCCTTGTGCCTGCATCTCTTCATACATCTCTTTTCAAGTCTGGGATTATATGGAAATGTAGAATTTTAGTGTTCTGGTGATGTGACTTGTCCCTGCGGCTCCTTTCTACTGATCCATCACTATAAAGAGCAAGGCTAGCCACACACATCACATTATTATTGTACAAATTCCTTACTCTTTTCATACACAAATTAAATTTAGGCTGATTCCTGCTGAATCGGTCAAAATCAGAGCCGTGATTGGCCCTCTCAACACCACTTGGCTTGCCAAAAGTTAATTTAAACACGTCAGCCCCAGAAGGATTTACCCCCTCTTCCTGACCAAGCCCTTTTTGTGATACGGCACTGCGTCAAATTTAACTGACAATTGCGTGGACGTGCGACGTCGTACCCAAACAAAATTGACATTCTATTTTTCCCCACAAATAGAGCTTTCTTTTGGTGGTATTTGATCACCTCTGGAATTGTAGATGGACCTGGTCGACCAAAAATCTCAGATACTACTGTAACAGTTGTAGTATGGGTGCGTACAAGTAAGCGTCCCTGAATCCCCCGGGTACATCTAATTCTGCTGTTCTGGGGAATCAAGTCTGACTTTCCTCCTGTTACAGATGACTACAAATGGCTTTCTGTAACCTTTCTGCAAAGAGTGATTTAACATCAAAAAAAGGGTATTTACACTAATTTTGTTTTGACACAGTGTCAGCTGCTCATAGTTCTGACCATAATGCCCATATAGCTATCACGTAGTGACATTGATATTGCGAAGTAACGAATTGCATGCATCGCTGCTGAGAGCCATAATTCGTCCAAAGCCTTGACTATATTTTCCCTAGGAACATTTTGATCAATCACTGTTTCCATGTTTTTGGTCCATGCCCACAGGGCTTTGGATTCAGATAAGGCAACTCCTAACTTCCAGGCATTTACCTGCCATTTGGTAAGCTCCTTTAAACTGGGGTCTATTCATCTGTCTAAAGGGTCCTCAATTGAGGCTGAATTATCGATTGGAGAGATAAAATTATTTCTTATACGACCCACTACCTCTGGCGGACCGTCTGGCATTGCAGAATCTTGATCCGACCGTGAATAAAGTTTTCCTAGGCCAGTGATGGCGAACCTTGGCACCCCAGATGTTTTGGAACTACATTTCCCATGATGCTCAACTACACTGCAGAGTGGCTGAGCATCATGGGAAATGTAGTTCCAAAACATCTGGGGTGCCAAGGTTCGCCATCACTGTCCTAGGCTATCGAGAGGAAAAAAGATTAAATAATTTTTTAATTCTTTCCTTTCCTCTTCAACCATGTCTCTGATATCATCCATCAGTGTAAGTCTATGTTTCCACTGTTGCAACCTGAAAGTCGCACAAATTTGCCACAAATTTGATGTGACTTGAAACAATGCCTGTGTATTCTTGAGGTCTATGTACCTAAATTTGCATCAAAATGGGACCAAAGTAGTGCAGGGACTACTCTGAAGTCGCTGCGACTTGAAATCACACAGATAAACGGTACTCATTGGAAATCATGGGGTACGACTTGTCATGCAACTTTGCAGTCCCAAGTCGCACCAGTGTAAAACCGAGCCTAAAGAAGGAAACCTGCGTCTTTAGAAATGGGAAGTGCATCTTTTGACTACTCAGATGTAATGTCGGCTTTCTCCCAGCCAATAGCTGGTTTTACAGGCTGGACATAGGGCTGAACTAGGAAAAAGTTGAAGTCCAGGGCCTAGCTCTTCTGAGGTATTTTCAGATGGCCCACCATCATCCAGATGCCTAGGAGGCATACTTGCTGCGTGGTGGGAGGATTGATGTTGCTTGGCAACGTCAGATTTGCCATGTTTTTTTTTGACCATGAAATACATATCATCCAGTATACAACGGCAGATAAAACAGAGTACATTGGTACATATCGAAATAAAGTGTAGTTCAGAAAAAATAATGGCCTGCTGACCGGTATATTACGTATAAAGATATGTAAACCAGTGCAGTAAATACTAACATGTACGTACCCTGTTTCCCCCAAAATAAGACCTAGTGTGATTGTTGGTGATGGCTGCAATATAAGCCCTACCCCCCAAATAAGCCCTACCCTGTTTCCCCGAAAATAATCACTACCCTGAAAATAAGACCTACAAGAACTTTAAATAGGGCTTATTTGGGGGGTAGGGCTTATATTGCAGCCATCACCGACAATCACCCTAGGTCTTATTTTGGGGGAAACAGGGTAGTAACATAGCATACCAGAGAAAACTTACATTTCAACCCAACCAAACCCTCAGAGCCCTGAGGGTTAACCAAAACAAATATGACTTACTAAGTTAGGGATGCTATAAAGCAACAAGTCCTATATAGAACCTAATAATCCTCTTTTCTGGATCCCCATAAGATGTTTCAGATTTGCCATGTTAGCAAGTTTTCTATCAGTTCTGAGGGTAAGGGAGACACTGCCTGTGCCACCTATCACATGAGAGGACAATAATGGTCCTCTAACCTGCCAGATTTGTTTTCCTCCTTGTTGGCATCTTCCTGTAGTGCCACCATAGACGTGAGATTATGACCTGATCTCTATGACCTGAAGCTGATACTTGACAAGAGGAAAAACCTATGAAATCTGCATATCTGTCTAACATCACAAAAAATGAAAAAAGAAATGCTTAGTTTTGTAGGCAGTACTGTATCTGCCCCCAAAGGTTTGAAACAAAGTCTGTGGTTCCCTTGTTCATTTGTAGGTAAGAAAGCCATCCGCTACCATATATTGTATACAGTATGTAGGAACTGTGATGAACACGCCAGGTAGATGGTTCTCTGCACATTGGGCGTGAAAGGGTTACAGGACGATGATAAACTAGAAGTGCTGAAAAAGCTGGAATTTAAAGCTCACCACTGGAGAACACAGCCATTCATGTGCATAGAGCATTCATTGTTCTTCCTATTTGTCTCTTGCTTAAATTTTAATAATTATTGAGTCGCTGGTGATTATTAACCAAGATTATGTTTAACATTCAGAAAAGAGCTACATTCCAGCGCTATAGAGGACAAGACGAGCCGTTATCATAAGTTGGCAGGACATTTACAGGTAGTTTTGGAAAGTTGTTTGCCTGGCAGAAACAAAACCTACTTGAGATTTCCTTCCAGAGGACACGAATTCAGCCTTAGTGGAGTACTTTGGAGTGCCTGGTGGTACTGAAGTACCCATTGGGATCAGAATGGGTTTGCAGGGAGGTTTTAATATCAATAATTGTGTGAGCATGGTATTTATCACATAGGGCTGTTATTGCTACGCGCTATCCACGTTTTTGTATATCGATTCAAAATAAATTATACCTTGCAGATGTTCTTTAAAAGACACGCCAAACAGAATGTTAAGACTTAAGAGTAGTAATAGTCAATGCCTGCAAGTCTTTAATTATTCTGTGCGGTCAGTGTTGGTCCCAACCAACATGGCTGCACTAGGCCTCATGCACACTGTCATATACAATTCATAGTGGTTGTAAAGTCTCTCTGCCTAATTACTAGAAACCCCTCTGTTATATGAATCTATGCTGCACAGTGTCGTTGTTTAATAAATATTATGCAGTGCAATACCTTCAGAGCGCCACTGGGCAGTCACATGATGTCCCGCCACTCTCCTTCCCCGATCTGAGGACTACAGCGGGAGGGGCTGAGATTCCCCTCTGATGTCAGCCAGGAGGAGAGGGGGGGAGTGGTGGGAGGTCACGTGACTGCACCGCATACCTCCCAACATTTTGAGATGGGAATGAGGGATGCCTACTAACAAATGTATGTAGGCATAGGACACGCCCCGCCACACCCCCTTAAAGGAGAATTAACCAAAAAAAAAGTTAAATAAATCCACAAGTGCTTTTTTACCACTACTATTCCTTTATATTGGCTTTTAAAATGTACAAATGCAGCAATTTAGAAATTGGATGAAAGGTTTAGCACTGGGAAACAAGTGAAATTTTATATATAATAGTGCATTTTATATACAACTATATAGATCAGACCACAATGAGGGACAAATGAGGAGGAATGAGGGACAGAGGGACATTGCTCTAAATCAGGCACATTCCCTACAAATCAGGGACAGTTGGGAGCTATGCAGCGGCGCTCTACAATAAGGTATTGAGCTGCATAACTTTTATAAAACAAAGACACTGCGCAACATAGATTACTATAATAGAGGGAATTCTAGTAATTAGGCAGAGTTATTTTACACAAAATGCAGGTAGGAGGGCAGGGAACAGATCAGCACTAACTCAGAGAGAGGGAGAGAGGGAGAGACTGCGGGCTGACGGAGGCACGTAAACTGACCACGGTATCATGGATCAGTAGCCATGATTACTGTGGTCAGCACACACAGGGGGACACAAGAACATGCAGGATCAACCAGGTATTTTACAACATAGAGAGGGACAATTGACTCTGCACAAGCACTATGCTGTATATCGTGCTTTAAAGAATCAGGATTTTATTAAATTTTTTTACGGTTACAACTGCTTTAAGCAGGATCTTGCTGGCTGGCATAAAAAGTGGCCCATAATGCATCTCATACGGCCAAGCAAAGTCTGGTGCAGCTCTGCATAAAATCCAATCAGCTTCCAGTTTTTTTTTTTTTTTTTTGTCAAAGCTTAATTGAACAAGCTGAAGTTAGAAACTGATTTTCTACCATGCACATGATTTTGCCAGTTTTAGTAAATCAAACCCATAACGTCCACAGCTTTCGGTGATTCTTAATGGCTCAGACCCCATTCACACCTGAGCGTTTTGTAACTTGAAGCCTGAAGCTACAAAACGCCGGAGAGGAAAAAAAATCTGTTATTCTCTATGGAGATGGTTCAAACACCTGAAGCCAGAAGCTCCAAAATGCCTGAAGCTCAAACAAGTTCTGGAACCTTTTTTTTTTTTTTTTTTTTTTTTAGGCAGATTTGGGTGCTTTTCTACTTTTTACATTGGTGACCTTTTGACCGGTACAAAATTAGCTGTGCGAATGGGCCCATAGCATTTAATACGGCTGCCTTCTAATCCAGGTAAAAGTGTTTGCAATACAGAAATAAAGGGTTACTAAGAAGAGTAGCCAAAGGTCAGACTTTTGAGGCATGGAAACAATCAAGTGTGTACAGCACCAGGCTGTCTCCCAGGGGCACAGTTCTTCATCTTAGGATCTGTATCTTTCCATTGTAGGCATTCATTGCTAGTTGGGATACATTTTTATGCCGCTAGTTTCTGCTGATCTTCAAGGGCACTGTCCCCATATGGACTCAATACATTTTAAGGCCCCTTTGCCTTTCTCCATAAATTGATTTAGGATGCACACCTGCCCCTGTTGTAGGAATACTTTTTTACTGAATAGAAGTTTGTTGGGAATTTTCCACATTTTTGGTAATCCTCCAACCATTGGAGATTTGTACATGAGGCCTAGCCCACCTTAAGTGAGATTCGCTCTTTTCTCTTTATGTCTTATATTTCTGAAGCTTGATCGTCCTGAAGAAGCCTCACTGTGAAACGCGTAGATGCACAAGGGCTCATTGTACAAAATGATATAATTTCTAAATGATTTTTAATCCTTTTTGAATATTGTTATCATACCATGTACTTTTTTTCAATAAACATTAATTTTGTTACTTCTTGATTTTTTCCGTGCCTCAAAAGTCCGACCTATGGCTACTGTTCTTAGTAACCCTTTTTATACTCCCTACAATTTACGGATGTGGCATTATAAGTGCTGTCCTTTTTCATTTTCAATATGTTTGCAATACAGAGCTGAACGCCCTGAGGACTGAAATGTCTATTCCAAAGGCACAGTTATTTGCTGCATTTATTAGGTCTCAGCTCTTCACATCTGTCTGTCTAACTTTAATACTTTTGTGTGTAATGATCATTTTACATGTGGTTTCACTGAAGGTAACCTCTGCCTATGGATTTTTTTCACCATATGCTCAGTTTAAATGAAAAATGCGTGTAGCAAGTCTACAGCTGGTCTACTTTAAATAGCAATTTATGGACTTTGCATTGTTGCAGACTGTCCCTGGTGTCCACAGACAGTTTTATGTATTGGACCCTGGAAGTTCCCCTTGTCTCCATATTTTATCAGACACACGATATTTTACCTGCATGGCCCGTAACACTTCTACGCTTCAAACTCCTGAGATTTGATTTGTGTTTTTAAGCATTGTGTATATTGAGCTGCATTACTTCCATTTCCAGTGCATTTTAAGTGTTGTGTAAATGTATTTTCTGGGACGGGAGACCTCCTGTGTAGTTGTAAGCATTAGCAATCTTCCGATGGGAACACTAGGGAACTCTTTCAATGGGGACACTAGGGACATCTAGGCAATCTTCTAATGGGGACACTAGGGAAATCTAGACAATCTTCCAATGGGGACACTAGGGAAATATAGGAAATCTTCCAATGGGGACACTAGGGAAATATAGGAAATCTTCCAATGGGGACATTAGGGAAATCTAGGAAATCTTCCAATGGGGACACTAGGGAAATCTAGGAAATCTTCCAATGGGGACACTAGGGAAATCTTCCAATGGGGATACTAGGAAAATCTTCCAATGGGATACTAGGGAACTCTTCCAATGGGGACACTAGGGAAATCTTCCAATGGGGACACTAGGGAAATCTAGGAAATCCTCCAATGGGGACAGTAGGGAAATCTTCCAATGGACACTAGAGAAATCTTCCAATGGGGGCACTAGGGAAATCTAGGCAATCTTCCAATGGGGGCACTAGGGAAATCTAGGCAATCTTCCAATGGGGACACTAGGGAAATCTAGGCAATCTTCCAATGGGGACACTAGGGAAATATAGGAAATCTTCCAATGGGGACATTAGGGAAATCTAGGAAATCTTCCAATGGGGACACTAGGGAAATCTAGGAAATCTTCCAATGGGGACACTAGGGAAATCTTCCAATGGGGATACTAGGAAAATCTTCCAATGGGATACTAGGGAACTCTTCCAATGGGGACACTAGGGAAATCTTCCAATGGGGACACTAGGGAAATCTAGGAAATCCTCCCATGGGGACAGTAGGGAAATCTTCCAATGGACACTAGAGAAATCTTCCAATGGGGGCACTAGGGAAATCTAGGCAATCTTCCAATGGGGGCACTAGGGAAATCTAGGCAATCTTCCAATGGGGACACTAGGGAAATCTAGGCAATCTTCCAATGGGGACACTAGGGAAATCTAGGAAATCTTCAGATGGGGATACTAGGGAAATCTAGGAAATCTTCCAATGGGGACACTAAGGAAATCTTCCAATGGTGACACTAGGGAAAGCTAGGCAATCTTCCAATGGGGACACTAGGGAAATCTAGGAAATCTTCAGATGGGGATACTAGGGAAATCTAGGAAATCTTCCAATGGGGACACTAAGGAAATCTTCCAATGGTGAAATTAGGGAAAGCTAGGCAATCTTCCAATGGGGACACTAGGGAAAGCTAGGCAAACTTCCAATGGGGACACTAGGGAAAGCTAGGCAATCTTCCGATGGGGACACTAGGGAAAGCTAGGCAATCTTCCGATGGGAACACTAGGGAAATCTAGGAAATCTTCCAATGGGGACACGGGAAAACTAGGAAATCTTCCAATAGGGACACTAGGGAAATCTTCCAATGGGGACACTAAGGAAATCTAGGAAATCTTCCAATGGGTACACTAGGGAAATCTTCTAATGGTGACACTAGTTCTGATGACAACCAGGGATTCCCTCATGTTCCTGTTTTGTCTATGGGACAGGAAGTGAAGGGAAATCTTCCCAATGGTACACAGATGGTACAGAAACTGACAGGGGTTATAAGCCTCCCTTACTCCATCGAAAATAACAACAACGAAAAAGTTTGCGTTTAGTTCTACTTTAAATCATATTCAATTATTGGTAACTATGGTGTTTCATGGACATTGTAAATAAAGTATAACCTTGCCTGAGGCCTTGCAGGGCCGCTCTGTACAGAGAAGTTCTATTCCGGTGCGGACTGTAAACTTGCTGTATGAAGGGGCAGTGACCGCTGTCTGTTAACATGCTGTAACCTGACTCTAGCTGCTAAACCTAAAGTCACAGATTGGGTTTAGTGCTGCTGCCTCCGAATGCCGGCTTTAACAATGTCAGCTTTGTGTTGTAAAAACAAGTTTTGGCCCGGCACAGAAGCTGCTTTTTTAGGATATGTCACAGAGAGCATTTTTTTTTCCTCTTTCTCATTTAGATTCTTTCACACACAAAGTTCTTAGACATCAATGCAACATAACCTGCATGGTCAGTTGTAAACTCCCATGACACCTCCTGATTCTTTTATGTATTGTGGTTCTGCACTAACAAATATCTCTGAGCCTATTGTTTGCTGAAAGTTCCCACTAATATGTGAGTGGTAACCTCAACATGTGCACTGTATGTGTTTATTGTGTATTCTAAATGTCTTTCTCATTTATATACCATATGTAGATTTCTATGTAGCTTCCAAAGCGTATTGGAGTAACCATATGTGCTAGAGTTGCTTAAAGTAGGAGTAAACTCCCTTGGTTGATTTTTACCTATAGGTACAGTAAATATCTCTTAAACGTGTGCTATTTAGGAGATATTTACTTGTGAGGCCACCAGTGACATCACTCTGAAAGAACAACATACCTGTGCCATTCCCTCAGAGCTCTGTGCTGTATACAGCATGTAACACATGTGCGGGAGTGATGTCATCATGGCTCGTCAATCAAAGGACTGGAGCCCACCAACCCAGAAAAAAGACCGGTTGGAGATGGAAGTCCTGTCAACAGTGACCGTGCACCTCTGGAGGGCTTCGTTTTAAGGTAAGTTTCACATAATGTGCTAATATGCCATGTATACTAGCACATTATAACTTTGCCGTGCAGGTTTAAAAATTTTTTTAAAAAAGGCTATGGTTTAATACTGCTTTAAGGCCTTATGTACACAGGACATTTGAAAACCTCTTCTAAATGTTGGAACTTGACAATAAGGGCTAGTTTACACTTACTTCCAAACAAGGCTTCAGACAGGTTGTGTTAAGGCTCTCTGAACACCAGTCAAAGCTCCTGTCAATAAATAAAATGGTTAGCGTACAATCCTGTGTACACCTTGCTTTTGCTTGGTATTTTGATGAGGCTTCGATGAACCTTTGGTGGGGCTTCAATGAGCCTTTGGTGGGCCTTTGGTGGGGCTTCAATGAGCCTTTGGTGGGGCTTCGATGAGCCTTTGGTGGGGCTTCGATGAGCCTTTGGTGGGGCTTCGATGAGCCTTTGGTGGGGCTTCGATGAACCTTTAGTGGGGCTTCAATGAACCTTTGGCAGGGCTTCGATGAGGCTTTGGTGGGGCTTCGATGAAGCTTTGGTGAGGCTTTGTGGGGCTTCGATGAGGCTTCCGTGGGGCTTCAAGGGAGCTTTGCCTTAGACTTCTATGGAGGCTTTGAAGCACAACTAAAGCGACATGGGGTATCATTTTTGAAGAGAAGCCGATTCAAAGCAAAAGCAGGTGTAAACAGGACTGTAAGCTAACCATTTTATTTAGTGACAGGGGCTTTGACTAGCGTTCAGAGAGCTTTAACAAAGCCTGTCCAAAGCCTTGTTTTGAAGCAAGTGTAAACTAGCCATTAATGTGTGTTGAAGCCAAAGCAAGTGTAAAAGAGCCCTTAAAGTTTAAAAACAATCGTTTTACATGCCACGTTTTTATGTGCGTTTTAGAATATTTTTTTACAGATAACCTCAGGAGACCCTCCTAATTGCGTGTGTAAGACCGCTGCGCAAATACGGTGTGACATAAAAAATTGCAATGATCTCCATTTTATTCTCTAGGGTCTCTGCTAAAAAATATATATATATATATAATGTTTGGGGGTTCTAAGTAATTTTCTAGCAAATAAATACTGATTTAACAACAAATGTCAGAAATAGGCCTGGTTAACCTCACATATAGAAGACACACAGAGTAATAAAAACCTGACAGATATCGTAACTTATCCCCTATTTGTACAACAGTAAAAAAAAAAAAAAGTTTTTGCCGGAGTACGCAGAGTGGAAAGCATTCATCTGATTTGATTCCAGAAGCTGGCTGAGACGACCATTCTGAGAGCATAATATTTGGTTGTATTTTTAATGTGCCCCCCTTTTTTTACGAGCTGTGTTTCTTGTGCACTTCCAAACAAGTGTGAAATGTTCCTGAACGGAGACTAGGAGACACAGGGAGATGTTGTGTAATTGTGTCTTCATAAAATCACAGCCCAGCACGTCCTCTCCATATGTCTGTGCATTGTTTTCTTGTCTCCCAAAGACTTGGGCATGCCTTATTACTGAAGCTCAGTGTTGTAATGTTGCATCTCATACCAAACAGCTTTTGGAGCGTTTTTTTTTTTTTTCCGTCCGATGCCTGCGGACAATTTCGTGGTTAGACCTGACTCACTTCCTGCTCCAGTATGTCTTCCATGGAGTGAAAAAACCTGTTTGTTTCACTCAAGATTCACTGGGCTTGCCCACAGTTCACTGGACTGACTTTCTGGAGGTTATTAAAGGACAAGAGCCCCTTTGAAACAGCATGTGTTAGAAGCGAGAGGCCTAGCGTGACTAGCTGATATCAATTGTATGGAAGCAATTAGACTTGAAGGAAGTGTCATGCCGGCCAAATCTACAACTCTACAAAGCCTGAGTTCTATGCAATACTTCTTCTCTTTTCTGGTTTTAGAAGAAAGCAGCGACTTAGTATATTAAAACTCAAATTCTCTCCTATTAGTGAAAACAAATATAATTCGTCTTTTCATTGACCCCTAAGAGTAAAATATTACATTCTTGATACAATAGAAATAAGAATCAAAGTCTGATGAAAGAGATATCCAAATACAAGCTCCAATAATGCGAATCCATTGCTTTGTTGATGATCAAGTTAAAGCTGAACTCCTAAAAGTAAAGGCACACTAAGCCCCCCAACAACATGATCCGATCGGACTTAGTCCGATCGTTTGTAGAGAATTCTGATCGGACAAAGTGCCACGCATGCTCAGATCCAATTACAAGACCACAGCTATTGGCTACTAGCCTGAACGTAGTCCCGTCGTAACGAACGAACGTCATCACGTCCCGAATGATTGGATTTTCCGACAACTTTGTCTGACTGTGTGTATGCAACACCAGTTTCGGACAAAATCCGTTGGAAAAAATCAGATGGATTTTGTTGTCGGAATGTCCGACTGTGTGTACAAGGGCTAATAGTCAAAGTGATTGTAAAGTCTTGTTTTAAAAAATAAAATAACAAACATGTTATACTTACCTGCTCTGTGCAGTGGATTTGCACAGAGCAGCCCAGATCCTCCTCTTCTCCGGTCCCTCTTTTCTGCTCCTGGCCCCTCCCTCCTGAGTACCCCCACAGCAAGCAGCTGTGAGCCAAGCTGCAGCTCCATGTATCCATTAAGACACAGAGCTGCGGTTCAGCCCTGCTCTCTCTCTCCTGATTGGCTAACTGACTTTGACAGCAGCGAGAGCCAATGGCGCCACTGCTGTGTCTCAACCAATAAAGAGGGAGAGTCACGATCAGCCGAGGGACATGTGGACATTGGTGGGATGAGGGGGGCTGCTGCACACTTTGGAGGATTTGGATGGCAAAAAACAAAAACACCCCTTTTGGTTTGAGTTTTTGAGAGCATTTTTCTGGCAGAAAAAAAACCCCACTAAACGCAAACACCTGGCTTTTTTTTTTTTTTTTTACCAAAAACGCTTATCCAAATATAAGCTTTTTTATACAATGTTTTCTGGCAAGGTAACTGGGGTGTTTCTTTTTTAATCCAGTGTGCATGGACCCTAAGAGATGGCCGGCAATCTTTCCAGGAGTCAAGATGGCCAATTTGTCCATGCGTCAAATGTATAGTTACTCTACACTGCCTTGTAGGCCACAATCTGAACTACTAGTTCCCCTGAGCGTCAAATATACAGTTACTCTACACTGCCTTGTAGGCCACAATCTGAACTAGTTCCCCTGAGCGTCAAATATACAGTTACTCTACACTGCCTTGTAGGCCACAATCTGAACTAGTTCCCCTGAGCGTCAAATGTATAGTTACACTACACTGCCTTGTAGGCCACAATCTGAACTAGTTCCCCTGAGCGTCAAATGTATAGTTACACTACACTGCCTTGTAGGCCACAATCTGAACTAGTTCCCCTGAGCGTCAAATGTATAGTTACACTACACTGCCTTGTAGGCCACAATCTGAACTACTAGTTCCCCTGAGCGTCAAATGTATAGTTACTCTACACTGCCTTGTAGGCCACAATCTGAACTACTAGTTCCCCTGAGCGTCAAATGTACAGTTACTCTACACTGCCTTGTAGGCCACAATCTGAACTAGTTCCCCTGAGCGTCAAATGTATAGTTACTCTAGACTGCCTTGTAGGCCACAATCTGGACTAGTTCCCCTGAGCATCAAATGTACAGTTACTCTACACTGCCTTGTAGGCCACAATCTGAACTACTAGTTCCCCCAAGCATCAAATGTACAGTTACTCTACACTGCCTTGTAGGCCACAATCTGGACTAGTTCATCCAAGCGTCAAATGGTACAGTTATTCTAGACTGCCTTGTAGGCCACAATCTGAACTAGTTCCCCCATGCACTCAAGCGAGGTGGATAGAGGAATCCTCCATGCAACGCTATTGTATTCTGACAGCGGTGACTCTTCCGATGTTAGAATACAATGACCAATCGGCTGTAGCGCTGATCAAACATAAATTTTTACACACTCCTGTTCATGAGAAGCTGATCATTATATCAACTTCTCATTAACAGGAATGGCCATAGATGGATCAAAAGTCTGTCGGTCCCTGCTAAACTGGTTGAATTTTGTTCCATCTATGACCATCTTAAGGTATAAATTACATATTACATGTCCCCCTTGCCTCTACACCCTCAACATTTCTAGAGTTCTCCTAGGCCAGCTACAGATTTATTTTTTAGTGTGTATAGAGTTGGGAAAGGTTAGCCACCCTATCATAACATGATAGAATGTGAAGGGAAAACATTTTTAAAAGGGACATAACCCAGCACGTACACAGCCGCTGAGAAGAGTGGTAAAGTGTTTGAAACCTCTGTCAGGTTTTTATTACAGGAAGTTCCTTCAAATCTGTGCTAGGTCAAAATAAAAAACAAGCAGCCCCTTAATTAACTGTGATATCACCTGTAGATAGTATGTGTACAAAGTAAGCAGCGCTAGAAAATATCAACTCAATAAAAATGTATAAAGTGCAGAGATGTACGTATAACTAAAATATAAAACCCGCAAATTCATATATTTACACATGATCCAAAGTGCAAAAGGTGAAAGTGCAACCAGCAAAACATATTGATGTAAATGACATGTATAGTCCTTTAAAAGAAAATTGGTGAAGCCAGTATTCAAATCCTCCAAAAAGTGCAAATAAAGTTGAATGAAGAGATCCACCACCGGACGTAAAGATTCAGCATGCGCCTCTTACCGAAGGTGATAGACCACAAATTATAATGGTCATAAGCGCAAATCTCAAAACATAGGAAGCCAGCAGCAGATGAAGCAATGGCCACTTGATGGTGAATCCAGATATATCAGGGAATTAAAAAACAAGCCAACACGGTGAAGCCTGTTTTAGCCATCTCTCTTTATTAAAAAGTAGTAAAAAAAAAACCTTGGCAGCTTGTAGTTATACAAAGCATTAGCATCAAGGATCCAGCAGATAAACGGCTCATTAATTGAAAAGCCGCAAGTATCGGCAAAGTGTGCGGGGTGTTGGAGTCTGGCCAAATCCGACGCGTTTCATCATCAATGACATCCTCTGGGGACAGGCAGGTTTTTATTACAGTCTCCACTGGGAAAACAATCCTCACTTTCTTTACTGGTGAACTTTGAGGGTGTAGGTGGAGGAGGAAGTAAGTGGAACTCTCCTCACCAGTGATATAGATTGCAGGAGAGGATATAATTCTTCAGCTACACTGACTTATCATCTTTATTAAGTCTGGAAGGATTGTTGCATCACATTAAAATGTTCAAAAATAGTTGGCACGTGTAAAATGTATCATAAAACAACAGATGGAGTACAGATGACTTTTCAAGATGGTCAGCACAATGATGGTTGTTACATAAAGCATTATTCTTCTTTATTATATAATGTCGGCAAGTGAGAGTGAGGGAAAACAAGTCATTTGCCTGTATCAGGCCCACAAATTTGTGACTTGTGCTTATGATACGCACACAACGATGACAGGGTCTCTAATAGGTATGGAGGACGTTTCAGTTGCAGTGATTGTTTGTTTGTTTTTACTTTTACTACCTATGGACTTTCTGGTCCCCGCACCCACATTTCATCATTTCATTTCTATATCCTCCTTTCTCACAATTGGACACTTTTTTATTAAAAGCTAAAGTTTAGTAACATGTTTTTTGGGATACAGGACCATACACAATACCTATGTGTAATGGTGTATATGCCATCTCCTGCAGGTGTCTGCCAGCGCTACAGATCTCCCCCTCTATGACTCTACACAACCATCTGATATTGTCCTGATAAAATAGTTAAAGATTTACTCTACTTTCATAGGTAAAGAAAAACACATATAAATAATAAATATATAAAATAATATATACACTATATTGCCCAAAGTATTGGGTAGCCCACCTTTACATGCACATGAACTTTAATGGCATCCCAGTCTTGGTTCTTAGGGTTCAATATTGAGTTTGCCCACGCTTTGCAGCTATAACAGCTTCATCTCTTCTGGGAAGGTGGTCCACAAGGTTTAGGAGAGTGTTGCAGTAAAGGGAACTCTTGAGGCATCAGCATACCAAGACATTTTGGACAATTTCATGCTCCCAACTTTGTAGGAACAGTTTGGGAATGGTCCCTTCCTGTTCCAGCATGGCTGCGCACCAGAGCACAAAGCATTGTCCATAAAGACATGGATGAGCAAGGTTTGGGTGGAGGAACTTGACTGGCCTGCACAGATTGCTGACCTCAACCTGATGAATTAGAGTGGAGACTGCGAGCCAGGCCTTCTTGTCCAACATCAGTGCCTGACCTCACAAATGCACTTCTGGAAGAATGGTCAAACATTCCCATAGACACACTCCTAAACCTTGTGGGCAGCCTTCCCACAAGAGTTGAAGCTGTTATAGCAGCAAAGGGTGGACCAATTCAATAATAACCCCTACGGGCTAAGACTGGGATGCCGTTAAAGTTCATGGGCGTGTAAAGGCAGGTGTCCCAATACTTTTGGTAATATAATGTAATTATCGAAAAGCTATGTCAGAGTTTTTTTAGCAAGTAAAAAAGTAAGCATCAAATATAAATATAGTAAAAAACAGCAAGGGCTAGTTTACACCTACAACTTTGGGCAGCAAAACCCTGCTCTTCAGCCCCGGTTTGACTGTCTCTCAAGCGCTCCCCTTTTTGCTGGGGCCTAGGGAGTAGTGAGATTAAGAGGGAGGTGATTTTTGTTGGCGGGGGGCGGCAGGGGTTAAGGATTGCTAATTGCTAGGAGTGGTAATTTAAGAGGATTCGTGTTGGGGGGGGATAAGAGAAGAAGATTTGTGCTAGGTGGGGGGATTTGGGGGGTTTGTGCTAGATGAGATGATATGGTGAGGGGGGGGAGGAAAATTGTGCTAGGAGGGGACGTTTTTGGGGAGGGGGGATTTGTGCTAGAAGGGGAAATTCAGGGGGTTGATTTTGGGCGGTGGGGAGTATGTGCACTCAGAAGGGAAAATTGAAAGGTAGAGGATTTGTGTTAGGAGGGGTGACTTTTTTTGGGGAGGGACATTTGTGTTGGGGGAAGGGGGCAAAGATTTGTGCTAGGAGGGGAGATGTCAGCATGGGGTGTCTTTGTATTGGGAGGAGGGGAGAATTTATTTATGCCTAGGGTGTGAGCATGCAGATTAGTGTTTAATTCTTTTTTTTTTGGGTGGGGGTTGCTGACACATAATGCTCGTACATCTTGAGGGGGGCACAGTTTGGTATCTTCGCCCTGGGCTCTAGATGGCCTTATCCCGGCACTGAGTATATCTAACCTTCGTACACTTCGTAGCCACAGCTCGTCATCAGAAAACATCCTCTGTGTCTAACCAGCACTGCATACAATTGATTTTACATTGCTGCCAGGGAATTTTTCTCTTGGCCGTCTTCCAATGTATTTGTTTAAGAAAACTATAACAAAAATAGAAAGTGTTTAATATGAAAGAACTGGTTGTAACTTCCATTTGTTCTACACGTTTACCACTGATCACCAAATATAAGTGATATTCGGGAGGCCTATGTAAATGTATCGGTATTTGTGATTGAAGTGTTGTGAAGCATCTTCTAGAGATGTTTAATAGATTTTGGCTTTCAGGGAAATCACTAGCGCAGGATATTGACTCATGAATCCTTCCATCTCCTGTTATATTGACTTCTGAAAGAACAATGTAATCCCTAGTTTTTTTTCCCCCGGTTTTATCTTGAATAAGCAAAGGACTGATTCATTTTCCTACAGAAAACAGGAAACTGCAAAGCACAATGAAAATCTATAGCATTCCCAAGAACAACATTGACGGAATTGAGCTTCCATGTGCAATGGCCAGGTCTGAGGAACTTCCCGTTGAAGTGTTAAGAAGAGAAATTTCACCTGAGTTTTGTATTTGGGATCAGGTTGGATTACCTAAAACTGAATTCCGGCATGGATTTGATGGCATAGTTACATAGGTCCAGGTTTTTACCAATATAATAATGCAAATTTCGTATCCGTGGGATTCCTGTGGAAGCTGGAAATCACTGTAGTAGTCTTCACTACTACTATGATCACCACAGTTTTCCAGGTTCCATGTCAATGGTTGCATAGTGACCACATAAACAACAGGGGGTCACCTAGGCCAGTGGTCATCAACCCTGTCTTCAGGGCCCACTAACAGGCCAGGTTTGCGAGATAACTGAAATACATCATAGGTGATGGACATACTCCGATCATGTGTAGCCTACTCCGACGGACAAAGTGCCACGTATGCTCAGATCAAATTACTAGACCAAAGCTATTGGCTACTAGCCTGAACGTAGTCCCGTCCTAACGAAATAACGTCATCACGTTATTTACAATCGGATTTTCCGACAACTTTGTCCGACCGTGTGTATGCAACAGTTTCGGACAAAATCCGACGGACAAAATCCAACGGATTTGGTTGCCGGAATCTCCGACCGTGTGTACAGGGGCTAAAAGGGAGGGGGTGGTCCATAGATAAACTAATGCCACGTAGACTCGGTCGGAATTTTCGACAACAAATGTTCGATGTGAGCGTGTTGTTGGAAATTCCGACCGTGTGTAGGCTCCATTGGACATTTTTTGTCGGAATTGCCGACAAACAAAATTTGAGAGCTGGTTCTCAAATTTTCCGACAACAAAATCAGTTTTTCAAAACATGTGTATACAATTCCGACACACAAAATTCCATGCATGCTCGGAATCATGCAGAAGAGCCGCACTGGCTATTGAACTTCATTGTTCTCGGCTCATCGTACACGTTCTTGATGTTTGGCATATCCAACATTTGTGCGACTGTGTGTATGCAAGTTTGAGCCAACATCCGTCGGAAATAAATCCCAGGATTTTGTTGTCGGAATGTCCGATCGTCTTTACGCGGCATAAGAGTCTGTAATATAACATCATTTATAGCCATAGTGGATGCATGCTGGAGGGTTGGATGAAAAATAGATGGGTGATGGATAAAGGAACAATAGATGGATGAATGAGGAGCAGATGGATGGTTCACCTCCTGAGGCAGGATCACCTCTAAGCCCACGTACACACGGTCAGAGATTTTGCCAACCAAATCCGTCGGCTTTTGCCCGTCGGATTGTGTCCGAAACTGTTGCATACACACGGTCGGGCCAAGTTGGCGAAAAATCCGATCTTTCAGAACGTGATGACGTAATTTCGTTACGATGGGACTACATTCAGGCTAGTAACCAATAGCTCTGATGTAGGAATTTGATCTGAGCATGCGTGGCACTTGGTCCGATGAAAATGCTCTATACATGATCGGATTAGGTCCATCCGGCCCAGTTGGTCGGGAAATATTTCCAACATGTTGGAAAATTGGGTCGGACGGAGATACGGACGGAATCAGTCCAATGCATACCACACACAGTCGGATTATCTGACGACACGGTCCGATAAGACTCATTCCGACAGATTCTCCGACCGTGTGTACAAGGGCTTAAAGTAGCTAAAAATAAATAAATAAAAAATAGCAAAAAAGCAGGGAGCTGAGGTTAATACCAAGCACAAAAAACACCTTTATTAAAAGGAGCACCCTTACATGTCAGAAATCACCAATCCACCAATGGATAGTAACACAGCAGGTTAAGACACCAGAGCTGATCAGCTGAAGATACACAGAGGCAATGGATGGCTGCCAAGCATAATGTGTTTCAAGGGACATGGCGCTCTTTATGAAATGCCCATTTGATAAAGAGGGCCCTATACCTTTAAACGCATTATGCTTACCCCCTCCTGACATCACCATAGGATTCTACCAGATGTCATCTTCACAGTGTAGCTTGAGAAGCAGCCAGTAATTTATCTCCATACTACCTGCTGGAACTTTGGAGCCCCTGCTGCTGCGTGCTTGGCAGCCATCCATTGCCTAAGACTAAGTGTATCTTCAGCTGATCAGCTCTGCTGACTCGACCTGCTGTGTTACTGTCCACTGGTGGATTGGTCATTTCTGACATGTAAGTGTGCAACTTTTAATAAAGGTGTTTTTGTGCTTCTTTGCCATTCACAGAACTTCTTGCATTTTTCTTAATGAGTTCAAGGCATTCTCTGATTGGATGAGGTGGACTCAATCTTGTCTAAGAAGAGAATGCCTTACATTCATTGAGAAAAAAATGGAAAGTGCTCTGTGAATGGTACCTGCAATGAGCGAGCGTCCCCCCTGTGTTTACTATGCAGCAGGGCAGCTGCTTGGTATGGGACCCAGATGGCAGCGCCAATTTTTAGCTTGCACAAGGATGCCACAGGCATGGAATATCCATACTTACATTGAAGTACAACTAAAAGCAACTACAACCTTTTTTTGTGTTGGATAGAGTGGCAATGGATTAGAGCCCCTGTCAGTTTTTATTGCTGCCTGTGTCCCTGTTGAGGAGATTAACCCTCTCTGTCTTGTTTACCATTGTCATTTTAAAGGGAAAGTAAAACAAAATATTTGGATGGTCCCTAGAAAAATAATATATGGGAAATATATATATATATATATCTATGGGAAATCTTCCAGTGGGGTCACTGGTTCTGGTGACCTGTGGGTCCCCAAGGGATTTACTTTATTTGCAGGGATCTCCTCTCACTTCCTGTTTTGGCCATGGGGCTGGAAGTGATAGGAAATCTCTCCAATGGGGCACAGATGGCAAACAATATACACTGAATACACTGAAAGGGGTTATGAACCTCTCTTACTCTATCCAAAATGGAAGAAAAAAAAGTTTTGCCTATAGTTCCACTTAAATCAAAACTGGCCCTAAGTAACCATGCTATAAAATCCATTCCTAGAACTTAGCTTAAATTCTGCTGGTCCTGTAGAGGATAAATTACCCTGTGTAAAAGGCTTTTATCTTTCTTAAATATATGCACATAAAGCTGGCCATACACTGTACAATTTCTCTCGGTCATTCCTATGGGCTGCATTGTTTAGAAGTATGCACAACACAATGCTGTTATTAGTTTACACTTGGTACTTTTTCCAATCTTAAAACAATCTATGGCAGATGCAGTCTGCTTTCTCCACTGTAGGTGGCAAAATTCGCAGCGGCATTGCAGTTGGAGAGGAAGGCAAGAGAAAAATGGGGAAGCTATCTGATTGGATGCTGATTTGCCATGTGACTCTAGCATCCATCTTGGTTGAGGCAGAGCTTTTTTATGGCTCTGGCTCCCAGGCTTGGTGCAAATTTTGCCAGTGGGTAGAGTAGGGACAGGTACCCCATCTGTTAGGGACAGAACTAGTGGCAGGAAAAGGTTCCTGATGAGGAGCAAAAGCATAGGGATCACAACTTATCTAAAAATCTTTCTGCTTGGGCACAAGACAGCCAGGCCACATTGTGCCCCCCCTAACAGTCGGCTGAAACCTACTATCTAAATGCTGTTGGGACCTGTGAGTGTTCCCAGTTGGGCTGTCTTCCCACCAGGTTTATTGTGAACTGCCTTTGCATTACTTCAGTACAAGTTCTTTATAGAGCACTTGAATTGCCACTGTACTGCGCTGCACCCCACCTACAAATCTGTGGGTGACGAGAAATAAGGACTTGTTCGGGGAGTTAATGGCCATCCCAAGGCCATTAGCTGAGAGCCACTAACCTGGACTCAAGAGTATCAACTCCTGTGATGTGTTTGGAAACTCAACTAGGTTATGGGTTTCCTACTCAACCCATTAAATGCCATTGAGAAAATGGCAGTTAGGAAGGCTAACAAGGTTTTTAAAGCTCTTCTTCTAAAGACAAGAAGGATCGTGAGAGGATATTATTATGAGCAGTGGGATTAACAAGAGGAGGTGTACAGCTATGCATGTCTTCACAGGTTTTCTCTATGCTAAAAATACATCAAAGATCTAAAATGGAAAAATGACAGCGGAGACTCATTTAAAGACGGGTGCTGAAAACCTGGGAGCGATCAGACCATTTCCAAACAGCATCTGGTACGTTTTATGTCGCACTGAGACATGGATTAAGATCATTTAATAGCCAGAACCTAACTGATTCATGCTGCTGAGACATCTTTTTGAACTTTGAACGTTGAGATGTTTTTTAGATTACCAGAAGCCCAGCACCTGTTTGGGAAGAGAAGAGCCTTATCTCAATGCACTACCCTGATGCCGTGTACACATGATCGGAATTCTCGTCGGAAAAAGCTCTGATGGTTTTCCCGACGGAATTCGGCTCAAGCTGTCTTGCCTACACACGGTCACACCAAATTCTGATCGTTTATAACGCGGTGACGTACAACACATATGACAGGACTAGGAAAAGGAAGTTCAATAGCCAGTAGCCAATAGCTTCTGTCTCGTAGTTGAATCTGAGCATGCGTGATTTTTGGCATGTCGGAATTGCATACACACGATCAGAATTTCCGATAAAAAGTTTTTCCGTCTGGAAAATTGAGAACATGCTATTAATTTTTGGCTGGCGGAAATTCGGACAGCTAAATTCCGATGGAGCATACACACGGTCGCATTTTCCAATGAAAAGCTCTCATTTGTCTTTTTCTGGCCGGAATTCCGATCGTGTGTACGCGGCATTAGACTATCTTTTTGGACAGTGTCAGATGGATAGTGATAGCTACGTCCTCATTTTTTATAAATAAACCGTACAAAAGCAATGTCAAGGAAAAAAAATGTCAAGAAAACACACGCTAATGCATGACAATGCACCTAACTCTACAAAAAATGCACCTCTACTCGCATCTAAAATAAGCACACTTTTTGAGGCTGCAATATGTATAGAATAATATAAATTCATATAAATATAAGTCATATCATATAAATTGGTAAATATTATCGCTAACAGGCAGGTATAAAAAAAAAAAACAAATAAAAAAACTGTTGTGTGTTTATTAATCCATTTCAACATACAACTAGTGTAAGCTCCTGAATTTGCCTTAAATGAGAAATATGGCCAAAGCTCTTTTGACCATACTTCCCCTGGGGGTCACAGGAGTGCACTTAGTTCTGCATTCCTGTGACCCTCATATAGCCGACAGTGTGCTAAAGCCTGCTGTTGGCTGACATCACAGAGCTAGTCCAATCCAGACTCTGCAGGGATCTTGACAATAATGTCGGGGTTGGCCCACATGGCTGACTCAGCCTCTCAGTGGGCCGTTGGGTGACTGAGCCAGATGCTCCCACCCCCTCTACAGTCAGTGAGCACTAAAGGGGCAGAGCAGAGAGGTGACTGACAGTCAAGATTCTGTGCTCATTGCGGACACGAGAACTGAGCGATCGGTGGTCTTTAATCACTCTTGTTGTAGAGGCAGTGCGGGATAGATGCAGCACCAGTTCGCTCGCTGCTGCATCTATTTAGGTGATTATGATTATTTCTTGTAAATCCCACACTTCTCTTTTAATTTTAGTCTCCTGTAATCCTGCAGTAGGATTTAGGCCGGTCTTAAACAGAGAAAACCAGGGGTGCATAAAATAAATTTACTCGATTCCCCCATCAACACAGACAGTGTTGATGCAGAAATCCCTCCTGCCAGGCCATTGTCTTCTCCTGGTGGGGAGGCGGGGGAAGCCGTCCTCGCTAGGAAAAGACAGTGAATATTGCTACCAGCTATAGCAGCCTCTAGCGATAATCGTAGGTAAACCCGGCATGCTTGTTGTACCCAAGTTGATCGATCAATCAACTTGGTGCATTCAGCCTGCATATACACGGTTTGAATCTCGGCCAGTTCAGCAGGAACTGTCCGAGATTAGAACCGTGTATGGCCTGCCTAACACTTCGAGAAGGAAGGGCAGCAGAAGAAGCCAATAGTGTTCAGTTGCAGTACACATGTGCTGACAATGAACATGCTGTCAGGAAGAAAAAGCAGGGCGAGTAGAGGGAGGACCCAATGATTCTGCTGCTAGATGGCAGGCTGAAAATCTGCTCTTTATCGAGATGTGTTTTTGCTGCAATGGAGATCAAGACCCTGGCTATGCCAGCTGGCAGGCATGCCTGGATTACAAAACTGGTTGCACAGAATTAAAAATAATTTGGCAGTCTCAACCCTTCCTCCTTCTCCTCTCTCTCTCTTTTCTTCATAATTAATGCTCTTCTTTCTGTCTGGATTTGTATTTCTCTTTTGTAATGAGGCACTGGCCAATACCTGACATGAAATCCCACTATTAGATCCCAACAAAAGTCAGATGAAAACCAAAAACGTTTGTCCAATGGAGTGTACACATGGTCGGATGTTGCTCCAAAACAGCTAATTTGCATGTTTGTTGTCAAAAAGTCAGATCGTGTGTACGGGCCTTAACTTTTTAAACGTGTTAGGGTTTAACAATATGTGTATTGTGTTGCTGGCAGTGACAATACCGCTAAGGGGGGCATAGACACCATCCACTTGTTTCTCTAGTGTCTTTTGGACCAGCAAGGTATTGCTCTAACAATGCCCCCCTTGCTGCATGTTGGCCAGAGAAGACGCAAATCTGTAGAAGAGCCTGTTTGCTGGTGAGTTGCCATAAGCAACAGGTTTGTTAGTGTAACGTAGGCCTTAGCTTCACTTGAAATGAAAGAATAAGCAAACGGGGGTCTTTGTCAGCAAGAGAGACAATCTAATGTTATCACACAGTGCAAACCTGACATGTAGCTGAGCCTTTTTTCATAAAGTTCCTTTGTGAAGTGAGCTTGGGTACTAATAAGCTGTTTTAGACATAGTTTTGCTTTTTTTCAGTTGGGGCAGAGGCTGGCTCTTTAAAGTAGATTGCAATTTTTTTTTCATGTGTTTTTCATGGCAATGGACCATTTTTTTCCAGCCATTTGCAAACAGTGTCTGTCTGGCAGGATTTCCTGGATACAGCAGACAGTGGAATCGCTGAGGGCCAGCGTTTTGAACTGCGTGATTAGCCTGCTTTTTGAGGCTGTTTTCCCTTTTTCATGACTTATGATCAGCTTATAACAGGGATAAAGTGCTGCTCAGTAAAGAACCTTCATTATATAACTGGGTAATGTAACACGACGAGTATGCACTGTACATTATATTCAGTAGGCCCCAATATGTTTTTTTTATTTTCTTGCCCCAAGACATTTATTTCTTGTCTTGTATGCAGTAGCTGACAATGTGGCGACCCATCAGAATTTCTCTTTTAGTAGGACTGTCTACAGTAAACAGATAACCGGTTACTATGGTCTTCTGTGCTTTGCACATTCTCATTACATTTTGCACTGCTTTCTAAATGAGCCCAAGCAATCTGAAATGAGAACCAGAGCCAGTTTACTAGTCAGTAGTAAAAATAGGATTCTTGCTTTAAAGAGACTTTTACCCCCAAAAAGAAAAATTCATGGCTCATGCGGTGCTGCATGCCCATCCAAAAATGCCATAAAAATAATCTGTAAAATAAAACCGTTTTCTACTTCTAGTTTTTCTCTGAGGCACTGGTGATGTTGTCCTGGCCTTCCAGGGAAATCACTCCTGATCTTGTGCATGCGCTGTATGAGATATGAGGGGGTAGCTTGTTATTGAATAATAACAAGCCATGCCAGAATGCATACAGTGCATGTGCCCCACATTGTAGGTAATCTGACACATTGTTAATGTTCAGGAGTGACTAAGTGGGCCACAGAACAGGAAGAGGAATCCTGTCACCTTCACAAATGAAGGTATTCAAATAATAGTGCATCTTATAAGCACCACTCCAGCCAAATGTTTTTTATTTTTAGCTTGGGTAGAACAAGGGGGATCTCTAGAAGGTTTTACTTTTGTCTCTGTTTTAGAGGTTCCCCCCAATACCTTTTCCCCACCCTGACACACACCATGTCGGGGACATTTTATATTGTATGTATTCTTGAACTCACATACTGAGAGTGTAAACAGGGCTTAAGTAGCTATTGGTGAGAGGTTACATTAACCATTATTAACCTTTTATACGTGTCATTACAGCCTTTGAGATGGTATGTTACCTACAGTAATACGACCAGGGTATTGCGCAGGACAAGTTAGATGAGGTTGTATGGAACTGTTTACAGCTTGCTTTTGCTTAGTGCTTGGATGAGGCTTTTGTGGAGCTTCGATGGGGCTTCGGTGAGCCTTTGGTGGAGCTTCGGTGAGCCTTTGGTGGAGCTTCGATGGGGCTTTGGTGAGCCTTTGGTGGGGCTTCGGTGAGCCTTTGGTGGAGCTTCGATGGGGCTTCGGTGAGCCTTTGGTGGGGCTTCGGTGAGCCTTTGGTGGGGCTTCGGTGAGCATTTGGTGGGGCTTCGGTGATCCTTTGGTGGAGCTTCGATGGGGGTTCGTGAGCCTTTGGTGGGGCTTCGGTGAACCTTTGGTGAGACTTCGATGAGGTTTTCGTGGGGCTTCAGTGGGGCTTCAAGTGAGCTTTGTCATAGACGTCTATGGAGGCTTTGAAGATGCTTTGAAGCACCAGTAGAGCTACATGAGTATAATTTTTGAAGCAAAGCCGAAGCACAGCAAAGCTAAAGCAAGGTGTAAACAGGACTGTAAGCTAACCATTTTATTTAGTGACAGGAGCTTTGATTAGTGTTCAGAGAGCTTTAACAAAGCCTGTCCAAAGCCATGTTTTGGAGCAAGTGTAAACTAGCCGTTAAAGTGCGTTGAAGCCAAAGCAAGTGTAAATGAGCCCTAAGGGTTCCTCGAGAGAGTAACAATTTCTGTCCCTTAGATACGTAACCACTGTCACTAATGACCTTTTTAGCTGTCTGTAATAGGAATATTATTCCCACTGACCACTAATATAAAGGACATTGTTTCCATTGACTATGTAAGAAGCATTCTTCCCACTGACCACCAATGTAAGAGGCACTCTTCCCTCTGACCTCTAACATAAAGAAAACCTCACCAATGACCACCAATGTAAGGAGCATAATTCCCACTGACCACCAATGTAAGGAGCATAATTCCCACTGACCACCAATGTAAGGAGCATAATTCCCACTGACCACCAATGTAAGAGGCATTTTTCCCCGACATTCAATGTAAGAGACAATCTCCCCAATGACCACCAATGTAATTGGGACCCTCCCCCAATGATCTCCAGTGTAAGGTGGTCCTTCTCCGACTGACCACTATTCTAGGAGGGCCCATTCCACTGACCACCCAAAGTTAAAAATCTCTGACCATTTTTTGTAAGGAGACACTTTTGCTTTGGCACAGACCACTAATGTGACACTACAATTTGAACGTTCTGCATTTTTTTTCTGCCCATTATTATTTCTTTCCCTTGATTAATATTACTACTGAAAATGATTTTGTTAGAACATCCATGGGTGTCACATTTTTGTATTTGTTCACTCTAATGTTCTCCAACGTTCTCCAAGCTGTAGATATAGTCTTAACGGGGGTTCCCTGAGACCCAAAAGGTTCTTTAATGGGGCCCCCGGGCAATAGGACAATTCATGAAGCCCCCGGGCAATAGGAGTTTATGGGGCCTCCAGGCAATAGGAGATTATGGGGACCCCAGGCAATAGATTATGGGGCCACACAGTATACACACACAGACACACAATATACACACACAGTATACACACACAGAATACACCTACACACACTGAAAATGTACTGGAGAGGTGGGGCAGCTATAATCTTGGTATTTTTCAAAAAACACAGATTTTTACATACTGTCCCTGGTTTTATTGAGGCTGACAACCCTGATGGGGCCCCTTAGTGGCATGGGGCCCTCGTGTAGTGCCCGAGTACCCGAATGGTCAGTCTACACCTGCGTTTAAGAGATATTTGCATTACATGCAGCCAGTAACATTACTGAGGAATGCGCTCTGAAAGACCGGCACCTGTGCCGTTTCTTCTGAGCCCTGTGCCATCAATGGTGGCTCTCACGTGACATCATTGCAGCTCTGGCCAGTCACAAAGCCGGAGCCGGCGAACCCGGAAGCAAGATAGGTGAAGATGGAAGCGGCTGCCGCGCTGACATTGCGGCACTGGAACAGCTTTGTTTTAAGGTAGATTTCACATAATGTACTAGTATGCGATGCATACTAGCACATTATGACTTTACTTTGCAGGGGAAAAAAAACGTCCAGTGGTATACAACCATTCTAGACTGGATGAAACTGTGACTTAAAATAAAAATAACTACATTTAATGCTCAGTATCTGAATCAACACTAGCCATATATAGGACTTCAGTTGTGGTTCCTGGAGGACTGGGCAATGAAGTGGTTAAGCCTTTCTCAAGTTGAAAGTTTGGACTTGGAGTATGATTAGTGTCCCTTGCTGTGCCAGGACCTGCTTTGCACTAATGCATTTGGAGTGATGGTGCTAATTTTCCACAGAAGGGGACCGCTCTGTCAGACAGCTGAACTCTGTAAGACCTCTTCCATTATCTGCTGGAAACTCTGAGCACCACAAGAAGTTGATTTGTCACTAAGTTGGGAAAAGGCCCTTCAGAGGTGTCAGGAATACGACCTGCCTAACACCTTACAGTGTGTAACTCCTCCGCTGCTGGACAAGGCAATACTTTACTTATGACATCTTTTTGATACTAACCTTTTTCTAGATTTTATTTTCAGACTAATATATTTTACATATTTATATTATTTCCTCTTCATCTAGTATGTTAAGGTCGTAATTATTATTATTCTCTGCTCCTGAAATGAAGCTCGGATGTCAACAAAAATTGGATTTCCTTAAAGTGATATGGAAAATTTTGGATTTTTATTTTTTTGCCTCACCTGCCTCCCCTGACTGCACGTCCCTGATAGTGTAAAGCGCTGCGCAAACTGTTGGCGCTATAAAAATCCTGAATAATAATAATAATAGTATGAGTACTAATAAGTGCTAACATTTACGTGGGTGTTTTTCCTAAAAAAAAGTGCATAAGGGGACTAGAGTTCCACTTTAATATCTGTCTCAGTGACAACGGTCACCAGAATTAGAATTAGTGGGGAATCTCCCCAGCAGGGTACAGGTAGCAATAAAAACTGGTCTTATCCTTGCCAACACTATCCCAAAAAAAAAAAGTTTTGCCTTTGCATAGAGTATCAGGCACCCTAAATGAATGTTCCTAAAGGTAAAGAGTCATAGGAATTTGAGGAGCTACAAGCAGAAGACCTTTCTTATCAGGGGCCTATAGTACATCTGCTTGGGTACTTGAGTGAGTACATTATTAGCGGGATACATACATCTCTGCTAATGAGCTACAGATAGAAAAGTCTGTTAGCTGTAAGGAACACAATGGGAATTGTGTGTTTCAGTTTCAGTCCTTTTTGTTCTCCTCTTGGGTCCTGTCCAGATCTTAAATGCTAAATTACCAGTAGATTTCAAAGGGGGTTTTGTTTCCAAATGTGTCATTGGTTAGAGTTAAGTCTGGAGCTTTCTGTATACTAACAATGAACTCTGTCAATTGCTTGGAACTCTGCTAGATGTATTTAACGCATTGTCAACTGGAAGTATGCAGGACACTGCTTGTCCGGTTAGATACGTCGGTCCGCTTTTAACTGAGAGACAAGGAAATTATCGTATTAAAATCTGAACATGTTTGAGAAAATGTGTTGTACGAGGTTATGATGAAGGTACTTAATGAAGATTTTCTGTGCCGGCCTCATTTGGAACTAGATTGGTTCACTTGTAGATATTTTAGCTCTATAGGAGTCTTTTTAGTGTGTAAGAAACCATTGTAGCCGCCAAATTATAATTTAGTTTTTAAGGCTGGGTTCAGAATGATGTGGCCGCAGGTCCTAGCAGGGGGTCTGGTGCGTCCCTGCACACCAATTCAGGTGCAAAATGGGTCTAAATTGTTGCCTGAATTTGAACCTGAAACTGAGCCAAAGATCAGTACCGGGACAAGGACATCCAGTGTCCAGGGCAAAGATGCCACACTGCACCCCCCCCCCCCCTTTGCCTTAGGGTCAGAGCGCTCACTTCCCTGCAATAAACCATTGTGCCCAGGGCAGCCACCTCTCCAGCCCACCCCTTGTCCCGAACCTGCCAAAGACGCACAGGATCCTTTTTCCGTGCGGACCGCGTCCGCCCCGGAGCTGTGTGAACCGGCTTCGTTGAGAGCCGGTCACAGTCTCCTGTCATGCCAATTATATGCGGGGAAAATCTGCATCCAATTCGCATCAGTGTGAACCCAGCCTTAGAGTTGGGTTGTGTGGAATTTCTTATCTGCAGGTTGGGTGGAGGATATTACAATGTCTGCACATTTTATTTGATAACTTAAGACCCCATACAAACTTGCACAACATGGTGTGTTTCTTTGTCATGTTTGTCACATGACCACATAGGTCAGTGCACTCACTTGAATGCGCTGCCCTTTGCGTGACAAACGCACCAAGGTAGCTCCCGCACTTTTGCAATGAGCATTGCACGGTTTTTAAATGTTGAAATGTGTGTTTTGGCAAGTTGTTCTCATGTTTTTTCTCGTGGTATCCTTGTTTAGGGTTGCGCTAAGGATTAATGGCACCACAAGCACAGTACATATTTTGGCGTGTTTTCCGTGCATTTCTAGGAACGCTTACAGGATTGTGTGTTTTTGGAATGCCAAGGTGTGAATGGGGCCTAAAGGCTTAGGCTAGTTAAAGGGATACTTTTGTACTGGATAAATGATACGCCTGACATGGTATCCTCATTTGTGCCCAGTGGTAGGATTTCCCTGCTGGAGTTCCAGCCTCACCCATCCGTTTACAGTGGCATCTTTGTTTAGCTTAGGGTCATATAAGGTAGTCAGACTTCCGAGTCTTTATGCTGTGGTATGTGAATTATGTTATAATGACCAGGCCTAGTACAGAGGCCTGCAACTGGCCCATAGTCCTCACACCACTGGTTTGCTGTGAGTGGTCTGCTCACTGTTTAACTCAGGATCCTATACTTACCTATTTTACTCCCAATGACGTAGTACTGTAAATACGGTACATTTTTAGAGTGAAGGACTACAAAGTGGAACTCAAAACTTTTAATTTTGATACGGGTTAGAGGGGTTCCCCCTTTCTTCATGGCCCAAAGATACACCCGCAAGTGTAGAGAAAGATCCCTAAAGTAAAAGGATTTTTTTTATTTTTTTTTACTGGAAAAATCTTCTCTATAAGGAAAACTTTTTCAATTAGTGAAAAAAGTCGATTTGCCTACAGGAAGTGAGGTTAAATCTACCCAACAAGAACACATAACATGTACATTTGGTCTTGCAAAGTAGATATACTCGAATCATATACTGTATTGTCTCTAGGTAGACAGTAGTGGTCTGCTTATAGAGATCCTGTCACCAGAGCATTTATTTCAACAAGCATTTATTTCAACAAGGATCTTCCCATAAAGGTATGCATTTGACATATTTTATGCATGCTATTTACCTGTTAATACCTCCCTTGTCTAGACATCCAAATGCCCTTAGACTGCTGCTGGACGCGGCACCATGGATGTGACATTGGCAGCCCCAGAGCTGTCATTAAAGTGGAGTTTAGTCAGAAGATTAAGTCCTGCTAGATCACTTCAGGCTGGCCCCTTTTGTAGTTAAATATATGTACAATATTAAAAATAAGTACTGTTCAAAATCCAGTACTACAGACTCACCCTGCTCTATACATACTCGGTTGCTCTATTTTTTTAGGAACTGTGCCAAGTTTGTAGAGGCTGATCTGCTGACCTCCTAAGATTTACTGTTCAGGGGCTCTAGGCTTCAACAAAATGGCACCCTCCAGCAAGAAAAAACTGGAGCAATGCTGGAGGCACTTTACAGCACACTCTAATTTTGGTAGAATTATTATCATTATGGAGTGTATGTTCCTTACTAAAGAAACATTATTTTTTATCAAGTTGTTATAGGTAAAGTTCCACTTTAAGTGACATTTTATAGTACCTTTCTTCACTCTTCCGCGCACCTTTATTTATATATATATATATATATATATATATATATGTGTGTGTATATATATATATATATATATATATATATATATATATATATTTATATATATATATACATATATATATATATATATATATATATATATATATTTAATATATATATAAAGAAGGGTGGAGGAGCTGAGCCAGAGCAGAGTAATAATGCAAGGTTGCAAGGTAGGAGAGGCCTGTGCTAGGGAATTGACTCTTCCTAGATGCATGTGATCAGCACAGGGCCAATCAGCACTGTCCAGACACGGGTCAGAGGTCCTGCAGCCTCATAGGACAATCAGAGTAGAATGAAAACTCCTCCTACAAGCTTTCACCAGACACTGATAGAAGTCATAAGACTGCTGATGAGAAAAGGTATTTAGCCATTTATATTTAATAAAATAATTGCATTTCCATGTTCTGTGTACTGTTGGAGACCAGATATAGTGAATGCAGGGTTCCGGGTTTAGTAACAGTTTAAGTGAACCCGTTAGGTTACACATTGAGTCCCCACTAGTTCATAGTGATTGCTTTCAAAGGGATTCTAAAGTCCATTTCTAAAGTTGGAAAGGAAAATCTGACAGCTGCACTTAGATGCTGGTACAAGGTTCTCACCAGTTGTTTTCAAGGGTATAGTGAGGAGCCACCCAGAGTGCTTTGCAACAGCTGTAAATGTGGGACCTTGGGAAGAGGTTTATAGTGTGTGGCAACAAAGTATTTTAAGAGCTGTCTAAGAATAGACACAAACAAGTAGTCCCACTGGAATCTTCACCTCCGTGCTGGGATGTTCTGTAATGTATTTAGGTTAATCAGGGGTTCCACCTCTTAAAATCACAGTCTCTGCCTATGGAACAAAAGTTAGTATTTAACATTTCACCTAAAAATAACACAGACAAAAGTTATGAAACAAACTTAACACGCTTGAGTTAGGAAGTGCCTTATAGAATAATAGAGATAATGTGCATTACCATTGTAAATTAAAATGGGAGACTGATAAATGATCGTTTTAGTTGTCTTTCAAACTCATTTTCTCCAGAAGCCTAATTTCTGTGTTTTCTTTTTTACTTTTATGTGGATAAAACCACTTTGGCTAGAACAGTAAAAACATTTAGAGCAGCCGTTCTCAAAGTGGTTTTAAAGGCTTAAGTTTTTTTTTGCTTCATGCATTCTATGCATAAAGGTAAAAAAAAAACCTTCTGTGTGCAGTGCCTTCACGATCCAGCGATGTGCATGAGAGCTGAGCTCCTCCTAGGTCCCCTCATTCCTCATTGGCTGAGACAGCAGCGGGAGCCACAAGCCACGGCTCTGTGCGTCTTTTGGATGCACAGAGTGGAGCTCAAGATTGAGCATGCACCAGTCCCCAGGCATAGGATGCATTAAGGTGAAAAAACACGAGGGATTACAACCCCTTTAATTAAACAAGCTGAAGTTAGAAGCTGATTGGTTACTATGCACAGCTGCACTAGATTCTGTGTTCACCAGTTTTAGTAAATCTCCCCCTAAATTTTGGCCTTGTTTTTTTTTTTTTTGGCCTGCACACAAACACATGTCAGCTCATAGTGGGACACAACTGATATATAGCGACCTGACAGCTCATTATTTTTGGCTGCTTTTGAAAATGTCTAGAAGATGAGAATGTGCAGTGCAGTGACTGGCCTCAGGCGATACACCATGATGAAACAAATCCTCCTACATGAGTTGTACCTGTTTATCAGTTTTCTCTTCTCTATGTTCAAAGTGCTGAATATTTAAAGCTTGTCTGAGAGTTCAGAAAAAAGGGGGCGGAGAGCAGAAGTCACATTCTGCAGAGCTCAGTGAGGAGATCTCTGAGAACTGATTGGAGAGAAGGGACATACCCCCTTCACATAGCAAACAGGAATAGAGCTGAGGCTGTCAATCAGCTGGAGGCCATCCCCTGTCACCATTTTTTCTTGGTGTCAGGAAAACTTGTTGGAAGTGATGTATGCTGATAGCAGAGGAGTGAAGCAGCAGATAAGAAATGACACTTAGTGCTCTTAATTGAGACAAGTACACATTATAGAGCAGCCTTTCCTCAACAGAGGAACCCTTGAAATAGTTCTTCGGTCTCGGAGAACCTCTGCTAAAAATTAGAAATCTACAACTCATTATACATTAGTGTGATGGTCAATGGGAAGAATGGTCCTTACACTTGTGGTCATTGGGAAGAATTACCTCCTTGCAGATAGCTAAAAAGATCAATGGTGTCGGTGGGAACTTATCTGAGAGGCAGAAATTGCCCAATGCTGAAGGAACCCCTAGCAACCTTTGGAGGAACCCTAAGGTTCCACTGAACCCTGGTTGAGGATCACTGCTATAGAGGTTAGAGGTCGACTGATTATCAGAGCGGCCAGTTATTGGGGGCCAATATTCACATTTCTCAAAGTATCGGTATTGGCCAGAATCGTACTGATATTACTGATATTGCTTCAAGTTGTTTGAATACTTTTAAGTGCAGAGGAGGGGTTTGGGGTCTTATTGACCCCAGACCCCTCCATAAAGAGTACCTGACACTGCCTATTACTGTTGCAAAGATTCCTTATGACAGCAATAATAGTGATAAAACTTTTTTTTTAAAAAGGACAGTGTAAAAATAAAAACTTTAAATGTACAAAATATCTGTTATTAGCCTGAAAGGTGGCTGAAAAATCGGTATTGTATTGGCCCTTAAACAATATTGGTCGACCCCTAATAGAGGGATATGCTTTGTTCAAATCTCATGGTTTACAACCACTTTAAGACCCCTTTCACACTGCCAGCGGGCCACGTTAGCGATAAAGTGCCGCTAGTTTTAGTGGCGCTTTATCGTTGTTTTAGCGGTGCTTTACATGCGCTATTTTTAGCCCTTTAGCGCCTGAAAAATGCCTCCAGTGTGAAAGGCGTCTAAAGCGGAAACCCGCCTATTGATTGCAGTTAGGAAAGCTGCCATCTTTGCCTCTGTTTAATCTTCATCTGCCATGATGCTGCACATGTGATCAGTTATGACAACTGCCATTGGATGGTTTGACGGTTTGGTTGAGAGCACAACCAATGTGACAGTTACACTTCGGGCACGTGGCGGGAATGTAATTGTTTTTTGAAACTGTTAAATCGATGGGCTTAGTTCCGCTTCAAGAGAAATAGCATGCCAAAATCAGCAATTTTCCATTCATTCTTAAAGGCTTGTCTTCTATTCACCCCACTTCGGGGTGATTAGGATGCTTTTGCTGGACTAATAATTTGAACCTTTTTATAGTTTTCTTAAAAGCCTACCTTAAACTATATGGTATGTCTAAAACAGAGTTGTTATTGATTCCACTCCAAGTGACAAAGGATAAAGGGTAGTGCTGTGTCGGCGCTCTTTTCTGTTGTAATCTCCTGCCCGGCCTGTAAAGACATACTGTATACATTTCACATGGTGGACGGCTGACAGACCTTCCTTTCCTCTACAGCCTATCAGTTGTGTTATAGAGCGATAAAAATGGAATGATTCCCATTATTGCTGACTACTTTATTAGTAGAGAGCAAGTGCTTCATTTCTACACCGCATATTGTCATTATGATTCAAACATGGTAAATAAAAAGGATAAGCAATACGAACTTTAAATATTGAACACGTGAGCAATGGTATTGGTTCAATGTTTGGGCTTCGAGTATACAGTATATAAAGCCAAAACCTTTTTTATTCATTGTGAATAGTATAGGGAAGGGTTACAACCCCTGTCAGATTTTTCCTTGTGTTCAGTGTTGGACCCCTTTCACACTGAGCCACGGCCGCATTAGGGCTAAAGCGCCGCTCTTTTTAGCAGCACTTTAGAGCTATTTAAGCAGTGCTTTTAGGCTGCTAGTGGGGCGCTTTTAACCCCAAAGAAGGGGTTAAAAACACCTGTGTTGCGGCGCTTCTGAATCGTTTTTCAGGCGATTTGGAAGCGCTGCCCATTCATTTCAATGGGCAGGGTGTTTTGGAAGAGCTGTATACAGCGCTCCCAAACCGCCCCAAAGATGCTGCTTGCAGGACTTTTCCTAATGTCCCATAAGCACGCCGCCCCAGTGTGAAAAGACACACTGAAATGAATGGGAGGCAGTTTTCAGGCATTATTTAGAGCAGGGATATGCAATTAGTGGACCTCCAGCTGTTGGAAAACGACAAGTCCCATCATGCCTCTGCCTCAGTGTCATGCTTGTGGCTATCAGAGTCTTGCTATGCCTCATGGGAGTTGTAGTTCTGCAACAGCTGGAGGTCCGCCAATTGCATATCCCTGATTTAGAGGCTATTTCTAGAGCTAAAACACCTGAAAACTGCCTCAGTGTGAAAGGGGTCTTGGTGTAAAAAAAAAAAAAATAGTG
Organism: Lithobates pipiens; assembly: GCF_037356315.1. Taxonomy (NCBI): domain Eukaryota; kingdom Metazoa; phylum Chordata; class Amphibia; order Anura; family Ranidae; genus Lithobates; species Lithobates pipiens. Next base: position 460,729,727 of record NW_027507758.1, on the reverse strand, counting down.
TTACTGTATATACAAAGTATGCATTTTATTCTTTAGTTTGTCCTATTTAAAATAACACTAATGTTCGAATACTGGTACAAAGCATTTGAAACTTTTTTGCATTTGTTTTTAAATGTGATGCTAAATAATTTATTAAAAAAAAATAAAAATTACAAACTGACAAAAAAGAATAAAAAGTGAAAAAAAAGTTTAAATATTAAAGTGGAGGGCCACCCAAATTTTTTTTTAAATGTGTTTTTTAACTTACCTGAAACTGCTGCTAGACAGTCTTCCTAATCTGCCTCTTCCTATTCCACTCCGCTTCCTCCTCTTCAGTGAGCGGCCCCGTTGCCTTTTGGGACATGTGTGTGTCCCAGAAAACAACTGGGCCATTCATAAAGCGCTGAGTGACTTGCGCATGCGCAGTAAGATAACAGGCAGTGAAGCCACAAGGCTCCACTGCCTGTTTCCCTTCATTAAAATGGAGGAGCTGGCAGCCGATCTGATGGACGAATCGGCCTCAAGGCGGCCGACATTGTGGGCTCGCTGAACAGGTAAGTGTCCTTATTAAAAGTCAGCAGCTACAGTGTTTGTAGCTGCTGACTTAAAAAAAAAAAATCTTGGCCGGAACGCCCCTTTAATGGTGAATATAATAGAAAAAGGGGGCAAGAAAATAATTAAAGGGAAAAAGGAAATCAATAATTCGCACTAATGTGGTTGTCATTTGATCTGATTTTGTATTATTTATTATATTATGTAGTGCAATTTGGTTACATTTTGGATGTGGTTTACATATTCTATGGGGCCAAAATCCCACTGGAATTGCAGAAAAGTAGTACAAGACCCTTTTCCAAAATTGTGCCGTGCTGAGTTGCATTGATGTGAGCAGGCACTATTGAAAACAATTGCGATTTCCATTGTCATGCATTTCTGTGCGACTGAAATAGCATCTGAAATCACACTTGTGTGCACCAGGCCTAAGCCACAGTTCAAACCGATGAGATTCGGGAAATACATCGATTCCTGTGTCTTTCCCTCACTGCATTTCACCACACAATGCCACAATGACCTGTGCTGGTCAGCCTGGGCCTGGCTGATGACTGAACTATGGTTATATCCTTGTCCAGCAATAACGGAAAAGACAGCAGCATGCTACGGATCATTTTAAGAATGCCAGTACAGGGCACATGAGTGCCCATGGCAATTGTCTGTAAATTTATTACCCTACCAACCAATATATTTTCATAAACTATTTTATAAGCTGTCATCCAAACCTGTGAAAATCACATGAGCGGCATCTATCAGTCAGTGGTTATGCCCTTCTGCAAAACACAATGTCGCCTTTATAACAAACAATCTATAAGATGTCCATAAAATGTGTTCGTATTACTCCTTCTCCCAGAACAGTTTAAAGCAGGGGTCTCAAACTGACGGCCCTCCAGCTATAAACTACAAGTCCCATAAGGCATTGCAAGGCTGACAGTTACAAGTATGACTCCCTCAGGCAGTGGCATGATGGGACTTGTAGTTGCACAATAGTTGCAGGGCCACCAGTTTGAGACCCCTGGTTTAAAGGAATCTCACTGGCCGCTCTGGGTAACCCAGACCGTGTCTGGCGGTGTTTAATATTTCTTATGTTTCTAATAAAAGTGTGTTTGTGTGTGTGTGTGTGTGTGTGTGTGTGTGTGTGTGTGTGTGTGTGTGTGTGTGTGTGTGTGTGTGTGTGTGTGTGTGTGTGTGTGTGTGTGGCAGGGGTGGGGGGGTTGTTGGAATGCACTTTAAAGGGTTAGTTTACTTTTAACAAACAACTGCCGGTGCAGATAATGGGCATCTACAGTTAAAAACAAACTGCAGCTTTGAACAAAGTTCAATAATGTCCTTGCTATAAGTATAGGCCATTTACGTACCTCATGAAGCCTGACTAAAAAAGTCCCAGGGATCACATCATCCTGTCTTACCTTGTTGCTAGGACATTGCTAAGATACTCCCACCTGTTACTATTCAAATTCACCATCACAGGAATGAGTTCTCAGGCTGGGTTCACATCTATGCGAATTGGATGTAGGTTTCCCCGCATCCAATTCGCATGACAGGAGATAGTGACCGGCTCTCTATGGTGCCGGTTCACATATCTCCGTTGCGGCTGCAGACCGGCTTACACAGGAACGCTGTGCATCTTTGGCTCCATTTCAGGGCCAAATTCAGGCAAAAATGTGGCCCTGATTCGTCCCTGAAATGGAGAACAGGGACTCATTGGACCTCTTCTGCGAACCACATCCGTCGGGGGTGTGAACCCAGCCTCACACGCTGAGCTCAAAGCTACTGAATCAGGGGAGAGAAAATGCTAGCGAGGGGGTTATTTACTGTATTTACTAAACAATTTTATTTACTATAAAAACTGTGTGGCCACATTTCTATTAATTGCTGGGGATTTGCACACCCTGAATTCAAACCTAATCGTACAAACTGCACTTTTTAAAAAAAAAAATTCAACAGTTTTTATAGTAAATACAATTGTCTATTTTTTCTTAAGTTTATTATTGTATTTCATTTGTTGCACTCCTCAGAGGCACAATTAAAGTCCCATCCAGTTCCGTATTTTTTTGAAACATAGTTGCATCTTAGCAATACACACCAAACTGAGCATGTGCAGAGTGCCCTCAAGTGCTATCAGGAGATGAATTGGAGGACAGTAAAAGAATGGGAGGATCAGAGAAGACATGATCAAACGACCTTTTTACACAATGCAGAGGATTAACCCCTTAGATTCCACCGTGAGTAGAACAAGCATGCTTTACAGCAGTGGTTCTCAACCCTGTCCTCAAGTACCCCCAACAGGCCATGTTTGCAGATTTTCCTTTATCTTGCACAGTTGCTTTAAATCAGAGTCAATGGCTTGGTATTTTTTACAGCTATTTTATCTAAGAGAAATTCCCAAAACACGGCCTGTTAGGGGTACTTGAGGACAGGGTTGAGAACCACTGTTGTACTGCATATACAGACTGATTTTACTGTTGTGGGTTTAGCATCACTTTAAGCTGACGGAAGACTTGAAACCACCTTTGAGAACTAATATCTTTGTAAAAGTGTCCCTTCTTATATCACCATTAGGTCCATCAAATGAAAGTTTTGTATCAGACAGGTAAAGCCTAGCTTTATACACTGTAACAAAATTGAATTCATGAATTGCATGGTCACTACACGTTGCAGCGGTGTGTCGTCTGCTTCCATGTGCCTCACAAACTAGATTGTAGGTTTCAGCCTAATCGTCTTCATTATTCTACTTATAGCAGCAAAACGAGGTCACCGGTGAAGAGTTACTGGTTATTCTTGCCTCTCCTGTCGGGAAGAGTTGAGCTGCTCACAGTTGTGTAACTGCTCCGAGGTCTGCTGAAAGATATTAGCTGCGATCTATATACACAATTATTGTATGGTGCATAAGTAATAAGGGCTGGTTCACACAAAGGAGTGCATCATAAGATAAAGGTGGGGGCACGCTGCCAATATCGCCTCGCAGTCATTTTTATCTACTGGGATCTGCATTACAAACTAATAGCCAATTACTTCATAGCCACAATGATAAATTGTTGTTTACTTGAACTGTGAGCCCTTGTACACACGGTCGGAGATTCTGACAACCAAATCCGTCGGATTTTGTCCGACGGATTTTGTCCGAAACTGTTGTATACACACGGTCGGACGAAGTTGTTGGAAAATCCGATCGTGATGACGTTATTTCGTTACGACGGGACTAGGTTCACGCTAGTAGCCAATAGCTTTGGTGTAGGAATTTGATCTGAGCATACGGGGCACTTTGTCCGATCGGAATTCTCTACACATGATCGGAGTATGTCCGATCGGAGCATTTTGTCGGAAAATATTTCCGGCAAGTTGGAAAATTTTGGCCGACAGATATTCCGACAGAAACAGTCCGATGCAGACCACACACAGTCGGAATATCCGACAAAACGCTCCGATCGGACACATTCAGTCCGAATCTCCGATCCAGTGTACAAGGGCATATAATGGTATATGAGCTCCTTCAGTAAGGCTGTGCAAAGAGCAGCGAGGACATGTAGTAACCTCCAACAACCAATCCCATTCCGTTTTACTGATCAGATGACCTCCAGTTGCTTGGTGTAATACAGAAGTCTCAAACTGGCGGCCCTCCAGCTGTTGCAAAACTACAAGCCCCATGGTGCAGGGCAAGGCTGACAGTTACAAGCATGACTCCCACAGGTAGAGGCATGATAGGACTTGTAGTTGTGCAACAGCTGGAGGGCTGTCGTTTTGAGACCCCTGGTGTAATATATATAGTCCAAAAGCCTCACAAACAAATGTTTTTCCAATAATCTTTTATTTCATTAGGCGGAACAAAATGTAAAATGTATTTAACCCCCAAAACAAGTATGTAAAATAACGCAGCTTACCAGTACTTGGATGTGGCGGCTGCAATCATTTTCTTTTTTCAGGCTAAGGACCATAGGTGAGTGCAGCCTATTACATTAGGGTGTGCACCCCAAAGTTCAAACACACATACCCTTCTCTGCAGCTTCAGCTGCACTGGACAGTGAATGAATGGGAAGTGCTCTGTGCTGAGCAGCTTCCTGTTCAGTGCATAAACTATAACATAGTATACACAATTTACTATACTTAAGTTATAAATGAACACAATGGCGTTATTTACAAAAGGCAAATCCACTTTGAACTGCAAGTGCACTTGGAAGTGCAGTCACTCTAAATCTAAGGGGTAGATCTGAAATGAGGGGAAGCTCTGCTGATTTTATCATCCAATCACGTGCAAGCTAAAACGCTGTTTTTTATTTTCCTTACATGTCCCCCTCGGATCTACAACGGCTTTACTTCCAAGTGCCCTTTCAGGGCACTTGCAGTGCAAAGTGGATTTTCCTTTAGTAAATAAGCCCCAATGAGTGAGTGTGTTCACTGTGTTCATTTAGAAAAGGAAGGGACCAGTAAATTACATATTTACCAGCCCCTTCCCCCACTCTCCATTCTGGGAGTGCAACATGGGATGACCTAGCAATTGGCACCACACGCAGTGTTTAGAGTGTGCCCAGCCTATGCTAAGAACATTTTAAGCAAGTATAGAAAATACCAATTTCTCCTGACAAAAAGTATGAGTAATCTTTATGACATAGGCAGAGGAGGTGGAGGATAACTACGGCAGGAACTACCATGGAAAATTTACAACAGTGAAACCCAAGAATGGGGCCATAGAGGCTAGTTCAGACCAGTGTTCATTTTGGCAACAACTTTCAATTTGGTCTTTTTTTTTGTGTTAGGACTATAATGGCATTTTAGTTTTAGTCCCATTTTAGTGTTTTAGTCGACTAATTCTCTGGTACATTTTAGTCAACTAAAATCTCCACTACGTTTTAGTCGACTAAAACTCATTTTAGTCGTCTAAAATTGAATGGGTGTAATTAAATTGTAATGCATTACTTAACCTTTCTCTACAATTTCCAAACTCATTATATACTGCTGGAGTGAAACGTCTAATGTATTATTATTTATGGTATTGAGGTATGAACATACACTACAGACCAGTGTTCATTTTGAAGTCAAATTTCTATTTAGTTTTAGTCTTGGTCTATTGATTAAAATGGCATTTTAGTCGTATTTTAGTCATCTCTATTGTTTTAGTTTTAGTCATATTTTGGTCTACTAAAATGTTTTAGTCGACAAAATTAACACTTGTTCAGACTGGCCTCACCCTTTCTGTTTAAAGAGCAGTTTCAGACAACAAATGCAGTATAGTGTTCTGTTCTAGTAGAACATTCAGTCTCCTACCTTACACTGTAATACAATTTTTGTCTTCTTCCACCCCCTATACTTTATACTATACTGTATAAGTGTCAAGTATAGCTTACATAGAGCAAAGGAGAAGAGAAAACCTTTAGCATCGGGGTTGTTTAGCCTTTTTTTCTTGGTTCCAGCTTTCTCACGCGTGTCTATCAGGACATGAACTTTCAATTATTCACGGTCTGCAGGTATCTTTGGCAATATAATGCCATAGTTTTCTACTAGACTCACCGTGTTGTATCTTTCCTTTTATGGAGAGAGTAGCAGCCAACTTAAAAGATGCCCAGTAGCACGCTCTACTAAATACCGCTAAGTTTCTGTCAAATAACATTCATTTAACAACAATGGGCAACTGTACATAAAAAGCATCACTTATTGGCAAATCCATTACTTCCAGGCTTTTAGCACCATTTGTTTGGCAGCAATGGATTTAGCGTTCGTCACAGTAGGCCTATGCCTAAAGGCATCAGATAAAAGGCAGAACTGTTTCCTTTTATCAGAAAGTGTAACAGACCAGAGGAATTAGAATGTGTTAATTCTTTAAAAGATCATCTCTAATTATTGTGAGTCAGGGATCTGCTTTATCAATAGACTAGAGAATTTGAAGGATGTGAGAGAGTTCCTCTAGGACAGTGGTCATCAACCCTGTCCTCAGGGCCCACTAACAGGCCAGGGTTTATGTATTACCTTGGGGGGATGTGGAGATGCAGACTAGAATACTGCAATCACTGAGTAGCAAATGATATCACCTGTCATGCATTTCAGCGTGATGACACTGTTCTAGGTGACCCCCTATTGTTTATGTGGGTCACTATGCAACCATTCACATAGAACCTGGAAAACAGTGGTGATCATAGTAGTAGTGAAGACTACTACAGTGATTTCCAGCTTCCACAGGGATCCCACGGATACGAAAGTTGCATTATTATATTATTATATAACACTGAGCAGCAAATGATATCACCTGTGATGTATTTCAGCTATCTTGCAAACCTGGCCTGTTAGTGGGTCCTGAGGACAGGGTTGATGACCACTCTTCTAGCACAGGGGTTGACAAATTTGTTTGGAATCTGGGAGCCAGCTAAAAAAGTTAGGAGCCAGGTCCGTGACGGCGATCTGGACCTGTCCCTGGCCTGACATGGAGACAAGTGAGGGGAAGATAGCCTCCAGCCCCCCACATATGAGATCACCTCTCATTGGACACACCGCTTGAGTGCTAAATGGCCGCTGTGATTGGCCATTTAGCATGATCTGTGATTTGCTGTATCCAAGGGACACGGCCAACACAGAACTTCCCCGATGTGCGCCCATGGCGGCGTTCAGAGGGGAAGTAAACAGGAGGATGTCCAGGGACGCCCTCCCGGCAATTGGTGTCCGTGCTGTAGACATCTTTTGTCTATAGCGCGGGCACGAAGTGGTTAACAAAAGAATGTGACTTTTATTTCCGCCATGTTCCCGCTTCTTAACGTCATATCCCCGCTAAGGGTTAGATCAGGTCCGCCTGAAAAACTGACAGGTGAACCTGATCAGACAGCCCTTGTGAAAGGGGTCAAGCAGGGAGGATTACAAATAATATTTTTTTTTTTTCCCTTAATTAAAATAATTTTTTTTACTTTTTACAAAAAAATAATAATAATAATTAAAATATATATATATATATATATATATATATATATATATATATATATATATATATATATATATATATATATATATATATATATATATATATAATATTTAATTATTATTATTTTTTTTTTTTTTGTAAAAAGTAAAAAAAAATATTTTAATTAGGGGAAGGAAATGGGCGGGCAGTGAAAAACAGTCAGGGAGCTTCACTCCATTAGGAATTATCATTATTGGAATAGGGTGTAATTTCTACATCCACCACAAGATGGCGCCAGACTACCGAAAGATTTTAGTAGGCCGCAAAGCCGCGGCCTCAATTACTGGCCGGCGCGGCACGATGGAATTGCGCGGCGGAGTTCGGGGTCCAAATGGAGACAGGATACCCCAGCAGCGTTGCCCCAGTCGCCAGGACACGAAATCTAGGCGCAAATGCGACCTGGCGACCGGGGTTTGTCGAGCCCTGTTCTAGCAGATATACAGGAATACCGGAAGTCCCCTATTTCTGAGTCCTTTGTGTAACACATAAAGGAGTACCTCTATCGCACAGCTAGAAATCTAAATTTATGATAGTTTTTCGCTATTATAAGTACCCTTTAAAGATCAGAGGGATTGGGAAGAGTGCCGTTCATAGTCTAGAAGTCAAGGGAGGTGAGGACCCCTTGTTTTTATAGGGAGAAGTTTCAAGAAAGTAGGGGATTTTTTTTTCCATTAAGAAGAACGTCACCCGACGTAGCTAAAAGTTTATTTCTAGTCCCTGGTAATTGTTTCTGTATGGAAATAAAACCATACACACCTACCGGCCCATTGAGTCCAGTCCTGTCTTCCTTGCAGCCCAAAGTTCACCTTCCTTGCTCTGCTGCCATGCTGCCAACTTAGACCGATATGCCAGGGGTCTCTGCCAGGTCCTATAGACCTGCGGTGTCTACGCATGTGTGAGATATGCAAAGAGAATGTGCTGCATATGTCATTCTTTCATAGGCAAGGATGCAAGAAGTGGCTAGTGTAAAAGTAGACAGATGGTAGAGGGGAGGAGGCAAAGTAATACACGTAGATTAAAGAAATCCTCCTACATTTTTAGATTGTAAGCTCTTCTGAGCAGGGCCCTCTTAATCCTCTTGTATTTAATTGTATTGTAACTGTATTGTCTCCCTTTTATATTGTAAAGCGCTGCATAAATTGCTGGTGCTATATAAATCCTGAATAATAATAATAATAATAATAATACATAAGTTGTACCTGTTTATCTGCGGTCTTCTCTTCTCTACATTCACTCAAAGTGATGAATTTATACTCTTTTCTGAGTGTTAAATAAAGGAGGCGGAGGAATGAATTTGCACTCTGCAGAGCTCAGTGAGGAGAGCTCTGAGAGCTGATTGGAGGGAAGGGACACCACCCCCCATTCACACAGCACACAGGAACTGAGCTGAGACTTTCAATAAGCTGAAGCTCCCTCCCCTGTCACCTGCTCTCAAACTTTGTGTGTCGGAAATTCCAAAGGAAAAAGTCCGATGGAGCCCACACACGATCGGATTTTCCGACAACACGATCCCATCTCAGATTTTCCGTCAGAAAGTCTGACCGTGTGTACAGGGCATTAGATAAAAAGGTGTGTGAGTACTGTATATGCTATACGTACAAAGCGTACACTGAAGACTAAACTATTCTAAAAAAGCAGATTCATCCATGTACTTACACTTTGTTTACACTGCAATTCGAATATGCGTGTCAGCCGTGCATTACCATCAACACTCTACAGAAAAGTGCTCTGACCTTCTAATGATTGCAGAAGAAAGCAGATGTACCACCGCTGCAAGCAGTGACTTGTCCCATTCTACATAATCACCTGGATATCTTATACTGAATACAACATAGCTGCCGATGGAATGTAGTGTTACATTTGGTTTCTTCTGCTGTTCTAATGATTGCTTTTCTGTACTTTCTGTTGCACTCAGTTGGATGTTAGTGTAGTAGAGCTAGATCAGTAAAATCTAATCTTCAGCAAGGCAATCGGATTGTAAAATCTCTTAACAATCTCCTTTTGGTTGACCAACAACTATGTTGTGTGAAAACCTGCTTGATCCTACTTACTTGGATGTACATTAAATGGATTATGAAGGAAGACTCTGACACTACATAGGATTTCACAGCACATTTGTAATTCTCTCCAAATTCTTTGTGAAGCTTAAAGCCGATTGAACCTAATGGCTCAATGCACACAAATGCTCAGCAGCCGCCATTCTTTTAAATACCAGGACTGGTGTACATGTATGTGAGCCGCAATGGAGCAAGATTAGCAATACCTATTAAATGATTATTGCTTTATCACTGAGCCTAAAGTATCATGTGTGACAGATGGGGTTGGGTTCGCAAAGTGGTTCTAAAGGCAGAAGGTTTCTTTACATTCTATGCATTAGGGCAGGGATCTCCAAACTACGGCTCTCCAGCTGTGGTGTAACTACACGTCCCATTCACAGACATGACTAGACATGATGGGAATTGTAGTTTCTGAACACCTGAAGGGCCATTGTTTGGAGAACCCTGCATTAGGGTAAAAAAACTTCTGTTTGCAGCTTCCCCCATCCCTCCTTATACTTACCTGAGCCCTATCTCAATCCAGCAATGTGCAGGAGAGTAGCGGCTCTCCTGAGTGTCACTCTCTCTCTCCTTATTGGCTCACGCAGCAGCGGGAGCAATTGGCTTCCGTAGCTGTCAATCACAGCCAGTGAGCCAATGAGGAGAGAGTGAGCACTGCTGATGTGTGACTGGATAATGACCATTCACAGGAGCATGGCTCAGGATTGAGCCTGTTCGAGTGCCTCCATAGCAAGAGGCTTGCTGTCGGGGGCACGCCCTAGAGGGGAGGAGCCCGGACCGCCGACGGGGGTCCCAAAAAGAAGAGGGTTGGAGCTGCTCTGTGCAAAACCATTGCACAGAGCAGGTAAGTCTAATGGCTTGTACACACAACCGGAAATTCTGACGGAAAAGGTCCAATTGGATTATATTGTCGGGAAAATCGATCGTGTGTGGGCTCTATTGGACTTTTTTGATGGAAAAAATTTGAGAGCAGGATCTCAAATTTTCAGACAAAAAAATCAGATTGGACTTTTTCCAATCGTTTGTAGAGAATTCCGATCTGACAGAGTGCCACGCATACTCAGATCAAATTATAAGACCAAAGCTATTGGCTACTAGCCTCAACGTAGTCCCATCGTAACGAACGAACTTCATCACGTTCCGAACGATCGCATTTTCTGACAACTTTGTCCAACCGTGTGTATGCAACACCAGTTTAGGAAAAAATCCGACAGATTTTGTGGTCGGAACGTCTGTCTGTGTGTACAAGGTATAACACTTTTTTGTTTGTTTTTTTTAAACAAATTTACACTTAGACTCACTTTAAGCTGGCCATACACTATCGATTCCCCCATCCATGCTAAACAGTGTAGATCAGGGGTCTCAAACTGGCGGCCCTCCAGCTGTTACGAAACTAGAAGTCCTATGGGACAGCAAGAGCTGGAAGGCCGCCAGTTTGAGACCCCCGGTGTAGCTAAAGAAAACTCCCCTGCTGGATATTGGGTTCTTACAGCCAGCACTTGACTACAATTGATTGATTGAATTGATTTTTCCACCCTTCAGTTTCTCAGTTGAAATTTGCTGAGCCTTTTGTGTTTCCAGATTTATGGGAATTGGCCAAAATGTGAGCATGATTGGCCAGCTTTAGCATTAAAATGAACCCAGTAGCCAGAATAAAGGTGGCCACACATGACTACATGACTATGGTTGACTCCTGTGACCCTACCAACACCATCCGGTTCAAGAAATTTTACTTGAGAAATTGAAGGAGCTGGGTGGAATCGGTTGAACAGTGTCTGCAGCCAATTAGTGACTGCATCTGATTGGATGCAGTTGCTATTTCTTCATGAATGTTCTACCCGGTTCCTTCGATTTTCCGATTGAAGGATGTTGGGTACTTGGTCCACCCACGGCTTGAATTTCATCCTGTTCACCTGAAACTGGCTAAATTTCCATGTAAGGCCAGCTTTAGACTCCACATACTTAGTGCCAACACCTTGCACCTAATCGTATTACTATCTCATGCCCATAAAAAACATACCTAACAGTCACAAATGGTAAACATCTGGGTGACTTCATGTGCGAAAGCAGACTTCACTCTTGTAACCTATGCATGTACAAAGATGAAATGGAAGTAAACTGTTTATGATAGTAAAGTCAGTCAGTTCCTCTAACTCAATAATTCCATTTGGCAGCTTTATTAATATGTTCCTAGTTCTGACAGCCTTTTCAACTCTTAGCTCTTTGTTTTTTACTTAAGCGTCTGGGGGGTGTTGGATAAGTTGTGCTTTTGTCTCTTTGTAACCCTGCCAAGTCGGAACATTTATACAGAACATAAACCAAGAAAGCCTCCCTGACTCCGCAATTACTTCTTACCATCACTGAGATGAAGTGCTTGCTTGCTGGATAAGTGCGTAATGAATACAAAGGCAAGCAGTTCTGCCGCCCTTGGCCTGTCCGCATCCGCTGTGCTTTGTGTTCCAGTAAGAAGCCAATGCAGGAAAATCCCTGATTTCTCCCTCTCCTTCCTGATGGCAAACTCTATTTTTTTTCTAATTTTGAGCACCTCAAGGTGACGTGGAGATTGTAATTATCTGTGTAACTGGCAGGCTGAACAGTTTAAAAAGCAGGACCGGTTCTCCAATATGTGTCCCCTAGACCAGTGGTTGCCAACCTTTCAGACCTCACGGACCACTAAACTCACAATTTTGAATCCCACGGACCACCAGCATGAATTTTATATACACACAGTGCTCCAGCTCTCCTCCCCCCTATTCCCCCAGCCCCCTCCCCCCACATCACACTGCTACCATATACAGACTCATCATTGGATCTCGCCTCCTTATGCAGCCATGTGCTCAAGCTCTGTGCTCCCTCCCACAGTCCGTGATCAGCACTGCCATTGGAATTCCCCTTCTTCCTCACCTACCATTCGCTGGCACACTCCCAGTGCCTCCCTCTGAGTTCACAGGAGCCGGAACTACAGGGGAAACATTGGGTATCAATGAGCATTGACAGTATTGACTATCAGCATGTATCAAGAACAACATTGGAAACAAAATTGGGCGGAATACATCTGGTGCAATGTTGATTTGGGACCACCAACATTTTCTTGTGGACCATCAGTGGTCCACAGACCATTGGTTGGCAACCGCTGCCCTAGACCACTTCTATTAGGCTGCCATCTTCGACTGTATATTTTTATGGCTCTGCTATATTGTGCTGCTATTAGGTAGCACTGGGTTATGCAGGGTCTGATATAAGGATAATGTTTCTTGTTGCCCACAGCCACCAGGCAGCTTCCAACAATTTGTTGTGCAGGTTTGCAAAAAAAATCAAGGAAGCTGAATGGTGGCTATAGGCAATAAGAATGTTTCCTTTACCACACTTTCCATGAATTAGGCACATAGTCTACAATTGTTGAACTGATGCTAGAGCCTACTAGGTGTAGAGCTCCATTTTGTGTCTCTTCTTGTTGTGTTCTTCAGTGTTCAGAATCTTTGACCCACAGTTCCAATGTTTTTGTTTGCCATGATTGACCAGAAGCTGTATATTCTAGGGCCCCTTGTCAGCTTTACTACTTATTAAATCAGCTGCTACAGAGGTGATGATGCTTTTACTGTCCAACAAGGAGCTGAGAGAGGTGACACCGGAAGTTGAATTGCTCAACCAAGAAGATCCATCTCTTTGACAATTGCTTAGACCTGAACTACAGGCTTTACCTGCCTAGCTGTGCAGTGTGGAGAATGGGTGCGTTCACACCAGCAGACGTTCACTATGGTACGCATAACTCACACACTGGTGTGTGTTGTGTTACAACGTAATGCAATGTATACTTTTTCTCTTTGTTTAAAGTTAACCCCTTATTGTTGGTGCCTCCAGGCCCTTTAAGAGGTTTCTGATGCCACAAGACGCAACAGGGTTTCTGATCATCATCTGACCGCGAGCTGCTGATAACTGTGTCAGGAGCATGCAGGGTGCGTATTCTCCGTACAGGGCTGTTAACATTCTTGTGCGCATATAAGTGGCCGCTTGCCGTTAAGGCCCACCTGCCGAGAGGACACATATATGCATACTGCCGGCGTGAAGGGGTAAATAACCCTCTTTACAGTGCGTGCTGTAAAGCGTTATTGTGCATTGAGTCACATAAAATTGCAGAAATGCTACATTTATATGCAGCAAACATGTTGGTGTGAACAGGGCAGATAGAGAACAATTGTTTTCTCAGTGTCCTTGCGTTTAGGATGTGTTGGTCAAAGCACATCAATACACCTGGTGCGAAAAAGCTTTACACCACAAGATTGACTGTACATAATTACAGATGCTTGCCTTTAAGAGAAAATGTAAAGATAATAAGGTAAGAAATAGCCTCCATATGGGAAGGCCATCTCAATCCATGCAGATCGAGACCCAACCCAACCATTTAATAGATTTCACATGACTTCCTGTCCTGCTGACAACAGTTTTACGAGACAAGAAATTAGATAAAATCTACAACAGGGACGCAGACAACAATAATGGCCTGACAGGGGATTTATCCTTCCCCTACCTTACTAAAGTTGGCCATAAACTGATTTTTTGATTTTTTTATTTGTTAAGCCCGCGGACTGAAGGAAAAATGAAAAACAAATTCCTTAATCCAGTGGTCATCAACCCTGTCCTCAGGGCCCACTAACGGGCCAGGTTTTATGTATTACATTGGGGAGATGCAGACTAGAATACTGCAATCACTGAGCAGCAAATGATATCACCTGTGATGTATTTCAGTTATCTTGCAAACCTGGCATGCGCCATAGACAGCGGCGCGCAGGTGCACTGGGCAGGCCGCAGATCGCGGTGATATTCCACGAGTGTCGTATCCCGTGCGCATGTGCGGGAGTAACGTCTTCGCGGCTCCGGTGAATCACAGCCGCGAGACCCGGAAGTCGCTCCGGGTTCCATGGCAGCGGCGAAGAGGAAGACGGAGGACCATTTCGGGGGCTTCGTTCTTAGGTAAGTTATTCATAATGAGCTAGTATGCTATGCATACTAGCTCATTATGCCTTTGCCTTACAGGATGAGCTTTTTTTTAAAAAAAATGTTTGCCTTTACTTCCTCTTTAATCCATGTTATACAGCAGGGGTCTCCAAACTTTTCAAAGCGCCAGTTTATAGTCCTTCAGACTTTAGGAGGGCCAAATGGTGGCCAGCGAGGGCAGAAAATGTCCCAGGCCCAGCATCAGTGAGAATTAATATGGTCTCAGGATTGGTGGTCAATAGGAGTAGGCATAGTGCCCCTACTAGTAGGAGGAATAGTATCCAATCATAGTTATCGGTGGAAAAAACGGTGCCCCACTTTTGGTGTCAGTGGGAAGAATAATGCCTCATATTAGTGAGAGGAATAGTGCCCCAAAGGCCTGGTAAAGGCTAGCAAAGGACCACATCTGGCCCTCAGGCCGCAGATTGGAGACCCCTGTTATACCGTATGGAAAAATCAATCTGCCAATGATGTTACTGTATTTGACAGCAAGCCTTGCCAGCTGTAAAAAAATACCCAAACAGCCGCTGCATCTGATTGGTTAATTGAGTTTAAATTTCATAATAGATTCTCTAGACAATTAGATATTTTTATTATTTCAGAATCTAATTTTTGTTTTCTGATTTCTCCTGTTTTGTCTTGTTACGCTTCCAGATACCAAGAAACGACATCGTGTATAACCAGCTTTATTTGCTTTACAAATGTGTTTTGGGTTTTACTTTTTTATTGCTAGTTCACTGCTTTACAGTATATTATTTGAACATTGAACTAGAACATTGCTTTACCTCAATAAACATTTTTATCTTTACCGTATACGCCTTTATCTATTCCGGACTGCATTGTATTTATTATTTGATGTACTCGTGTCTCTGTTGTGTTTTACTCGGTGCTACCGGTAGTTAAATCGTGTGCTAAGCTGTGTCTATGTTCGGATATTTATACGGGTAGTAGATGGGAAGAAGGACACAAGATTGTGTATGAATGTGAAAAGCTTCTGTGGGTTTCATGGCTTGGTACCCTCAGGACATTGTTTCTTCCAAGTCGTATACGCCATTTCTTTTCATGCAGGAAGCTAATTCTTTTTTTTTTTTTGTTTACTTGGCTAGCTTTTGATTGTGACTACACTTCACCCTGTGTTTTGTTCTGTTCATTCTGCCTGCCAGAATAGCCGGTTTTTCACCATGTCCTGGAGGTGCGGGCGGGTAGGGTAGAGTTTCCTTCTTTTCATGAGCTGAATGTTTGCACTTGGATGCCCTAGTCAGCATTTCCCAGCACCTGCTGTTGCTCTGGCTAGGCTCTCCTACTCTGACTAGGTGTGTTTACAGATGATCTGATCTCCGCACAAGGTGATCAGACATGTAACATGCCCTGTCCTGTCACCAAAAGACAGGTCGTAATGAGGTTGTGAGATTTCATTTGATTTCACCTCCTTGAAAACCTCCCCTGTGTACTTTGAAAAAGAGACAGTATTCAGCATGAGATTAAGTCTAGTCATGCATGTTTAGATTTCTCTCATTCAGCCCAATGGGCTGGACAAGAGAACTAACTCAAGTCTTCCATCCATGCTGTTCATGCTCTTCACCTGAATTTACATTTCCGGCTATTACTGTATATTCCGGCAGCTGTAGCACCCACGGTTGTATGACTGTCCTAACATTGTCTTCATCTAATTGGATGCAGTTTCTACCCGTCTGTAGGGGGGCAGGCGGGTGACACGTCCTCCATGTTCCCTATTAACTCGTTGGGAGCCAAGTGTGAATCACTTGAGAGGTCTACCCCAGGGTGGGTTCTTTTGGGCTATGCCAGGTGATGAACGGGGTCACTCGTTCTAGTACAGGGGTATCACTTTGCCTGAAGGTGTGTTCACCAATAGTGATGGACGAACTTCCGACGGGACGTTTCGCGAACGCGAAACGCGAACGGGCACAAACGTTCGCGAAAACGACCGTTCGCCGCGGGCTCCATTGACTTCAATGGGAGGCGAATTTCGCAAACCTTTAGGTCGAATTTGCGGCCACGGGGTAATTATTAGGGGGTAGCACGTAGTCCCACCACCTGGACAATAGCATAATACATGTATGAGGTGAATTTGGGATCGATAACTACAAGCATTTTTTTTTTATTTGGGAAATTGTTCTGACAATTCAGGACTATGGAGCTAATGAAGGCAATGGAGGAGAGGGAAGGTCAGGGACCAGGGTAGGCAAACAAGAGGGTGCAGGAGATACAGAGCACTGACAGCAGCACCGTAATACAGAGCACTGACATCAGCACCGTGACATACAGCGCTGACAGCAGCTCCGTGACATACAGCGCTGACAGCAGCTCCGTGACATACAGCGCTGACAGCAGCTCCGTGACATACAGCGCTGACAGCAGCTCCGTGACATACAGCGCTGACAGCAGCTCCGTGACATACAGCGCTGACAGCAGCACCGTGACATACAGCGCTGACAGCAGCTCCGTGACATACAGCGCTGACAGCAGCTCCGTGACATACAGCGCTGACAGCAGCTCCGTGACATACAGCACTGACAGCAGCTCCGTGACATACAGCGCTGACAGCAGCTCCGTGACATACAGCGCTGACAGCAGCACCGTGACATACAGCGCTGACAGCAGCTCCGTGACATACAGCGCTGACAGCAGCTCCGTGACATACAGCGCTGACAGCAGCTCCGTGACATACAGCACTGACAGCAGCTCCGTGACATACAGCGCTGACAGCAGCTCCGTGACATACAGCGCTGACAGCAGCACCGTGACATACAGCGCTGACAGCAGCTCCGTGACATACAGCGCTGACAGCAGCACCGTGACATACAGCGCTGACAGCAGCTCCGTGACATACAGCGCTGACAGCAGCTCCGTGACATACAGCGCTGACAGCAGCACCGTGACATACAGCGCTGACAGCAGCTCCGTGACATACAGCGCTGACAGCAGCTCCGTGACATACAGCGCTGACAGCAGCTCCGTGACATACAGCGCTGACAGCAGCTCCGTGACATACAGCGCTGACAGCAGCTCCGTGACATACAGCGCTGACAGCAGCACCGTGACATACAGCGCTGACAGCAGCTCCGTGACATACAGCGCTGACAGCAGCTCCGTGACATACAGCGCTGACAGCAGCTCCGTGACATACAGCGCTGACAGCAGCTCCGTGACATACAGCGCTGACAGCAGCTCCGTGACATACAGCGCTGACAGCAGCTCCGTGACATACAGCGCTGACAGCAGCTCCGTGACATACAGCGCTGACAGCAGCACCGTAAGCAGCCCCAGGAGGAAGTCAGCACAGCACAGGGATGGTGTGATCCCCTCATAATAAGAACCCCCAGGAGGAAGTCAGCACAGCACAGGGATGGTGTGATCCCCTCATAATAAGAACCCCCAGGAGGAAGTCAGCACAGCACAGGGATGGTGTGATCCCCTCATAATAAGAACCCCCAGGAGGAAGTCAGCACAGCACAGGGATGGTGGGAGCCCCTCATAATAAGAACACCCAGGAGGAAGTCAGCACAGCACAGGGATGGTGGGAACCCCTCATAATAAGCAGCCCCAGTAGAAATATGACACCGCTCAACCTCTTCAAAGAGGAGGGTAGGGGCATATAGTACGGTGTGCTTTTTTGGGTCAGGGAAGTGAGCCAAATGAATTAAGAAGGTCTGTGTGCTTGATTCCAAAAATTGTTTATAGACATATACATGGTCTACTGATCACATGTGTTGAATTCCTCCGAGATCCATGCCTCATTCATTTTTAGAAATGTGAGGTAGTTAACACTGTGGTGAGCTAGGCGAGTACGCTTATCGGTCACAATCCCCCCTGCTGCGCTGAACGTCCTTTCGGACAGGACACTGGATGAGGGGCAAGCCAACAGTTCGATTGCAAATTGGGCAAGCTCTGGCCAGAGGTCAAGCCTGCCCACCCAGTAGTCTAGGGGTTCATCACTCCTCAGAGCGTCCACATCGGCCGTTAACCCAATGTAGTCGGACACCTGACGGTCTAGGCGTTCCCTGATGCTGGATCCGGATGACACCTGTCGATGGGTCGGCTGAAAGAATGACCTCATATCCGAAGTCACCAACACATCTTCAAACCGGCCTCTTCTTGCAGGCGCTGTTGGATTGGTACCCGCAAATCCTTCTCTGGGAGTGGGAATTGCTCCTCTGCCAGCGCACGCAAAAGCAGAATGCAGCATTTCTCGAAGCAAGGCCTGGAAGTGCTGCATTCTGACAGCCCTCTGCGACGGCGGTAACATTTCCGCCATTTTGTGTTTGTACCGGGGGTCTAAGTACGTTGCCACCCAGTACTGGTCCTTGACCCTCATGCTTTTTATACGGGGGTCCCTATTAAAACACTGGAGCATGAAGGCCCCCATTTGCACTAAAGTGGAAGCGGTGTGGTGGCCTGGCTCCTGCTCATCATCCAGGATAATGTCGTCCTCTTCATTCTCCTCTCCCCATCCTCGCACAACAGGGATCCCAGAAAGGTTTAAAGCATGCTCTTCTTGCTCCTGCTCATCCGCCCCGGCACCATCCTCCTCTGACTCCTCATCAGACTCCTGTTGTTGACTTGTCTCAGATAGAGTAGCCCCCCCTGGGAATTCATCCAGCATTGCGACTTCCTCATCTTCCCGCTCCTGCTCCTCCACAGCCTGATCAATGACACGACGCAATGCACGCTCCAGAAAGAAGGCATAAGGTACCATGTCACTGATGGCGCCATGGCTGCGACTGACCAGTTTGGTGATCTCCTCAAATGGCCGCAGAAGTCTGCATGTGTCGCGCATGAGCAGCCACTGGCGCGGTGAAAAAAAACCCAGCTCCCCAGAACCGTTTCTTTCGCAGAGTTCATACAGGTAGACGTTAACTGCACGTTTCTGCTGGAGCAGCCTATCAAGCATATAGAAGGTTGAGTTCCATCGCGTCGGGCAATCGCAAATAAGACGTCTGACCGGCAGATGGTGTCGCCGCTGAATGTCAGCAAGGCGAGCCATGGCCGTGTAAGATCTTCTGAAATGGGCCGAGATTTTCCTTGCCTGCCGCAAGATGTCCTGGACCCCAGGGTATTTGACAAGGAATCGCTGCACGACCAAGTTTAAGACGTGTGCCATGCACGGCACGTGCGTGATTTTGCCCTGTTTCAATGCGCTAAGCAGATTGGCACCGTTGTCACACACCACTTTACCAACTGTCAAATTGAGCGGTGTTAGCCACTCATCTGCCTGTGAACGCAAAGCTGAAAGGAGTGCCGGGCCAGTGTGGCTCTTTGCTTCCAGGCACAACAGACGCAGCACGGCATGGCAACGTCTCACCTGGCATGTGGAATAGGTTCTGGGGAGCTTGGGCGGTGCAGTGGAAGAGACGCTAGCAGCGGAAAAGGAGGAGGCAGCTGAGGAGGAGAGGGAGGAGGATGGAGTAGGAGGAGGAGAAGAAGAGTCAGGCCTGCATGCAATCCGTGGCGGTAAAACCAAATCTACACGGGTGCCACGGGTTACATGCTTGACGGCCGTCAGAAGGTTCACCCAGTGGGCAGTAAAACTGATATACCTTCCCTGCCCGTGTTTGCTAGACCACGTGTCTGTGGTCAGATGTATCTTGGCACCGACACTGTGTGCCAGAGATACATTCACTTGCCGCTGAACATGGCCATATAGCTCTGGGATGCCCTTCTCTGAGAAATACTTCCTTCCTGGGACCTTCCATTGTGGTGTTCCAATGGCCACAAATTTGCGAAAGGCCTCCGAGTCCACCAGTTTATATGGCAGTAGTTGGCGGGCTATGAGTTCTGACAAGCCAGCCGCCAACCGTTGGGCAAGAGGGTTATCCGGCGTCATCATTTTTTTACGCTCAAACATTAGGCCCACGGAAGCCTGCCTTTTTGCAGAAAAATGTGAGCTTGGCGTGATGGAAGGTGGAGTGGAGGACAATTGTGAGGAGAGAGGAGAAGGAGAAGTAGAAGACGAGGCTGGACGGTGAGAGCCTGCAGTGTGGCTTTGTGTGTTCCGTTGCTCCCACTGGGCTCGGTGATGGCTGCTCATGTGCCTTCTTAAGGCGGTCGTCCCTAGGTGAGTATTGGGCTTACCGCGACTAACGCGTTGACTGCAAAGATTGCAGATGGCAACGCTATTGTCAGCAGCGGACACGTTAAAAAAAGCCCACACTGCGGAGCCATGTGCCGGTGTCCTGGGAGCGCCAGATGTGACCGTACATGGTCGATGACTCGCTCCTGATACATTTGCAGTCTGCTTTGTCCCTGCTGTGCAATGTAAGTCATTGCTGCTTCTCCTCCCTATCTGCTGGTCCATATCTCCCTCTGAACTCCCCTCCTCTTCCTCTCTTGTGGGCACCCACGTGACATCACTAGACACGTCATCATCAACGTCACCTTCCCCACCGCTATAAGTAGAGTAGGCAGCAACACCGGGGACCAACCTCCTCCTTGGGCTGATCTGGGTACTGGCGTCAGACTGCTGAGTAGCGCTTGTTGCTACCTCCTCTTCCTGATCCAATACCAAGAGTGGCTGCGCATCAGAAATGTCCTCTTGATATGGATCGGAAAATAATTCCAGTGACTCAAGCGGAAGGTATGTGGTGGTGGTGGTGGTGGTCGTGTTGTTGGTGGTAGTGTCTTTGGGGGTGCACATAGCAGAGAGTGAAGAAGAGGGTGCAGATCGAGAGGATGAGGAGGGTGCAGAAGAATAAGGCTGAGTGAGCCACTCAACCAAGTCTGGTGCGTCCTTTAAAGTAATTGAACGCACCTTCTGCAACTTCCCACTTTGGCTCAAGGCTGTTGCTCCTGCCCTACCCCTACCACCCCTGCGGAAGGGCCTGCCTCTTCCTCTGCCTGTCATTTTTTAAATCACCCTGTGACAAAACTCTTAGTCCCTATACCGCTGAAGGACTGCTGCAGTATAGGGCAGCGGTCAGCAGTAGTGCACGTCAACCCTATGTATTGTGGACCGATAGCGGTCCTTACAGAACAGCAGACTGTACTGCACTCAGGCCTATGTACCGTAGCACCCTATACCAAGTTACCAGTCCTTATAAAAACTTTTGTGGACCAAGCAGGTTGTGTGTTAGTGATTAGCAGACTGTACGTCAGTCCCTATACCAATGAAGGACTGCTGCAGTATAGGGCAGCGGTCAGCAGTAGTGCACGGCAACCCTATGTATTGTGGACCGATAGCGGTCCTTACAGAACAGCAGACTGTACTGCACTCAGGCCTATGTACCGTAGCACCCTATACCAAGTTACCAGTCCTTATAAAAACTTTTGTGGACCAAGCAGGTTGTGTGTTAGTGATTAGCAGACTGTACGTCAGTCCCTATACCAATGAAGGACTGCTGCAGTATAGGGCAGCGGTCAGCAGTAGTGCACGGCAACCCTATGTATTGTGGACCGATAGCGGTCCTTACAGAACAGCAGACTGTACTGCACTCAGGCCTATGTACCGTAGCACCCTATACCAAGTTACCAGTCCTTATAAAAACTTTTGTGGACCAAGCAGGTTGTGTGTTAGTGATTAGCAGACTGTACGTCAGTCCCTATACCAATGAAGGACTGCTGCAGTATAGGGCAGCGGTCAGCAGTAGTGCACGGCAACCCTATGTATTGTGGACCGATAGCGGTCCTTACAGAACAGCAGACTGTACTGCACTCAGGCCTATGTACCGTAGCACCCTATACCAAGTTACCAGTCCTTATAAAAACTTTTGTGGACCAAGCAGGTTGTGTGTTAGTGATTAGCAGACTGTACGTCAGTCCCTATACCAATGAAGGACTGCTGCAGTATAGGGCAGCGGTCAGCAGTAGTGCACGGCAACCCTATGTATTGTGGACCGATAGCGGTCCTTACAGAACAGCAGACTGTAACGCACTCAGGCCTATGTACCGTAGCACCCTATACCAAGTTACCAGTCCTTATAAGAACTTTTGTGGACCAAGCAGGTTGTGTGTTAGTGATTAGCAGACTGTACGTCAGTCCCTATACCAATGAAGGACTGCTGCAGTATAGGGCAGCGGTCAGCAGTAGTGCACGGCAACCCTATGTATTGTGGACCGATAGCGGTCCTTACAGAACAGCAGACTGTACTGCACTCAGGCCTATGTACCGTAGCACCCTATACCAAGTTACCAGTCCTTATAAGAACTTTTGTGGACCAAGCAGGTTGTGTGTTAGTGTTTAGCAGACTGTGCGTCAGTCCCTATACCGCTGAAGGACTGCTGCAGTATAGGGCAGCGGTCAGCAGTAGTGCACGGCAACCCTATGTATTGTGGACCGATAGCGGTCCTTACAGAACAGCAGACTGTACTGCACTCAGGCCTATGTACCGTAGCACCCTATACCAAGTTACCAGTCCTTATAAAAACTTTTGTGGACCAAGCAGGTTGTGTGTTAGTGATTAGCAGACTGTACGTCAGTCCCTATACCAATGAAGGACTGCTGCAGTATAGGGCAGCGGTCAGCAGTAGTGCACGGCAACCCTATGTATTGTGGACCGATAGCGGTCCTTACAGAACAGCAGACTGTACTGCACTCAGGCCTATGTACCGTAGCACCCTATACCAAGTTACCAGTCCTTATAAAAACTTTTGTGGACCAAGCAGGTTGTGTGTTAGTGATTAGCAGACTGTACGTCAGTCCCTATACCAATGAAGGACTGCTGCAGTATAGGGCAGCGGTCAGCAGTAGTGCACGGCAACCCTATGTATTGTGGACCGATAGCGGTCCTTACAGAACAGCAGACTGTAACGCACTCAGGCCTATGTACCGTAGCACCCTATACCAAGTTACCAGTCCTTATAAGAACTTTTGTGGACCAAGCAGGTTGTGTGTTAGTGATTAGCAGACTGTACGTCAGTCCCTATACCAATGAAGGACTGCTGCAGTATAGGGCAGCGGTCAGCAGTAGTGCACGGCAACCCTATGTATTGTGGACCGATAGCGGTCCTTACAGAACAGCAGACTGTACTGCACTCAGGCCTATGTACCGTAGCACCCTATACCAAGTTACCAGTCCTTATAAGAACTTTTGTGGACCAAGCAGGTTGTGTGTTAGTGTTTAGCAGACTGTGCGTCAGTCCCTATACCGCTGAAGGACTGCTGCAGTATAGGGCAGCGGTCAGCAGTAGTGCACGGCAACCCTATGTATTGTGGACCGATAGCGGTCCTTACAGAACAGCAGACTGTACTGCACTCAGGCCTATGTACCGTAGCACCCTATACCAAGTTACCAGTCCTTATAAGAACTTTTGTGGACCAAGCAGGTTGTGTGTTAGTGTTTAGCAGACTGTGCGTCAGTCCCTATACCGCTGAAGGACTGCTGCAGTATAGGGCAGCGGTCAGCAGTAGTGCACGGCAACCCTATGTATTGTGGACCGATAGCGGTCCTTACAGAACAGCAGACTGTACTGCACTCAGGCCTATGTACCGTAGCACCCTATACCAAGTTACCAGTCCTTATAAGAACTTTTGTGGACCAAGCAGGTTGTGTGTTAGTGTTTAGCAGACTGTGCGTCAGTCCCTATACCGCTGAAGGACTGCTGCAGTATAGGGCAGCGGTCAGCAGTAGTGCACGTCAACCCTATGTATTGTGGACCGATAGCGGTCCTTACAGAACAGCAGACTGTACTGCACTCAGGCCTATGTACCGTAGCACCCTATACCAAGTTACCAGTCCTTATAAGAACTTTTGTGGACCAAGCAGGTTGTGTGTTAGTGATTAGCAGACTGTACGTCAGTCCCTATACCAATGAAGGACTGCTGCAGTATAGGGCAGCGGTCAGCAGTAGTGCACGGCAACCCTATGTATTGTGGACCGATAGCGGTCCTTACAGAACAGCAGACTGTAACGCACTCAGGCCTATGTACCGTAGCACCCTATACCAAGTTACCAGTCCTTATAAGAACTTTTGTGGACCAAGCAGGTTGTGTGTTAGTGATTAGCAGACTGTACGTCAGTCCCTATACCAATGAAGGACTGCTGCAGTATAGGGCAGCGGTCAGCAGTAGTGCACGGCAACCCTATGTATTGTGGACCGATAGCGGTCCTTACAGAACAGCAGACTGTACTGCACTCAGGCCTATGTACCGTAGCACCCTATACCAAGTTACCAGTCCTTATAAGAACTTTTGTGGACCAAGCAGGTTGTGTGTTAGTGTTTAGCAGACTGTGCGTCAGTCCCTATACCGCTGAAGGACTGCTGCAGTATAGGGCAGCGGTCAGCAGTAGTGCACGGCAACCCTATGTATTGTGGACCGATAGCGGTCCTTACAGAACAGCAGACTGTACTGCACTCAGGCCTATGTACCGTAGCACCCTATACCAAGTTACCAGTCCTTATAAGAACTTTTGTGGACCAAGCAGGTTGTGTGTTAGTGATTAGCAGACTGTACGTCAGTCCCTATACCGCTGAAGGACTGCTGCAGTATAGGGCAGCGGTCAGCAGTAGTGCACGGCAACCCTATGTATTGTGGACCGATAGCGGTCCTTACAGAACAGCAGACTGTACTGCACTCAGGCCTATGTACCGTAGCACCCTATACCAAGTTACCAGTCCTTATAAGAACTTTTGTGGACCAAGCAGGTTGTGTGTTAGTGTTTAGCAGACTGTGCGTCAGTCCCTATACCGCTGAAGGACTGCTGCAGTATAGGGCAGCGGTCAGCAGTAGTGCACGGCAACCCTATGTATTGTGGACCGATAGCGGTCCTTACAGAACAGCAGACTGTACTGCACTCAGGCCTATGTACCGTAGCACCCTATACCAAGTTACCAGTCCTTATAAGAACTTTTGTGGACCAAGCAGGTTGTGTGTTAGTGATTAGCAGACTGTACGTCAGTCCCTATACCAATGAAGGACTGCTGCAGTATAGGGCAGCGGTCAGCAGTAGTGCACGGCAACCCTATGTATTGTGGACCGATAGCGGTCCTTACAGAACAGCAGACTGTAACGCACTCAGGCCTATGTACCGTAGCACCCTATACCAAGTTACCAGTCCTTATAAGAACTTTTGTGGACCAAGCAGGTTGTGTGTTAGTGATTAGCAGACTGTACGTCAGTCCCTATACCAATGAAGGACTGCTGCAGTATAGGGCAGCGGTCAGCAGTAGTGCACGGCAACCCTATGTATTGTGGACCGATAGCGGTCCTTACAGAACAGCAGACTGTAACGCACTCAGGCCTATGTACCGTAGCACCCTATACCAAGTTACCAGTCCTTATAAGAACTTTTGTGGACCAAGCAGGTTGTGTGTTAGTGATTAGCAGACTGTACGTCAGTCCCTATACCAATGAAGGACTGCTGCAGTATAGGGCAGCGGTCAGCAGTAGTGCACGGCAACCCTATGTATTGTGGACCGATAGCGGTCCTTACAGAACAGCAGACTGTACTGCACTCAGGCCTATGTACCGTAGCACCCTATACCAAGTTACCAGTCCTTATAAGAACTTTTGTGGACCAAGCAGGTTGTGTGTTAGTGTTTAGCAGACTGTGCGTCAGTCCCTATACCGCTGAAGGACTGCTGCAGTATAGGGCAGCGGTCAGCAGTAGTGCACGTCAACCCTATGTATTGTGGACCGATAGCGGTCCTTACAGAACAGCAGACTGTACTGCACTCAGGCCTATGTACCGTAGCACCCTATACCAAGTTACCAGTCCTTATAAGAACTTTTGTGGACCAAGCAGGTTGTGTGTTAGTGTTTAGCAGACTGTGCGTCAGTCCCTATACCGCTGAAGGACTGCTGCAGTATAGGGCAGCGGTCAGCAGTAGTGCACGGCAACCCTATGTATTGTGGACCGATAGCGGTCCTTACAGAACAGCAGACTGTACTGCACTCAGGCCTATGTACCGTAGCACCCTATACCAAGTTACCAGTCCTTATAAGAACTTTTGTGGACCAAGCAGGTTGTGTGTTAGTGTTTAGCAGACTGTGCGTCAGTCCCTATACCGCTGAAGGACTGCTGCAGTATAGGGCAGCGGTCAGCAGTAGTGCACGTCAACCCTATGTATTGTGGACCGATAGCGGTCCTTACAGAACAGCAGACTGTACTGCACTCAGGCCTATGTACCGTAGCACCCTATACCAAGTTACCAGTCCTTATAAGAACTTTTGTGGACCAAGCAGGTTGTGTGTTAGTGATTAGCAGACTGTACGTCAGTCCCTATACCAATGAAGGACTGCTGCAGTATAGGGCAGCGGTCAGCAGTAGTGCACGGCAACCCTATGTATTGTGGACCGATAGCGGTCCTTACAGAACAGCAGACTGTACCGCACCCAAGCCTATGTACCGTAGCACCCTAGACAGACCAAGTTACCAGTCCTGATAAAGAGCTTTGTGGAACAAGTGAGTTGTGAATGATTAGCAGACTGCAGCAGAAGGGCAGCAGTCAAGTATAATATTCTTTCTATATTTGGAAGAAAGAATATTATACGTGTACAAGCCTATTACCGTACCACTGATACCAGTCCTGAAAAGAACCTTTGTGGAACTAATAGTAACAGCAAGTCTTTAAAATTATCCTCACTGCCTGACAACACTGCTTCCTGCCTGTCCCTATACAAATTGGCAAAAAAGAGTAGGCTGGAACGATTAGCTGGAACAGCTCTTTTGTGGACCTGATAGTAACAGCTAATGATGATGATGATGATGATGATGAAGAAAGACTAATCTGGCTGAGCTGTCCCTAAAATAGCAGCATACAGCGCTCTGTCCCTTTATCTAAACTGACAAAAGAAACTCAGGCTGCTGACCTAACACCTATACCAGTCCTGAAAAGAACTTTTGTGTACCAAATAGCTAGCGTTTTCTCTGTCCCTACTCCACACAGGATCCTTTCCCTACAGTGACAGAAGAAAGAATGTAAAATGGCCACCGGATCGGGTGTATTTATAGGTTAGGGGGAATGTCCAAGTGTCCATGAGCTGTCATGTCTCAATTGGTTGTCCTGTAACACATGATAAACGTGTCACGAAAGGTTAAAGTTCTTGTATACATTAAACACGTAAGTCCGCCGGGGCGAACGACGGAAAAAGGCGTTCGAACCCGCGGACGGCGAAAGTCGGAAATTCGCCGCGAAACGACCGCCGGGCGAACCGTTCGGCCATCACTATTCACCAATTCTCAAGACCAGGTGGGAGCTACGGTGATGTAAAGAATCAAACATTTAAGGCAGTCCTCCAACTCAGGGATGAGCCACTTGTGTGTAGTGTTGCAATGCGGAGTTCCTCAAGAAATGTTATCCTTCATCTTACACACTTATACAGGTGTATGTGTTGCATTAGGAGGGACACGCGGTGCTTATGCCCACTCCACCTCTGTTACCTCACTCCCAGTAATAGAACGGGGTCCTGGCAAGCACAGCGCAGACCTCATGCATGCTCTACTTAACCCTTCTCTTTCCGTACTAAGTGACCAGGTATTATATCTCCGTAACGCTAATCCTCTCCTAGTGACCGATGAAAACGGACAGCTAGGGAGGTAGCCGGACACCGAACCCTCTCCCTACCAGACAGGGCCGTCTTTAATATTGATTGAACCCGGGGCAAAAATTTTCTTGGGGGCCCCCCTCTCCCATGCAATTTCGCTTTCCACCTTCTCTGAGACATATAATAAGTAGAAGCTAGACTTAAAATCAGTTTACTGTATCAGATCAAGTAGCGATTGCGATTGGTTGCCAGAGGTTACAGCATATCATTACTGCTTACGGACTGGTTGCTAGAGGATACAGTACACATTAAGGCTCACTGATTAGTTGTTAGAGGTTACAGCACATGATTTCTGCTTGTTGATTGGTTGCTAGAGATTACTGTACAGTAATACTGCTCACTGGTTGCTATAGGTTACAGCACATTATCTCCTCACTGCAGAGGGGCATGATATATATGAATGTCACCTTTATTTACATATCAATGCTGCCAGCTTCAGCTATTTACATATGAATGTTGCTGCTATTTACATATGAATGGCAGTTATTTACACGTAAATACAGGGTCTGCAGGTTAGTCATCTGTACACAATAGGGTAGAGCTGGGCAGCATTAGTAGCGGCACTTCACACTGAGATATCGGGACACAGCACAGGACTAAAACTTCAAGGGACAAGGGAATTTAAACTGGAATGGTTGGCAAGTATGAGGCAGCTGCTTTGGGCCCCACAACAATGACAGGACCCAGGGCAGCTGCCCCTTTTGCCCTACCTTAAAGACGGCCCTGCTACCAGAGAACCTGTCACTTAACCAGGTACCACGCCAACAATGGGTGTCGGTTTCCTCCTGTGGTTACCCACAGCATCTTCTCGTCACAGACCTTGTGTTGCAGTGATGTTTCACAGACCCTGATGGGTTATTTCAGACCCTGGTTCCCTAGAGCAGTGTTTCTCAAATCCAGTCCTCAAGGCGCACCAACAGGTCATGTTTTCAGGATTTCCACTATTTTGCACAGTTAATTTGATCAGTTTTCACTGCCTTAGTAATTACCACAGCCATTTCATCTGAAGGGAAATCCTGAAAACATGACCTGTTGGTGCGCCTTGAGGCCTGAAGTTGAGAAACACTGCCCTAGAGAGACACAAGGACCCCATATGCACCCCTTGAGTAACTTCCGACCAAGCTTCAAGCAGTAGAAATAACTTTACTGAACTTTTGGCAGAACATGTATAACATACAGTAACGTTCTTTACCTAACTAAAACCAACTGTGGCTGCCCTAGGTTGCCTGTACAAGTAATGTCTCTTAGAGAACAGTCCAAACTGGAGAAAACTCAATCAAAGGAGTCCATGTCCTAAGGAGCATTCCGATGGTTTGACGTTCCAAGCTGACCAGCAAGCTTCTTAACGGGGCAGAGACTGATGTGAATGTACTATATATATATATAATGTGTGTGTGTGTATACATACTGCATAAATTGACAAGCGCTATATAAGTATCCGAAATAAATAAATAGATCTAAGTCCCTGTGCGTGCATCCCTGGTCCTCCCTTGTTCTAGATCCCCCATTGTTCTAGGTCCTCTCCTATAGAATTCGGGCCTCTTCCCTTTTATATCACACACAAGGAAAACCCACAAACACATAAAAAGGTGGCACAAGCATTAATATCTTCCCTCCCTAACTGGGCTGCCAGGTGCTAACTAAACACATTAGGCAACCTGCCTACACGTCCAACCCACACCCACAGCTTAAATTTCATCCGACTCAACAGAAATCCGCTGCACCATGTATCATAAGCTCAAATAATACATAAGAACCCCTTCACACCATATATAATCTAAACAAGCAATTCCAATAGTATAAAATGCCTGGTCATTGCTTGCAGTGGTTGGGTGCAAATTGCAGATCTCCGCCATTACTAGTAAAAAAAACAAAATAACAATAAAAATGCCATAAATGTGTCCCCTATTTTGTAGACGCTATAACTTTTGTGCAAACCAATCGATATACTCTTATTGCGATTTTTTTATTAGAAGAATACATATCAGCCTAACCTGAGGAATTTTTTTTTTTATATAGCAAAAAGTAAAAAATATTGTGTTTTTTTCAAAATTGTTGCTTTTTTTTGTTTATAGCGCAAAACATAAAAACTGCAGAGATGATCAAATACCACCAAAAGAAAGCTCTATATGGTTGGGGAAAATGATCAAAATTTAATATGGGTACAGTGTTGTATGACCACGCAATTGTCATTCAAAGTGTAACAGCGCTGAAAATTGGTCTGGCAGGAAAGGGGTGAAAATGCCCTGTATTGAATTGGTTAATAAACATTGCTGGCTGCTTTTTATTTATTTATTTTTTGACAGCTCCAATTACCGGACTTCTTTAACACTGGGGAGACCAACTGACCGCTCAGAGAACCGAGCCTGAAAGTATCGGTTTCAGGTATCGGTGCATTTGCACGTGTACCGATACTTTTGCACATACGCGGTATCGGTGCAACCCTAAAAATTAACCCAACCATCTGCAAAAACGATGGTTTGATTTTCTGTAGTGTTATGTCCGGTACACACGATAAGAATCTCGAACGAACGATCACCCATTTTTTATTTTTTTGCATGCTAGTCTCAAATCGAAAACTAATAGGATACTAAAGTTACGAAAATACGACAGAACACAACGTTCAGAAGTGATGTAATGTATTGTTTTTTAATGTATTCTTTTGTTTCTGAGCGTACGTGGTCTTGGCCACGTGATTATTTTTTTGTACAAATATCATACTAATTACGGGAAAATCTTTCGTTCCGTTATCGCACAAGAAAACGTTTCGTGCTTGTCACTTCGGATATTTTCACATGAACTGTCGTGATCGGCTCCCGGAAGCTGCGTGCTAATGATCAGATTATCGTACGATCGATTCGAAAGCGATATTTTTCGTCCGATTTTCTGATCATGTGTACTAGACATTACTCTACACGTCTATATCTATAAGAAAATGAGATGACGGCCCACTATATGATCTTGCTTTAATTGCTGGTGTTAGGGTGACACATGACTTAGTCAATCAGAGTGTAAATAGGTTTCCCCGGTCATGCTTGTGCATCTGCTGCACTGAGTGGGTGTGTAAGTGGGGAATCTGGCACTATGGGAGCCGTCACTCACAAGAGTGCAATAAATGAGTCAAACCTTCACAAGTAAGATTTTTGTGACATATCCTTCCCTGCCTTTACCCAGAGGGTGGTCATGCTTTGATGTGACTGAGTCATGCGATCTTGCCTTTCCTTTCAGTGAGAAAGCTTCTATCCTGGCACCAGTGGGCATTACACTGACTGCGTCTGACTCCTGCCTACTCTTATGTGTCATTAGGACAAGTTTGCATAACAAAAGACCAGGACTATTTTACAGATTGCATTTCTCTCCCTTTCAGGGGACGTCTGTACAAAGCACAGTGTAGAATTGTGTATCACAAACAAAATCTGAAAAAACTGAGTAAAAAAACAAAAGCATTACTGAAAACTTGGACGTAGGATTAGTCAAACTCATTTCTGGCTTATTTTAGGTGCCTACGTGTTGTTCCTAGAGACAATTTAAAGTGTACCTAA
The DNA here is from genome assembly GCF_037356315.1 of Lithobates pipiens. NCBI lineage: Eukaryota > Metazoa > Chordata > Amphibia > Anura > Ranidae > Lithobates > Lithobates pipiens. The sequence goes on along the minus strand of NW_027507758.1, from coordinate 460,698,164 downwards.
ACCCAAGAACCAAAAATTTAATATATTGCAGCTTACCAGATACTAAAGCCAGCCAACTTGTTATATTATACAATTTTCTTATGCAATTTCCTTTAGATTTGCCTTCAACTATGTAGTGCAAGGGCCTGCCTGATTGCATACAAATTGAAAGTGTTTAGGTTTGACCTCATATTACATGTTTTTTTGTAAATCTAAAGGAAAATTGTACAGAAAATTGTATAATGTGTAGCCAGCCTTAGTTGTGTTGGTCGCACAAGTTTTCTTTTTTTATAGATTTTTTTTTTCTCCTATGTTTTAACCTGGTGATCCTTCCAGTAACACACTTCCTGTCCGAATGACATTGCTCATTCCTCCGCTGTATTTATGGAGGAGCAGCGTTGTAACCCTAGGCTGCTCTCCTGATTTGGGCTACAGAACACCTCCACTTGTAGCAGACACCATAATGTGCCCATGTTTTCCTTGTCTTCAACCCGACTATCCCAAGTCTGATAGCAGCCTAACACATCAGTTTTGTGTAATGAGTTTTGTGCTGCTTATTTTTTTTTGCTAAATTACCCCACCCTCTTATATTATTGTACACAACATAAAGGCTAATTATTCTTTGGTCCAAGATAAGAACTGATAAGAATTGGGCTAATCAGACTTCTTGAGACAACACACGATTAACAGGGACAGTGGAACCTTGGACTACGAGCATAATCCATTCCAGGAGAATGCTTGTAATCCAAAGCACTCGCATATCAAAGCGAGTTTCCCCATAGAAGTCAAAGGAAACAAAGATAATTTGTTCTGCATTGACTTCTATTACATGCAATACCACATGTGGACAGAGGTGGGGGGGGGGGCGCCGGAGAGCCTTGGAAATAATACTCGGGGACAGCTCAGAAACACTGAGTGTTTTAGTGTTTCTAAATATTTCTGAATGGCTCCGAACCGTTCCAAGTGTCCCCGGCACCCTTGCACCTCTGGTCAAATGCGGTACTGCGCCACTCATTAGCTTAAATTCTGCTTGTTTTGTGAGACAACACTCGCAAACTGAGTCAATAATTTTAAAAAATAGTTCTCGCTATAGTTTAGCTATAGTTTAGCTTGTTAACTGCATTACTCGTAAACCAAGGTTCCACTGTATTCCTTTTGCATGCATTAAAATAAAAATGCTTGACCATACTGTGACACACAAGCTGCAACCAAATTAAAACTTTCCCAACCCAATCAGCAGTTCCCCCAGAAGGTTTAAAAAAAAACAAACAAAAAACTCTGGCTTTAGTACTCGGTTCCTCCCTGTCCAGCACCCCGCAGAAATCTTTCTTCCTCTAGATGTCCTTATTTCTCTGGGTTGAATGATGACCACCCTCACTCAATTCGGAAGGGCATTTGGAAATTATCAAATATTCATAGAATTGTTTTGGATAATCATATACTTGGATTCAAATGTATGAACACTAATACTTTTGGTTATTATTTATTGTTTCCTGTACTAGAACATTTTAGATGTTTTGTTTTTTTGTATAAATTATTATCATGCTAGCTCAGACCAGTCCACTCATCTGCTTTATATATTGTAGTGGGCCAGGATTGTTTAAAGACCCTGACCTAGGCTGGACAGTTTTAATGGGAACAGCTAACTGTCTCTTAGCCTTCTGTATTCATAGGTGGAAATGGGTCATTTATTCACCTTTATACTTCATGGTAATCCCTTCATGGAGCTCCAACTGGTCGCTAGACAAATATTGATCCCAGCATTTACAACCACAATACACTGACTGTAGGAATGACGAGCAATATTTTACATTGTAGTACTTCAATAATACCCTAGGATCTCTTGACGTTATTGTACTTGTAGACATGCTATGATTCTTGGCCAAATGTTGATATTGTATAACATAAGCTTTTTTTTGTCTTACAGTCATATGGAAAAAATTACAACATGGCAAGACCCCCGGAAGACCATGACGCAACCAATGGCACATATGAACCACCATCCCGTTACCACCTCCACCCCACTAAGCCAGAGATCACTGGCGATGTCCCAACCCAACCTTGGTATGTCTTCTTCACATGATTTACTTTATTATTGCCCATAACAATTATCTAGTAGGCCTCCATGAGGAACCTTCTTACAGGTTCTACAATCAATCTTTTTGTAGTCTTTTCTGCTTTTATACAATATTGGCTTGACCTTCTGTGACTTCTGATAGCTGACTCTTAAATTGCCAAAACAGCCTATTACACCCTTCATGTATGGCAACAGTTGTACATCTAGTTCTGTTAAGCAGAACTTTATATCATCAATATCATTTGTTGGGTTACATTACCTAAAAGGTGTTATAAAAATGATCCAGTGTTTTGCAGTTGTTTTAGAAAGCAAACAAGTGGGTAATCCTATGTGTAGTGAACTTTGAATATTTTCAAAGAGACAATAAAAATTAAGACAGACTTCACAATTCAACATATACGGTATATATCTGTTTCTGTAAGACAGGGAAGGCTGTAATTACCAATACCTCCCCAGGACAAAAAATATATATGCTTGTCCCATACAACTAGCTTCTTGAAAAAGGGCAGTGAAAAGCCTAGTGGTGGTGTGAATAAATGTACCCATCATTTAAGGAAGACCTGGTCAAATCTTGCAAAATTCAAGAACCAGTACCAATGTTAGGAACTGGTGATAATGCAGCTTTGCTCCAAGGTATTGTGTTTTAATCCTCCAGAGTGGTTGTATAGTATATACTCTTCTCACATCCTTCAGCAGCCCCTGTGTGCAGTTTCCCCTTTTCTCCTCCACATTAAAAGTCATACAGTCCACGCCTCTCAGAGGACAACCGTCACATATACGTTTCTCGTTAACCCTGTCCTTCCACACATTTACAGTCCTCCCCCACCCACAATGGTTCTCTATGGTGGAAGGAGTAGGCTCCAAAGTCAACATTGGTGGTAAAGCGTTTGATTGCCATTATGCCTACCCGGTTTCCCCTAAAATAAGACCTAGCGTGATTGTCGGTGATGGTTGCAATATAAACCCCACCCCTCCAAATAAGCCCTAGTTAAAGTCCCTGTAGGTCTTATTTTTAGGGTAAGGCTTATTTTAAGGGAAACAGGGTAGGGCTTATTTGGAGGGGAGGGCTTATATTGCAGCCAACACCGACAATCACGCTAGGTCTTATTTTAGGGGAAACAGGGTAGCTATTGAAAAGCCCCATTCACACCTATGCAATTTGAACCATTAACTGAAGCTTCACCACTTGAAGCTTATCATGGTTTAAATGCAATTGGCTTTCCAAAACCTGAATTGCATGTAAAAACTCCTGTATTAAAATCTCGTATCACTGTGTAAACGCAAAAATAAATGTGTTATTACCTACACCTAAAAAAAACAATGTAACAATGTGTTAACAAACAATTATGGTGTTCCTTCAGCCTCTTTATTACATCCTAATACATTCAGAAATCCTAAAATGATATATAGATTTCAGAGATGCTGAGCACCTCAATTTCTTCATACAATAAATTACATAAAAGTGAAAAAACAAAGACTCCCACTGGAAAACGTGTGATAAAAGTAAGTGTCACTAAAAGTCCCACGTGCAATTCAGTCTCCCTGTAAATCACCAATTAAAGTGCTTCACCGAAGCCCTTTGTGCGTCAAAGTCACCAGAGGGATTTGCCTCACACGAATGTTCAGCAAATATTGCTTGGGTGTGTGCTAATCATGATGGTTCATCTGGCTGCTGGAAAGTCCAAGAATTACCAACACTTCACCTTCAAGTTTAAAATCTATTTGAAATAAAACACTACTCACAAAACGAGTTAGAAATAAAAGCCTGTCTTCTCAGAAGATCACGTAACACTCCTTAAACCTCAAACGTCCCTGCACTTCCTAATGGACCATTCTCAGTCTCATTGTTTTTGCCCTTTTGAAGAAGTCAGTGATGAAAACGCTGTGCAGTGCAGCGTCACGTCCACTATCAGTGACATCACGTGCCATCCTGGCAGTGACCGTGAGCCTGGAGGTATCTGGTGTTGGGTGAGATGCCAAGACCGACCCATGGGGAGGTGCGGGGACATTTGAGGTTTAGTGTTAAATGATCTTGTAATAAAACAGGCTTGTATTTCTAACTGGTACACTATGGGAGCTTTTTTACATTTGAGTAATATATGAAGGTGAAGTGTTGGTAATTCTTGGACCTTCCAGCAGCCAGATGAAACATCATGATTAGCACACACCCAAGCAATATTTGCTGAACATTCATGTGAGGCAAATCCCTCTCCTGAGTTGGACACACAAAGGGGTTCGGTGGAGCACTTTAATTGATGATTTACGAAGAGATTGAATTGCACGTGGGACTTTTTGTGACACCTACTTTTATCACACTTCATTTTCCAGTGGGAGTGATTGTTTTTTACTTTTATGTTTTTTATTATATGAAGAAATTGAGACTCTCAGCGCCTCTGAAAGCTATATATCATTTTAAGAGTTCTCAATGTATTAAAAACTCCTATATAAATGCTACAAAAAAAAACTGAAAAACTACCATAGATGCTCAACTCAAGTAGGAATGGGGCCCTAGGCATAGTGGTAATCATTATTTACAAAGTAGGAAGTTAAAGTGATTGTAAAGTCTCGTTTTTTTTTCCTATAAAAATAATGAACATGCCATACTTACCTGCTCTGTTGCAGTGTTGCACAGAGCAGCCTGGATCCTCCTCTTCTCTGGGTCCCTCTTCTGTTATCCGGGCCCCTCTCTCCTGTTCAGAGCCCCCTTAGCAAGCTGCTTGCTATGGGGCACCCAAGCTGAGTTACAGCTCCCTGAGTCCATTCAGGCACAGAGACCCGCCCCCTCTCTCCCCCTGATTGGCTCACTGATTTTGATTGACAGCAGCGGGAGCCAATTGTGCCGCTTCTGTGTCTCAGCCAATCAGGAAGGAGAATCCTGGACGGCTGAGACACTCGCGGACTTTGCTGGACAGAGAGGGACCTCAGGAAAGTATTAGGGGGGTATTATGATAAAAAACTTTCTGCCTTTACAACACCTTTAACCATAAGTCATGTAACAAAGAGCAAAGTGGAAGACTTATCTCATTTCCTATCAGTGTGCAGCAGTCACTCTTCTGAGCAGTAGTGGCAGAAGGAGCTAATGATCAGGATGCTATGGGGCATTTTCCAGTCACCATGATGACTTGGCAACTGAAAGTTGTCCACCCCTGCTGTAAGGTAAAACAACAAAATCAATAAGCTAACAGTATTGAATAACTTGCTTGTCTTTTAATTCAAACCCTTAAAGCATCACTTGTGTTTAATGGAAAACCCATTGTTTGCTGTGGTCAGTTGCACATCTGGTGTATTTCCTCCAAGGCAATAGGTAAAATGTGAACATTTTACCCAGTGTGACAGCATAGATCTAATGTCACAAAATGAGTAATATGTTGCATTTACAATACTGACTGAGTAAATTCATACCTAACATGTCACGCTTCAAAATTGCGCCCACTCATGGAATGGCGACAAACTTTTACCCTTAAAAATCTCCATAGGCAAAGTTGAAAAAATTCTACAGGTTACATGCTTTAAAGCGGACCTCCACCCTGAAGTGGAAGTTCCGCTCATCTGATCCCTCCCCCCCCTCCGGTGCCACAATCGGCACCTTTCAGGGGGGAGGGGGGTGCAGATACCTGGATAAGCCAGGTATCTGCACCCACTTCCGGGACAAGCTAGCCGCAGATGCCCCCCCCCCCCCTTTGTGTTCTGGGAAACACACAGTTCCCAGGACACAGCGGGGGCCAGTGGAGACGCGCAGCGCGACTTGCGCATGCGCAGTAGGGAACCGGGCAGTAAAGCCGCAACGCTTCACTTCCTGATTCCCTGACAGAGAATGGCGGCGGGGGCAGCAGAGAGACGAGCGATCGCTCGTCATCTGCCGCCGACATCGCTGGACCCTGGGACAGGTAAGTGTCAATTTATTAAAAGTCAGCAGCTACAATATTTGTAGCTGCTGGCTTTTAATATTTTTCTTACAGGTGCAGCTCCTCTTTAAGTTACAGAGGAGGTCTAGGGCTAGACTTATTGCTCTCGCTCTACCGAACACTTAACACAGTTTTCATATGCGGGCGCTACTCACGTATGCGTTCTCCTCTGCACACAAGCTCGGCTTATTTATTTTACCTTTTATTTTTATTTTTACACTGTTAAAAAAAATGTCACTTTTATTCCTATTACAAGGAATGTAAACATCCCTTGTAATAGAAAAAAGGCATGACAGGACCTCTTAAATATGAGATCTGGGGTCAAAAAGACCTCAGATCTCATATTTACACTAAAATTAAAAAAAATAAAGTCCCTTTAAGAGCTATAGGCGTAAGTGACATTTTGACGCTTCCGTCTTGCAATGGTATGGAGACGGGTGGGGGCCATCTTCCCCTCACTTGTCTCCATACCCAGCAAGGGTGAAGATCTGATCGCCTCCGCTGCCGGCAGCTCCAGCAAGTGGCAGAGGGTACTGGAGCATGGCGGGAGGGGTCCCTTTCCTGCCGCTGATAAAAGTGATCTCACGGCGAATCTGCCGCATAGACCACTCTTATTGGAAAGCGGACCACCGGCCGAAGAAGAGGATACCGGGGTTATAGCAGCTAGCTGCTGCCATAACAACGATATTCCTCTTTAACCACTTCCCGACCAGCGCACGACGATGTACGTTAACAGAATGGCACGGGCAGGCATATTGGCGTACAGGTACGTCCAATATTCAATGCCGCCCTGCCATCGGGAGCGCGCCGCAGGTGGCGCGCTGCCGCGCTGGTCGGGACCCCGGTGAGTCCGGTCGCGGGAACCGCGGACTCGATCGCCGCGGGCATCCCCGTGCTCGTCTCACGGAGCGGCCGAATGGAGGAAATGCCGTGTAAACAGCATTTTTCCATTCTGCCTAGCAACTAGTGACACTGATCTCTGCTCCATGTGATTGGAGAAGAGATCAGTGTTCACTAAATGAAAGCCCAACCCCCCCACATTTAGTAACACACCCCTAGGAACACTTAACCCCTACACTGCCACCCACTGGTTAACCCCTTCACTGCCAGTGTCATTTACACAGGAATCACTGCATTTATATAGCAGTGATTACTGTATAAATGACAATGGTCCCAAAAATGTGTCAAAAATGTCCGATTGGTCCCCCACAATGTCGCAGTCACAATAAAAATCGCTGATCGCCGCCATTACTAGTAAAAAAAAAATAATAAAAAATTATTAATAAAAATGCTATAAAACTATCCCTATTTTGTAAACGCTATAACTTTTGCGCAAACCAATCAATAATCGCTTATTGCGATTTTTTTTTTACCAAAAATATGTAGAAGAATACGTATCAGCCTAAACTGAGGGAAAAAATTTTTTTTTATATATTTTTGGTGGATATTTATTATAACAAAAAGTAAAAAATAATGCGTTTTTTTCAAAATTGTCGCTCTATTTTTGTTTATAGTGCAAAAAATAAAAACCGCAGGGGTGATAAAATACCACCAAAAGAAAGCTCTATTTGTGGGAAAAAAAGGACTTCAATTTTGTTTGGGAGCCACGTCGCACGACCGCGCAATTGTCAGTTAAAGCGACGCAGTGCCGAATCGCAAAAAGTGGTCTGGTCTTTGACCAGCAAAATAGTCCGGTCTGCAAGTGGTTAAAGTACCGACGTATATTGGCATGCGGAAGTAGTTAAACTATAGGATGGTCAATTCAAGACACGTTTATTGTTATGAGCTGTAGTCTTATGTGTTATCCAAAGGCATCGTGAGATAGAACAGACTTCTAACTCCAGACCATCGTAAAAAAACAAAAACTGATGTCTATGGCCTGCTCTTGTTTGTAGGTTTCCAATAGTCAAATGTCACATACTTAACCACATATAAATTCCTTTTTTTTTTTGCGAGAGGGCCAAAGCACACCACGCCAACATTCTAGTAGACTTTTCAAGAAAGTAATGAAAAAAGCAGAGCAAGTTAAACTGCTTTCTTGGCTGGCACTCCAGAGCCCACTTTGAACTGTTCCATCTTGAAAGAAATGGCAGACTACACCTTTGTCTATCCCTCTCATTCTCTTCTTAGTCTCGGAATTAAAATATATCTTTCTTTTGAAGGCCTGCCATCCCCTGGCTCAGAACTCTCAGTATCCGAGACGGATGGTCCATTTCTACATTTAATCAAGAACATATGTTTTTCTTGTTGAAATTCTTATAACATGGAAAATTTAGTGCTCTTTGTACATTCTGCTCCCCTGGCTTGCACCATATTTTGGCTTTGTTTGAGTATACAAAAGCACTTATAAACACTTTCATATTATTTTGATAAAAAAAGTGACTAAGCAACACCGCATCCTAACATGACTGTGAGCAAATAAAAACCTCAGGGGAGATATCGCTTAATCTTCAAATAGTTTACCCCGAGCCGCAAGACCTGCTTTCTTTCCATTTGTTTGCTTGTTTTTAGTGTAAGTCGCTCGTGTCGGCTTTTTTCTTTTTTTTTTTTCCAAAACACCGAGTGTTTATTCCAAGTTCCATCTGTTCAAAATTAGATGATGTTAATTCTGGAAAACAATCGTGAGTCAATGTGCTCTGATACATTTGATGCCTTCCAAACCATTGGTCGAAGTACTAGACTCACTCGAGTCTTCCGAAAAAGGTGGCTGTGTAGTAATGTGATAATATGTCAGAACTCTTACTTGCTGACTTATGAAAAGAAGAATCTGGAATACAGCTGCCTTCACTCCTAGGTCAGCATTGGCAGAAAGAGTCATTTTAGCTACTAAATACCCCCCCGTGTTTAGGGAGATGAGAATAGGTTGGCATTCTGTACTCCTAATCAGGAGTAAGGAGTCTAGGGTGACAACTAGACTTGCACTGATACCCTTTTTTATTTTACTGGCGAGTATGCGTACCAATATTTTTGGTCAAGTACTTGCCAATACCAAGTACCGATACCCTTTGAGCCCATACAAAACGAGTGGGCTCAAATCACACTTCAAAGAATCAGATGCAATTTAAAAAGGAAGGCAGTGCGATAGTTAGCCACACTGCTCCTGTGTGTACCCAGGCTGAAGTAACTATGACAAGCCTGGGTTCACAGCATTGGGAGAAACCACATGTTATTCGGACAGGAATCACACCGCATTCCTGTTTAAATGACTTGCGATTCTGTACAGTGCGATTTCAGCCCCTTCATTTTGTATGGGCTCAAATTGCACCACAAAGGGATCAGTTTTGGGGTATTGGGGCATTTGCACGAGGACAAGTCCTCATGCAAATGCTTAGTATCGGCACCGATACCAGTATCCGTATCACCCTACTGACAACGCTGCTCCTGCATAGATATATTATAATGCCGTGTACACACAACCAGACTTTTCGATGAACGAGGTCCGGTGGTCTTCCCAACAGACTTTCGGCGGAGTTCCGACGGACTTTCCGAAAGAACGGACTTGGACACACACAAGCACACCAAAGTTCGATGGATTCGACCGTGATGACGTACAACCGGACTAAAATAAGGAAGTTCATAGCCAGTAGCCAATACCTGCCCTAGCGTTGATTTTCATCTGTCGGACTAGCATACAGACGAACAGATTTTTCGTCTGAATTCGAGTCCGTCGGAAAGATTTGAAACATGTTTTATATCTAGGTCCGTCGGCAGGGCAGGACTTAGGGTGGTGGGGGCCCCTGGGCTTGAGTCACTTTCGGGCCCTGCCTTCTATACATTACCATATTTATCAGCATATGACACACGCCAGTGTATAACACGCACCCCAAGGAGGGAATTTTAAGGAAAAAAACTTTTAGGAATGAAGTTTAAGGAAAAAAAATGACATTTAAATGCCCATCAATGCAGGCTTATCAGTGTCCATCTGCAGCCTTGTCCATCCATCTGCAGCCTTGTCCAGTGTCATTGCAGCCTTGTCAGTGTAGCCTTGTCATTTGCAGCCTTGCCCCAGTGTCATTTGCAGCCTTGTCATTGCAGTCTTGAAGTTTAAAAATAGCGCCGCAGAGATACAGAGTCCGGTGTATCTCGGCGGCTCTCGGGTCCTTTCGTGGCTCTGGGCAGCTCTTGGGTCCTCTCAGCGTCTCTCGTGTCCTCTTGGCGGCTCTCAGGTCCTCTGGCAGTCCCGAGCGGAGCTGAGAGTAGCCACGTGTACTTGGCTCGGCTCAAAGTCACGCCCAGTCCCTGTGTTATGTCCATCATAGGGCGGAACTGGGCATGACTGTGAGCGGAGCGGAGCCGAGTACACTCTGCTATGTATCTCAGCGGGGCCCCCTATTGGGCGGGGCCCATGGGCTTGAGCCCAGTCAAGCCCAATGGTAAGTCCAGCCCTGTCCGTCGGACTTTGGGGAAAAAAAGTCAGCTGGAGCCCGTACACGATCGTAATATCCGACAGATTCATTCCGTCGGACCTAGTCCATCGAAAAGTCTGGTCGTGTGTATGCGGCATTAGTGTGCTACTGGCAAGAACACTGTGTGTAAATAAATGGGGGAAAAAAAAAGAAAACTGCAACACACAATTGTGAAGTCAGTCTTCCAATGCTTGACCTAAGACCCTTAACACTCTGAGCCGCGGCTGCGTTAAAGAGACGCATGTTTTAGAGGCGCTTTAGTGTTGTTTAAATGGCACTTTTCAGCTGCTAGAGGGGCGCTTTTAACCCCACTAGCTTCCAAAGCGCTTTTAACCCCCACTAGCTTCTGAAGCACTTTTCAGGCGATTTGGAAGCTCTGCCCAATTCACTCATTTCAATGGGCAGGGCATTTTTGAAGAGCTGTATACAGCGCTCCCAAACCGCCCCAAACATGCTGCTTGCAGGACTTTTCCTAATGTCCCACAAGTGCACCGGCATTATTTAGAGGCTATTTCTGGCGCTAGAAACAAATGGAAGAGGAACGACGCCTTCTAAGTACAGTAAAATGGTAAATTTTAATAACATCTTAAAAATCAATACACTCACAAAAATGGTTCATAGATGGGCATTGTAATAATTTCAGCATCCGCTAGTCACCATCAGATAGGAAAGGCCATCAGCTGTAAATCCGGCAGAGGGATAGATGATGTGGATGGTCCCAGGCCCGGAAACACCGCTGATTTTTTTGATAAAAAGCCTAAAGAAGGGGCACACACTCATTTATGTACGCTGATGAGGCTGCACTGATGGTCACCGATAGGCTGCATTGATGGGCACTAATAGGTGGCACTGGTGGGCACTGATCGGTGGCACTGATAGGTGGCACTGAAGGGCATTGATAGGTGGCACTGAAGGGCACTAATAGGTGGCACTGATAGGTGGCAGTGATGGGCACTGATGGGTGGCAGTGATGGGCACTGATTGGCACTGGTAGGTGACACTGATAATCAGCACTGCTAGGTGGCACTGATGAGGCACTGATTGTCACCACTGGTGGGCATTGATAGGTGGCACTGATTGTTGGCACTGTTATGCACTGACTTGTGGCACTGTGGGCACTGGCAGGTGGTACTGGTTGGCACAGATGAGGCGTCTTCACAGTTTCCTCTTTGGGACCGATATCCCTTGCACAGAAGCTGGTGATCGGCTTTTTTGACATTGTGAGGAGAAAAAAGAAACGATTACCGATCTACTATTTATATTATGTGACCAGCTATCATTGGCTGACAGCTGATCACGTGGTAAGGGGCCGGGATACTCCAATCTGTGATCACCCGAGTCTCATTGACTCACAGCGGGGATCGTGCAAAGGGGAGGATGTCTATTGATGGTCTCCCGGCAAAGTAGGTCCACGCTGTATCCGTCATTCGGCTATAGCGTGGATCTGAAAGAGTTAATTATACTTTAAATCGGAGTTCACACATCACAAGATGTAGATCGGTAGAGAAACTCTAATTATGTGCATTACATTTATAGCTGAAAAACTGTAAAATCACTATATTCTGTAGCTGGAACTATATACTGTACATGATGGACATGCAGAGCTCTGTGTATGTAAACAACACACAGCTCTCTTCTGACAGTGGAGATGTGCCTGTTTTTGTTTCCCTGTTAAGCAGGGAATAAAAACCAGTACATTGCAAGTAAAGTCAACACACATTACACACAGTAAACATTGTTAGGCACACAGTTGATTGCCCCAGATGTTAACCCATTCCCAGCCAGTGTCATTAGTACAGTGTCAGTGTATATTGTTAGCACTGATCACTGTAGTAGTGTCACTGGAGATGTCAGTGGCAGTTAGCCAGATTGTCTGCCGTCCCATTATAAAACGCTGATCACCACCATTACAAGTAAAAAAAAATGCTAGTATACAGTATCTCACAAAAGTGAGTACACCCCTCACACTTTTGTAAATATTTTATTATATCTTTTCATGTAACACTGAAGACACTTTGCTACAATGTAAAGTAGTGAGTGTACAACTTGTACAATAGTGTAAATTTGCTCTCCCCTCAAAATAACTCAACACACAGCCATTAATGTCTAAACCGCTGACAACAAAAGTGAGTACACCCCTAAGGGAAAATGTCCAAATTGGGCCCAAAGTATTAATATTTTGTGTGGTCACCATTATTTTCCAGCACTGCCCTAATCCTCTTGGGCATGGAGTTCACCAGAGCTTCACACGTTGAGTCCTCTTCCACTCCTCCATTACGACATCACGGAGCTGGTGGATGTTAGAGACCTTGCGTTCCTTCACCTTCCGTTTGAGGATGCCCCACAGATGCTCAATAGGGTTTAGGTCTGGAGACATGCTTGGTCAGTCCATCACCTTTACCCTCAGCTTCTTTAGCAAGGCAGTGGTGATACCTTGTAATACTAACGAATCACATGACACCAGAGAGGAAAAATGGCTAATTGTGCCCAATTTGGACATTTTCACTTATGGGGTGTACTCACTTTTGTTGCCAGCGGTTTAGACATTAATGGCTGTCTGATGAGTTATTTTTAAGGGGACAGCAAATTTACACTGTTATACAAGCTGTACACTCACTACTTTACCTTGTAGCAAAGTGTAATTTCTTGTCACATGAAAAGTTATAATAAAATATTTACAAAAATGTGAGGGGTGTACTCACTTTTGTGAGATACTGTATATCCCATAGTTTGTAGACACTAACTTTCATGTAAACCAATCAATATACACTTATTGGGATTTTTTGCACCAAAGACATGAAGCAGAATACATTTTGGCCTAAATGTATGAAGAAATTTGATTTTTAAAATGTGTTTGATATGTTTTATAGCAGAATGTACAACATGCCACCAAAAGAAAGCTCTATTTGTTGGAAAAATGTATATAAATTTTATTTGCGTACAGGATTGCATGGCGGTGCAATCGCCAGTTAAAGTAGCGCAGCGGCGAATAGCAAAAAATGGCCTGGTCATGAAGGCGGTAAACATTTTTAGAGCTGAAGTGTTAGACAGGGTCAATTCAGTTGCTTTGAAGGCTGACTGGTAAGTGTGCTGGGAAATCTTTTGTTTGTTTTGCAATGTGCGCTGCCCTTCCATGTGCACCTTGAAGCAAAGGGCAGTTACAGTATAGGTTAGGGTCATTGTCATTGTATTTAGAAAGCGAGTGAGGTTTTTGTTGGCCTTTCCTTCTACGTTAAGCTAGCCATGTATTCTCAGTATGTTCACTTACTTGGCTGTTATGTAATGTTGGAATTTAAGAAATGTCATAATATTGACTATTAAAAAATATATATTTTAACACCAAAACACATAGATAAAATATGTCTCGACCTATAATTGTGACTTCTTTATGAAAATGAAAGAGTCAGGAAACCTCAAAACAATGAGAAGTTTCAGTAATGGCTCCTGAAAGTTATAAACACATGCTCCAGACTTTTCCATATCCTGTGGTGAGGAGAGGGGGGGGAAGGGCCTATTGTTTTGAGAGGATATCATGAAATAACAGTCGTGTTGGCTTCACAGATCACTAAATGATGATGGAAAATCACTTTTTTTTTGTTTTCCACCTTTTAAAACATCCTTTCCACAACAACTTGCCAATTTAGATTAGACTTTGCTTGCTACATATGCTGCAGATCGCCATACAAGCTTGCATGGCACACTGTGGTGGGTGAGCGGACCCTGCAGGCTTTATGAGACAGTATGTGAACTGGGACTTTGGGCGTTTATACAAGCAAGGTTTAATGACTTTTTTTTTATAGTCAAGACATAATTGGACTGATTTTGTAATATTTGTCTGAAGTTTCACATTAATATCTCATAGTACACAGGTTAGATTATACAATGCCTTACAAAAGTATTCACCCCCTCAGCATTTTCCGTGTTTTGTTGCCTCACAACCTGGAATTACCATGGATTGTTTGAGGGTTTGCATCATTTCATTTACAGAACATTCCCTCAACTTTGATTTTATTTTATTTTTTAATTGTGAAGCAAACAACAAATAGGATAAAATAACAGAAAAAGTCAATGTGCATAACTATTCACCCCCCCTAAATTCAATACTTTGTAGAGCCACATCACAGCTCCAAGTCACTTTGAATAAATCTCTATGAGCTTGCCACATCTTATCACTGGGAGTTTTGCCCATTCCTCCTTGCAAAACTGTTCCAGCTCCTTCAACTTGGATGGTTTGCGTTTGTGAACAGCAATCTTTAAAGCCCAGATTTTCTGCTGAGTTTTTCCTTCAGGTTTACCAAAACCATGTAGTGCAAGGGCCCTGCCGATTGCATACACATTGAAACTCCTAAGGTTTGACCTCATGTTATATGGTTTTGGTAAATCTGAAGGAAAAAATAAGCAGAAAATCTGATAGTGTGTATGGGGCTTAAGTCTGACCACGGATTTTCTATTAAATTGAGGTCTGGGCTTTGATTAGGCCATTCGAACACATTTACATGTTTCTCCTTAAACCAGTGGTCATCAACCCTGTCCTCAGGGCCTACTAACAGGCCAGGTTCGCAAGATAACTGGAATACATCACAGGTGATGCTCGGTGATTGCCGTATTCTAGTCTGCATCTCCCCAAGGTAATACATAAATCCTGGCCTGTTAGTGGGCCCTGAGGACAGGGTTGATGACCACTGCCTTAAACCACTCAAGTGTTGCTTTAGCAGTGTGCTTTGGGGTCATTGTCCTGCTGGAAGATGAACCTCCATCCTAGCCTCAAATTACACATAGAGTGGTACAGGTTTTGCTCAAGAATATCCCTGTATTTAGCACCATCCATCTTTCCCTCAACTCTGACCAGTTTCCCAGTCCCAACTGCTGAAAAACATCCCCACAGCTTGATGCTGCCACCACCATGTTTCGTGATGTTCTTTGGGTGATGTGATGTGTTGGGTTTGCGCCAGACATAGCGTTTTCTTTGATGGCCAAAAAGTTACATTTTAGTCTCATCAGACCAGAGCACCTTCCTGCATACGTTTTGGGAGTCTCCTATATGCCATTTCAACGTGCCATTTTGTTTTTTGCCATAAAGCCCAACTCTATGGAGCGTATGGCTTATTGTCGTCCTATGTACAGATACTCCAGTCTCTGCTGTGGAACTCTGCAGCTCCTCCAGGGTTACCTTAGGTCTCTGTGCTGCCTCTCTGATTAATGCCCTCCTTGCCCGGTCCGTGAGTTTTGGTGTGCGGCCGTCTCTTGGCAGGTTTGCTGTTGTGCCACGTTCTTTTCATTTGGTTATGATAGATTTGATGGTGCTCCGAAAGATCATCAAACATTTGGATATTTTTTTTATAACCTAGCCCTGACTTGGAGCCAGGAGTGTAAGTGGGGGCCCGAGAAGAGGAGGATTTGGGCCGCTCTGTGCAAAACCATTACATAGAGCAGGTAAGTATAACATTTTTGTTATTTAAAAAAACAAAACTTGACTTTAATATCTATTTTACATCTTTCTGTTTCAGTATGCACAGATGCTAGTATGCTAGTGTTCAAGCTGTTTATTTATAGCAAAGCAATAACAAATTTTTACTAAGAACTAAGGACAAATTTTAGTAATATTTCCTGCTGTAATTGTGGCACCATAGGCGTGTATACAGGGTGTGCCGAATGTGCCTGGGCACACCCTAATCATCCCATGCACATTAGCATTATCGCTCTGTGTGCTATTGGGAATATGGGAAAGATCTCCCTCCTTACCAGCTCTTCACTGTGCTGGCAGGGAGATCATTGTGCCAGGGTCATATATAGCCCACCCTATTTTTAAACCTATTAGAGCTTCTGGCTCTAAATATGTGCTTAAACCCCCCCATTGGAATCCATACATCTGGCATCTTGCATGTAGATTAGGGGCTGGACGGACGCATGAATAGGGGGGGTGCCCCCCTTATGGATGGGCCGCCACTGAATAGCGAAGAAACCCTGCTATACACAATTGTTGTCTTAAAGGTGAACTCTAGGCAAAGAGCCGAATACACAGATTAAATACATATATGGGAGCAGCTTTACCTACTATGAATTTGAATTTCTGTCTGTAGAATTCTGAGATTTATACAGCACTGCCATCTAGCGCAGCCTTGACTGGCAATGAAGGAGACCTAAGTGACACTGACAGGTCCTGTCCCTCTCCCAGCCTGTGACTGAACACTGAAGATTAAGTATCACACTGATGAGCTCATCACTTTGCTCTGCCCTCCAGTCAGCATGCTCTTTATTAGCACATGCAATAGAACTCACTGACTTTTGTGCTGCCTCTCTCTTTCCCAGTCTGAGCTCTGCTATACAGGAGCTTGCAAGATGCTGATACAAGGTCGAAGTCAGGTACTTACACTGCTTACATAAAAAAGGGTATATAATGAATATAAATCTACATTAACCACTTCCGGACCACCCACCATCGTTATACGTTGGTAATTTAAAGGAGGATATCATTATGGCAGTAGCTAGCTTCCATAGCCCCAGTATCCTCCCTTTTCAGCGGGCGGTCCGGTTAAAGATAGAAGTTGTCTCTGCAGTGGATTTGCCGTACGATCACTATTATCAGCGGCGGGAGAGGGGCCCCCCTCCTGCCGCGATCCAGTGCCCTCCGCCGCTTACCAGAGCAGTCGGGAGCGGTGGAGGCAATCGCATTCTTCTCGTGGCCAGATATGGAGACAAGTGAGGAAAAGATGGCCCCCACCCGTCTCCATATCATTGCAGGGCGGAAGGGACGTCAAAACGTCACTTCCGCCCATAGCTCTTTAAGGGCCATTTTGTTTTCTTTTTTTTAAATGACACCTGTCCTGTCCCTGACCTCCTGTAATAGGAATGAAAGTTACACAATTGTTTTTTTTTTTTTTAACAGTGTAAAAATGTAAAAAAAAAGGTAAAATAAATAAGAAAAATGTTTTTTTTAAACGCGCCCCGTCCCGGCGAGTTGGCATGCAGAAGCGAACGCATACGTGAGTAGTGCCCACATATGAAAACAGTGTTCAAACCACACATGTGAGGTATCGTCGCGATCGGTAGAGCGAGAGCAATAATTGTAGCCCTAGACGTCCTATGTAACTTAAAAAGTCCAACCTGTAGATTTTTTTAAACGTCGCCTATGGAGATTTTTAAGGGTAAATGTTTGTCACCATTCCACAAGCGGGCGCAATTTTGAAGCGTGACATGTTGGGTATCAATTTTATTGGTGTAACATTATCTTCCACAATATAAAAAAAAATTTTTGGGCTCACTTTACTGTTGTCTTATTTTTTAATTCAAACATTTTTATTTTTTCCAAAAAAAGTGCGCTTGTAAGACCACTGCGCAAATACGGTGTGACAGAAAGTATTGCAACCGCCATTTTATTCTCTAGGGTGTTAGAAAAAAAATGTAGAATGTTTGGGGGTTCTAAGTCATTTTCTAGCAAAAAAAAACAGTTTTTAACTTGTAAACAACAAATCTCAGAAAGAGGCTCGGTCCTTAGGTAGTTAATTTGTGTCTTTTACATCTGCCTTATAATTGGTATGACTATATGACTGTAGAGAACATGTTCATTTAACTAACAGGCTGTTTTTTGTCTCTAAATGCTTTCATGTCTTCTTTCTTGGTAAGTATCTAGTTTACTTTAGTATACATGTTATTGTTACTGTAAATCCTTAATGATGTCTCAGCCCCCGTTCACTCATGCGATTTGACAAGTCAAATTGCATGACAAATCACAGCCTATTGCTGACAATGGTACTGTTCAAATTGGTGCACCGCCAACCTTGCGGTGCCGCACTGATTTGCAAAAGTAGTTCCTGCACTGCTTTTGGCGATTGAGTGCGACTTGAATAGCCATCTGTGCATGAAGCCGCACGGATGTCTTCCAAGTCGCACTGACATGCATCTTTGAAATCATGAGATTTCAAATGACAGATGATTTTAAAGCTGCAGTCAATGTGAACGAGGGCTAAAAGTTGTATTGTGATTTTTAGCTGAAGCGGCCAGATCTCATTACAAATAATTGATATGCAGCGCTTTAGCGAACTAGATGGCAGAGCTGCACGATTCTGGCAAAAATGAGAATCACAATTTTTTTGCTTAGAAGATAGATCACGATTCTCTCACGATTCTCGCGGTCTAACATCATCTTTCACATTAAAACAAAAAAAAAAAATGTGCGAACTTTACTGTTTCGGGGTTTCCAAGTAATTTTCTAGCAAAAAATATTGATTTTAACTTAAGAAAGAAGTGTCACAAAAAGATTTAGACTTGAAGTGGTTAAAATTCCTGCATTTACACTGGTTGAAAGCTTGGCAGACTGCCCAGATTATTTGTTTACACAAGAAGTTCTTTCCCTTTGATCTAAGAAGTAAGTTAGTTACAATGTTTCAAGTTCTACACTTGGCAGATTGCCTGATGCTTTTTTTTTTTTGACAGCTGAGTGAGCAGATAATCTCTCCACTTGTTTATATGAAAGAATCGCCTACTCTCAGCGGAAGAGATCATCAGGGGAGTGAATCGAGATTGCGTTTTTTTAACGATTAATCGTGCAGCTCTACTAGATGGCATACATTTAGGGCTCTTTAACACGGGCAGTCCGCCCAGCAGGCTCCACTTTGCTCAGCAGGGGACTCCACTGAGCAGGCGGCAGACAGGTCTGTCTCCGCTCACTGTGCTGAGACGGACCTGTCACATGGACCTCAACTCGCATCAAAGTCGGACCAAAGTAGTACAGGGGCTACTTTGAAGTCGCACAGATGTGAACGGTATTCATTGGAAATCATGGGGTATGACTTGTCATGCGACTTTGCAGTCTCAAGTCGCAGGACAAGTCGCACAAGTGTGAAAGGGGCCTTATCATTAGTATTTTTTTGAGCTTCTGCTCTGCCCTGGCATTCAGAAAGTGGAGGAAGAGCTCTTGATCAGCATACTTGTACCAAGTCAGTGAAAAAAAAAAAGTTAGGCAGCCCATAGACACATCCCTTCTCTTTGTTGAACCAGCAGGTTGAATGAAATAAACTGACTTCCTCCATGAACACATGCAATGCAGATGGGGGAATCCTCCCTGCTGAACTATTGTATTGTGATAGTTGGCAGACCGCCTTCAGAATACACCGATCAGCTCTTCCGGCTTTAGCTAGCAGCACTGATCAAGCAGGAGAAAATCAGACAGGGAGGATGATTAGAAGATCAACTTCTGTACAATCTCACTGCTAAAACGTGACCCAAAATTCACCCCGTCCATGCTGAGCTGGCGACTTTAGAGGGTCAGCAAAACAGCAATAGATTCAAGATCACAGCCAGTCAACTAGCATTTTCAGAAGCAGGTCAAACATGGCAGACTCCATTTCCCTTCTAACATCCACCCTTTGAAATCGGCCCATATGGATTTATGCCCTGTAGAAGTATGCACCGCTATTTGGAGTTGCGTGAGAATTCCTTTTTAGCTGGTCAGACACATCTATTGGCTTTATATGTAAAGCAGTTACTGGCTTTTGGATTTCCACTTTCTAAATACCTTGCAGATTTTTGGAGCAAAGTTCAGCCGAAGCAGAAATAAAAAAAATCCAGTGTTTTCATTGATCTTGTTGGCCGGCTAACGCTGCTTCTCATAAATATGCTCAGCATAAGTCTCCGTTTACTGGCGAGGCTGGTTAGATGAAAAAAAGGGGCCAACTTCTCTGATTTGCAGTGAAAAATATGAAGCTTGTGGATTTTGCCGTCCATAACGCCGCAGACATGTGTTTTCCATCAGGCTTTCTACTGTCTGACACCTGACATTGGACAGTCCGCATACGTTAAGCGTATGTCAAAGCATACAAAAAAAAAACGTATTTAGTGCATCTCTGGTATACATGCATACTTCCCCATATTTTATCACTTTAAACATGCTGCAAGTAAATAAAAAGAACTATTGATTTGTCAGAAATATAGCGAGCTCTGACCTTCCTATACGGCTCTGGATTCCTGAGCACATGGTGTCAGCCCTGCCTACTTCATTTCTGATGGATTACAAAGAACACAGACCTCGCCTCATCTCCCCCCTTTTCCTCTCCTCATCTGTATAACACCTCCTGTCTGCCAGCTGGACCCTTTTATCAGTTAATGCAACGAGAAGACAAAGTACAGGAACAAAAGCAGAAGTTGAAGGTTTTTGTCCATTCCTACATTGTCACTACATTGTTCATAGGCTATGGCCTTCTCTTGGTATATGAGCATAGGTACATATAAATGTGGATGGATTATTTGCTATGGTATAATTATATAAACTCATAGATGATACAGTTGTTGATTGAGCTATACTTTTATTTTTTTTTATTTTTTTTTTAGATAGAATAGGAAAGTGTTCTGATATCTGCCATATTTCAGTTCCTAGTTGTGCCCCAATATGGAATTCTATTAGAGTCCTAGCTAATGGTGGTCATACATGCATAGATTTCTTCTAATAGATCCCATACATACTAAAGAGGGAGGATTGAGGAAGCTCTGCTGATGGCTGGGTGGTGTTGATCAAGCCGCCTAAAGCTCAGATTTTGGCTGATTCAGCAGGAATGGCTGAATTGCCAGCTTAAAGCAGTAGTTAGGTGTTTTAAAAAAAAAAGATTTCCCCCTGCAAGGCAATGTTATAATGTGCTAGTATGCATAGTGTGAAATACCTTAGAATTAAGCCCTCCAGCACTGACAGAGCTTCCATCTTCACAAGTCTTCCTTTTTGGGGTTCGTGGGCCATTGGACAGACCGAGCCTTGGTGACCTTACTCTGGAGTCACAGCACAGGGCTCTGAAGGAGTATGCCATTCCTTCAGGATTCTAACATACTATGTTTCCCAATGTACACATTCCAGTAGAAATGGATTTCCAAAATGGGTCCAAAGCAGAGGCCGGCCGGTGCATAAGGAGCACTGCCCCCTCCCCCCAATCTCCATTCAGGACGCCTGGATTTCTATGAATTTTCTTTTTTTTTGTGAAGCACATGATTGTAAATAATACTTTTACTAGTCACATGATGAAGAGTTACAACTTCTACTTGGTTTACCACTGGGGAAAACCTAACCACTCGATGTCCCAGTGGCAGTGGTCACCACGATCGAACGTTCTAGCCTCTCCGCACTCAATCCAAAACAAAAAGTTTGGCTGGAGTTCCACTTTAACATATTAAGGCATGTTTGGGCATCAGCAGGCACTCCTTGCTCTAGTTATAGCTGAGGGAGAATTAGGAATGCCATTGGAAAAATCCATCGCAGCTGATTAACCACCACCCTTAATAATTATTCTGTGAATGTGGACTGCTCAGATCTCAAGGTGACCATAGACATTCCGAAATTGGCAGAGTTGTTCCTTGGTCATCTGATATCTATGGGTTCTGTCGCTAAAACTGAAAGTGACCGGAAATCGTGTCACCAGAACAGGAATAGTGGGAAGGTCTTCAAATTGGGGAACTTCTAGGGACAGCTAACTGTCTTGAGGAAGGGGGGTCCTGTTGTTTCTTTAGGACAGGAAGTAAAGAGAAATCTCTAAATTGGGTCAAAGATAATAAAAAAAAAACTGACGGGTTAAAACCATTCTCTACTCTATGCAGAATAATTAAAAAAGTTAAAGTAATCCTTTACTAAGAGAAGTACGTAGAATTCCAATGCTGGCCTACTTCTATGGGCACCTGACCGTTTAAATGTTTTTAGGCCACAAATCTGGAACAAGCGTGCAGCAATTTAAGCAAAAGTTAAGACAGACTACCTGATTATCATGCTTGTTTAAAGTCGGTGACTGGAGGAATTGAAGCCCTTTAATCAGTGCTGGAGCTAAGCAACTAGAATTGTTAAGATGGCATGGTCGGCAGTGCCAACCTGCATGTTTCTCTTAGTGCAGGTCTCATTTAAGGATGCCCTACATTTGAACTTTCCATATGTTGCACTTTTTTTTTTTCCCCTTCTTCTCTCCATGCTGTAGTTTAAATATCTGGACACTCCCAAAGATAAAGTTTCAAATAGAAGAGAAATATGTGGCTTGGATTAGCTGAGGATCAAGTAGTATGCATCAGGGGTGGGTGGCCTGGGGACACATGTAGTGTTTCCTCACTGACTCTAACAAGACAATTTTTTTAAAAAGATATGTTTTATTAAATTTTAAATGTCATATACAAAAAGAGAAAAAAAAACGCAAGAAAGAAAAAAAACACAAAAAACGGAAAAAAAAAAAAAAAAAGGGTACAAAACGACAATGTCTCCCGTGTCTCACTGGATTGCACAGGCCACAAATGTCAGAAATACATTGGGTAGTACAGTGTATAGGACTCCCAGTAGAACATTGTGTGGAAGCATACTTTAATTTTAATATCCTAGATATAGAGAGAATTGAGTGTGAGTGGACTAGAAATCCATTTGCCCCATGATTTATGAAAACTTTTTATTGAGTTCAAAGGTGAGTCTATACAAGGGGAGGGTATCAGTAATGAGTTTAAGCCACGTGTGTATAGCAGGAGGGGATGTTGCTCTCCAGGATAGTAAAATCTTTTTCTTTTTTTTGCAAACAGTTAGAGACCGGTAAATCACCACAACAGAAATTCTTATGCCCTGTACACACGGTCGGACATTCTGACCACAAAATCCGTCGTATTTTTTCCGATGGATTTCGTCCGAAACTTGTGTTGCATACACACGGTCGCACAAAGTTGTCAGAAAATCTGATTGTTCTGAACGAGGTGACGTCAAACACGTACTTCGGGACTATAAACGGCCCAGTAGCCAATAGCTTTCATCTCTTAGTTTATTCATAGCATGCATGGCACTTTGTCCGTCGGAATTGTCTGCACACAATCGGAATTTATGCGATCAGATTTTGTTGTCTGAAATTTTAGGTCCTGCTCTCAAACTTTGTGTGTCAGAAAATCCGACAGAAAAAGTCAGATGGAGCCCACACACGGTCGGATTTTCCACCAACATGATCCAATCGCACATTTTCCGTCTGAAAAAATGACTGTGTGCATAGGGTATTAGGATGTTGGATATTTGGAAGGCCCAATGCTAAAAGGAAGGAAGTAGCCAATTTTCAACCTAACAAGACGTAATTTGATCACTGCAAGGGAACTTACCTAGCTGCCTTATTCTATACAATACCATTTCATTTACCATAACTGTCTTTCATACTAAGCCTGTTAAAATTGTAGCTTTATTTTTAGGTGTTCTACAGCCTTAGAAATATGTAAACACCTTTTGTATAAGCATATTCTTTACTTCCAGAGCTCTGTATGTTAATAAACTTTCATTATCGTCCATATGGAGCTATATATATATATATATATATATATATATATATATATATATATATATTATAGCTGGAGTGCCGAGGTTGCCTACCCCTGGTCTATGAGTTGGATATAATATAAATAAATATATATATATATATATATTCTATACTACTCGTAGACCAGGGGTAGGCAACCTCGGCACTCCAGCTGTGGTGAGTGCCGAGGTCATGCCTGTGATTGTCAGGGTCTTGCAATGTCTCACCACAGCTGGAGGGCCGAGGTTGCCTACCCCTGAAGTAGGTCATTGGTCATGCAGGAACTCTTGCTGTTTGACAGTTACCTAGCCAGACATGAACAATTAAATTATATGGTCCAGTTTTGAGTTGAGTCTGTGAGTTTACGCAATTACTTTCTTGCATGTTAATAGCATAATAGCCCCATTCCTCCTGGCAGGCCTTATTTGAATTTATGGCAGGAAACATTATTCACTAGCCTGAGATTTCATCAGGATGGATGACACCAACAGTTTGCATGAATATGAATCAGATATGTTAAGGCCATCTTGGAGGGCATGTCTACAATCTCTGGGTCAGACCTCTTTACCAGGCTACTGGAGATTGCACAAAACTCATGGAAAATAAAACTCACACAGAATCCATCAAAACTTCTTAATCTGATTGCGTTGATTTGCTATTTGATAAGTTATGTACAGCAGTTTGGTTAGTCGGATCAAGGAGATAGTTCACCATGAAAATAACATTTATGCTGATATATCCAGTGTTTGCTTGACATAAAAGAGACCATGTTATCTCATATACACTTTTCATAATTGTTGGACTTACCCATCTTCCTTCTCTTCTAGTAATGAATCACCAACATCAGCAACAGATGACTTCTAGCCCAGCCATGCCCCAACAGACTCACCCCTCCCAAAGTCATCAAGCAGCATTGATCAATCTGCCCAATGCACTCACTGCCCAGCAGCAGCAGCAACAGAAGCTTAGACTTCAGAGGATCCAGATGGAAAGAGAACGGATCAGAATGCGACAAGAAGAGCTGATGAGACAGGTGATAACACATAGGAGCATAAAAACAAATTCGACCTGCCCCTCTGCACATGATGGATAAAGATTGCAGTGATTCCAATCCTGTAATCTTTTTCTCAGCATATATAGCATTCCCCTAAATAACCTCTTCTCACTTTGTGGTCAACACATCCCTGAATATATGTGTGATTTGCAGGTCATGCGATCATGATGTCACATGACATATGCACTCCAAAGGTTGTCAGAAGTGACGCAGCTTGTATGATATAAGGCAGTGATTCTCTACCAGGGTTCAGTGGAACCTTAGGGTTCTTCCAGAGGTTGCTAGGGGTTCCTTCAGCATTAGGCCATTTCTGCCTCTCGAATAAGCTCCCACCAACACCATTGATCTTTTTAGCTACCTGTAAGGTGGTAATTCTTCCCAATGACCACAAGTGTAGGGACCATTCTTCCCACTGACCATCACACTAATGTATCTTGTAGATTTCAAATTTTTAGCAGGGGTTCCCCAAGACTGCAGAACTATTTCAAGGGTTCCTCTGTGTTGAAAAGGTTGAGAAAGGCTGGTATAAGCTGTGTTGCCACTAGGACACCTGCCTTATTATTCATCTATGAGTTGTATGGATCAGCTAGGCCAGTACTGAACATAACGTATACTATTCACCTGGAATTGTTATATTTGGCTGTATGGCTTTGCACTTTTTAGGGGAGAGAGATAAGTACTCCATTGTCCTCATTTTAGTTAACACTGTTTCCTTTTAATCAATTTTACTAACATTTTCGACAATTTCTGGGTGACTTTTTGTTCTGCTTCTCACTGCAGACATTCCTGCAGTGTGAGTCATGTGTGCAAAGACGGGAATTGTCAATGTAATTTACAACTTTTCAAGCTCACCAAACAGAGATACTTAAGTTAAGTGCGGACAGATGCACTTTTGTTTGTGTTCTCACTGCTATATAAATACATATACACAGATCCAGGCTCTTGGATGGACTGCATGCATGGGATAATGTAATGTTATGTTATGACAAAAAAGCCTTTTGCATCCAATGCAAAATTTCTGTCTAAAAGGGGCCTTTGTGGGGAGGCGACACAGCCTAAAGCTGGTTATACACCTTATACACAAGTGTGGAAGCATAAATCTCCCCTGCTGTGCTATTGTATTCGGACAGCCGGCACCCCCCCCCCCCCCCCAATACGCCCCACCCCACCCCACCTTACAGTCATAATACACTAATCATGCAGCTATTGGCCACAGTGGCTGGTTGAGTGCTCTTTTTCCAGCAGATCCACTCAACAGAAGCTGATTCGAATGAGCAATTTCTGTTGAAGAAAGAGGTGCACACGGATCGAAATTCAGCCGATTCCTGCTGATCCGGCCAAAATACGATCCATGTATACCCTGCTTCACAGTACTGTGGTTTTACTGCAGTTAAAAGATAATTAATTGTTTTATTTTTTGCACAAAGCAAGGTCCATAGACATGGATGTTTGAGGTGGAAGAACTTGACTGGTCTGCCCAGAGTCCTGATCTCAATCCAATAGAACACCTTTGGGATGAATTGGAGCGGAGACTGCTAGCCAGGCCTTCTCATATAGACACATGCCTAAACCTTGTGGACGGCCTTCCCAGAAGTGTTGAAGCTGTTATAGCTGCAAAGGGTCGGCCAACTCAATATTGAACCCTACAGACTAATGCCCTGTACACACGGTCGGACTTTCCAATGGAAAATGTGCGATCGGATCGTGTTGTCGGAAAATCTGATCGTGTGTGGGCTCTGTTGGACATTTTCCGACACACAAAGTTTGAAAGCTGGATCTAAAATTTTCCAACAACAAAATCCGATTGTTTAAATTTCCGATCGTGTGTAGTCAATTCCGACGGACAAAGTGCCACGCATGCTCAGAATAAATTACGAGACGAAAGCTATTGGCTACTGGCCTGTTTATAGTCCTGTCGTACATGTTTTACATCACCGCGTTCAGAATGATTGCATTTTCCGCCAACTTTGTGCGCCTGTGCGTAAGCAAGACAAGTTTGGGCCAAAATCCGTCAGAAAAAATCTGACGGATTTTGACGTCGGAATGTCCAACCGTGTGTACAAGGCATATGAGTGGGATGCCATTAAAGTTCATGTGCGTGTAAATGCAGGCGCTCCAATACTTTTATATAGTGCAGTGGTCATCAACCCTGTCCTCAGGGCCTACTAACAGGCCAGGTTTGCAAGATAACTGAAATACATCACAGGTGATATCATTTGATACTCAGTGATTGCAGTATTCTAGTCTGCATCTCCCCAAGGTAATACATAAATCCTGGCCTGTTAGTGGGCCCTGAGGACAGGGTTGATGACCACTGATATAGTGTATATCCAGCTTGTGGTGGCTCTGTGTACTGTACAATGCCATGCCTTAGCATCAACTTGGCAATATTATATTGTTATCAGTGGGAACCTAATAGTTCTTAAATATTAATTATTCCATTTTCCCAACATGACACATACAGTTATAGAAAGTCAGATTGCATAGACTCCATTGAGCGACATCTTACACAACTGTTAATAATCCTACCCTGTAGCTCTTGCCTTTTATAAAACTCTAGGAAATAAGTGGCCAACATCTCCAGTTTATAAAAGGTTAATAGAAGCAAGATGTGTTTTAAAATGCTCCTTATCTTTGCAGCACATCGATCCAAACAAATAGGCTTCCTCACCGCCAACCGCAGTGCTGCAGTAAAATGGACACTCAAACTTAGTAATCAGCTGTAGGTAATTTACGACTGGCAATTGCCAGTTTTCTGGGTAACTAAAAATAATACTTGTCTTTAGGCATTATAGTTAACCTGGCCACATACGGAAAGACTTTTTTCATTCAGCCCAGTGTGCCGAATGAGAGAAAACTACAGGTTCTCCTATCCACGGTAAACAGTGTGGATGGACAAATCTGCTGCCAGCTCTTTTATTCTGACAGCCGGCAACCCCAGATGTTGAAATACCCAAACAGTGACTGCAGTTGGCTGTCTGGCTCCTTCAATTCCCCAATGGAAGTTAGTGGAGCTGGGTGATTCTGCTGACACCATCCAGCTTGGCAAAGTTTGATTGAGGCACTAAAGGAGCCAGACAGTAAAATCAGCTGCAGTCAACAGGTGCCAGCTGACGGAATTAAATAGCCACCAGTGGGAAACTTGTCCATCCACGCTGTTAGGGGTGGCTGGAGGAATCTTTATATTTCCCAGTGGGCTGAACAAGAAAAATATTTTTGTGTATGGCTAGTCTACCCAAAATTGACACAGACACTAACAATCTACAAAGAAAAGTGACGCAACAAAATCATTGGTATTTATACAGCTAATCCAATTCTTTTCTGAATTAAAGGGATGAAACGTGCACGGTTGCTCATTTTTTATTTATTTCCCATGTTTTTGCAAATTAAGCCCTACTTGTCCTGCCCCCTGCCTGTCAGGTTTCGCATAGACTTTAAAGTTGAAGTAAACCCGTCGATTTAAACAGTTAAAAAAAAAGGCATGCCTGGAATGCTAACTGCACATT
This sequence comes from Lithobates pipiens, assembly GCF_037356315.1. NCBI lineage: Eukaryota > Metazoa > Chordata > Amphibia > Anura > Ranidae > Lithobates > Lithobates pipiens. The sequence continues at coordinate 460,669,963 of NW_027507758.1, read as the reverse complement.
GGCTGTGCTCTCAGCCAAACTATCAAACCATCCAGTGGCTGGTGTCATAACGAATCACATGTGCAGCACCATAGCAGTTGAAGATTAAACAGAGGCAAAGATGGCAGCTTCCTTGGCTGAAAACGATAGGGGAGTTTACTTCCACTTTAAGATCCTCTTACTCACCTATAAGGCACTTCATGGCTTGGCACCCCATTATCTTACTTTTAATCAAGTTATTTCCCCCAGTAACCTCCCCTCGTCAAATTCTGCTTTGCTGTGTTTCCTTCTACTCACCTACACTCGATGGGGGACAGAGTGATCTCCTGCTATGTCCCAAAACTCTGGAATTCACTTCCAAAGAACATCAGAGAGTCATCTTCTCTAAACTTATTCAAATCAAATCAATTTTTTTTATTTTTTATTTATTTTTATAGACAAACTTTCACGTACTTGTCCCTTTATTGCTTTGTTTAATCCTGTGTATTTCTTGTGTTTTCTTTGTAAAGTGATTTGAGAACCTACCTTTTAAAGGCGCTATATAAAATCAAGCTTATTATTATAATGATAATAATAATAACAGTGCAACCACAGAGTACAATTATAATTTCACTTCTTGCTTTCCCACCACCCTGTGTTCAGGTTTCTGTCTGGCTAGTAAAAATCTGATTAGTTAATAACACAAAAACACTACCTAGCTAGTACTAAATAAATAGCTGGAGTTTCTGTATTCTTTGGCATGATTCAAAGTAGTTACTAGGAAAGTAAGGTAGCAATTTAAAAATCAATAATTACAAATGACTTCTGAAATGTGTTTGCTGCGTTAGATGTATTGCCTAATACCCAATTGCCTAGTTGATGTGACTCATTCAGGCATTGTTCACGACAATCACGCAGTGTAGGGAACAGCCAAGTAAGCACAAGTAATCCTCAACTTCGTCTAAATGAGGGGAAAAGGGGGATTGGGTCTCACACTGAATTGGGATGATAAAACTTGGTACACACTATGAGTTTTTTTTTTGTTCAACCTAGCAGATTGAACAAAAAAAAAACTGTCCGCTCTGGTTGGAGCTGCTCTACTAACGATCCAACATTAATACAGCGATCTCCCCCGCTGAGCTGTTGTGTTCTGACAGGGGGATTCAGGGGCAGGCACCGCCATTGTAACTAAGAAAGGCCGGCAGTGAAGCCTTCAGGCTTCATGGCCGGTATCCTACTGTGCATGCACGAGTCGCATGGCGCTTTCTGAATGGTCCCGTCGTCTTCAGGGACACACACAGGTCCCAGAAGGCAGCGGGGGAGCAGGAGGAAATGATGCCCTGGGCCACGGCCACGGTAGGATGGAAGTACACTCAGTACTTCAGAAAAAGGTAAGAAAAAAATAATTTGTTATCCAAAAACAAGTGGTGGAGGTGTGGTCTTTCCTTTAAGATAAAGTTGGAAAAGTGTGTGGAACTCCGCTTTAAATCATCCTTTTTCACTGGTGCTAAAGACCAGGGTAGGCCTTGCATACCTTCAAGAGCTGCTGCCTCCATTTTCAGCTACAAGCTACTATTTTCCAATATGAGCATCCTCTTTTTGCTATCCTCTTCAATCCTTTTCTTCTGTAATGCCCTGTACACACGGTCAGACATTCCGACGATTTTTTCCTCCGGATTTTGACCCAAACTTGTCTAGCATACACACGGTTGCACAAAGTTGTCAGAAAATCGGATCGTTCTGAACATGGTGACGTAGAACACGTACGACGGGACTATAAACGGGCCAGTAGCGAATAGCTTTCGTCTCGTAATTTATTCTGAGCATGCGTGGCACTTTGTCCATCGGAATTGTGTACACACAATCAGAATTTAATGATTGGATTCTGTTGTCTGGAAATTTTAGATCCAGCTCTCATACTTTGTGTGTTGGAAATTCTGACGGAAATGTCAGATGGAGCCCACACACGATCAGATTTTCCGACAACACAATTTGATTGCACATTTTCCGTTGCAAAGTCCGACCGTGTGTACAGGGCATTACAGTTTAGTTTTCATTTTCTTTTAAACATCCTCCTCTGGGATTAGCCATAAAACCTTCTTGTAAAAGTTATTTTCATGGAGTCAGATGACCGGCCCACCGGAGCCTGCTTACCGTATATACTCGAGTATAAGCCGAGATTTTCAGCCTCTTTTTTGAGGCTGAAAGTGCCCCCCTCGGCTTATACTCGAGTCATCGCCGTCTGCCTGCCCGATCAGCGTGTCGAGCAGACAGACGGCGGACATTCTAGTATTCAAAAGCCGCGCCTCCGTCTGTGATAGGCGGAACACTCAATTTCCCAGCAGTCAGTGGTCCGCCTATCACGGACATCCGCTCATCCTCATACTACGGACGAGGATGAGAGGATGTCCGTGATAGGCGGACCACAGACTGCTGGGAAATTGAGTGTTCCGCCTATCACAGACGGAGGCACGGCTTTTGAACAGAGGAATGGCCGCCGAGACGCCGACGAAGCATGGCAGAAGGACGGAGGCTCGGGACGGGACGACGGAGGCACGGGACGACTGAGGCACGGGACGGAGGTAGGCTGGACACACAAGGCTGCACGGACACACACACAGGGATGGATGGACACGCACACAGGGATGGATGGACACACACAGGGATGGATGGATGGACACACACACAGGGATGGATGGATGGACACACACACAGGGATGGATGGATGGACACACACACACAGGGATGGATGGATGGACACACACACAGGGATGGATGGATGGACACACACACAGGGATGGATGGATGGACACACACACAGGGATGGATGGATGGACACACACACACAGGGATGGATGGATGGACACACACACACAGGGATGGATGGATGGACACACACACACAGGGATGGATGGATGGACACACACACAGGGATGGACGGACACACACACAGGGATGGACGGACACACACACAGGGATGGACGGACACACAGGGATGGACGGACACACAGGGATGGACAGGCATGTCTCACCCTCGGCTTATACACGAGTCAATAAGTTTCCCAGTTTTTTTGGGGTAAATTGGGGGCCTCGGCTTATATTCGGGTCGGCCTATACTCGAGTATATACGGTAAACCAAAACTCCAGGCAAATAGCTAAATACACACCTAAAATACAGTTAAGCTGGTCATACATTAGGAAAATTGCACATTCAATTTCCTTTAGGTTTATCTTCAACTATGTAGTGCAAGGGCCTGCCTGACTGCATACAAATTGAAACTGTTAAGGTTTAACCTTATATTATATGGTTTTGGTAAATCTAAAGGAAAACAATCTAAAGAAAATTGTATAGTGTGTATCCAGCCTATGGATGGTTTCTAGTGTTTCAGATAGACGTGATTGGATTTAGACTGGGCACCTACATCATTTTTACCAACTTTTCTGGAATGCCATGCAGTCATAATATAAAAAGACGAATTCCTGCCTGGTTTTTGATTTGCTTTCTGCATGATCGGGTTCATAGCACATATCTAGTTTAATATTAATAGTTGTTATTGCGGCCAATGGTTAAGTATGCATATTATAGTAAGCAATATTCACAAAGGGAATGTTTTCTTCCATGAAAAGTTACATTATTAAAACTCATGACAGCTTTCAGACCCTCATCTCGGACTATTGGAATACAGAGCTCTTGCTGTGATGACTTAATTGTAATAAGTACATTGTCCCCAAGTTAATCCTTCACCCCTTGCCTTATTATCCTTAGTGTAACCTACATCCATGGAATTGCTGAGTTAGTACTGTGGGCGGTTGCCAGGTAACTGGAATGAGGCGGAAGGGCCCGGGTGAGCGGCGGTGGAATTCCTTTGGCAGGTCTCCTCCTTTCTATCCTGACAGCAGTTACTGGACAGCTTTCCAACCACTCTAGACTTGACAGCTGCTGGGCTGAGAGCAGACACACCCAGCTGAGAGCTGAGAGAAAATAGCAGTTCCTGGGAGTTATCCTATCGGGGTTTGAGGTTTCTTAGGTGCAACCTAAACGCCCAATTTGAAGGAGCTAATTAGCTTCTGTAAAAGTCAAAGTACAAAATGCGTTTGTCTATGGTGACTCAAATATTGACCATGGATTAACACTGGTCTACAGGACCAGAAGATTTCTGCAATTTAGAATGACCCCCTTCCTCAAAAGGACCTTTTGCTCTCTGGTCCTATCACCTGAATTGTATCCCTTGTTAATGTACAGTGGAAGACCATACTGTTTACATGGTCCTGTAGAATGCAGACATACAGAGGCTCTTGTAGACAATCATTATATCAGTGTGTTACGGGTGTAGATGCGTTATGTTTACAGGCTCAGCAACAGGTGTAAATGAATGAGGAATCTGAACTCGAGTTCCTGAGAACTAGAGATCAAATAGCATTACAGCCCTTTTCTTGTAAGGATATAAAGCCCCTTTTTTTTAAAGGTAACCCAAACCAGAGAGAAATGCAAGCTGCCATTATTGACTTCTCCTTGTGAAAATTCTGGTTGCCTGGTTATCATGCTGATCTTTTGGCTTTGATACTGAATTATCACGGGTAATGGCTTAAAGCGGTGTTAAACCCAACTTTTTTTTCCCTAAAATATTAACGAGGTTTATACTTACCATTGAACAGAGCTGCCCTGAACCTCCCATTCTGGGGTCCCCTACTAGCGCTCTCTGCTCCTCTTCTGCGTGTGCTACCATAGCAAGCTGCTTACTATGAGGGCGTGCTCCCAAGCTGGGCTGTATGTGTCCATACACACACACACAGAGTGGCTCGGCCTTGCCCCTCGCGCTCTCCTAACTGGTTTTGACTGAAAGCAAAAGGAGCCAATAGTGTGACAGAGACTCCAGCGAGACCAGGAAAAGGAGAGAAGAGCTGCAGCAGATGGGCATCACGCTGGATCAAGCACAGACTCAGGTAAGTGTTGAAAGGGGGGCTGGGGGGGAGCTTGTATTGAAAGGTTTTTATACTTTAATGCGGAAAATGCATTAATGTTCTATATCTTTGTTTTGTTTCAGCAATGCTGAAAGTAATAAAGCCAAGCATCAAGCATTTTCAAATAATTTCAGAAAGGGTAGCCTACTTATTCTTCTTATTCTTCTACTTCTTCTTCTACGTTTGAATATTATGTCTGAAAGCAATGTCTATTGATGCATTACCAATAGGTAATTTTGCATTTGTCATTGTGTAAGTGCAAGCCTTTGTTAGAGTGTTCAGATCCCACAATGGCTACCTAGCTGATATAGCCTAATGCAGGCCATACGTGGAGCAAATTTCTTCCCTGCAACCATGCCGTCCCCCGTCCTCCTTTACATTTATCTTTTTTTGGGGGGGGTGGGTAAACTGATTTTGACAGGTACCTGCTCCCCCACTTCTGGTCAGATCGCCACAGTGATCTGAGTGGAAGTTGCCCTCCCTTCCCATTCCCCACAGCCTTCTGGGATACATCACAGGTCTCAGAAGACTGCAGGACTAATCACAAAGCACAGCGTGGCTTGTGCATGTGCAGTTGGAAGCCGGCTGTGAAGCCGCAAGGTTTGTCTCATAGTGAAGATGCCGGCACCTGTACCAGAGGCCTGGACATCGCTGGATACAGGGGCAGGTAAGTGTCCTTATATTAAAAGTCAGCAGCTGCAGTATTTGAATTTTTTGGGGGGAGATTGGAGCTCCATCATAATCAGATCCAAAATATGCACAGTATTCCATGAGCATTTTATATGATCAATGTAAGCAATTAAAGAAAAAAAAAAAATCGGACTATTTGTGGACATAAATTGACCATACTGCCATAACATTTTACCAAAAATGATAAAAGTAACTGATTATTTCTTTAAATTGTGAGATCTTGACAGCTGAGCTTGCTTGTCTGCTTTCATTGTTCATACTTCCTGCAATGTCCATTGTGTTTCCTTGTATGTTCAATTATGACTTCCCCAGGCTGTATAGTTTTGGGATCCATTGAATATCATAAATATGGCACTGCATAATAAATAAATGTTAACATTCTGATTAGGGTTGCCATCTGTTTGGGATTCACCTGGACAGCCCAGGTTTTGAAAAACGTGTCTTTGTTTTAGTCTACCTGAAACCTGGACACATAATTCAGACAGGAATGTGGCTTGCAACAGGGCCTGGCAGGAGAATGCGGGAGAATGAGGGGGCATTATGTGTGCCACATTACTATTCTTTTTGGAGTGCCCAAAGGTGTCCCAGGCCTGCTCAATGCTGAAGCAACCTATGAAGGAACCCTAGGGTTCCATGAAACCCTGGTTGAGAATCACTGCTATAGTGCATATTAAAAAAAAAAAAATTGCTGTGCGCCACTAAAGTGTCTCTGGGTTTGGCTTGAAGAAAAAGTGGCAACCCTGATTCAGATCCTGAGAAGTTTTTCAGCGTGCTGAAATGATATGCGCTTAAAATGGTCAGTTGTTTTTCGAGAAAGCTGAGCATTTATTTTGCTGCATTTAAAAAAAGAAAAAGAAACGTGTTGTGAAGTGTGGTGGAATCGGGAACAGCAGATCTTTTTTTTTTTTTTTTTTTGGTGACCCAATATCCACCATTTAAGGTCAGCAGCGTGACCGAGCTTACACCTAAATCCATGTTCATAAATGACCCCTGATATCTTTAATTTGCAGCGAGTAGAATTTGAAAGGCGCTTCTACATGATGAAACAAAAATGAATCCCAGCTGCCACAGGGCCTAAAATAGAAGCTTAAACATGTTTGAACTTGTAAAGACCCCTGGTGCATTTTTATCTAAGACACTCACAAAGAAAATCCAAGACGTTCCCTGAACCCGCTCGACATTATCGATCCTAAAGCTGCAGCATCAGCGACTATTGGACTGAGCTAGCGTGTGTATGAATCGTTTTTTTTTTTTTTTTTTGTAGTTTATTTACAGTTAAATACATAATTATTCGGATTAAAGGTGTGTTATTTCACTGATGTCAATTCAAAGGAGAAGACTAGCAGTGTTATAAAATACTTTCCATTATTGTGTATTCTCCTTCTGAAAAAATAGGTAAGATTATTTTGCGTGTGTGTGATGACTAGTCTTACAGTATTTTACCTATCATGCTTCATCAGACTTTTGAACGTGTATATAAAATGCTGTGTCTACACATGCTTGGAGAAATTAGAGGAACGCCCCATACATACAGCTTCATAATTATAGCGGTATTAAACCCAAAAATAAACATTTTAATATATGAAGCTTACCAATTCTTAGATGTGATGACTGTATTTGTTTTCATTTTAGGCTTTTTTTCCTTTTATTTTATTTTCACCTGGTGGTCCTACCAGTAGGACAAGCTTTACTGCAAATGTATCAGTTAAAGAGGTTGTAAACAAAAAAAAAAAAAAAAAAAACCTGAAAGACAAGGACATAATGAGCTAGTCTGCATGGCAGACTAGCTCATTATGAAATACTTACCTCAGAATGAAGTCCTGCAGTGCCACCCACGCACTTTCCTGGAGCTACTTTGCAGGCTCCGGCGCTATGATTGGCCAGAGCCGCAATGACATCTCTCCCACACATGCCTGCAGGAGCCGCCGGTCACAGCACTGGCCCTTTAGAAATGACACGAGTGTGCCGTTTCTTCAGTACGAATGCGCCAATGACGTTGGTGGCACCGTTTAGCAGATATTTATGATATATGGTGCCGCAAACATCATCGGCGTATGTGTACTGAAGAAACGGCCCGCCCATGATTTTTCTAAAGGGCCCTTGTCGTGACCAGCAGCTCCCGTTACTTACAGTACCTACAGGTTAGCCTGATTACCTGTAGGTACAATTAAAGAGGAAGTGTTGAGACAAACCATCTACCACTGACAGGGATGCTTACAATGATCAGATTTTATGCCTAGTACACACCACTAGTTTTTTGTTTGTTTTTAACCTAGCACGTTGGACGAAATTTTTTTTTATAGCTCTGGTCGGAGCCACTGCACTAACAATCCAATGTTAGTACAGCAATCTACCCTGCTGTCCCCCCCTTGCCAGAACACTGCGGTCAGCACTCTCAACCATTGGCTGAGAGCAATGATCTTCAGCCGGTCAGCTGCTGGTTTTACAGCATGGCCGGCTTCTGTTGGACTGGCTGCCATACGCATCGAGTTGAATATCGGCCAGTTTCTATTAAACCGGCTGATGTCACCTGACATATGGCCCATGTGTACTAGGCTTTGTTTATTTATGTAAAACCTTTATCCCATAAGAAAAAAAAAAACTCTTGCTGTATTTGCTTGCGTAACTACAATGTGAAATCTTCTAGCCCATCTAACACTCCCCAGCAATGCTACTGTCTGCTGTGGCCCTGTATTCCTACATCCAGAGTGGGGACACTCTAATACAGTAGGTGTGTTACTGTCCACATCACTAGGTGAAGACAGAGGGGGGAAAAGCCTAAAAAAAAAAGGAAAGGAATGCAGCTACTGTGTCTAATAATTGGTAAGCTGCAATATATTACATTTTTGATCCAGGTATAACTTGCAATGCTGCTCTAAGCTGAGACAAAGATCTCCCCGCCAGTTGCAGGGGAGGGAGCAGGCACTTATGCACCATTCATGGGTGTGGAAGCATCATCAGAGAAAGGAAGGAACACCACTCATTGACCCAGTGTATGAATATGTGAAAGAGTGTGGTCTTAGCCGGTGCCACTTCAGCCACGGCCTCTGACATGTATCGCCCCGCACACCTCTGTGACCAAGCCCCCGTGCTTGGGGAAAAACATGAAGCCACACTCTTTTACATATTCATGCATTGGGTCAGTAAGCGGTGTTCCTTCCTTCCTCTGATAATATGACTTTTTTCATTTTGAGTTTAATACCACTTTAAACCAAAAGCCACCCATACAGTGAAAAAATTATGTTAGGTGCCATAGCTGTGTGATTTTTCCATCCATGGTGGTAGCAAGTCCTGAAAGCCAGCTACCCATATCCTTCAAGTAATAATGGGAAACATCATTTGACCAGTCCTGCGCTGACTAGGCCGCACATTTTTTTTTTAACCAGTCCAGTGAAGATTTAGAAAACTGCACTACATTTTCATCTACAAAAACCATTGCAAAATGACCAATATGTTAGCAAAACTAAATTTCACACAGGCCGGAAAACATTCCTGCCACGTGATTGTTTAAAAAGAGAGTAGTGGGCAGTGAAGTCATCATCTGTTTAAAACCTATTACATCACAGGCATGTACAAACGGAATAAACAATTTCATGGAAAATGACTGAATTTCTCACATGGCAATTGTTGGAAGCATGGTTAAGATATTAGCTATAAAATACATTGTGTTCATAAAGTTTAATCTTGTCTGATGGAAAAAAATGACCTCATCTGTGGCCATCCTTCATACGGGAATGGGAGATCTGAAATTCCTCAGATATGGGATGGGATCAGGTATGGGAGATTGCAGAGCTATGCATGAATCTACACGCATAGTAGAGAGACAAGGGGGGGAGCAAGCCTAATACCATAATCATGTTTCAGCCTTCTAACCTTATTTTTTCAAGGCCTTTATTAGCTTGTCAGCAGAGTGATACCAGCATCTGGCCTAGGAGGCGGCATTGGTGATTTTTAGACCTGAACATACATAATAGGGCCAATTTAAGCCCAGTACACACTATAAGAAAATCGGGTGAACAATCATCTGGTTTTCCTCGATGTTTCACAGCAAGTCGAAAACCGAGGATGGCACTAATTGTATGAAAATTCCTGAACAACAAAGGCTTTTTTTTTGTAGGTCTTGTTTTATTGTTTCTGATCATGCGCAGTCTTTCAAATCCAATTTTTCTCTTACGAAAACAGTACACATTAAACAAAAATTGTAAGTTCTGTTCAGGTACAACAAAAATTTTGGATTTGTCCCTTTGGAAATTTTTGTTTGCGAAGTCTGAATTGGAGTTGTGCACAAACTATACAACACATACAAAAATCGAACGATGGCTCCTTGTACAGAATTTTTCTTACGATTTTCTCATAGTGTGTACCCCACTTTAGACAATAGCCGAATAACCTGCCAGAGTGTCTTTGGAGTGTGGAAGGAGTTTGGAGTATTCAAAGGAAACCCAGTTAAAGCACAGAGAGAACATTCAAAATCCATGCAGATTGTGGTTTGGCTGTGACTCAGGCCTAAAACTCCAGTTCTAATCACTAGGCCAATGTGCTGGTTCTCTAACCTGACAGACCAAGTGTTTCTCCCAAATGTCTTTATGCAGAGATTTAAAAGACATAAGATAGCGGCCGGATCAAACAATTGTCATCTCATTTCTATGAGTAGCTTTAATATTACTATTTGTGGAGATCCCCACCTAATATACAGGTTTGGCTTGAGAGAATTAGAGACCACTCCATCAAAATTGATCACAGGCCAGAAGAACAGTCTGATCACAACATGCTTCTGGCCATGGAAGAATGCTATACCAAAAAACAAAATGTTGGCTTTCATTTTCCTTTGTGACAACAATAAGAAGTGACTGATATAGAAAGTATAGAGGAATTCAACAATTTATCAAGAATGTCTGTGTCTGCTTCATCTGTTCCAGTCAGCTGTAGCTCCACAAGTCTGTCAATACAGGTGCCCTAGGCATTTGCTTATATTTTTATTTAAAGCTCATGTACTGGGTATATGGGACAGCTGATGTTGCTGAATCAGTGGCCAACTGGCATCCATACTTAACTTAGAAAAATATAAAACATAAGACGTGGCATCTGTTTTGATACTCTATCACTCCGTACTTTGTTGTACCTACTTTGACAGAAGGCAGAGCTTCTAAAATTCTTCACTGACACCCGTCTTTGCATACGTGCTTTAGGGTGTTTTGAGCTGAACTCACGCACTTTATGACACCTCCTCCAGCACTGTTATATATAAAAATGACTTTTTCAGGGAATATGAAGGTGATATGGAGATACAGTATGTCACAGCTCAGTGACTCAGCCCCTGCCTTAGAACATCAAGTCAAGTCATTAATATTGCTGGTACTCTATGGGAACTGCGGGGAAGTCTACAAGTTGTGCTAAAAAATTACATTTATTTGATATTGCTGGCTTGAGGACATGCCCCCTTTGTAGTCAAATAAAGGCAATCGAATGGCAAAACCCCTTCTGTTCCAGTGATGACCCCTCTGCCTCTTCACATCTGTGCAATGTGTTGTTTTACAGGAGTTCAGGTTTTCATATGAAATAGATATAATTTGAATAAAAGTGGTTTTGCACCTGGAGCTCTGAATAGCATGTCAAATGAAGCACCATTTAGTGACCTGAGCTGTGCAATATGAGCTAGCAACACGTGCGGTCTGTCTCTCATGCTGTAGTTCCTTCCTCCCTTTGTATGAGTCATGTCTCTTCCTTATTGTGCACAATGATAATTTGCTTTCTCTTACCCACCCATTGGCTCCAGGTTATTGGGACGTGTGGAAACAACCTAATTATTGCATTTATTTCATATAAAGGTTAATTAATGGATATGGATTTACAGATTACTGATGAGAACAACATGGCTTCCAGCCATTTAGTCATCTGTAGGCAACCATGCACGTGACTAACCCAATTATGGGCTCCTAAAAACTTTCAATAATTTCTTCATATATGCAAATGTTCTGGTGTGAAATCCTGCACGTGAGCTAATTTCTGTGTTATTTTTATCATCTAGGAAGCTGCACTGTGTCGACAACTTCCCATGGATTCTGAGCCCCATGCGCCCGTTCAGACCACAGTGAATCCTCCAGCCATGACTCAGGATATGAGATCTATAGCAAACAATGGCTCTGACCCTTTCCTGAACAGGCAAGTAAAAAATATATAAATACTGTACAAGTATTGCTTAGAAGGAATAAAATGCAACTTGAAACCAAAACGTTAGTTCAGGTACCTCTGGTTAAAGAGACTGTCACTTTAAGAAAGCAAAATGCTGCTTTCAGATATAAAGTGCATTGGTGTCTGCATATACTGTGCGGCAGCCCATTGCAATGTTGGACCAATGGGAATGTATGGGGGTAGGGAGAAGCTGGAAAGTCCTGAAATTGTCAGAAAGTGCTAGAACTTTGCCTGTCTTAGTCCAACATATAGGTGAAGTAGACAAGTAAAAATACAACCAACAAAGGGGAACTCTACAACTGTGATTCTAAATAAAGGTACCACATCCAGGTACGTATCAGGAAATCAAACATCAATACATTTCTGGGGTCATTGTCCACTTCTTCAGGAAAAGGTATGTTCCTGCCAATTGATGGGCTATAATATGGAGCCCCCCTCAATGGTTCACATATGGGAAAGTTGGATGCAGCTACTACTGGAAACCCTGTTCTTTTAATTTTGTACTATATTTATTGATTGATTGATTGGTGTCCTGGAGACAAATATACCCCCCTCTTTTCCTGGATAAGTGGGCACTGACCCGAGAAATGTGTTGAAGTTTGATTTCATGATATGTACCTGTTATGGAAATATGAATTAGGAAATAACATATACATTTATATTGTGTTCATCTGGGTTCAAATATTGTATTTTGAATTAGATGTATAATGAATATCAAGTAATGTACCTGTACAGTTTATCTTGGATTTTTCAATTGAAGAAAATAAATTATGAGCTTTTTATTTAACTAGTTTGGTATATTCAAAGTCCTGTAACTTTGTATATGGTTAGGGCGGTTCACATACAGGTAAAGTAAGAGATAATCAAAATGGATACAAGTACGTGTAGGTATCTTTGAATATATACGTGATCTACAACCAGTTCAATCTGAGATTTTTCTTGGTCTTCCCTGTTTTGATTTTGAATGTTTCCTTTTTCTCCCATTTGTTCTTGGTATTCCAGATACTGAAAATTTTAAACTGGAAGGGTATAAAAATGTTCATATAGTTGTCACCTTGTTATCTCTACTTATATATACTCACTCAAACCTAGTACACACGGGCCAGATGTTGGGCGGCATCGGCCGATTCATTAGAAACCTGCCAACATTTGCCCGTGTGTACTGGAGGCAGTCTGACAGAAGCCGCCATGTTAGAACACAATAGAACAGCAGGTGAGATCGCTGTACTAATGTCGGATAGTACTCCTGAGCTGTCAGGTTTTTTTCAGGGTTGAGCAAAAAAAAAAAACCTACTAGTGTGTACTAAGCTTTTCCTGTAGCTGTTTACGAAAACCATTGCTATTGGGAGTAAGCATAACAGCCTGGTTATGACAAAACAAGGTTTATAAAATATATTAGGATCTGAAAATGTCTTTGCTTAACTCGGATCACACTCCTACATGCCAGTTATGTTTTGAGACCCTATAGAAAAATTGATTGTGCCAAAACATTCAATAGTTGTAAATACATTGCTTAACTAAGTTTTATAGTGTTGTTTCTTAGGATTTTAAGCATATATGTAAATAGGCAGCTTCTCTCGAGGGTGGACAGAAAAAAACAACAACTATACATTGCAAAGAAGTGTAAAAACAGTATTAACAGATCACTAACAAGTGCTGATTGTGCGAGTGCACACTGTTCTACTGCTAGGGTTATCAGATATCAAAGCTAACAAAATGAAAGGCATGTTTATTAAATAAACGCAAGATTCAGTAATGGCTCGCACAGTGTCAGCTATGGTTTGTAAGATTGTGTTTAATTCTGTTGGTGGTGTTTACGTGTGTATTTACTGTATGTTGCACTGCAAGAGAAGGTGACTTACATTTGTCTGTTTTCTCTCCATAGTGGACCATACCACTCTAGAGAACAAAGCACAGACAGTGGCCTTGGCCTTGGATGTTATAGTATACCAACTACACCTGAAGATTTTCTCAGTAATATGGAGGAAATGGACACAGGTAATTAATAACCATATTTAACTCCTGTATTCTGCTTTAGATCTGTAGTAAATTATAGCATATGTGAATAACTACCTGTTATGTTGAAGTGTATCAGCCATGGCTTATCTAACAAAATGAAGCTAAAAGATCCAACATAAGATTTCCAATCCGAGGCTGGGTTTATATCTCAGAATGCCGTAGGCACAGAATCTCCAAATCTTAAACTGGTTATACACTTATCAATTTGATCATGTGTTAAAAAAAGTCCTTAGATATTCTAGGATAAGTACAGCCAAAGCTTTTTTTTGGCTTTACTTCACCTGTAGGTCACAGAAGTGCAGTTCGTTTTGCACTCCTGTGACCCATTTTCAGCCGTCAGCGAGCTAAAGTCCGATGTTGACTGATGTCACTCAGCCGGTCCAGGCTCTGAAAAAATCCCTACCATATGGTCGGGCTCCACCCAAATACCTGGACTGGCACCTGGCTCAGGCTCTCAGTGTGCCACTGAGAGCCTGAGCCAGCTGCTCTAGTGAGCACTGAAGGGGCAGAGCAGAGAGCCAATGACCAGTCACTGCTCTCTTCTCAGAGCGGAGGGGAGAACTAAGCATTCATAAGTGTCCGATTACGCAGTTCTCACTGCAGAGCCAGCGGGGGACAGATGCAATATCAGGTTGATGCTACATCCACCTAGGTGAGTATAAATGTTTGTTTTTTTACATCTCTGTTAATCTTGAAATGATTCATTATTTTTCACTAACATTTTGATCACTGATGACAGTAATCTGTGGGTTTGTAGAATTCCAACTGCAATTACGCTGATTGCGGGGTGTACTGAGCAATCTCTGTGAAAGTGAACTGAAAGTTTTAATTCATCTGTTACTACAAACTGTCCAAATGAACCAACATCCTTGTACAATCAGACTGTAATTTATGTGACCAGCTTCAGGATACAGTGTAATCTTCTTTTAAAATATTGTCCCATAATACTTTCTATATTTCATTGTCTGTTTTTTCCTACAGGTGAAATTCTTGGTCAGCCAGCCTTGAATCTGAACCCCCAAACACGTTTCCCAGATTTCCTTGATGCTCTTCCGGGTACAAATGTTGACCTTGGGACACTGGAGTCTGAAGATTTGATCCCAAGTCTAAATGATGTGGAGTGTGTGCTAAACAAAAATGACACCTACCTCACCTGGCTGTAGATTGCTGATTCCCAGACTGCCTTGTGTTGTGTCTCCAGTAACCTAGCTTTATTGTATTTCTTATACGGAAACCTACGATGAGCCTCAGAAACATTTTATATTCATGTGTTGCCATACTGACTCATCTGCATTAATAGAGCTAAACCAGTCATTGCCTGAATTCCGATATATATATACATTTATCAAAATGCATATTTTATTTTTCCATATTGTATCACCTTGCCAGATCGGTGATTGTGTATAGATCTGTGGTATACCAAGGTGAGGCCATGTACAGGTCACATTTCTTTTAGTTCAATCTGTTAAAGACTTTGTAGAAATGTTGCTTTGAGAACCCTAGCTTTTAATTGTAAGCAGAGAATCAAATACAATTGTGCAGTATACACCTTATTTATAACCTTAGAGCCTAACACATGTAATCTTGTTAATATAAGCTTTTGAAATCATTGTCATATTAGAAAATTTGTGCTGGAAATCGAGTAACGAGTAGGTTTTTTTTTTTTTTTTTTAAGTCAAGCTACCTAGAATGTTCTCATTTGTTTGTACTTTCTTCTCCCTTTTTTTCTTTTTATTTTGCATAAGCACAAATACTATATAAGTCTAGAGATGTTCAGTATATTACTGTATAGATTTTAGGAAAAATATAAAAATGCTTCCAACTGAGTAGCATAAAGTTCAATAATCGTTCAACACTACAATATTGTAACATTGACCAGTTTGGTACTAACTACCACTTTTTTTTTGTTTTTAAATGATGTGATTTTTTTACTGGTATTTTTTAATGCATTATCAATGTTATTGTTTATTTTATTAAGCACTATTTTTTTTTAACTAACTGTAACTGATAAATTCAGTCTTTTTTATAACATAAAATAATGGTATCTCTGACATTATCAAAGGGAGATTTTGAATAAGAAACTGAATATTGCCATACGTGGGTTACAAAAAATTGGAGGTATTTACAAGGTAAACTATCAGTATGTATCTGATGTGTATTGGAACCCACTTAAACATTTTTTTTTTGTCTATGATTTTTGTAAAGTAAAGAAAAAACATATATACTATCTTTTCTGACTTGCCATTCCAATGGTTATATAATAATCTTTAGTCACTGTTGGAGTGCAGGGTCTGTCTACAGTATATCCTGTATTACATTGGAATTGTGGGACTGAATACGCATTGAAGGCATCAGTTAATCAGCTTATTTGTAAATGCAGATGACGTCCTAAAATCCATGAAAGATTTTTTGAAGCAATATAATATTTATATCAAAAGACTAAGCTTTATTTTATAACTCTTTTGAGTAAACAGACTTTTTTTTAAAGGCATTATTGATCTAAATCTCTTGGTGTAACTTTTTTAATCCACAAGAGATATTCTTTGCACTTACTTTGGGTATATGGACTTTCATCCCTCTGTAGGGTCTTGCAGTTTGCCTGTTTATTTGGCAGGATAAGCCTTCTGTTTTCCTTTGGGCAGATGAAGAATAATACAAATCCTAGAAGTGCAATGGCTAGAATCTGGAGGACTTGGAGAAGGTTATAGTGATATGGGTGCTGGATGATACAAAGATAGAGGAATAGTAACTACTATTGACATTTATTGGTATACTTTTTTTTTTCTGTACAGTGATCTTCCTTACTGTAATAAAATTATAACTCGATTTGCATTATTTTATGAGGAAGGCCCTAAAAAATATCTAGTAGTAGAGCAATTATTTTATTGGCTAGGAAAAATATCAGTTTACAAAACTCAGAAATTAGGTATGAACTTCAATCTTTTTTAATGTTTATGTTTAAGCCAAGAAAGATGTCTTCCTTCGCTACATGTAGGTCTTGCCTCGCTCATTTGAACACATACACTAAAACCTGATATTTGTTGACAGTCCATAAATGCTAATGGATACTAGGGTCTTAGTTAGAAGGTTAGGCTGTATGATCAAGCAATGATTATATTTTTAGGCACTGTGCAACACACAGTGTTGCTGACCTGCGATGCTGTATGTTCCTCCACAATCATATGTCGATCTGCAAGATTTGAGAAATGTATAGAAGGAATGGGGTTGGTCCTGGGAATAAAACTAAAATAAAAAAATAAAAACACTAATCCAAGGATTTATTTTCTTGGAGCTTTAACAGGTATTGGGTGGGCCACATGAACACTTTATTTCCTACATCAATGCAATTTTTACAGGAAGTATCATAGTTCAAGCAGGTAGTATAGTTAAAACTGAAAAATCTATTTCAGTTACTTACCATGTATTGTTAGGACTAAAGCAGTGTTTCAAAATATACAAGTGGTAATTTTGAAGGTGATTATCTCGATATCGCATAGATTGCAGAGGTGCTTTCTTAATACAAACCAGCGGCTAGATTTAGTATTAAGATTATGGAATCGTTTAAACAGTTGTTTTTGGAAGGTGGGGTGCAAATCGTAAACTAGCAGAGGAAATATTATGTTGGCTTAGTAAAATAAATCCTGGTCATCTAGGTTGACATGGTCATAGTTGTTCTAAGCCTTTTGTATTCAATTTTTGCTACTTCATTTTCTAACTTATCGTTTGTTTCTTTATTTGATTCCTGCCAGGATGTAGAGTTTTTACAGCATGCTGCATGTAGTTTAAGCAGTATAGATTTAGGAGGTTGAAATTGATAGGAAAGTTACTGAGGTCTATACCGATGAATTACGCGGGAGCTGAAGCATTTATAGTCGTGCAATATGAGATGTCTGAAAATAAGTCTGAGATCATTTACAGTATGCTTGTCTCAGCTTTAAATGCAGTCCAGTCTGCTTCCTGCTGTACACCAAAAGCAGGAGAGATGGTTCTGTCTTGACTACAACTGATCAACACACAAGTCAAACAGCAACCAAAGAAATGCCACACTGCATCAATGTAATCAGGGGTGAAAAGTAATAGCAACTTATGTACCACTGATTGCACTACTTTATCTTTTAGTGATGGTATTATATAAGGTCAACATGAATACTCAACAATCACTTGACTTTATTTTGTAATGCTAATGAAGCACTCTCAAACATGAGTCCTTAGGGCATTTTTGTAGATCGTTGACTGCTCAGTTGAGGATATGGGGCAGTAGTAGCAGATAAATGCATTAGTAATGTACTAGGACATGTACAAACAACTTTGCATTTAATCATTTACAACAGGGGTCTCCAAAGTTTCTAAACAAAGGGCCAGTTTACTGGCATTTAGACCTTAGAGTTGTCAGACTGTAGCCTGTGGGAGTAGAAAATGCAATATACAATTATAGAATAATGTCCCATTGATGGTGTCAGTGGAAGAATAGTGCCTCATCATTAGTGTCAGTGCAGGAATAGTTCCTCATCATTGCTGTCTGTGGGAGGACTAGTGCTTCATATCAGTGCGAGAAATAGTGTCCCAAGGGCCGGATAAAGACAAGCAATGGGCAGCATCCAGCCCCCATGCTGCAGCTTGCAGACCACTGATTTACAGCATTTGAGTTATAACACTTGTGTGGAGAGCAGTGATGTGCTGTAATTCATAGCAACCAATGAGAATTTACCCCTTCTGACCAGGCTAAGCTACGGAAAGAACATGAATGGTTGGTTAACATGGGTAACTGCGTGCAATGTAGCATTACAAGGAAGTCACAGTGTTTGCAAACGCTGTGTTTGTTGAAAGGAGGATAGGAGTAACAATCAGCTAAAAGAACTCTCCTCCTTTTCATAGTATCGTTGACCAAACGTTCTCAAATCCACTGTTACATAGACTTTAAAGATTTTCTATTTTATATGTGAAACTGTGAGTTATATTTTGTTTACATGCACCTACCACACTACATATAAGTGCTTGCTTTGGATCAAACCGATGATGTACAAAGGATACAGTTTTAAAGGGGGTGACATAAAAGAGAACATCAGAAAGGATACCTTCAAGCTAGAGAGTACTTGGGCGTTAAGTAGGAGTACTGTACATGACTGATGTACTTTGTGTTTTTTAAATATATATTCATGTGCCACAGCTACAGCTGCAGCATATAAATGCAAATGTGTATTATTAATTCATAGCTTCTGTGTGATCGAATCTGCAAATACAAAAAATTCAACAAAGAAATATATAGCTGCTAAAGAATATGGAAAAGGAAGCAGAATGGCCAGTGGCTCAGCATTTGCATACAGTAGTTCTAATACCAAATGGAGGGCTTTGCTGTTTGCTGCAAATGCAGGTGAGCCCCAGGCGTATGAAGTAAAGCAATGCAAGAAGATAACCTTGTGTGCTAGGCAGGTGTTCCTGTGCATATTTTCCCTTATTTAATATAATTAGAGCAAGTTGTGAAGTGAAAGGGTTTCATGACCCAAGGCTCCTCTTTAATAAGATGGCATTAGGGGCAGTGATGTGCCATAATCCATAGCAACTAGTTTCACACTAATGAATAATTCTAATTATTAGCTGTTGGGTAACTGCTTTTTGTATTGACCCCTTTGCCTCATTAACTTAAGATCAAAGTCCTTGAATGCTTACTTTTGCTTACTTTTGATGTGGAAATTCGAATTTTGGGAATAAGATTCAGTTTGGTGTGATGTATATTTTAAAAAGTATAACTGATGCCATTAAGTGATGTTATCTCATAACACCAGATATTTTACTTGTTAAATGATTAAACAGTTATATTGTATCTTTTGTTCATATACAGCAGTACTGTGTTTTATTCCTATACTTATAAGTATAGTATCAATAATTGACCCAAGACTTATATTACATGTTTATTATGCATGTTAATACAGTCACCTCAAGTGTTATTCATGTTACAAATTGAAACAATATCAGCAATGAACTTTCATTTTTAGCAGGTCAAGACAAATTCTGCATTTTAAATGGTTGTTGTCGGTTACAACTTGCTTTAAGGCGCTGACCCATGCTATTAAAATGAACCCTCCCCAATGGAAAATACACTTATGTATGAGGGCATACAAGAAACACTATTGTCTCCATTCTGAAGCCTTGTGCTGACTGACACTATGTCTACGTTGTGTTTTTGAAATATTTTGAGGTTTATCTGCATGGATTTCAATTTTTAGTACTGTAATGTAATTCTAGACACTACAATTATGCAACATTGTGTTGTGATAAGCTTCATGTTTATATGTAACTTTGTTATCAATGTGCCCCCAGACTGTTCCCCATACAAATGTACACTGCCTATGAAACTGAGAAACGCGTGGATGGACCTTATAAATACACATTGTACTTTTTTCCTTTTGTTTATGCCATCTTATTGAATTTTATAGCCGACTTTGCTTCTTTGTTTGGGCAACTATGCAATAAACCCTCCAGAAGGTATAGCTGTCTTGTTTGTCTAGTTATTATTTAACTTTCTTATTACTGATAACATCATAATTTTCAGTCCTCCGTAGTGAAAACATTTGAAACAGCCCTTTGACACTAAGGTTGTGTCCTCTTCAGTACATGGCATATGTTTGATTTCCCCTTGAAACAATGCTATTTCTTGCTATTCATTGTTATTAAAGGTTTACAAAGGTTTCTTAGGTTAGAATTCTTCTAGGTATCCCCTGAAACTCAAAATAAACATGACACAGTCCTATCTACACTCGGACTGGTAATGTTAACTGTGGGTATTTCCTGGCTATTTACAGAAAGAGGTTTATTCAGTTCAGAAAGATCTGTAATGTTGTCTTAGTTTAGCCATTCATATTAACCTATGCCGCGATCCACTCCTATCAATCACCAGGGATAAACAGGTAGCATCTTCATTACTTGTCTTTAAAGAAGATGTATCCTAGAGGGCCGTAAATAGGCATGACATGAAGGACAGACCCTGCCTTAACATTTAAGGAAATTACAAAGAGTAAGGTAATTACATGTTAAAGAAATAGAAAAACGAAAGGATTTAAAGACTTATACACCCCCCTGTGACTGACAAGTGATTAAATACACAAGAGCTTTTTACTTCACAAGGCTATATAAAAATGACTGCCTTCATTATGTTAATACATGGCTGGATTATATCTCTAGTATCCCTAGGCAGGGGTGTATGACTGCCATTAGGAATGGAACAAAGAAAATCCTATGAACTTTGGTATTCAGAGGGGATCGGGATCACCCACACTGCGGGGTTGTTAAGTCACCTGGGAAGCACCATTGTCACACAGTATTTTGGGGTTTTGAGACTTAATTGTATACAAACCAAGAACTAAATGTAATATATTGAAGGTTACCTATCCTTAGATTTTGTGAATGCACTTGGTTTTTTTTCAGACTTTTTTTTTTTTCACCAGATGATCCTGCCACTAACACATTTCCTGCCCTACAGTGACAACGCTCACTTACTGTACTGTATCGATGGAGGAGCTAGTTTGTCACTCTTAGCCCTTGTGCACATGGTCGGACATTCCGACAGAAAATGTCAGATTGGACCATGTTGTCGGATAATCCGACCATGTGTGGGCTCCATCGGACTGTTTCTGTTGCAATATCCGACCGACAAAGTTTTAGAACTGGGCTATAATTAAATAAAATTTTCCGACAACATGGTCCGATCGTTAGTAGAGAATTCCGATCGGACAAAGTTCTACGCATGCTCAGATCAAATTACAAGACCAAGGCTACTGGCTACTAGCCTGAACGTAGTCCCGTTGTAAGGAAATAACGTCATCATGTTCTGAATGATCGGATTTTCCAACAAATTTGTCCGACCATGTGTATGCAACACCAGTTTTGGACAAAATCCGACTGATTTTGTTGTCGGAATGTCCGACCGTGTGTACAAGGGCTTAGACGGGAAGTGAGTTTGGTGTACAGTAAATTTAGGCTATGGAGGAAGGGGGGGGGGGGGTTACAGTAATCCCTGGCTGTGGAGGGGTTGTACATTAAGGACCTGTAAATATAAATGTTTTATATCTTTTATTTTCAAATCCGTTCCTTTGTTTCTTAACCACTTACAGACCGGACCATTTTGCTGGTCAAAGACCAGACCACTTTTTGCGATTCGGCACTGGGTCGCTTTAACTGACAATTGCGCGGTCATGCGACGTGACTCCTGAACAAAATTGACGTCCTTTTTTTCCCACAAATAGAGCTTTCTTTTGGTGGTATTTGATCACCCCTGTGGTTTTTATTTTTTGCGCTATAAACAAAAATAGAGCGACAATTTAGAAAAAAAACGCATTATTTTTTACTTTTTGTCATAATAAATATCCCCCAAAAATATATAAAAAAAATTTTTTTCCCTCAGTTTAGGCCGATACGTATTCTTCTACATATTTTTGGTAAAAAAAAGTCGCAATAAGCGATTATTGATTGGTTTGCGCAAAAGTTATAGCGTTTACAAAATAGGGGATAGTTTTATGGCATTTTTATTAATAATTTTTTATTATTTTTTTTTTTACTAGTAATGGCGGTGATCAGCGATTTTTATTGTGACGGCGACATTGCGGCGGACACATCGGACATTTTTGACACATTTTTGGGATCATTGTGCTATATAAATGCAGTGATTCCTGTGTAAATGACACTGGCAGTGAAGGGGTTAACCAGTAGGGGTTAAGTGTTCCTAGGGGTGTGTTACTAACTGTGTGGGGGCTGGGCTTTCATTTAGTGAACACTGATCTCTGCTCCAATCACATGGAGCAGAGACCAGCGTCACTAGTTGCTAGGCAGAATGGGGAAATGCTGTTTACACAGCATTTCCTCCATTCAGCCGTCCCGTGAGACGATCACGGGTATGCCCGCGGCAATCGAGTCCGCGAGACCCACGCCCGGACTCACGGGGGTCCCGACCGGCACGCCGCCCGAAGTGCGCTCGCGATGGCAGGGCGGCATTGAAGATTGGACGTACCTGTACGCCAATATGCCTGCCCGTGCCATTCTGCTGACGTACATCGGCGTGCACTGGTCAGGAACTGGTTAAAGTGGTTGTAAACCCTAGAAAAAAAACAAAACAAAAAAAACATGCAAGACAAAGGCATAATTGTGAATTATTTACCTGAGATCGAAGCCCCTGCAGCTGTCCTTGTACCTCGCTAAGGCGGCTGACATAGATCCCAGAGTTACTTCTGGGTATCGTGGGCTCCGGTGCTGTGACTGGCCAGAGCCGCAATGACGTCACTCCCACGCATGCTCATGGGAGCCACCGGTAATGATACGCACATGCGGTTTCTTCAGTTTGCTTCAGTGCGCATGTGCTGATGACGTCAGCACATGCAAAAACAGGGATAGCTCCTAAAACATGCAGGTTTAGGAGATATCCAGTGTAGCTACAGGTAAGCCTAATTATAGGCTTACTTGTAGCAAAAAGTGGTTGTAAAGAATTTACAACCACTTTAATAGCATGGTCTAATGATGCTATGAGGAAGGAGACAGGTTCACGCTGGACAGTAATAAATGTTTGCTTTTGGGTTAATACCATTTTAAGATAGGTGCATCACAACAAAAGATATGCAAATTCCTGCAATTTGTTTTATATAAAAATCCAGTAGAAAGTAGAAAAGTCAGTGTCCTTGCCAGCACTGCAGAGTAGGACTTTTGTTCTCTGTGGAAAAGCTTGATTTCTTAGAAAAGGTCTGACATACCTGTTGCTGAGTCAGAAATGGAGCTCTTCAATCAGCGGGGAACATCAGCTTATCTGATTATAGATCTTCAGGTCTGGCCCAGTAGAGGGTGTGTTGGACTTCTGCAATGAGGCCACTGCTTCCCCCAAGATTGGAAGGGTACTTATCTGAAGCTGGAGAAAATGGAAAATTGTATACTTACCTTTCCGTAATTTTCCTTTCCTGTCGCATCTTCATGGCAGCATACACTCTGGGGTTGTGACTCCGCCCCCACAACCTGATAGGACCACATAGCTATAAGATGAAGATACGCCCCCCGCCCCGGTATTCTCTGTATATATGAATCACCTTTGTGGGTGGGATATTGTATGCTGCCATGAAGATGCGACAGGAAAGGAAAATTACGGAAAGGTAAGTATACAATTTTCCATTTTCCTGTCGCATCATGGCAGCATACACTCTGGGGATTAACTCGCAGACTGGGTGGGAGATGCAAAGGTAAACGTTTATTAGCAAGGAATAGAAGAGTTGGCTTGAATAATGGACTTTCCCAATTCTACTGTTGATAGCTGAGCTGAGTCCACCTTGTAGTGAGAGATAAAGGTGTTCCTGGAGGACCAAGTGGCCGCTCTGCAGATGGTTTCCACTGAGACCCTACAATACGCTGCCCAGGAGGTGGCCACTGCTCTGGTGGAATGAGCCCTAAGGTCTTCAGGAATTTGCGACTCACTCAGCAAGTAGGCCTTCACCAACCAGGAGGCAATGGTTCGGGCCGAAGCTGCTTGACCTCTCCTAAAGCCATAGGGAATGATGAAGAGGTTCTCCGATCTTTTAAAGGATTTGGACAGGGAAAGATATTTTATGATTTTGCACCTTACATCCAGAGGATGAGGGTCACCCTGGTCTGTGTTAAGAGCTGGCAAGTTGATTTCCTGGTTGAAGTGAAAAGAGGATGCCACCTTTGGGATAAAGTGATCCAAGGGCCTTAGAACTACCCTGTCCGGATGAATGATCAGATACGGCTCCTTAATCAGTAATGCTTGCATCTCTGAAACTCTCTTCGCTGATGTGATTGCGACCAGAAAAGGTGACTTTTAGTGTCAGGTGCCAGAGGGAGATGTTTTCCAGCGGAAAACAGGGTTCTTTGGATAGTACCTCTAAGATGACTGATGGGTCCCATGTTGGAAAGGAAGGCTTCCTAGGTGGTCTTAGTTTAAGACAGGCCTTCTGAAATTGCATAACAAGGGGATCGTGAGCCCATTTAACCCCTGTCAGGGCGGATAGAGCTGACACCTGAACTTTCAGAGTACCAGAGCTAAGACCTTTGTCTAAGCCTGATTGCAGGAACTCTAGGATCAGAGGAGCCGAAAGGGAGGACAGATCCCGGCCAAGGTCCTGAGAGAAGACAACAAACTTCTCCCAGACCCTGCGGTAGGTGCAGTTGGTGGTAGGTTTTCTGGCCTGGAGCAGGGTATCAGCTACCTTCTGGGAGCAGCCCTGACATAGATACCTAGCCCTCTCAGCCCCCAAGCCATCAAGTACAGCTTCCCCGAATCTGGATGTAGTAGCTGGCCCTGGGAGAGCAAGTCGGCTGACAGGGAAGAGCAAGAGGGTCTGCCGTGCTCAGTTGTAGGAGGGTTGTGAACCATGGCCTCCTGGGCCAAAAGGAATCACCGCTATCACCAATGCCGTTGATCTCTTGAGCCTTAAGAGAAATCTCGCATCAGGGGAGTCAGAGGGCAGATATACCCGAGATGGAAGTTCCAGGGATGCTGGAGGCAGTCTGTCCCCTCCGCTAAGTGAAAGGGAAACCTCGACAGGAACCTTCGGCATTTGGAGTTTGCCGGAGTCGCAGCAAGGTCTATGTCTAGTTGACCCCAGGTCTGGCAGATGAGGGAGAAGGCCTGAGGGCTCAGGGACCACTCTTTGTTGAAGGCGAACTCCCTGCTGAGCGTGTCAGCTAAGATGTTCTCGAACCCGTGGATGTAAGTCGCCCTCAGGTCTGACAGGTTCAACTGTGCCCATTCAATCACAGGGAGAACTTCCCGCATCATGGAGGGACTCCTGGTCCCCCCCTGTCTGTTTATTTAGGCAACAGCAACCTTGTTGTCCATCCTTAAGAGGACCTGCTTCCCCCTTAAAAGGGAGCTGAAGGCCAGGAAAGCCTGTAGAGCCGCCCTCATCTCCAGCACATTCGATACCGAGTCCCGTACTTCGAAAGGCCAACGGCCCTGCGCTGCATGGGACTGGTAGTGGGCTCCCAAACCTTCTAGACTGGAATCCGTGGTCACTACCTCCTGAGGAGGGATGACTATGTGTTTGCAATTGTTTAAGTTGTGGGGACCACAACGCAATGAGCGCCTGACTGTCTCCGAGATCCGGATCGTCTGGGTCATGGATGAACCATCCCACTGATGTAGGAAGGAGTTCTGCAGAGGTCTGGTGTGCCACTGAGCCCAACGGACCATAGGAATTGTCGCTGATAGAAGCCTAGAAGGCTGAGGCATACTCTGGCCGACAGGGATCTTGCTAGAATGGCCTTCTTCACCTTCCGGACCAACAGGGAAGACTTCTCCAGAGGCAGCTGCACTGTATTCAACTGGGCTCCTAAGAAGATCATTCTCTGGGTGGGCCGAGTCTGGCTCTTCCCCCAGTTTATGAGCCATCCCAGATTCTGCAGAGTGGAGACGAGGATCTTTTGATGCTGTAACAGCGACTCCCGGCTGTCTGAGAGGAGGAGAATATCGTCCAGATAATGGTGGACTCGCAGCCCCCTCTCCCTCAGATGCGCGATAACGGGAAGAAGGACCTTTGTAAAGGTCCTGGGAGCCGCAGAAATTCCAAACGGAATACTTCAGAACTGAAAGTGTCTGTGGTTTAGTGAAAAACTGAGGAACTTTTGGAGTTCTGAATGGATAGGGATATGGAGGTAGGCGCCCTGTAGATCTATGGAGAGCATCCAGTCCCCCAGATTTATGGCCTGGAGGATAGACTGTAGGCTCTCCATTTTGAATGCTTCTACCTGGATAGAGCGGTTTACATTTAGATCCAGGATCGGACGTAGGTCCCCTGATTTCTTTTTTACTAGAAATAGAGGGGAATAGAACCCCCGACCTCTTTGGGATAGGGGCACCTCGGTAATTGCTTCCTTTTGGAGCAGATCCTGAACGTATCGGGTAAAGGCTAACCTCTTTTGCCGGGATGACGGGAGGTTTGTTGGGCAAAAATGGTCCCCCGGGGGAAGTCACCTGAATGACCATCTGTGCCCGACGCGAACGGTGGTTAACGCTTATTGTTTTCCCCCAGACCAGCGTGAACTTTGAGAGTCTGGCCCCCAGCACTGCTGGCTGGGCGGACGCACCTTCAACAGGACTTCTGGTCAGTAGATGCTGGGGTCCTGGGCTTCTGGGACGTCAGGAAGGACGTTTGAGGGGCCTTCCAGTTCCTTCTGTACTCCCTACCAGGCCTGTAGGACTTGCCATCCCTGTACCTGTCCGGGAGGTTACGCTTAAAGGGATGAGGCCTCTGAAGCTTTGACTTTCTATCCGAGGGGATAAGCCCTGATTTTCCGGCAGTGACCTTAGAAATAGCAGAGTCCAATTTTGCGCCGAAAAGGTTCTCACCATCATACGGGATGCAGCACCAATTGGACTTGGAAGCAGGATCTGCTGCCCAGGGTTTGAGCCAGAGAGCCCGTCTGGCCATTACCGAGGACAATATAGCCCTGGATGCGGACTTAATAGCATCCACAGATGCCTCTGCCACAAAATCCCCTGCAAGGCTTAGTTCTTGCAGGGCCCTTACTATCTGGTCCTGATCAGCGCCTTGGATACAAGCTTTTCTGTGCTTGCTGGCCAACTGGCAATAGCCTTACCCACAGCTGCAAGAACCATTGCTGGCCTGCATACGCCTCCTGCTGCTAAGTAAGCTCTTTTGAGATCAGTATCGATCTTCCTATCCAGGACATCCTTGAATGACACAGCGTCCTCGATAGGGAGCGTAACGTGTCTGGCCACACGCATGAGGGATGCATCCACCACTGGCGGGGGCAGGAGAGATTTCATTTTAGCCTCCTTTAGAGGATATAGTTTGGCAAGCCGATTGTTAAGACTTGCTTTCTTCTCGGGTCTCTGCCACTCGTCTCTGATAAGTTCCTCCAACTCATCAATGAAGGGGAAGGCTTCGGGTTCTCTCATCAGGTTCGGGAAATATTTTCTCCTTTTGGGTTGGGCCTCCTGTGGTTCCTCCCAGCTAATGGCCCCCTTCACTGACCTCACAAAAGGCTCTATTAGGGAGAAGTCAAAGCCCGCTGAAGCCTCTAGTTCTTCCTCATCTGAAGGAGAATCATTCTCTCTGGAAGTACTTGGGGGAGCCAGCGAAGCACCCCGTGGAGATAACTCCGTGTCGGGAGCGACACGTGGGGCAGAAGACTCTGTGAGCTCTCTGTGTTCTTCCCCTTTCTCTCTGGTGGCTTCTTCAAAGCACCGGCGGCATGCCAACATATCTGGAAGGGCTATGGCCCCGCATACCCAGCAGGTATTTTCATAAGGATGGGAGTGACGTGCTGGTGAATGGCGCCTCCGGTCAGGGTATCTTCTTCGGCGGGAATGGCTGCGCCTTGAACAAGACCTGGAGCGACTCCTTCTGCGACTCCCTTTCCCTGAGCGACTTCCTCCACCCGAATGGCTCCGCCTATGGCCAGAGCGGCTTCTTCTATGCGAGGAATCTCTGCGAGATGATCTTGCGGACCTGATGGGGCTAACCATTTAGGTAGAGCTAGTGCGTCCTGCTCTCTTTTTCGATCTTCTCTACTTACCAAACTCCTCCCCTCTTACCTATTATGCTGGTGGTGATCTGCTGTAGCAGTGGTCTCCATGGATAGGGAAACAGAGGAAGCCTGAAGACACAGGTAACACAAAAAGGTAAGGAAGATAAAGCCATAACAGAACCAAGAGGGGAATAGAGAGAAGAAAAATACAGGGAAGATACTTACCAAACAGAGAGGCAACACTGGGGTAGAAAAAAACAGAAATGCAGCAGTCATGAAATTCAGCTGGGCACAAAAAACAGGCAAAAAAAGACATCTGCGTTAAAAAAGGCATCTTCCCCTTTTAAAATTGGAGCCGGGGTCATGTCCCGCCCGCACATGCTCAGTAGTGCCATGCGGCCGCCGGCGCCATCTTGGAAAAGGGAAAAGACATAGATAGACATACACAGGCTGCCCAACGTGCACAGTGAGCATGTGCAAAGCGGCAGAGTGACCAGGAAGAGAGCTAAGGAAAAGGAAGTAAAATATGGCAGAAAGGCAACACTGGGGTAAAGGCACCAGACAACCTAAGGTGACAAGAGATACTGAAGGCAGAGAGTATGCTGTCAGGTTGCAGACAGAGTGACACCAGGGAGGAAGAGGAAACCGGAGACCACCGCAGGTACTAAGCCTGTTTAAGGCTTAAAGACCAATCTTTTTATTATATGCCTTCAGCCTATTTAAGGCTTACTTCCAACGGCTATAGAGGCAATGCTCTGTTTGCAGAGAAAAAGTATTCATACCCCTGAGATCACCAGAGTGGGGTTCCTTCCATTTAGCTTCCTTTAGAGGCTGTACCGGTAAGGACTTCCACCCAGGAGAGGCTAGAACCTGGCTGGGGCGAAGCGGTAAGAGGGTGATGATCCGTGCGGTCCCAACAGGTGAGGTAAAATAAGAGAATACCGGGGCGGGGGGCGTATCTTCATCTTATAGCTATGTGGTCCTATCAGGTTGTGGGGGCGGAGTCACAACCCCAGAGTGTATGCTGCCATGATGCGACAGGAAAGGCTTTTTATAGGCTATGACTGCTTAGAGGAAAAAACAAACTGAAAGTCATTGAGAACCTTTTATTTTGATTCACTGATTGGCTGATTTTAACCTCAATTGGGCTTTAATGTCTATCTGAGGAGGCAAGTGTATAAATAATTTGGCAAACAACCCAGTGAGGATATCTGTAGGGTGATGAGGGTGCAGGGATGTTAATGAGAGCAAGAAGGCTGGAGCCTGGCTGCCAAAGAATGTATCAAAAAAGCCATACTCTTTAAACAGTAACCACACCTTCGTATTTTATTTGGCCACATCCATTTCATGCCACAGTGCCCTTAGCGTACTGCAGTTCAATCACGCTTATAAGCTTCTTGCTGGGTTCCCTTTCCTGTACTGTTTGCACTCAGATAAAGTCCTGTTTATTTGGCAATTCAGAGACAGACTGGGGGGGGGGGATTTACTAAAACTGGAGAGTGCAAAATCTGGTGCAGCTCTGAATGAAAACCAATCAGCTCCCAGGTTTTATTGTCAAAGCCTGATTGCCAAGCTGAAGTTAAAAGCTGATTGGCTACCATGCACAGCTGCACCAGATTCTGAGTGCTCTAGTTTTAGTAAATTTGCCCCTGTATGTCTTTTCTGCAATAAGAGGTTCTTGCCTTCCTACAGATGCTGTAGAATATACACTGAGCTGTGCAGTTATGGGAGTTAGGTGATCCCGACCAATCAAGATGGCCAAACATCCTGAAGCCAGGGTAGAAGGTAGACACTGACAAGTGAGATCATGGACATCACATCACTGGAGGGTGAGCATTGGACGATTAAGCCTAGGTTACATTGGAGGGATATGGCTTGCAATTTGCCGGCAATGGCACCGTCCAAATCAGTGTGACGCCAACTTTGCCGTGCCATACGGATTCCCAAAAGTAGTTTCTGTACTATTTTTGGTGACTTCGTGTGTGATTTCAATAGACGTCTGTGCAGGAACCCACACAGTTGTCTCTGAAATTGTCCCTTAAGTTGGCCTGACATGCGGATATGAAATTGTCTGAGTTCAGCTGAACTCAGACAAGTTCAATCCCACAGCAGTGTGAACCTAGGCTTAGTTCCATTTTACAATGGTACTAAAGCCATAATCAAAAATGACATTGTGATCTGGGTTTTTAGGAGTCCCCCTGTGACTGAGTGTTTTTACCTGGTGACCCTGCTGTTATTTTTCAACCTCCTTTAACACACCAGGTGGTCCAGCAAAAAGGGAAGTTAGAAGTTTAGGGCCGCGTACACACGGGCGGACTGTATGGCCTACTTAGTCCGTCGAAACACATTTCAGCGGACAGTCCGCTCGTGTGTGGGCTTCAGCGGACTTTTTCAGCGTGCAGTCTGGCGTACTAAGTATTTCGGATTTTTCGAAATTCTGTCCGTCATACTTTGGTTTCAGCGGACAATCCGCTCGTCAGTAGGCTAGTTCGACGGACTAAGAATGGCGCATGCTCAGAAAGGATTTACACGGCGGAAGGGTGCATTGCTGTGTATTGGACTTCCTATTTCTAGTCCCGTCGTACGTGCTGTACACGTCATCGCGCAAGCTTTCGACAGACTGTTTGTGCATCCGTGTGTGGTCAAGTCCGTTCATTCGAAAGTATGACGGACTGTCCGTCGGATTGTATGACGGACTAAGTAGGCCATACAGTCCGCCCGTGTGTACGCGGCCTAAGAAACAACATTTAACACTGACAGAGGTGCTGGAGTTGAGCTTTAATTTGTTAATCACGTATGTCAAATCTATCCAATTCTACTAGTCCATCTAATACTACCTTTTCCAGACAGTCCCGCTGTAGAAGAGTGCCTCTGTTGCTCCTCCTAGGGGCCAGCCTAGGACAGGAACTATTACTGACCGGATAACCAGGGGAAAATAAAAGAAAACAAACCTTAAGACAGAAAACAAATGCAGTAACCTAATCTAAGGATCCAACAAACTGCAATATTTTTTGTTTTTGGGTTTGGATATGCTTTGAGTTCACCACACAAGGATCTCTAGCCAGGAAGGGGGAACAAACCACAGAAGACTCTTCAGACAGTCACACTTCCCATAGAGTTTCAGAGCTTTTTGTTTTAGAAAGGTCTCACCTGTCTGCTTCCCATCCAGCAGATTCCAATCTGGTCTGCAAAAACCCCTCCTGGCTGGTTAACCCTCCACTACCTCATAAGGGTAGTTCACACTGTAGCAGGTCTGGGAACATAAGTACATCACATGCATTCCCTCTCCAGCAGGAAAAATGTGCTGCTTTTTAGCAGACACACGGGGGTACCATGAATTTTTTTTAAAAAGTTGGGGACTTTTTTCTCTTTTTCAACTCCTACCAGCTGCCATACCCGTGTGTATGTTTTTCCCAAGGTTTGCACAGCCAGTTACGAATGTGTGTTGTCTTTTAGGCCGCGTACACACGAGCGGACTGTTCGCCCAACCTTGTCCGCTGAACAGTGTTTGGGCGGACAGTCCGCTCGTGTGTGGGCTTTCAGCGGACAGTTTCAGCGGACAGTTGGACGGACAAAGCCTTTCGGAAATTCCGAAAAACTGTCCGCTGAAACCGTGTTTGAGCGAACAGTCCGCCCGTGTGTGGGCCTGTCCGCTGTACTTTAGAAATGAGCGGACTGTTCCCGCTCGGAAAGTCCGCCCATTTCGAGCGCGTGTACAGGTAGGCGGGGCCCGCGAAGGAGACGTCGCGGGCTCCGCCGCCTGGAATGGGCTTAAAGGGGAACCCCAACGCCGAAAAAAATCGGCGTGGGGGTTCCCCCAAAGTCCACACCAGACCCTTGTCCGAGCACGCTACCCGGCCGGCCAGGAAAGGGGGGCGAGCGAGCGCGCCCCCCCTCCTGAGCCGTACCAGGCCGCGTGCCCTCAACATGGGGGGGTGCCTTGGGGAAGGGGGGGCCGCGCGGCCCCCCCACCCCAAAGCACCTTGTCCCCATGTTGATGAGGACAAGGGCCTCTTCCCGACAACCCTGGCCGTTGGTTGTCGGGGTCTGCGGGCGGGGGGCTTATCGGAATCCGGGAGCCCCCTTTAAGAAGGGGGCCCCCGGATACCGGCCCCCCACCCTATGTGAATGAGTATGGGGTACAATGTACTCCTACCCATTCACCTGTGAAATAAAGTACAAAAAAAAACACAACACAGGGAAAAAATATTTTATTGCACAGCTCCGGGGGTCTTCCGTCTTCGGGGGTCTTCTCGCCGGACTCCTCCGCTATCTGTGTGTAGCTCTTTTACTAGCGGAGGAGTCCAGCTTTCTTCCTCCCCGCCGCCGGCCTCTTCTCCCGACTTCGGGGGTCTTGTCCCCCTCTTCGGTTCTTCTGCCGGGCCACCGCGCCTTCTTGTAGCTCTTTTACAGGCGGTGGCCCGGTCTTCTGTCGCCGCTGTCGTCGCCGCCGCCGCCGCCTTCCGTTCTTCTTCTTCTTCTTGTTCTTCTTCTTCTTCCCCAGGAGATGTTGACTCGACGAGCTCTCCGGCCGGAATGCCAGAGCCGCGCTGTGCGGTCACTTATATAGTGACAATGGGGCGGTGTCACATGGTATATGTCACATGGGTTGGTCACATGGGTTGATGTCACATGGGGACTATGACATCGTAAGGGGGCGGGGTCACCATGTGACCAACCCATGTGACATATACCATGTGACACCGCCCCATTGTCACTATATAAGTGACCGCACAGCGCGGCTCTGGCATTCCGGCCGGAGAGCTCGTCGAGTCAACATCTCCTGGGGAAGAAGAAGAAGAACAAGAAGAAGAAGAAGAACGGAAGGCGGCGGCGGCGGCGACGACAGCGGCGACAGAAGACCGGGCCACCGCCTGTAAAAGAGCTACAAGAAGGCGCGGTGGCCCGGCAGAAGAACCGAAGAGGGGGACAAGACCCCCGAAGTCGGGAGAAGAGGCCGGCGGCGGGGAGGAAGAAAGCCGGACTCCTCCGCTAGTAAAAGAGCTACACACAGATAGCGGAGGAGTCCGGCGAGAAGACCCCCGAAGACGGAAGACCCCCGGAGCTGTGCAATAAAATATTTTTTCCCTGTGTTGTGTTTTTTTTTGTACTTTATTTCACAGGTGAATGGGTAGGAGTACATTGTACCCCATACTCATTCACATAGGGTGGGGGGCCGGTATCCGGGGGCCCCCTTCTTAAAGGGGGCTCCCGGATTCCGATAAGCCCCCCGCCCGCAGACCCCGACAACCAACGGCCAGGGTTGTCGGGAAGAGGCCCTTGTCCTCATCAACATGGGGACAAGGTGCTTTGGGGTGGGGGGGCCGCGCGGCCCCCCCTTCCCCAAGGCACCCCCCATGTTGAGGGCACGCGGCCTGGTACGGCTCAGGAGGGGGGGCGCGCTCGCTCGCCCCCCTTTCCTGGCCGGCCGGGTAGCGTGCTCGGACAAGGGTCTGGTGTGGACTTTGGGGGAACCCCCACGCCGATTTTTTTCGGCGTTGGGGTTCCCCTTTAAGCCCATTCCAGGCGGCGGAGCCCGCGACGTCTCCTTCGCGGACCCCGCCTACCTGTACACGCGCTCGAAATGGGCGGATTTGCCTCCGCCTTACGTGGGCGAGTCCGTTCATTTCAAAAGTTGAGCGGACTGTTTGGCAAACAGTTCGTTGAAACAGTCCGCTCGTGTGTGGGCAAGTCCGCTCATGCAAATTTTGAGCGGACTGTTTGCCGAAACTGTTTGACGAACAAGGTTGGGCAAACAGTCCGCGCGTGTGTACGCGGCCTTAGTCTTGGTGTCTCAGTAGTCCTCTGGACCAACAGAGATGGTGTATCTCCCTAGCGAGGACACAGGCAGCCCTAAAAGCCTGTTTTTAATCATTTTGCTATATTGCAAACAAAAAACAAAAAGTTTAGGATTTAGTTCCAATATATGAATCCATCAATAAAAAGAACCAGCATATGGCTTATAACTTGTGTCTATGCTAAACCTGGAAAACACTAAGCCCCCTTTCTAGACATATCATGTTTTGTTTATTCTCTTACAAATAAGGTCATTTATTCCCCAAAATGCCTGTCTAATAAGTTTTACTGTAAGAGTAGCTTTATAACATGTATGCTGTTATCAACCACAACCATGTGTAAATACACTGTAAACTACCACAGACAACTCTACACAGACATCCATTTACCACAGCCCAGCAGACTCAGACAGCTTTCTTGGAAATTAGCTTTTCATCCTAGAAACACAAAAAAAGGTGTCGTTAACAGTCCTGGAATAGATTATATCCACATAAACCACAGAGAAGGATGAACTTCTAAAAACATCTAAGACATGTACGGCAGCCAATGACCAAACCCTGGGTTACAGACAAGACTTGCACAGAATACCAAGAAAACACCCATAAAAACAAGTGCAATTTACTAAACCTAAAGCAGATCTCCATTAGAGCTTGGCTATGAAAAACACATGTCATTTATAAGTTTTAATAAGACTTAAAAAGCCAGCTCCAGAACTATTCAAATTTTGGGTAAACAGCAATGAATTGAATCACCTGCTGGCTTTACAAGTCTCAGAAACCCAAAGGGAGAAGATTGCTCCACTGTAGTTTTTGTCTCTACTACTGTACCTCATAAAAATTCATTACAAAAGTAGTCGTTATTCTCGCAGTTAGAGGTCCTAAGTCTTAGTTTAATCTACGTTACAGAGAATCTCCACATGATTTGGTCTGTAATAGCTTTGGTAGTTGGGTAGACTACAGTATGGAGTCTGCTTGGAATATTACATCAAAAGGCGTCAAGAAATATAAGTCTTTCTATCTCGTTCATTGAGGGACACAGGATTCAGACCTAGGTTATGCTGTTGCCTACAGGAGGATCTGTATACTGTCAAAAAAACAAACAAAAAAAAAAAACAGTGACCAGGCTGGTATAACCCCTCCCACTTCCAGAATGCCTCAGCCTTTTACTAAGAGGGTGGACAACTTTTCTCTACTGAGAAAAGTTTTTACTGGCCATTCTTCTTTTTTTCTTCAATCAAGACCTCATCTACACTTCACTTGAGTTACCTGCTTTGTGCAATTATCCGGTTTTCTGTATCCTCAACAGTAACTTTGGAGGCCATAACTGAATCCTGCTGCACTGGACATTTGCAGAGCTTGCCTGGTGTTAGCCACAACATGCTTTCTAGGCCCATGGCACCAGGTGGAGTGTCAAGGGCACAAACCTAACAGTCCTGGTATGCTATTCAGTGTGAGGTAGCGCCTTCTTGCCCCTCCTCTGTGTTGCAAGATACATCTGGTATCACCATCCTTGTTGCCACCTATGGTGACCTAGTCACCTCTGGCCATTTCCTACTTCCAGAAGTCATTTTGTAAGTGCTCAAGGTTTAAGCTTGTTACATAGTTACATAGTAGACGAGGTTGAAAAAAGACACAAGTCCATCAAGTCCAACCTATGTGTGTGATTTTTTATGTCAGTATTACATTGTATATCCCTGTACGTTGTGGTCGTTCAGATGCTTATCTGTTCATTTTTTTTTTTAAATTATCAATGCTCCCTGCTGAAACCACTGCCTTTAGAAGAGAATTACACATTCTTGCTGCTCTTAGAGTAAAGAACCCTCTATGCAGTTTAAGGTTAAACTGCTTTTCTTATCATTTTAGTGAATGCCTGCATGTCTTAATAAATTCCCTTATGTGGAAACATTTTATCCCTATTGTGGGGTCACCACCAGTACTGTATTTGTACCCCCTCTTAAGCGTCTCTTCTCCAGAGAGAATAAGTTCAATGCTCATAACCTTTCCTCATAACTGATGTCCTCCAGTCCCTTTATTGTTTTTTTTTTGCCCTTCTCTGGACTCTCGCCAGTTCCAGTGCATCCTTTCTGAGGACTGGTGCCCAGAACTAGACAGCATACTCCAGGTGGGGCCGGACCAGAGTCTTATAGAGTGGGATAATTATCATTTTATCTTAGGAGTTAATCCCCTTTTTAATGCATGCCAATATTCTGTTTTCTTTGCTTGCAGCAGCTTGGCTTTGCATGCCATTGCTGAGCCTATCTTCTACTAGGACTCCCAGGTCCTTTTCCATCATAGTTTCCCCCACAGGTCCCCCCCCCCCCCCAGTGAGTAGATTGCATTCATATTTTTACCACCCAAATGCATCATTTTGCATTTTCCTACATTAAACCTCATTTGCCATGCATTTGCCCACCCCATTAATTTGTTCAGATCTTCTTACAAGGTTTCCACATCCTGCGGAGAAGTTATTGCCCCGCTTAGCTTGGTATCATCTGCAAATACAGAGATTGAGCTGTTTATGCCATCCTCCAGGTCCTTTATGAATAAATTAAAAAGGATTGGTCCCAGGACAGAACCCCAGGGGGACCCCACTTTCCATCCGGACCATTCCGAGTACTCCCCATTTATCACTACCCTCTGAACAGGCCCCTGCAGCCAGTTTTCAATCCATGTACTCACCCTATGGTCCATGCCAACAGACTTTACTTTGTACAGTAAATGTTTATGGGGAACTGTGTCAAATGCTTTTGCAAAATCCAGATACACCTCATCTATAGGCCTTCCTTTATCTAGATGGCAGCTCACCTCCTCATAGAAGGTTAATAGATTGGTTTCGCAAGAACGATTCTTCATGAATCTATGCTAATTACTGCTAAAATCTTGTATATAGTCCCTTATCATCCCCCTAAAGAGCTTGCATACAACTGACGTTAGGCTAACTGGTTTGTAATTCCCAGGGATGTATCTTGGCCCTTTTTAAAATATTGGTGCTACATTGGGTTTTCTCCAACCAGCTAGCTGGTACCATTCCAGCCAGTACATTGAGTTTGCCTCAGAGTTACAATAAGTAATTAAGGTACCATCATTAACCATTTCAGCCCCAGAAGAATTTACCTCCTTCCTGACCAGAGCACTTTTTGCGATACGGCACTGCGTCCCTTTAACTGACACTTACGCGGTCGTACGACATTGCACCCAAACAAAATTGATGTTCTTTTTTCCCCAAAAATAGAGCTTTCTTTTGGTAGTATTTGATCACCTCTGCAGTTTTTATTTTTTTTCTCTATAAACAAAAAAAGAGCGACAATTTAGAAAAAAAAAACTTTTTGCTTTTTGCTATAAAAAATATCCCCCAAAAATATATAAAAAAACTAATTTTTTCCTTAGTTTAGGCCAATATGTATTCTTTTACATATTTTTTATTAAAAAAAATTAGCAATAAGCGTATATTGATTGGTTTGCGCAAAAGTTATAGTGTCTACAAAATAGGGGATAGATTTATGGCATTTTTATTATTTTTTTTTATTAGTAATGGCGATCTGCGATTTTTTTATCATTACTGCGACATTATGGAGGACACATCAGACATTTTTGACACTATTTTGGGACCATTGTCATTTACACAGCTATCAATTCTAGAAAAATGCACTGATTACTGTATAAATGACACTGGCATGGAAGGGATTAAACACTAGGGGGCGATCAAGGGAATAAGTGTGTCCTAGAGAGTGATTTTGGGGGGGGGGGGGGAGTAGGCTAACTAGGACATGACAGCGATCACTGATCCCAATGACAGGGGGCAGTAGATCTCTGTCTTTTCACTAGGCAGAACGGGGAAATGCCTTGTTTACATCAGTGACAGGATCGCGGGACACCAGCAGACATTGAGCCCACAATGCCACTTCTTAAAGGGGACATACCTGTACGCCCATTTGCCCGGCTGTACCATTGTGCCAACATATATTGTCGTGCACTGGTCGGCAAGCGGTTAAAGAATAATTCCACCCCCCCCCCCTCCTTCTTTCTTTTTCCTTTTTATCTATGGCCTGATGTCTTTTTACACAAGACGGTCCT
Source organism: Lithobates pipiens (assembly GCF_037356315.1). NCBI lineage: Eukaryota > Metazoa > Chordata > Amphibia > Anura > Ranidae > Lithobates > Lithobates pipiens. Next base: position 460,631,792 of record NW_027507758.1, on the reverse strand, counting down.
CCTTCTCCACTGCTCCTCCCTTGACCAATAGAAGCCTCAAAACTAGCTTTTCCATGAGACTGTAATCTACCAGAGTCTGAAAAGGTGTTACATAAACTCCTTTTTAATGTGTCCTCAAGATATTTCATCCTCTGCTCCCTCTGTGGGGATGGGATGAGTTACGAGACTCTCCCCTTGGAACTGTGGTCAAGGAAGGTTGCCAACCAATAATGATCCTTCTCCTTGATGGCACAAATTCTCAAGTCCTTTCACAGACTTTGAAGAATGAGGGATCCCATGTACTGAAAGTTTGTGGAGGAATGAGAAGTCCTCTGGGTCACTGAGGATTACATTATCTGGAACTGCCTTCTCCCAGCCATATACTACTCCCAAGGGTTCTGGGGAAAGACCGCCAAAATCCTCTTCCTCCATCTCTTATTGCGTAAAGCGGGCCTTGAGAGGAAAGGAAGTCCTCCTCTTCCTCCTGCTGCTCTGCCTCAAGTGCCCTGTCCATAATGCCACGCAGAATCTGCTCCAGCAGGAACACAAGAAGGATTGTGCCACTGATGCATGCATTGTCATTACTCACCATTCTTGTGGCCTTCTCAAATGGTGACAGAAAATTGCATGTATCCTTTTTTAGCAGCTATTGGCGTATACTCACACAGGTACTCATTGACGGCCCTCTGCTCCATGTGCAACTGCTGCAGAATTTCCAAAGCTGAGTTCCCCTAGTGGGCATGTCACAAATCAGGCGGTTTACGGGCAGGTGGAATTCCAGCTGAATTTCAGCCATGAAATGGCTACAGAGTTTTCCGGCCTGCTTCCAGCCCTGTGTACCTGTTTAAGAAATGGTGCGCCACCATATTGAGGACATGTGCCAGGCATGGCACATGTGCCAACTTTACTTATCCCTGTGGTGGCAAACCACCATTCCTGGCTCAAGCTGGCATGGAGTGAACCTCCGCTGGGCCTGTCCCCGCAGAGCTGAAAGAATCTCTGCTCCATTGTAGCTCCTGTCCCCTAGAAAGACCAGCTGAAGCACTGCATGGTATCTTTTAACCTGACTCATTGAATAGCCCCTTGAATGCTTAGGAGGCACTGGTGCTTCATACCGTGTTTTCCCGAAAATAAGACCTACCTCGCTGATAAGACCTAGGATGATTCTCAGGGAGGGCTGCAATATAAGCCCTACCCCGAAAATAAGCCCTAGTAAAATCTTTTTATTCCACCTTGCAGAATGATTATACCGCCATAAGGTTTGTGTGTCTCCCTTTGTAACTTCACCATGCAAAACACCCTATTTAGAGACTCGCCAGAGGTCTTCTCCTCTCCTCCGGGCTGATGTCCGTGATCCACCCAGCGCACGGAGCGGGCTGACGCCAGCGGGGCAACAGCTCCCCCCTCCGCTCTCCTCTCAACTGATGTCTGTGGCCCCTCCCTCCTTAGTGCACTGAGCAGGATGCGCCCCCCCTCCCCAGGGCACAGAGCGGCCGACACCAGCGGGGATCCTGGAGCAGAGAAGAGGAGCCCAGGCAGACCATGTGACACCCAGGGGAGCTGCAACAAAGGTATTTCCCACAAAACAATCACACTGCACCCCACACTGGCACAATTCCTACAAAATGAATTACATAATTCTATAAGGATGGATTTTAAGATGCTTTTTATGTCAAAATACTGACTCCTGACCTGACGGGGAGGGGGAGAAGACATGGGACACAGGAGATGGATAAATGATACAGCAGAAGCACTATGCAATCTATCATGCTTTAAAGGAAATATTTTTTTCTTTTTTTTAGGGTTACAACCACTTTAAGATCATTGTAGATACTGTAAATAAATAAGACATCCCCCGAAAATAAGCCCTAGTGTGTTTTTGGTTGCCAAAATTAATATAAGACCCGGGCTTATTTTAGGGGAAACATGGTAGGACAATTCAGCAGAGGAGGGCATGGAGGAGGAGAAGGAGAAGGAGGGGGTGGAGCTGACAAATTTCACATCTTAAACCACCAGCTGTATAGAGACATGGCGGCAAACAAGCTGTAGCACTGAGTCCTGTCTTGCTTCATTCCAAGTTGCAAGCAGGTACCCAATGTGCTGTGAACAAAATATATATTGTAGAAAAAGAGAGAACTGCGCAGTTCTCTCTTTTTCTCTTTTTCTACACGTATATCACTTTTGGTATGTACTAGAATTGCTGCATCAACAATATTCTTTTTGCTATACACTGTAGCGCAGATTTCCTTTCCCTTTTTTCCAAAATATATATTGTCCCTGACCATGCTTGCTGGACCACGTGTCAGCACTGACGTGGACCTTGCGACTGACTGCCTTGTCCAACGATGCCTCAACATTGCCTTCCACATGATGGTACAGAACTGGAATGGCCTTAAGTGAAAAGAAATAGTGACTGGGAACCTGCCATTGTGATACAGCACATTCTGCAAATTTACGGGAGGGGGCAGAATCCAGAAAGGCAGGAGTTGTAAAGCCAGCCGCTTTAACAAGCTGGGATTTAAACACTGGATATGTGTATGGCAGTGACAGTATCTTTTTTTTTTTTTTTTTTTTGCTGCGGCAGCTGGGGCAGAGAAATTTGCCTGTTATACTGGTGTGCTGCTGGCAGATGTGTTGTAAGGACCTGTGACACCCTTTGCTATACCATCATCCCTGTCAGTGGAGCCTGCTGAGAGGTCATGAGATATAGCGGGGGTAGACCTGAAAGTGAGGAGTGAGGAGGAGCAGAATTGCGTCCCTTTTATGTGGCTTTCAGGTGCTCTTGCCAACAGGCTGAGTGGTGGGAGATTAAATGCCTTGTCAAGCATGTGGTACCCAAATGGCTGGTGTTTTTCTCACGCTTGATCTGCTTGAGGCAAAGTTTGCAAATTGCAACAGTGTAATCGGCTGCACATGTGCTAAAAAAGACCCAGACAGCTGAGCTGTGGGAGGTGGGCCGGGAGATAACAGCTCCACTACTCTTCCATGATGGCCTCCTCGTTGGGGTTTTGCCTCACCCTCAATTTACTCCTCTGCTCTATCTGGCACCCAAGTCACATCAGTGACTTCATCGTCATCATCCCCTCCATCCTCAACATCACTGGAGCCAACTGAACTTAGCAATATGCTGTGGCTGGGGGAATATAACTGCCAATTTGTTGTTTACCAGTATTTTCCCCTCTCTGTAGGCTAATTTTTCAACCTCGGAACCAACATCAGACTCAAGTAATGCCTGTGTTTCATCAAGGAGCAAGTGGCTGGTGCTGTGTTCAAATAACTCAGCTGACTCCTCCATGCATGATGCCGGGGCTATGGCAGAAGTAGCTGTGAACAAGGAGGCAGAATAAGCTACTCTGGCAGCTGAGGTGGACTTTGCACAAGTTTCTGCTTGGGTGACAGAGGATGAGGAGCATGAGGATGGTTTAGTAAGCCAGTCCACCACCTCTTCTGCATGCTGTGGCTGGATAGCACAGGCAACATCACTAAACAAAGGAAATGGTGTCCTGCTTGAGGACGGACCACGTCCACCTTTGCCAGTGGACACATACGCTGCTGGCCCCCTCACAATGCCATGGGAACATCTGCCTGTCCTTGGTTTTTTTGTTTTAACCTTTGTATTAAATAAAATGTAAACCTTTTATGTATTTCTTGTAACCATTATATTTCTTGGCACCGTTATAATCCTCTTTCCCTATTTCTACTTAATTTTCTGTTACCTAGATTTGCAAGACCATCACTTGTTCACACATTCTCTAAATTTTACCAAGTAGGTGTTCAGACCTCACTTGCACTGCTATTCAGGTGTTGACCTCAGTCCTCTTGACCCTGTAACTGTGTCCCTGTTTGGTACCCACACTGTACCTCTGGTGACATTCCCTCTTACAGCTTCCTGGCTGCTTCAGCCCACTGGCTTGGGCCCTCTGTCTGCTCTGTCAGACTGTCCTGTGCCAACAGGCACACCTCTCCATTGCTTGCCTGGACTCCTCGGGAGGGTGGAGCTCAGAACCCTGGTCTTGGCTCTGCTATAAGCCCAGGATCCACCTGCACAATCAATAAGCCAGACTCCTAGCTGTTCCCAAAACCCAGTCCCAGGATTGGAGATTCCATTCCACCCAGATCCTTATGAAATCTCCAGGCTCCAGGTCCCCAACTGGATTTTACCAACCACAGAGGAAACTGATAAAACAGTTTCCTCCAAATGAAATAATCCTCCTGGAGCCTCCCAACCTGCCTATTTGACAATAATGGGCGACAATCACTAGGACAGGGATCCGACACTATCACAAGGGCTAATGCGTTTCGGCTGGAGCCCTCCTTATAGCATAGCATATGCATTCCTTTACCTGATACTTTAAAGTAAACAAGATCTGTACACTACATAAAGGAGTTGTAAAAGCAGTTTTTTTTCTTAAAGCACAACTCCCATTAGTACACCCTACACAAAACACTAAACAGTTATTACATTTTTGAAATGTCTTACCATTTAGGAGATATGTGTGACTGAATTTTCAGGAAGTCAGTTCTGTGATTCAAAAAATGCATCATCTTCTCTGGCAGGGAGGTTCTCTTATAACAGTGATTGCATTATATCTTCTTATCTCTCTCTAACTGTAATCAGACTACATTTCCCATGAATCCTTGGGATGGGAGTGAACGTGGGAGGTACACTATGCCTGTACATGTAAATGTGAACTCACCCACTTCAACATTAATCGCACCCCTCATTCTGCAGCCAGCACGCCATACATAACACACGGTATGATAGGTTACAGTCTTATAAATACAAAGCTTGTCAGTGTCCACCATTGCCGAATTTCAGGGACCACCAGTTCTGAATGCCAGGGACCACCAGTGATGAATGCCAGGGACCACCAGTGCCTGAATGCCAGGGACCACCAGTGCCTGAATGCCAGGGACCACCACCAGAGTCAAATGTCAGGGACCACCAGAACAGAATGTCAGGGACCACCAGGACAGAATGTCAGGGACCACCAGTGCAGCATGTCAGGGACCACCAGAGCCAAATGTCAGGGACCACCAGTGCAGCATGCCAGGGACCACCAGTTCCGAATGCCAGGGACCACCAGTTCCGAATGCCAGGGACCACCAGTGCTGAATGCCAGGGACCACCAATGCCGAATGCCAGGGACCACCATGGACCACCAGTGCTTGAATGTCAAAGACCACCACTGCAGCATGTCTGTCCCACTAGTGCAGCTTGTCAGGGACCACCAGTTTAGAGCAGGGATTATGATTACAAATCAGTTGTATGACACAGTGGGGATCTCCCGCTGTGTCAGGTATTGTATATGAGAACACAGTATGCTGATGTCCCGCCTCCCATCCATATTATAATTGACAGCGCACTGTACCAATAATGGCGAGAGGCGGACAACAGCTATCGTGTTCTGATATACTATACCTTACACAGCAGGACATCCCCGCTGTGTCATACAACTGATTTCTAATAATAATCCCTGCACAGAGATAGCAGGTGGGGGGTGGTGCTTGGGGGGGGGCAAAGTGGAGGGTGGATTGCTGGCAGGGAGGAGGAGGAGGGTGGAGAGAGGAGAAGGAGGACACTTCCTCCTTGGCCGGCACAGACCAGGGGGCTGGGAGACCCCATCCGCCCACAACATCTCTGCTTACTCCCTGTTCTTTCAGAGGACTACAACTAATACATTTTATTATTGTTTTTTTTTTATATGTATTATAGCAAAAAGTAAAATTTTTATTTTATTTTTTTCAAAATTGTCATTTGTTTCTAGTACAAAAAATAAATACCGCAGAGGTGATCAAATAGCACCAAAAGAAAGCTCTATTTGTGGGAAATAAAAGGATGTAAATTTTGTTTGGGTACAGCGTCACACCACCACCCAATTGTCGGTTAACCGTTTGCTGACCAGCCTCTGCAGCAGAATGGCACATGTGGGCAAAACTACGTTACCTTACGTCGCTTTGCGTTTTGGCCACTAGGGGCACGCCAGCAGCATGTGCCGGAGCTGATGTGAGCGTACGGCGGGTGCGATGACCGCCGGGCTCCTGCGATCACTCATGATAGAGTGAGAACCGGATCTGTGTGTTTAAACACACAGATCCTGGATCTTACAGGGGAGTAGAGACAGATCGTGTGTTCATACTATGTATGAACACCGATCTCTCTCTCCTCCTAGACAGTCCCATCCCCCTACAGTTAGAACACACCTAGGGAACACAGTTAACCCCTCGATCGCTCCTAGTGTTAACCTCTTCCCTGCAAGTGACATTTAAACAGTGATCAGTGCATTTTTATAGCACAAATTGCTTTATAATTGTCAATGGTGTCAAAAATGTGTCAAAACTGTCTATTTGTGGGAAAAAAAGACGTCACTTTTTGGCAGTGCCATATCGCAAAATATGGCCTGGTCTTTGAGCAGCCAAATCTTCCGGGGCTGAAGTGGTTAAAGCGACGCAGTACCATATTGCAAAAAATGGCCTGGTCATGAAGGGGGGAAATCCTACTGGGGCTGAAGTGGTTAATGCCTCTGGAATCAATTTTTCATGAAATTGTTTATTGTGTTTTTATGCTTCCTTGTAAGGTCCTCTGTGAGCTCCTGAACCTCTCCTTTTCCACCTCATTTCTGTTTGTTTGGAATGAGCAGTGTATGATGTGTGCGGTTATGTGCACCGCTCTAAGCACGCTAAAAATACCCAAATCCATAGTCCAGTTCAGGAGTAAGAGAGGGTCACTACTTTACTACATACATTGGGACCACAGAGAACAAATGTAGCCACCCTCTAATCTAACAGATCAGATCACAGCAGCAAAAGAAAGGCTATTTGGACTTTTGGAGGAGACTGAGAGCAGTAGAAGGTACTTTTTAGAGTTAAGAATACATACTTTTTTTTCACATACATACTTTTTTTAGATTTTTTTTTTTAAATCCTACTTTAGTTTAGTGTCACTTTAACAAGCTATGTGCCTGTACCCACCCTTCTACTGCTGTATACAGAGTCCAGGTCAAGTGCTATCAAGTGTAATAAGAGAAAGGAGAAGCATCATAAAATCTGATCTGGTTTGGACTCGAAGGAGGGGACATGACACGCATGGGCGTAAAAAAATTCAGGTGTGTGCATTAAGAGGCATGAGCCCATGGACTTGATTACATAGTAAGTATTTTTCACAGATTTTTTTTTTCTGTTTTATTGTATTGCAGTGTGTAATTTATTCATATTAGATACACACCTAATATGTAGTGTAGCTGTGTAGCTCAAGCATAAAAAAAAGTCACTTGTTTATTATACAACCTTGTAACATAGAGCTGTAGCAAGCTCTAGTATTTCTCTGAAAATCACTACTAAAGTAAAACCACTAGAGGGCAGCATTCGCCCTTTTATATGTTGCTTGATATAGTAACAAGTTCAAATGTACTCACAGGAATTGTTTATTATTACAATAAACAAAGCCACGTCTTAGAATTTTTGGAATTAGTCCTCATGCACAACTGGATGTTTTTACAGCTGCTGTTTTTGGCTTCAGGTGTTTTTTTTTTTTACAGCCAGTTAACTCCCCAGCATGTTACCCTATGTGTCCATGCACACATAGGGGTTGATTTACTAAAACTGGAGAGTGCAAAATCTGGTGCAGCTGTGCATGGTATCCAATCAGCTTCTAACTTTAACCACTTCAGCCCCAGACCATTTGGCTGCCCAAAGACCAGAGCGTTTTTTGCGATTCAGCACTGCGTCGCTTTAACTGACAATTGCGCGGTCGTGCGACGTGGCTCCCAAACAAAATTGACGTCCTTTTTTTCCCCACAAATAGAGCTTCCTTTTGATGGTATTTGATCACCTCTGCAGTTTTTATTTTTTGCGCTATAATAATAATAATCACATTTTGAAAAAAACTCAATATTTTTTAATTTTTGCTATAATAAATATCCCCCAACAATATATATAAAAAATTATTTTTTTTGCTCAGTTTAGACCGATACCTATTCTTCTACATATTTTTGGTAAAAAAAAAAGCGTTTATTGATTGGTTTGCGCAAAAGTTATAGCACCTACAAAACAAGGGATAGTTTTATGGCATTTTTATTGATCATTTATTTTTTATTAGTAATGGCAGCGATCTGCGATTTTTATCGTGACTGCGACATTATGGCGGACACATCGGACACTTTTGGCGCTATTTTGGGACCATTCACATTTATGCAGCGATCAATGCAATTAAAAGTGCATTGATTACTGTGTAAATGTGACTAGCAGTGAAGAGGTTAACCACTAGGGGGCGCCGCAGGGGTTAAGTGTGTCCTAGGCAGCGATTCTAACTGTGGGGGGAGGGGCTGTGTGTGACACCTCACTGATCAGCGCTCCCGATTACAGGGATCTGTGATCAGTGTCAGTAGGCAGAACGGGGAAATGCTTGTTTACATCAGCATTTCCCCGTTCTTCCTCTCCGTGAGACGATCGCGGGTATTCCCATGGACATCGAATCCATGAGACCCGCGATCACACTCACGGAGCTCACGGCAGGGTCGTGTACGCGCCGCCGGCAGCAAATTGAAAGGGACGTACCTGTATACCCATTTGCCTGTCCGTGCCATTCTGCTGACGTAAATGTTTATGCGGCAGTCGGCAACTTATCCAATTAAGCTTTGACCATAAAACTTGGAAGCTGATTGGTTTCTATGCAGAGCTGCACCAGATTTTGCACTCTTCAGTTTTAGTAAAGCAACCCAATAGGCTGTTATCAGCAGTTTTTGGGGCGTCTTTTGGCTGGAAGAAAAAAAAAACAGAACTAGTGGGTTTTAAGAGGAGTTTTTTTAGCTGTAAAAAATGCCTGCAGAACACTAAAAAAAACTGCCAAAAGTTGAAAAAAGCTGAAAAATGCGGCTATTGAGGCCGTTTTTGAGTGAGTTTAGTTTTGCTAAAAAAAAAACTAATGCAAAAATGCTGTAAAATGCTAAAAAAACTTGCATTTTTACAGCAGCATTCTACAGCTAAACCTACTGCCATTTTTATAACGTCCAGTGTGCACAAGGCCTTAATATAAAACATAAATTAAAAATGTTTGCATAAAAAAAGATAATCGCTGTTAGCTCACAAGAGGCTTAATTCTCAATCTTTGCCCTAGGTTCACCCCTATGCATTTTTGTGTGTTTTGCAGTTTGCAGAAACGCACTACATGCCATTTAACATGGTTTCCTATGGTACAAGTTCACAACTATGCGTTTTGCGGTAAGTGCGTTGTTGGAAAAGGTCAGGGACTTTTTTTCAGGAAATAGACTTTAATAGAACTGCACAAGAAATGTAAGTGTTGTATTTGTGATTAGGGATGGGCTGAACGGACCCCGGTTCAGTTTGCACCAGAACTTTTGAACACCGCAAAAGTTTGGACCCAAACCCCATTAAAGTCAAGGGGACCTGAACGTCAAAAATCAAAAGTGCCCATTTTGAAGGCTCATGTGCAAGTAATTGGGAATAAAATGGTTATAGGGGTCCAGGTCCTGCTCTGGGGGACATGTATCCATAACATAAAAGGTTGAAAAATTAAATTTTTAAATGAGCAGCGATTTTTATTTTTATTTTTTAAAGTGAAAGCATAAAAATTAAAAATTCCTTCCAATACAGTGCCTGGGAGGTCCCCTTGGTCTACCTGTAAAGTGACAGATCTGTATTATGTCTAGAATCTGCTGCAGCAATAATTTCATTTATAAAGCCAAGAAAAATGCCATTTTCCCTGCAAGCTGCCTTAATTTTGTTCAGAAACAGCTGTGGAGCCAGTGTGTATGATGAGGCCACAATGTAGTGCCCTAGGAAAAATATTAGAGATTTTTTGGATATAGTCTGGTGCCACTTTGACTTTGAATAGAAGTAAAGGGTGCAAATTGGTCTTTGGGTGTCGTTGGCACCTTCCCACTATAACCCTATAGAGGTAATCTTGAACGCTCTGCATGTGCATGAATTGCCACGCACGTGCAGAGCAGCTACAGGCTCCATTTTTGAACTGACACATGTACAATATAATGATTTGCAGCCCATACACTGTGTAGATCTACCTGGCTCCCGAAATGATGCTGAATGATATATTGAAAGGTTAATGTGTTTCCCGTCCAAACTGTCTGCACTAGGTATATGTGAAGAAAGGAACAAAAAATAGATTAATTTATATACATTGACCGATTTATCGGTCATTACATGATAGCACTATCGTTTGCTCTCACGGCCGAATGTTCGTTTTTCGAACCCATTTTTCGTATAGTGTATGGCCAGCATTAACCATGATCTCTGAACTCGCTGTGTTATTTAATCCTGACCTCTGAATTCTTATGCCCCATACGCACGATCGGAAATTCGGCCAGCAAAAGACCAATGAGAGCTTTTGGTTGGAAAATGCGACCGTGTGTATGCTCCATTGGACTTTTGCTGGCTGAATTCCCGCCAGCATAAGATTGAGTGCAGGTTCTCTATTTTTCGGTCAGAAAAAGTTCCAATCGTCTGTACTAATTCCGACATGCAAAATTTCCTACGCATGCTCGGAAACAATTTGACGCATTCTCGGAAGTATTGAACTTAATTTTCTCGGCTCGTCGTAGTGTTGTACGTCATCGCGTTCTTGACGGTCGAAAGTTCAGAGAACTTTTGTGTGACTGTGTGTATGCAAGGCAAGCTTGAGCGGAATTCCATTGGAAAAACCATCCAAGTTTTTTTTTCTGATGGAAATTCCGCTCGCGTGTACGGGGCATTAGGTGTGAGGGCTGCATTATTTCATTTTTAGACGTTTTTTCGCTTTATCTTCATCTGGTGATCTGAACATTAAGCCTAGGTTCACACTATTGCATGGGCATTTTTATATGCACATCATGGGTACCTAAGCCCATTAATTTGAATGGCCTGCTGTGCCTGTGAGAAACATGGGTAAAGAAGTCCCGGAACCCAGTGGTCGGGCATCATGCGGTTTCACACATGTGAAAATGCACCAAGTTTCGATGCGTGGGGATGCCATTATTAATTAATGGTATCCGCTTAACAGCAGTCGTTTTTGCCTGGGAATATGTGCGGTTATACACGTGTTTCTGACATATGTGAGTTAAGTCTGTTATTTTTCATCTTCCTTTAGGAAAGCAAGCTGTCCAGGGAATATTGCAGTTGGAGGTTTGAATCAAACCATTAACACTGACAGGGGTATTTACAATAGTCAGCTTTTATATATGTTTCCCAAAAGAAAAAAAAACGGTTAGTGTAACTTTGACTTAATACCAGAATTGTGGTGCGCGCATGCTCTGACAGGTCCTCCTCTAACCAACTGTAGCAGAATCTCTGACCTCCTCCAGTCTAATGGGAACCTTCAAGGTCAAAGATGGCTGACATCCTTCAATATGTAGTGGGTTGTGAGGCATGGTGGGTGCAAAGGTGGTAAAAGTCATTGGGCATCAGACACTTCTTGAATGTAAAAGAGGTTTTATTTCTTTGACAGTACTTTTTGTATTTTGCAAAGGAAAGAGGACTAAGGCCAAGGCACCCTTAGGTAGTTGCAATTTCAAATGGCAGACTCCTTTAACAGGAGGACAGCCGTACAGGGAAAGACCCCAGCAAGATCGCTGTCTCCTATGGCAACAGTATTTAAACAGTTCCTAACTCAAAGTAAGACCCCTTTCACACTGGGGTGCTACAGCACTAAAAATAGCACCTGCAAAGCGCCCTGAAAGAGCCGCTCCTGTGTCTCCAATGTGAAAGCCCCGAGGGCTTTCACACTGGAGCGGTGCGCTAGCCGCATCTTTGGAGCGGTGAAGGAGCGGCGTGTATACCGCTCCTCCACTGCTCCTGCCCATTGAAATTAATGGGCAGCGAGGCTGCCCAATGCAGCAACCCTTTGCGGGTGGTTTTAACCCATTCTCGGTCACTAGCGGGGGTAAAAGCGCCGCCCCCCCCACTAGCGGCCGAATAGCGCCACAAAATTGACGGTAAAGCGCCGCTAAAAATAGCGGCACTTTACCGCCAACACACCCACTGCCTCAGTGTGAAAGGGGCCTTACAGTTCTCTCAGCTGTACTACAACTTTTCCTTGTAGTTCTTTAGCCCCTTGAGCTTCTAGTCTTTCACTGGACCCTCTGATTCACTGACTCTGAATCCTGTGAGCTCCTCTAGGCTGTTTTGGTGGTATCTCCCTCAAGTGTCACCCACGCTTCCCTGCTGGGTCCCTAGCTTGGCACTTCAGATACCTGCAAGCTTGACCCCTGCTGACCAGGTCGGTCCCTAGCTTGGCACACAAGGCTGCTTTGCAAGCGTCACCTCCGCTGGTTGGGTCCCTGACTTGATCACCGCCTGAAGTTTACAGATTTTCCACTGTGCCCGTTAGGTGAGAATACACTACGGTACTTGCTTCAGTTACTCACTGTGGTCCCTGGTAAAGGGGGTTTGCCCCTTAGTGGCGACAGCTTCTACCTCCGACCACGACAGGTTCTCTGGCTGGCAGAACTGTCACTTCTGGTTGGACTACAAGCCACAGTCCTAAGCCTGCGCTGCTCTCTTACATCTGGATAGGCCCTCACACAGCCTAGCAGCCAGATGCCCCTGGGAAAGGCCCAATCTTTAGCCTAGAAGCCCAGGGCAGATGACACATATCCACCCAGATGGCGGTCAAGAACCTGGATCACCTGAACTCATCCCAATATATAGGCTCTCCCAGTAGCTCTCCCATCAGGCCAAGGGATTCAACAAAACCCCTGCCAATTGGCTGAGATACCCCATATAACCATGACCCGACCCTGCTTTGTCCTTCTCACTCTATTACCTCCAAGTGCCCAGCCACCTAGTGGTTGAAGATGACAGTACAACCAGGCCAAACATAGGGAGAAAGCAATGGATCCCTAGCAATTAACTACAGTAGCTAATCCTGACAATGAACTCGGCAAGGAGCTCCCCGACCAAACCCCAGAGTGCTACACAACTGTTGGGAGTCCAGGCAAGGACAGAGATTGTTCTAGCTCCAAATGTCAATAAGGGGCAAAGAATAAATCCTGTAAGCCACACATCACTGTGTTTGAGAGTGTAACAGCCTCAGCCTGGGCTCCAACCAGGCCACTCCCCAGCGTGTTTCGCTCCACCCTCATGTTGGTGTAACTGGTTAAAAGTGTTGGCTGAAGTCCATCTGGTCTTCTAGTCTAAAGCTGTCCATATATAGATCAAAATTTGTCCAGCCAAATTTCAATCCACGTATGGCCATTCCCATTCATGACAACTCAATCTATTGATTGATTGACTTCTTATGAACTGGCTTGTTGGTAAACTTTCGCTCTATCAGTGCATGCAGCCAAACTGCTGCAGCACTGATCAGTTTATTCTGATGGCAGCGGAGTCCCACTGTCAGAATACAATGACACAACGTGGGGAGATTCCCCCATCCACCTTGAATGTGTGCATGGGGGGGACCGGTTCAGTTTTGCAAATTCAACCAGTCAGGTTAACACCACCCTTCCTCCAGATTGACAATGCTGTCTGGATCCTCCAATAGAGTGGAGACACCCCATAACATCAAGTGTGTTATCGGCCAGATTACCAGGTGAAAATAAAGGGAAAAAAGGCCTAAAAAAGAAGGCAAATGCAGCCATCACATTTAAGGATTGGTAAGCTACAATATATTCCATTTTGGTTTTCAGCTTTATTACCGCTTTAATGTCCTTGGATGAAAACACTCATTCACTGTACTATTTATCAATGCAGGGGCAGCATTATCAACCTAGGTCACCTGATCTGGGCTACAAATCCCTCCTTCTCTCCATTACATAGATAGGCATTCTTTTGTAGTTCACAGAAGATTGATGGGGAAACTGACATTATTTGATACATCAGTTCAGCTCACAGGAAGTGGCAATGTCAATGGATTTACTGCCAGGATCAACAGGTAAAACAAAAATGCTGCCAGGGGTTGTCAGGAAAACAGTGAGTAACTTGTATAAGACATTTTTTGATCTTGCCTATAATTACAGTACATAACTCCCAACTGTCCCTCATTTGGAGGAACTGTTCTTCATTTGAGATCATTTACCTCTGTCCCTTGTGCAGCCTCAGTGGTCCCTCTTTTTTGGGTTGATGTGTACACCTCTATACAAAATGTACTATTTTACTGACAAAAGTGTTATGTAGCATTAAACTTTTTATCCAACCCATATATTACTTGTAAACAGGTGCAGTTTGCTTTCTCTACTGCAGGTGGCGCTCACCCGCAAGGTTCCTCTATAGATTCCTGGGTCATTGGGGAAGCTATACAGGTGGATGCTGCCACCCCATGTGACTCTGGCAGCCATCTTGGATCAGGCAGAGCCTATTTAAGGCCTTGGCTCTTAGGTTTGAGGTTGTCAAGTACCTGGTGGACCTGATATGCAGAGGGCAGCTTCTCTTACACCTCTGACTTGAGGCCCCCTGGTAGAGCAGACAAGAGGAGTGGGAGTGCAGAGTCGCATGAGTGCATGAGTGCCTGACAGGATCGCTAACAGCAAGCTGGACTGGAACTCCTAGTGGGACTGTGGAGGAACAGACCTTCCTGACAGAGAGGTGCTTTACGCGAGTGGGTAGTGTAGGTATCCCATCTGTTAGGAACAATACCAGCGGTAGGGTAAGGTTCCTGATGAGGAGGGAAAGCTTAGGGTCGTAACTTCTCTGGGCTTTATCCTGCTTGGGCACAAGATGGCCAGGCCATATTCTGTTGCTGCATTACTTTTCCATTTCACCTGAATTATTGTCACAGCACCACACTGCAACTACCTAAATTTATTATTTTGAAAAAGCCAATATAAAGGGAAATAGTGGTCCGAAAAGCATTTGTGTAGTTTAGCCAAGCATCTTCTGCATATTAGATCTTTGAGGTCCATGTAACTGGGGTCATGGCAGGGACATGTCCTTTGCCTACATACAGTGCCTTAAAAGGTGTCCCTCTTCCTCATTTCAGAAAGTTGGAAAGTATGCATCATCATACTTTAAATGGGTGAAAACAAAGCCCAGTGCAGAAAAAAAAAAACGCTATCTGTCTTATTGGTTCTGTAATACATAAGATCATTCTGTCTCATAATTCACCTATGTGTTGGCTGTTGATGTTGTATGTGGTTAGGGTCAGTAGTCACATTAGTTCAGTAGATGGCGCTGTGGATTTACAGTGATTCTTGCCAATAAAAACACCAATCTGTAATTTTATGGTAACTTTTTTTCTTTTATGCTTAGAGGTCTGTCCTTTAATAGTTTAAAGCATGCCGAAGAATGGTCCAATATATGGTCTTGGGCGGCCAGGAGTTCTATGTATACGCTCTATAAGGAAAACACGTGCAAGGTGTTCTTTTACTGGTATCTAACACCATCTCGCCTACACGCTAAATATCCATTGGCCTCGCATCACTGTCCGGGGCACGTTGTATCATATCTACTGGAGTTGCCCAGTCCTTCAAACTTATTGCCAATTGTTAAGGGAGCTTCTCTGTTGGCAGTTTGAGGTGGATATCCCTCTCGCACCCACATTTTTCATATTAGCCCCCCCCCCCCTAAATTACCCAGTTTGGTTAAAAAACTGGCCACACATATAGTAACAGCAGCTAGATGTCTAGTGGCCCTTCAATGGAAACAACGTATTCCCCCAACACTTTCTAATCTTTATACCAGGATCAGGGATGTGGAGGTTAGGGAGTCCATGTAGGCTAGATTGAGAGACCGAATAGAGATCTACACTCTGCGACATGGGATCCTTGGCATCGACGGATGGAGCCATCCTGAATCTATGAGCCCCCCCACTCTGTATACCATGTGCACTCGGGGCCCAGGAGGGACGAGCCCATTGGGGCCATCTCTCCACATCTTTCTCCCCCTTCTTTTGCTTTCCTACTTCCCCACTCTCTCTTCCTCTTTCCATTTTTTTTGGGCTGTGCAGTGATGTGATCTAGCTAACTATGCCACTGGACATTGTGTTTGAATTGTTGTATTGAGACAATTTATGCCCCTACCGGAGATGTTTGTTTCTACTACCCTCTTCTTTTTCTTAACTGAACTGTGTTTTATATTTTTGTATTGAAAACGCAAAAAAATGTAATAAAAAATTGTCAGTTATAAAAAAAATAGTTTAAAGCATGCTTTTTATGTCTGATGGCTCAGGGGGTGGATAAAGAAGGCCTTTAGTCATCAACCCCAAATGTCTTGCCTGCCCACTTGGTTGTTTGCCTTCACAAGCAGTAAAGAATATAGTAACTAGTATAGTATGGTTTTCTTTTACTTTGTGCCCTAGATAGTTCCTCTAATGAGATTTTTGTTGTTATCTTTATCATCATTATAAAGGATTTATATAGCGACAAAAGTTTGCACAGCGCTTTCCAAAAAAAAGGGAGATGGTACAGTTACATGTTACATCATGCATTTTTCTGTTTTGGGACAAAAGTTACACTTTAGGTTGTTCAGACTGGAAATGTTCGGTGAAGGTTTCTTTAAGCATGGGGGTGACCAGTGCTTCTTTTATAGGAGAAGGAAAGACGCCAATCAAGAGGGAACAATTAATATAAAAATATAAGAAATGATCTATTTGGCAGCAGATTTGTTTTTCCTGGATTGTTAAATCAGCAGGTATTTCGATGTGTGATTGTTTTTTTTTTTTTTTTTTAACCACTTTCAGACCGGACCATTTTGCTGGTAAATGACCAGAGGTCTTTTTACACTTTGGCACTGCGCTGCTTTAACTGGTAATTGCGCGGTCATGCAATGTTGTACCCAAACGAAATTTGCGTCCTTTTCTTCCCACAAATAGAGCTTTCTTTTAAAGGTATTTGACTGACTCTGCGATTTTTATTTTTTGCGATATAAACGTAAAAAGACCGCAAATTTTGAAAAAAAATGATATTTTCTACTTTTTGTTATTAGAAAAATCCAATAAACTCAATTTTAGTCATACATTTAGGCCAAAATGTATTCAGCCACATGTCTTTGGTAAAAAAAAAGTCAATAACTGTATATTTATTGGTTTGCGCAAAAGTTGTCACATCTACAAACTAAGGTACGTTTTCTGGAATTTACGCAGCTTTTAGTTTACGACTGCCTATCTCATTTCTTGAGGTGCTAAAATGGCAGGGCAGTACAAAACCCCCCCAAATGACCCCATTTTGGAAAGTAGACCCCCTAAGGAAATTGATAAGTGGCATGTTGAGCCCATTGAATATTTTATTTTTTTGCCTCAAGCGATTGAATAATGACAAAAAAATTTTTTTTTTTATTTTTTACACAAAGTTGTCACTAAATGATATATTGCTCACACATGCTATGGGCATATGTGAAATGACACCCCAAAATAAATTCTGCTGCTTCTCCTGAGTACGGGGATACCACATATGTGGGACTTTTTGGGAGCCTAGCCGCGTACGGGGCCCCGAAAACCAAGCACCGCCTTCAGGCTTTCTAAGGGTGTAAATTTTTGATTTCACTTCTCACTACCTAATACAGTTTTGAAGGCCATAAAATGCCAAGATGGCACAAAACCCCCACAAATGACCCCATTTTAGAAAGTAGACACCCCAAGCTATTTACTGAGAGGCATGTTGAGTCCATGGAATATTTTATATTTTGCCACAAGTTGCGGGAAAATTACAAACTTTAATTTTTTTTTATTTTTTTTTCACAAAGTTGTCACTAAATGATATATTGCTCACGCATGCCATGGGCATATGTGAAATGACACCCCAAAATAAATTCTGCTGCTTCTCCTGAGTACGGGGATACCACATGTGTGGGATTTTTTGGGAGCCTAGCCGCGTACGGGGCCCCGAAAGCCAAGAACCGCCTTCAGGTTTTCTAAGGGCGTAAATATTTGACTTCACTCCTCACTACCTATTACAGTTTTGAAGGCCATAAAATGCCAAGATGGCACAAAACCCCCACAAATGACCCCATTTTAGAAAGTAGACACCCCAAGCTATTTGCTGAGAGGCATGTTGAGTCCATGGAATATTTTATATTTTGCCACAAGTTGCGGGAAAATTACAAACTTTTTTTTTTTTTTTTCACAAAGTTGTCACTAAATGATATATTGCTCACGCATGCCATGGGCATATGTGAAATGACACCCCAAAATAAATTCTGCTGCTTCTCCTGAGTACGGGGATACCACATATGTGGGACTTTTTGGGAGCCTAGCCGCGTACGGGGCCCCGAAAACCAAGCACCGCCTTCAGGCTTTCTAAGGGCGTTAGGCCGCGTACACACGCGGGGACTGTTCGCTCAACTTTGTCCGCTGAACAGTGTTTCGGCGGACAGTCCGCTCGTGTGTGGGCTTTCAGCGGACAGTTTCAGCGGACAGTCTGACGAACAAAGTTTTTCGGAAATTCCGAAAAACTGTCCGCTGAAACTTGGTTTGAGCGGACAGTCCGCCCGTGTGTAGGCTTGTTCGTCAAACTAAGTCTCGCGCATGCTCAGAAAGAATTTACACGCCGAAGGTTGCATTGCAGTGTATAGGACGTAGTTTTCTAGTCCCGTCGTACGTGCCGTTCACGTCATCGCGCACGGTTTCAGCGGACTGTTCGTTCGTCGTGTGTGGGCAAGTCCGTCCATGCTAATTTTGAGCGGACTGTCCGCTGAAACTGTTTGACGAACAAAGTTGAGCGAACAGTCCCCGCGTGTGTACGCGGCCTTACAGTTTTGAAGGCCATAAAATGCCAAGATGGCACAAACCCCCCCCAAATGACCCCATTTTGGAAAGTAGACACCCCTAAATTTAGGGGTACACTAGTGAGACTAGGTAATAAATGGCGGGTGCCCTGAAACTATAAAAAAATAACTAACCAACCAGCGTCACCTGTAACAGTTATATGGTGATCACTGGTGAAAGAGTTAACTAGGGGGCAATCAGGGGGCTTTATGCGGTAGTATATGGGGGTCCCTGGCGCTATAAAAAGCTGCGGCGAACCTAAATACCTACCTGCCTAACTAGCGTCACCTGTGACACTAATACAGCGATCAGAAAAATGATCGCTTATTAGGCTGGGTTCACACTGGAGCGATGCGGGAACGCCACGAATCCGCGGCGGGTTCCCGCATCGCATGCCTCCCGGCGGCAGTTCACACTGCCCTATGCGAACTGCTGGGAGTGTCAGTGAAATGTTAATGACACCCCCAGATCAGTTCGCATATCGCAGTGCGATCTGCAAACTCGGATCGCATGGTGTGAACACCCATGCGATCCGATTCTGCTGCGGACCAAAAAAAGGGTCCTGTGCGAATTTGCGGCGGGTGCGGCGAATGGCTGAACTCGAATCGCAGAGATCGGATGTGATTTGCACTGCAGTGCGGTGCGAATCACATCCGTTCTCATAAACCGCTGCAATGTGAACCCAGCCTTAGTGACACTGGCGACGGGGGGTGATCACGGGGTTAAACCTTTATTGGGGGGGTTAGGGGGGTACATTAGAACTAAAGGGGGCTAACCCTAACTGCCCTAACAGTTATTACAGTCACAAATGACACCAATGCAAAAAAAAAAAAAATGCATTGGTGTCTCTGTGACTGGGGGGGCAGGGGTAATTGGGGGGGGTGATCAGGGGGTAAAGGGGGGGTGTGAGTGTGCCTGGCATGTTCTACTGTGAAGTGTCGTGTTGGTACAACTCACCGATCCTCTCTCCTCGGTGCCGGAACGAAAAATACCGACACGGAGGAGAGATTACATCACTTCCTCTCCTGTGTTTACATTACAGGAGAGGAAGTGATGTCACGAAGGATTTCCATTCGTCAGGAGCGATCGCGAGGGGGTGGCCATGAATGAATGGCCGCCCCCTCATCCCGGATTGCTCCCGAACGAATACCGACCGCCGCAGGCACCGGGGGGGGCCCGATCGGGCCCCCCACCCGCGGGAAGGCAGGGACGTACAGGTACGCCCATATGCCTGCCCGTGCCATTCTGTCGACGTACATCGTCGTGCGGCGGTCGGCAAGTGGTTAATATTTTCATAACTGTATACAGTAATACCTCGGATCACGAGTAACACGGTTAACGAGTGTTTCACAATACAAGCTATTATTTTTTTTAAATCCTGACTCGGTTTTCTGGCGCTGACTCTCAAAATGAGCAGGATTCAAGCCTCTGCAGTGTTCAGTACCACATTTGGCCAGAGGTGCGGGGGCGCCGATGACACTCGGAGCCGTTTGGATGCACTTGGAGCCGCTCTGATGCATCCAGAGCCACTTGGAAACACTCCGTTCCCGATTGTTTCTGAGCCTCTCCAAATGTTTCCGAGTGCATCTGAGCAGTTTCCGAGTGTTTCCGACGTCCCCCACTTCTGGCCACGTGTGGTACTGCATACAATAGGAGTCACTGTGGAACGAATTATCTGAGTTCCCATTGACTTCTATGGGGAAACTCGCTTTGATATACGAGTGCTTTAGGTTGCAAGCATTCTTTTGGACTAAATTATGCTTGTAATCCAAGGTATCACTAAAAATTTGACTATTATAAATATGATTTTAATTGTACAGTCATTTTTATTTTTTAATTACCTTCCCTTTTCAATCTACAGCCTCTGTAATTTTCTATAAATGCAATGCAATATGGCTACCTGGAGTTGTTCTGTACACAGAGTGTGTACTGACCACTCCCCAGAAACATAATTTTCTGCTTGTGTGATTGGCATACCAGTTTTCCCAGAAGTCTGCCTAAAATACAAGTCAGATTTCAGGCATCCCCTGCAACAAAAATGTAATTTTTGGTGAGATATTTCCAATAGGAACCCGTTTAAAGTGATGCAAACCCAGCAGCTTTCCTCACTAGTGCCCTGCAGCAGCACAGCTGACTGATAATTATGAAACCACTCCCATTAGACCCACTCTACCATACCGTGCTATGATTATATGCTTTAACTGCTGACTATTATCAGAATATTGTTCACAATATGGCTTATTGCATAAGGAAGGAAGGAATAATGTTCCTTTAGGCCTCCTTCACATTCCATGTACATTTCCAGCACCATGTTTAAAATGCACTGGGCGTGCGATCTGCTGCTGGTGTCAGTGAACACCTAACGACACTCCTACCTCAGTACAATGCAATCTGCTGTAGTGCATTATTGAAAAGTTCTGCAACTTGAGAATTGCTGGCGGATCCAGGGGCCTGATACTGAGCCATTGTTGTTTAATCGTAGTTCTTATGAAAAGGCAGTTGGGAACCCAAGAGGTGCAAACAGTTAGCATCAAGAACAAAGGAAAAGCCAACACCACCTTGGGGATCCATGTGCCAGCAAAACAGCTCTCGTCAGTTGGGCTGTATATACCCGAGTGACCAGGAATCGTCCTTCCTTCACCCATATACGCAGGAAGTCTTTTATACATTTTCCTCTTCATACACCCCTGAAGAAAGAGAAAGATTGTATTCTGAAATGCATTGGGTGCAAAGAGGACTTCATATGTGTTTACAAATATGGTAACAATATCAAAAAATGTTTAAACATTCCATCGTTCTATATCTACGTATGTACAATTCTAGTGATTATGTTTAATTAATTATGAATAAATATTTTTTGTATTATAATTACTTTGTATACTCTTTCAACTATACTACGTGCCTTTAAAGTCCACCTAAGGGGATTTTTTCTTTCTGCTCTCAATACTGGATGTGGCACTAGATTGGCATAATATTACCGTTTCCCCTGTTTCTCTGTTGTAAAGTAGTGCATGCTACACTATTTTTGGTGCAATACAGTGCAGTCCGGTTTTCTTTTCACTAGTACGGTTTCCTGACAAAAAAAATTTGAAGAGCAAGACTAGGCATGCTCAGAAATGAAAGAACACATACAAAACAATTCAACACATTCAACACATTACTTCACTTCTGACATTGAATTCTGTCATCAGAAAATTTTCTGATGGTGAGTACCCTGTTCACTTTCGATTTGAGACTAGCATCAAACAAAAAATAATCTGACTGTGTGTACAAGGCTTTAGACTTTCACTGATTTTTTTGAGTCAGACAAAATCCTAACAGTGTTTGGCCAGCCTAAAGGTTTGTGAACTGAGCCTATAATATGTCCTTTCTTGCAATTAAAAGCCTGCCTGCTCACAAATTTTTGTTGGGGGGGGGGGGGGGGGGTACAATTCTCCTTAAAGTGATTATAAGGCCTAAATATTTTTTATCCTAAAGCATTGGACAGCAGGCGGGAAATAATACCTAAAACTTAACTAAAATAAATACCAGCAGGCGAGTGTTGGATAATAAAGGCCGCGGTTGTCTATTATTAGTTTCAAACGTTTATAAATAAATTAATTCAATCAAATTCACATATATAAGCTTTAAGCTAACCTAGCCACTGTGGCTCAGGCTGCAAATACACAAAAGGCAGGTGGTCTTATGACCGCCTGACCAAAGAGCCCCACACAGTGGCCAATTCAACACAAGAGCTTAAGTCTGCATTAAAAATGTCTAACCCAATCTCAGATAAACGTACTCTGTCCTTTCTATAAAGACTCTTGATGCCTTCCTCTAATTCTGTATGTCTAAAAGAAAACATACCTAGGCTTGACAGGAGTTTTGACACCGCCCTATTAACCCATTTTCAGATTTTTTCAAAGGGGCGCATCGAGGAAGGGTAAAGCCAACCCAGTCTTTGCACAATCTCAGAAAAAATCACCACAGTGTTAGGAAAAGTAAATTGAATTTTTTGCAAATCGTCCCTAATTCTAAATATAATATCCAATGTCTTCCACTTACCGATATCATTTCCCCCAAGATGTATGATTAAAACATCTGGTGGGAGAAAATGCAGAAGAAGCTGTATTAATTCTAAATTTAAATCAGACCATAACAAATCTCTCCTACCACTCCAAAAAAACTTACATTTATTTGAATCCAAACCTAAATTAATAGTGTAAATTCTGTGCTGAACTTGAGACGTGCCCAATAGACGAACAAATGTCCAACAATCCAAACAATATGGAATTTACCTGAAATGAATCAAAATTTTTTATTAGGGTGAATATATAGCAAGTATCTATCTGATTTCCATCTACCGAGCTTCTTTATTAAATTAACATCTAATCCTAATCTCGCAGCTTCAGTAGCTGCTCCAATCCTAAAAGAATGAGACGTGAACTATTTTTGGCCTAAGTTCAAAACTTTTAAACACTTCTTAAAAACACATATGAATTGGTATTTAGTAAGAGGTAAACCCGACTCATGTATGAAAAAACTGGAAACCCTCCGGAGGCCTAACCAATGAGTATTTGTTTACTAAATGAACTGGACAAATGGGAGAACTAACACAATTGTCCAAATGTATCCAATTACCTCTGCCCAACTGGTCAGTTTTTGACTTACTAATCAATATCTTAAGCGACCTTCTAGAAATAATAATATCAGATATTTTTATAGAAACCAGCTCAGACAATCTAAGTGCAGCAAAAAATATAACTGAAAAAACAGCTTGAAATAGAATTGATTCAAAAGCCGAAAAACAAACCTTATCCGTAACTGAGCAAAGTTCGCCAAAACCTTCGGAGTAATGGGTTTGCGTGGATCAGTTTAAAAATTATCTTTCTTATATCCTTTCAACGCCTGCTTGACAGAAAAATATTGCATACAAGAAGGCAAATTATTAAGTTAGAGAAAAAACAAGATACCAGAAGAGTCTTTTTACATAAGACCATGAATAATGTTTGGAAAATAGAAAACTCAGAAATCGTAATATTAAACCTTCGGAAAAAGAACCCACCTGTTCTCGGATTAAATTAAAAAAATTCAAATATAATAACCAGGCCAATTGGTATCCAGTCCAGGTCGAGGGTGCTGCAGAATTAATGATATACTCAGATATGGGCCTTAAACCAGGTCCCATAAATTGGGTGGACATGAGAGTCCCACTCAGTCCGCCTCCGGGAAGAAACGATCCATCTGCAGGCGAGATAATGAATCCGCCAAATCATTGTCCTTTTCTGGTACATGAATAGCTTTCAACCAAATATTCAGGCTTAGACATTTAAAAATCATATGTCTTAAAAGGAAAATGACAGGCGGAGACTTTGATGTTAAACAATTGATGGCATACATAACACCCTTATTATCCATTCTTACCAGAATCCTCTTGTTTCTGAAAAAAGATCCCCAAATTTCGAGGGCTACAATAATGGGAAATAAATCCAAGAGAACTATATTCTTTAAATATCCCTGTACTTGCCATATTGGATTCCAACGCTCCGAGCTCCAATGGTTCCGCCAAATTGCGGGAAAACCAAAAGATCCTGCGGCGCTGTAAACAGAAGGAATTTTTTATCCAGAATAAATTCCTCCTGCCACATAGTTCTACCATTGAAATGAGAAAGGAACTGCAGCAAAACTAATAGGTCTTCCCTCATATCATGAGATAAACAAATATGGGAAAAGGGTGATTTTAAACCAGAAATTGAAAGATATAGTCTTCTGAATTTTTTTTTTCCAACCGGCATAATTCTGGCAGCAAATGCTAAAAGACCTAAAAGAGACTGCATATCCTTTAAACAAACTTTTTTTTTTCAAATTAAGACAATAACGTTCTGAGATTTTCAACCTTAGATTCGGGAAGCTTCACACGTCGATATACAGAAAACCGACTGACCGATGCAGCTATCTTCACAGTTCCAGTTTTCACCCGCAACACATCAGATACCACCGAATTTGTTCAGACCCAGAAGACAGAGATAAACATCTCAGAACACTGGCAGACTCCTTCCACAAGAAAGGTTACAAAGAGAAAACCATCAACAACAGCATAAACACAGCCTTGAAAACCCAAAGAGAAAATCTCCTCCAATACACAGAGAAAAAAACAAATAACCGAGTACCTCTAGTCACCACATACAACCCAGCACTAGAAGGGATCAAAAAGATAATCAAAGATTTACAACCCATTATAACAGAGGATGAAACTCTGAAAGGAATATTCCAACAACCCCCATTACTGGCTTTCAGACAACCACCCAACCTCAGACACAAACTAACCAGCAGGAAACTTCACTCTGATTATGAAGTCATAAATAATGAAAGCAAACCCTGCAATAAAAAGCGCTGCAAACTATGCAACCAGATCAATCTATCCAAAAGTGTCACACACACAAGAGAGACCTTCAATATCATGGGATCTTACAACTGTACCTCCAGTAATGTTGTGTACCTCATCCAATGCAAAAGGTGCAGCAAAGGATCTTATGTTGGTGAAACAGGGCAGAAGTTGCAAGCGAGGATGAATTTACACAGACATACCATCAAGGAACATAAAGAAGACAGTTTATGCACACCTGTGGGACATCACTTCTCACAACCGGGCCACACTATAGAAGACCTCAATGTTTTAGTTCTTAAAGGGAATTTCAGAACTATCCAGGAAAGGAAAACCTTTGAACTAAGAATGATAATTCTTTTTGACACAAAAAATAATGGCCTGAATTTAGATATAGGTTTCCTTACCCATTATACTAAAGTTTTACAACCCCCTCTGTGACTAGCACCCCCCCCCCCCCTTCCATTCCATAGCTCTCCCTCTGTCTTATCTCACTAACTCTTCTGTTATCTTTTATTGCCACTGATTTGTATGTGGTTTTTTTTTTTTGTTGTTTTTTTCCTCTTCTTTCCCTCATAGGTGTTTTTTTTTTTTTGTTTTGTTTTTACATTCTGCTTAAAAATTTGTAAATCAGTACTGCTTGGACCTTAAAGAAGGGGCCCTCCCCCGAAAGCTTGTTCTGAAAAATTGTATGTTAGTGCAAATAAAAAAAGTATCATATACAGTACTCAATTTTCTCTATCGCAATTAGCAGAAATTCCACTAGATGGTGACCAAACACCAGCAGCTGAAAGATCATTAGATTGTACAGTACAATTTTGCATAGCCTGAGTGTTACCATTACCAGCATGTAATTCTTTTGCTAATTTAGTTAACATCTCAGCTATATTAGATAACAAAAGGCTGATGATGACTCACTGATACCTTCTTGCTGTGAAGGATCCAATGAAGTAGTAGGCATCTGGACATCTCTGTCACCTGAAAGCTCATTCGTAGGTGAGACTGCAGCAGACCTGAAGGCAGGCCTTGCTTTGCTTGCTGGTGGAGCTATTTGTCGCCATGGAGGTGGCTGCAGGGCCGTCTTTAAGGCAGGGCAAAAGGAGCAGCTGCCCTGGGCCCTGTCATTGTTGTGGGGCCCAAAGCAGCTGCCTCATACTTGCCAACTATCCCAGTTTACATTCCCTTGTCCCTTGAGGTTTTAGTCCTGTTGTTGTGTACAGATGACTCACCTGCAGACCCTGTGTTTACATGTAAATAACCAGCATTCATATGTAAATAGCAGTGACATGCATATGTAAATAGCTGAGGCCAACGGCATTGATATGTAAATAAGGCAGCTTTCATATGTATATCATGCCCCCTGCAGTGAGGAGATGATGTGCTGTAACCTACAACAACCAGTGAGCAGTATTACTGTACAGTAATCTCTAGCAGCCAATCAAAAAAGCCAAAATCCTGTGCTGTAACCTCTAGCAACTAATCAGTGAGCCTTAAGGAGTGCTGTAACCTCTAGCAACCAGTCAGTAAGCAGTAATGATATGCTGTAACCTCTGTAAACTGATTTTAAGTCTAGCTGCTATTTATTGTAAGTCTCAGAGAAGGTGGAGAGCGAAATTGCATTGGGGAGGGGGGCCCTAAGCAAATTTTTGCCCACTTTTGACTGAGTGGCTGTGCTTGCTGTGATGAAGCCTATTCTTCGGATCCAGCTCCGCCCTCTGTCCCACCTCCAGATCCGCCCCTTGCCACTCCTACCAACCTGCCTCTCGACGCTCCTCCGTTCTGATGAGAGTCCCTGGGCCTGTTGGTAGACACACCCCCGGCACCGACCACTGCTCTTCTGCTATGATCCTGAGAAGGACCAGCTCTTCTTGCAGTAGCAGAACAAGGTGGAGAGGGGGAGTATCCATGGCGCGGAACACACCTTCTCTTTGCTGCCTCACTTACACAAGTGGGGGTGGCACCTCCTCGCCACCACCGGCCCGGATCTTCCTCCATGATTTTTTAACGAACTTCCTCCTGGTGCTGTGCAGGCTCCCAGACTGCTTCAGCTTGACGCTCTTCCACGGCTGATGCTAACCTGGGTCCACCGCCGTCTTTTGCGGCTCCCACCAGAGCCTCTTGACTCGTAGAGTGAGGTAGGTCCAAGCACTGGGGAATCCCGCTGTCTTCACCCGCCAGATCTATCAGCTGCCACATCAGGCTCATCTTCAGGCCTCAGAAGACACTGCTTGCTCAATGGAGATAAACCCCGGGGAACACCACAGCTCCTCTTCTGAGGCGAATGAGCCCGATAGCGACGGAACCCCTTTTTATAGACTTAACTAGGCTTGTTCTGTCTAGATTAAACTGGATTTTCCTGGGGTTTTACACGAGACCCAGGAGAGGTCATCTGTAACCCCCCCCCCCCAAGCCACGTGAGCCTACTGTGTTCCCCCTGAGAGCATCAGGCTCTTCAAGGGAGGCTTGAAACTGCCATTCCCACCACTCTCCCATGAGGAAAAGGGGGGCTAGAAACTGCCTACCCCCTTTTCCTATCATTCCTAGAAAATGTTTAGGTTAAAGTATCACCACCACACCCCCTTATACTTACCTGAGCCCTTATGCCATGTCAATGAACACAGACAGCACAGCTGAGGATCAAGCACGCAGTTGTACCACGATAGGAAGTGGCTTCTAATAGTGATACACCAAGAAGAGGAGGAGCCAGGAGCGCTGGCGTGGGTTCTGAGAAGAGGAGGTTCAGGGCAGATCTGTACAATTCCATTGCACAGACCATGTAAGTAGAAAATGTTTGTTTTTTAAAAAATAAATAAAAGTGATCGTAAAGTCTAAATTGTATTAAATAGCTGGAACAAATTTGACATTGATGCACTTATCTTGTATCTTTGTATCAATCTCAAGGGCACAGAAACTATAATAACATGCCGATTATCTGATAACCAGTTACAGATCAGCATAGTTTATCTTTCTCCCTTTTAGTGCAATGTACTTTATAGGATTTTCCTAGTACCTTTGTCATATTGTAGGAAGGTAATATAAGTAGGGGAAATGTTACTTTTAGCGGAGTCCCCCCCCCCCCCCCCCCCCCCACTAAATGGGCATTATACCTAATTAAAACAAAATGCAAAGAATACTTTTTAATGCAGAAGAGATATATTATGAGGTGGATTTACTAAAAGAAATTACACAGCTTAGTGTACAGTTTCAGCATGCCTTGGTGCCGGGATGAATTAAAGAGTTAAATCAGCTCTCACCAGGTAATCAAGATGGCTGGGTGGGGGACGTCACATAGGGTTGCCAGGTGACTCCAGCCCTTATCTATATAAGAACTGTCAAATGGTGGAGCCCGCAGTAAGCGGTCAGACTTCATTGACAGCAAAAAGCGTTTCTGTTTTTGTTTTTTTATCCCCGTGTGGCGGCAGGCATTGAATCTACATCGGGGAATAAAATAATGAATAAATAAAGGAATTGTCAAAAAACTGTCAACGGTTTTTATTTATTTTTGACACTTTTTTTGATTAATGGGTAGGGACACTATGTACCTATGTACATACTCATTCACATTAGTGGGGGGGGATCTGGGGACCCCCTTGTTAAAGGGGGCTTTCAGATTCCGATAAGCCCTCTGCCCACGGACCCCCACAACCACCGTCCAGAGTTGTGTGGAAGAGACCCTTGTCCCCATCAACATGGGGACAAGGTGCTTTGGGGTGGGGGGGGCACATCCATGTTGAAGGCATGTGGCCTGGTATGGTTCAGGAGGGGGGTTCAGGGGGTGCTTGCTCTCCCCCCTTTCCTGACCAACCGCACTGTGTGCCCGGATTAGGGTCTGTGGTATGGATTCTGGGGGAGACTCCACACTTTTTTTTTTTTATATATATAGCCAGGTGTCGACAATTGCAATTTAAATGTGATTTGACTCATATTTTTTCTTTAGAAATGTCAGTTTTGCTGCAGCAAGTTCTATATATGATGCACACTTTACAGGCAGACTAAGGTGACACCCAGGCACTATATTTTAAGAGAATTTTTTTACTTTTATTGTTTCACATTAAGCTTCATTAAAATTGCTGCTCATTTAAAAACGATAATTAAATTTTTTTTTGCATTAATACATGTTTCCCAGGGCAGTACCCAAATTCTATACCCTTTTTATGGCCAAGTACTTGCATATAAGCCCTCAAAATAGGGATTTTTGATTTCTCATGTTCAGCTCTCATAGACTTCAATGGAGTTTGCAGTTCAGCGAAAAACAAGGGGGTGTTTGTTCCATTTCTAGTGTTGTACACCAGTGGTTCTCAATCCTGTCCTCAAGTACCCCCAACAGGCCATGTTTGCAGGTTTTCCTTTATCTTATTACAGGTGCTTTAAATTAGAGTCAATGGCTTGGTATTTCAGATGGCTATTTTATCTAACAGAAATTCCCAAAACATGGTCTGTTGGGGGTACTTGAGGACAGGGTTGAAAACAACTGTTGTACAGCATCATGACACTTGCTCAGCGGCTTTTATAAAATAATAGGGCTCTAAGAGCAGCTAGAGAGGGAATTTTCACTTTCAAAGCATAATGTATTTTTTTCTTGTATGTACTTATATGGCGCTGTTTTACGTAGCACTTCACATACAGTACCTTGAAAAAGTATTCATACCCCTTGAAATGTTCCACATTTTGTGAAGCGGAAGGAAAATGATAAATGATTTTCACAATTTTTTACAAATAAAATTATTTGTAGAACTACCTTTTTCTGCAATTACAGCCAAGTCTTTTGGGGTATGTCTCTGCCAGCTCTGCACATCTAGAGAGTGACATTTTTGCCCATTCTTCTTTGCAAAATAGCTCAAACTCTGCCAGATTGGATGGAGAACATCTGTAAACAGCACTTTTCATGTCTTGCCACAGATTCTCAATTGGATTTAGGTCTGGACTTTAACTGGGCCATTCTAACACATGAACATGCTTTGATATTAACCATTCCATTGGAGCTCTGGCTGTATGTTTAGGGTTGTTGTCCTGCTGAAAGTTGAACCTCTGTCCCAGTCTCAAGTCTTTTGCAGACTCGTGGTCTGATTTTCCAATGGAAAATTTTCGATAGGAGCTTGTTGTCAGAAATTCCAACTGTGTGTAGGCACCATCGGACATTTTTCATCAAATTTCCGATACACAAAATTTGAGATCTGGACAAAATCCTTTTTTCGGAAATTCCAATTGTGTGTACAAAATTCTGACGCACAAAGTTACACGCATGCTCAGAATCAAGCAGAAGAGCCGCACTGGCTATTGAACTTAATTTTTCTCGGCTCGTCGTACGTGTTGTACACCACTGCGTTCTTGACATTCGGAATTTCCGACAAGATTTGTGTCACCGTGTGTATGCAAGACAAGTTAGAGCCAACATCCTTTGGAAAAAAAACATGTATTTTGTTGTCGGAAAATCCTTTTGTGTGTAAAGGGCATAACAGATTTTCTTTAAAGATCACACTGTAGTGGTGGAAGACAAGTGCTAGGAGTACTTTGATGTGTAGTAATGACATGCTTGTGTATAAGTTACTGGTTGAAGATTTCATTATGTACATGTACATTGGATGATGCTGTATCTTGACAAGTTCAATAAAAACCTTTCTGATTTTAAAAAAAAAAGGTCGCCCTGTATTTGGCTCCATCCATCTTCCCATCAATTCTGACCAGCTTCATTGTCCTTGTTTCCCCATAACATGATTCTGCCACCACCATGTTTCACGGTGGGGATGGTGTGTTCAGGGTAGTGTGCAGTGTTAGTTTTCCGCCACACATAACATTTTGCTTTTAGGCCAAAAAGTTAAATTTTGGTCTCATTGAGACCTGAGCACATTCTTCCACATGTTTGCTGCCCCCCTCATGGCTTATCGCAAACTGCAAACAGGACTTCTTATGGCTTTCGTTGAACAATGGCTTTCTTCTTGCCACTCTACCATAAAGGCCAGAGTGCATGACCAATAGTTGTCCTGTGGACAGATTCTCCCACCTGGACTGTGGATCTCTGCAGCTTCTCCAGAGTTACCATGGGCCTTTTGGCTGCTTCTCTGATTAATGCTCTCCTTGCCCAGCCTGTCAGTTTAGGTGGATGGCCATGTCTTGGTAGGTTTGCAGTTGTGCCATACTCTTTCCATCTTCTGATGATGGATTAAACTGTTGTTCAAAGCTTGGGATATTTTTTATAACCTAACCCTGCTTTAAACGTCTCCACAACTTTATCCCTGATCTGTCTGGTGTATTCCTTCACCTTCATTATTACTATTATTTTTATTTCAGGTACTTATACAGTATAGCACTGGCAATTTATGCAGCGCTTTACATATACATTGTATATTCACATCAGTCCCTGTCCTCAAAGAGCTTACAATCTAAGGTCCCTAACTCACATTTATACTAGGGCCAATTTAGACAGGATCTAATTAACCTACCAGTATGTCTTTGAACTGTGGGAGGAAACTGGAGTACCCGGAGGAAACCCACACAGGCACAGGGAGAACACACTGTGCCGCCATGATGCTGTTTGTTCACTTACGTTCTCCAATAAACCTCTGAGAGCTTCACAGAACAGCTGTATTTATACTGAGATTAAATTACACACAGGTAATTCTGTCACTTCTGAAGACAATTGGTTCCACTAGATTTCAGTTAGGGGTATCAGAATAAAGGGGGCTGAATACAAATGCACGCCACATTTATTATTTTCCTTCCACTTGGTGATAAAAGCCCAATAAATACATTTACATTTTTGGTTGTAACATGACAAAATGTGGAAAATTTCAATGGGTATGAATACCTTTTCAAGGCACTGTATATATTGTACATTCACATCAGTCCCTGCCCTCAAGAAGCTCACAATCTTAAGTTCCTAACTCACATTCATACATACTAGGGCCAAATTAGACAGGTGCAAATGAACCTACCAGCATGTCTTTGGAGTACCTGGAGGAAACCCACGCAGGCACAGGGCGCACATGCAAACTCCAGGTAGGTGGCAGTGCTCACCACTTAGCCACTGTGAATTTCTACAAATACCTTCAGATCAGAAGTCATTTATCCACAAAACCTCTTGCCAAGTCACTATTCTATAATAAGGCCTCATGTACACTGGTAGTTTGGTTATCGCTCCTAGAAGCCTTTCCTCCTGGCAGCAGCGGTTTGTTGGAAAAAGTCCTTATCACTTGCAAATGCATGTAATACATTTAGGCACGTTCAGGCTCATAAAGCTCTTGGGTGTTATTGCATTTCATTGGCAAGAATAATAATTTATTCTGGCCATTGAAGTGAATTAACACTTAACTCATGTTTAGATACGTTTTACACACGTCAATCATTTTTTCTGCCAAAACACTGCTGCTCCTAGTCTGGCTAGCAGTGTTTTTTTTTTTCATGTTCTTGTAGTGCTCTTTATGTTCTTCATGGTTTTATGCAAATAAAGTTATTTGGATATCAGTTTGGTGTACAGCCATCCGGATTTTCTTTTCATTATTGCTTCAGCTGCGACTGGGCAAGCATCCTGCAGTGAGATGATAATGGTGTTGGAGTCGGTGTTCTGGCATATAGTGTCCTGCCATCGGATACTGTCCGCACCGTACTGCTCATGCACAGCGCTTGCGCAGTACGGAGCATAAGAAGCTTCAGAAAATCTCCGAAGATGAACGGCGCCTGCGCCGTGAGTCGAGGTGGTAGCCCCACCATCCAAGCAAACATAGGGCTGGCAAAATTAGAGGGCCTCTCGCGGGCTCAGCCTCGCTGCGTCGGCTATGTCCACTTGGATGGTGGGGCTAGAACCTGGACTCACGGCGCAGGCGCCATTCATCTTTGGCTATTTTCGGAATCTGTGTGCGCTGTGTACTGCGCATTTGTGCAGTACACAGCAGACACTATCCGATGGGGGACTCTATATGATAGGACACCGGCTCACCTGTGAGCAGCGTGGTTCTTTTGTTTGTTGTACCAACAAATTGAAGCCAAACTCCAGCTCACACTATAATCAGTTACAGCAAACCATTCTTTCCCTTTTGGGATAAAGGTTTTTACACAAATAAATAAATGCTCATCATTTTAAAATGCAAACATAAAAATCAGTGCTACTACCCATACAACACATCAATGGCAGAGCTCCTGGGTGCTCGATCCACAGTCGCTGAGGCCTTAGTCATTACCACGTGGGTTATGACTAAGGCCTCATAGGCTGAAACACGTCAACTGATTTTATCTGCCTTTGTACACTGTGGCTTTTCAATGACATGAAGATTCTTTAAGAGCAACAACCTTTGTGAAGATCATCCTTCCTAGTCCTACATCATCATTTTACACCCCTGCCAGTGTTAAGTAATTTATCTCATTCATGTAAATTGATACATTCTGTTGCAGAGCTTGAGGTTTTGAAAAGCAACAGACTTGCTGCCTGGATCACCAGATGAAAATAGAAAAAACAAGGCCTAAAAAAATAAAAATAATAGAGCCATCACATCTAAAAATTGGTAAGCTGTAATATAATAAATGTTTCCTTTTGGGTTTAAAATCGCCTGAGTTTGTTTTTGTAATGTGAATAAAACACCCTGACTACCCATGAATTTACAATATTTTTGTTTGAAAAAAACAAAGAGCATTGGGTAAAGTGAACTGATCTGGTTACCCCTGGTTACTGCAAATAGCCATGATCCTTGATCTTTGCCCTTGTAAAAAAAATGTAAGATGTCATCCCGCTACAGTGCAGTGGTATTAATTCATAATGATAACATTTCTGTAGAAGAGTATATTAACCATGTACACTCACATCATTTTTAAAACCTTCAGCTAGAGTTTATTGATTGCTATGGGGAACACACACATTTTTATTTGCAAATGTTTTTGTAAATGGGATTAATTGCTTATCAATTGTACCAGTCATATACAGTATTACATGCATTGAAGACAGACATTATGTGGCAGCATATGGAGTTGGTAATGTAAAAATCTGATTTTTTTATGAAGTCCAACTGAATTCTCATACCTTTCTATCACTTTATAGTGCTGTATCCCCATATATTATGATTTGTAACCCATATCTGCTTAAGCTCTTGAGCACCAGCCTGTAATACCCCTGCATTACCAAGCTTTCTTAGCGTTTTTAGTGCTATGATAGTCTTACAGTTATTAAGCGATGGAACACTGTACCCAAATGAATGTTATATAATTTTTTGAGACAAATAGAGCTTTCTTTTGGTGGTATTTAATAACCATTTATTTTTTATTTTTTACTATGTAAAGGAAAAAGTCCAAAAAAAAATGTCCTTAAGTATCTGTTCTAAACATCAAATAAAAATATCAGAACATTATGAATACCTCCAAAATAACTAGATGCACATGATTTGCACCCTGATGGGACTTTTTAGGCAGAATGGCAGGTAATACATAAATGTAATAAAGTAAAAAGTACAAAAACTTTATTTTCTATTTTCATACAGCAGTGAAAAAAATGGTAAAAGTCACAATGGAAAAATAGTCAATTAAAAACAATTGGCATAATACTATAAAATACTTGAGCCGACACCCTGCTATTCTTGGTACTGGAGCATCAGACTGGCCTTTTGTGGTGTGTGGTCAGATCCTTTTAGGTGTGCACAGGACATTCCAAACGCGTTTCAGAACTATGTTTATTCCCTCTTCAGGGAAGAGGATGTGCACAAGCCTATAATATAATTGCAAAGTTGTAAGTATATGCATAATTAATGTCATAACAACAGGTAGGTTACTTTAAGGAGGATACTCACACTGTATCATTGTAAGGAGGCACTTATTAGCAAGATTCACTGGGATGTGTCATACAGCCTCCCACCAGCCCAAGGGAAGAAGAGGAAGGGGGAATAGATGAATCCACACTGCTAGAAACAGGCACCATGGGGACCATCTGCAAGGATTACATAGTCCAGCCACTGGTAAAAAAAAACAAAAAACATTTTTTTTTTCTAGCAGCATGGTTGCATCTATTTTTCTTCCCTTTGGCTGGTGGGAGGCAGTATGACACATCCCGGATAAGCTTGCTAATATATGCTTCCTTACAATGATACAATGTGAGTACAAGATGAATATCAGCCTTAATGTAACCCACCCGTTGTTATGACATTATGTATATACTTACAACATTGCAATTATATTATAGACTTGGGCACCCTCCTCTTTCCCTTCAGAAGGAATAAACATAGTTACAAAACGCGTTGGGATGTCCTGGAAACACCTCAAAAGATCTAGCCATACACCACCAAAGGCCGGTCTGGTGCCCCAGTACCAAGAGTAGCAGGGTGTCTGCTCAAGTATTGTATATTATTATGCCAATTATTGTTAATTGACTATATTAACAATATGACCTTTTGGTTGTTTTTTTATTGCTGTATGCAAATAAAGTTATTGTACTTTTTACTTTATTGCATTTGTGCATTCTGCCTAAAATGTCCCATTGGGGTTCAAATCATGTGCATCTATGTATTCATAGGGATGTTGGCAGGATCTGACGCTTAGAAACAGCACCTAACAGGCCGCCTTATTTACTTCCAAAATAAACGCTGTTTGGAAAGTAGCCATCCCAATTTCCACAACTTTACTGGTATTTGAAACATGTTGGTATTAAGGTGTTTAAAATATGGAGCTTGGTAATGCACAGAGGGAGAAGGAGGTAAAAGGGTAAATATACAGGTCACATACAGTGGGAGGATGGAATTGCAGTGGTTAATGCGCAGGGTAAGGGAGGTGAAGGGTTAATATACAGGTCATATACAGAGACAGACTGGAGATCAGATGTGTAGAGGGGAGTGGAAGGGGGGTTGGGTATCTGTGTTAAAAAAATCCCTGTTTCTGTTGATCCATCCATTCATTTCCCATTCATAAATGACGATTCCTCTTCTTCCTTTGTAAGAAGTAGGTAGAGATCTTGAATGTAAACAGTGGCACATTTTTTAATTACAAGGCATAGAGCTGCTTGGAACAGCTCTGTACATTGTGTCTGCAATGGCGTGGTACACTATTACTGGATACACTGACCCCAATGGCTATTTCTACTGTGGTATTTAAAAAAGTACAATGGTACAAAACAGTTAAATACTTTTTTCTATCAGTAAAAATGTGCTCTGGTCTCCCACTTCAGTGCTGTGTTGGCATAGCAGAGAAAAAGCAATTCCCCACACATAGTTAAATCGCAGAGGAAAAGATTAGATGTAGCTGACTGGTTTTGTTACTGAGTACTGATTACTAAATGTACAAGTTCTTACTCTGTTGCCTATTGGACTGCACAGTCATATTTGGACCCTGCACAACTGCTGTAAATGGAAAGCAAAGGTAAGACAATGGAAATGGAGGTTGTTAGTCCAATGTCTATCTGACTACAAAAACTGAAACTTCAGCTGGGCTTTAGTAATGTATCTGTTCTCAGAGAGCTAGAAGTGTCAGAAAGACACTAGCTTGCAACTAGTTTGCTTCTCGCTTTCAGCTTCCCATACTGCATTGGTGACATATTAATACTTTTTTGTGATAAAGTCCACAACATTGAACTTCATTAAGAATGAGGTAGGGGGAAAACAGACAGAAATTATGTCAATTCTCAAAGCAAGGCACATGGCAAAAGATACCTGAACATCAATCTGAATATCTTTGTAAATAAATATCAGAAAAGATAATACCACAAACATAAGAGTCATGGCCAGAACCCGGGAGGTAAGCATTGCATATCTGGACCATCCATACTGGGGTAGATTCAACTAGAGTTTATTCAATCTGTATTTGGATATATGGAAGGGTGGTGCTGGGCATTGAGAGGTTCTAGAACTATACAATAAGAGTGCCTCTTCGTCATTTTAAAGTTAAGTACACAATGCTATGATATAGTCAGAGCTGTTTCTGGGCTCTTCATTCCTAAACTTCCTTGTTTTGATGGTAAATTGACACTCGAACAGTCTCTTACAGCAGTTCATAATTCCTGGGTGTTAAACTGTTCCTTCACCCTGTGTGAGAATTAAGAAAAGGTCATGAGGGTATGGTACTTATAATAATACTAATTCATTATTAAAAGATAAATAATAACAATGTATGAAGTAGAATTTAAAGGGCTGTCCACATGGTATAAAAAATACTTGTCAATATGAAGACTATCCCCGAGGCTTGCTTTGCAGGATTACCTCGCAACATGGACCGATCACCAGAGTGATGACACAGAGAAATAAAGAGGACGGAGTGGCGCCAGACCCCTGGCTCACAAGATGGTGCCATCCCACTCCCACCACACTTCCAAGCCAAAGATAGTGGCATGGAATCAGCGGCAAAACTAGAGTGATTCAACTGGGTTCCAGCCTCAAACTTTACTGTGCTACCTTGCATGCTAGCATCTGCTTTTGCAGAGCCTGGGACCATAGTGCAACCAATGGCTAAAGATCATCCTGAAGTAATGGGGGGAGCTAGGCACACAGACTGGGAGACTGCAGCCGGGGAGGAGGATGAAGCCTGGCCTGCCAGCACTCAACACACACAGCCTGCTCAGAGAAGGAGAATCGACTCTTAAGGATGTGTTTATGGCCGTGCAGTCTTGAAATACCACCTTGTCCACTCTGTTCACCCAGTTTCAACACCTGTGTGAGGAGGTCACTATCATGCGTCATGATATGCAGAAGTTGTAGGAGCGCACCAGAGGATTGCATTAGAGGGTCAGGTTAGGAATATTCAGGATGAGATGGCTCCTAGGCAGCGTGACTTCAAAGTGATGGTATTACAATCGAATCGCCACTCTAACCCCTTGATTGACCTCACAAATAGACTTAGTAGGAACAACGTGTGGATTCTTGGCCTCCCAGAATGCATGGAGAGGAGAAATTCACAAATTGGCCCAATTGGCATTTTAACGCCTTCTGGTTACGAGTATTACCATGGGTTAACTCCTTACGACAGGCCCTAATTTAATTATTTCTTCATAATGCTCAATCTGCCTTTCAACAGGTGTGGGATACTATGAAGGCTAAATCTAGTAGAGAGTGGGAAACCCTTCTTGCAGCAGAGGTGCAACAAAAGGAAGACCAATATGTTCAGAGCCCTATTCCCTATTCAAATTGGAAGGATGTACAACAACTATACAATCGGGTGGCTTTGGACAAAGCTGAACGTGCACAGTTTTTTCCAAATGTCGATATTTTGAGAAAGGAGAAAAAACTGGCCACATGTTGGCAGTGATAGCTAATTCCCAGATCCACACCAATTATGTCTTCTCTATTCTTACGCCTGAAGGTCTAGGTCAGGGATCTTAAACTGGTGGCCCTCCAGCTGTTGCAAAACTACAAGCCCTATCATGCCTCTGCCTGTAGGAGTCATGCTTATAACTGTCAACCTTGCAATGCCTCATGGGACTTGTAGTTTTGTAACAGCTGGAGGGCCACCAGTTTGAAACCCCTGGTCTAGGTGAACAAAAAAAAGGAAAATTGAATTACCCAATCCTCTGCTCCTCCTTGCAGCTAGACTGGTCCCCACAGCCTCTTCTCCCCCACACTCTAGCAGTCTAGGGTCCTGATATCATCAAGACTAAAACAGCAGGGTCAATAGCCCTGCATTGGATGTGATGACAGGCCACCGCCAAGGTGTGGGGGAGCACCATCTACTGAGAAAGAGGTGGATCAGGTAAGTAAAACTATTTTTTAGGCAATGCCAAGGAAAACCATAGCATGTGCTTGAAAGGGCTGGGCTCTCCATACCAGAAATATGACAGTCAATTTAATATATTTTATTCAAATTCCACTAAAGTTCACATAGATGAAAGCAAAATTATACTGTTAGCAAGTCATTTTTTTTTATTGAAGATCTGCTTCAGCATTTGTCTTTTCAAAAATCACTACAAATAAATATTGCTACACTTGTTACAAATACATATTGGATGGTAGCTGATAAATAACTGTTGACACCAATATAATGAGAAATGATTTTACCTACCCCACAACATCCAGAGCGCCTGCAGTCTCCACAAAATGTCCCAAGGATGCCATTAATAGCTTGGATAGCACAGAGAACAGCCTGGACCGCACTCATGATGAGCAGCAAACTGAAAAGAGTCAGGTTCCACGGCACGATTTCAGGAGGTGCGACGCACTTACTCCATATGCCTGGGTTCCCCAGGTGGTTTCTTTAAAAACATAATTGTAGTTATTTGATTTGTTTGGAATGTGAAAAAATAATAATCATTTGGTGTCCTCAATGTTTATACTGTATGAAACTAGAGATATTTCAATATTTCAATATTTTGAAGAATCGTTTATGATATATATAAAAAAAAATCCAAATAAAAGGTTCATATGAAACAAACACTGACAACATTAAATAATAATAAAAAGTTGTTATTATTTGGAATACTTAACATATACATTGAGCAAAATTATAAATGCAACACTTTTGTGTTTGCCCCTATTTATCATGAGCTGAACTCAAAGATCTACGACTTTTTCTATGTATACAGAAGGTCTATTTCTCTTAAATATTGTTCACAAATTTGTCTAAATCTGTGTTAGTGAGCACTTCTCCTTTGCTGAGATAATCCATCCACCTCACAGGTGTGGCATATCAAGATGCAGATTAGACAGCATGATTATTGCACAGGTGTGCCTTAGGTTGGCCACAACAAAAGGCCACTCTAAGATGTGCAGTTTTACTGTATTGGGGGGGGGAGGGGGTCCGAAAACCGGTTGATTGTGGCCTGTGGAATGTTAGTCCATTCCTGTTCAATGGTTGTGTGAAGTTGCTGGATATTGGCAGGAACTGGAACACGCTATCGTATACACCGATCCAGAGCATCCCAAACATGCTCAATGGGTGACATGCAAGAACTGTGATGTTTTCAGTTTCCAGGAATTGTTTACAGATCCTTGCAACATGGGGTCGTGCATTATCACGCTGCAACATGAGGTGATGGTCGTGGATGAATGGCACGACTTAATAACAGCTAAAACCAACAGTCATTATTCCGTACGCTAATGCCACGTACAGACGATCAGAATTTCCGACAACAAATGTTCGATGTGAGCTTGTTGTCTGAAATTTCGACAGTGTGTATGCTCCATCGGACATTTGCTGTTGGAACTTCCGACAAAATATGTTTGAGA
Organism: Lithobates pipiens; assembly: GCF_037356315.1. Taxonomy (NCBI): domain Eukaryota; kingdom Metazoa; phylum Chordata; class Amphibia; order Anura; family Ranidae; genus Lithobates; species Lithobates pipiens. The sequence goes on along the minus strand of NW_027507758.1, from coordinate 460,591,684 downwards.
GCTGGTTCTAAAATTTTCCGACAACAAAACTTGTTGGAAATTCCGAGCGTGTGTACACAATTTTGACACACAAAAGTCCATGCATGCTCGGAATCAAGCAGAAGAGCCACACTGGCTATTGAACTTCATTTTTCTCGGCTCATTGTACATCTTGTATGTCACCACGTTCTTGATGTTCAGAATTTCTGACAAGATCTGTGTGACCGTGTGTATGCAAGACAAGTTTGAGCCAACATCCGTTGGAAAAAAATCCATGGTTTTGTTGTCAGAATGTCCGATCATCTGTATGTGGCATTACTCTTGGACTGCTAAGCTGCCTTTGATACAGTTGAGTATCAAAAAACATAATTTGCTCGGTATCCATGGCTGTGCTCTTTGTTGGTTTGAATCTTACCTATCTCACCGCACCTTCAATGTCACCTTTAACTCCACTTCCTCTTCTCCAACACCTCTTACCATTGGGGTCCCCCAAGGTTCTGTCCTTGGACCTTTACTATTCTCGATATATACATCCTCCCTGGGTTGCTACCATTTATATGACGATGACACCCAAATTTATCTCTCTATCCCTTAGCTCACCCCATCAGTCTCCTCGCACATCACTGATTTACTAACAGACATATCAGCTTGGATGTCACACCACTTCCTCAAACTGAATATTTCTTAACCGAGCTTATAATATATCCTCCACCACCTGTCCCTTCCCCTGACCTCTTTGTCAAGATCATTGGCACAACTATCAGTCTGTCCTCACATGCCAGGGGTAACCTTAGACTCTAAACTGTCCTTTCAGGCCCACATCCAATCCCTGTCCAAATCACGCTGCCTTAGCCTCTGCAACATCTCTAGAATACGCCCCTTTTTAACCAATGACACCACCAAGCTTCTAATTAACTCCCTGGTTATCTCTCGCCTCGACTACTGCAACTCATTCCTCATTGGATTACCTTTACATAGACTGGCTATCCCCCCCTTCAGTCCATAATGAATGCTGCTGTAAGACTCATCCACCTTACCAACCTTTCAGTGTCCTCCACCCCTCTCTGCCAATCCCTGTACTGGCTTCCATTCACCCAACGAATACAATTCAAAGTACTAACAATAATTTACAAAGCCATCCATAACTCTGCCCCCAGCTATATCACTAACCTAGTCTCAAAATACCAATCAAACCGCTCTCTTCGCTCCTCACAAGACCTCCTGCTCTCTATCTCCCTCGTCACCTTCTCCCATGCTCGCCTCCGGGATTTCTCTAGAGCTTCTCCCATCCTTTGGAACTCCCTACCCCAATCTGCAGAGGTATATCTAGTCAAAATGGCGCCTATGTCAAGCACTGAAACTGCGCCCCTGTCAAAAAAAAAAATCCTTTGGAACTCCCTACCCCAATCTGCAGAGGTATATCTAGTCAAAATGGCGCCTATGTCAAGCACTGAAACTGCGCCCCTGTCAAAAAAAAAAAAAAAACTACAAGTCAAGCTCTTTAATCGTTCAATTACCGTATATACTCGAGTATAAGCCGAGATTTTCAGCCTCTTTTTTGAGGCTGAAAGTGCCCCCCTCGGCTTATACTCGAGTCATCGCTGTCTGCCCGCTCGATCAGCGTGTCGAGCAGACAGACAGCGGCCATTCTATTCAAAAGCCGCGCCTCCGGCTCCGCCTTCGCCTGTGATAGGCGGAACACTGAATTTCCCAGCAGCCTGTGTTCCGCCTATCACGGACATCGTATCATCCTCGTACTACGGACGAGGATGATACGACGTCTGTGATAGGCGGAACACAGGCTGCTGGGAAATTCAGTGTTCCGCCTATCACAGGCGAAGGCGGCGGCGCAGCTTTTGAACTTTACAATGGCCGCCGACGAAGAGGGCACGGGACGGAGGCAAGGGAAGGCACGGCACGGGACGGGACGGGACGGCGGCGGCAAGGCACGGCACGACACGGGACGGATGCAAGGAGGCAAGTCACGGCACGGGACGGAGGCAAGGAGGCAAGGCACGGGACGGAGGCTCGGGACAAAGGTAGGCTGGACACACACACACACACACACACACACACACACACACACACACACACACACACACACACGGATGGAGACACACACAGGGATGGATGGATGGATGGAGACACACACAGGGATGGATGGATGGATGGATGGAGACACACACACACACAGGGATGGATGGATGGATGGATGGAGACACACACACACAGGGATGGATGGATGGATGGATGGATGGAGACACACACACACAGGGATGGATGGATGGATGGACACACACACACACAGGGATGGATGGACGGACACACAGGGATGGACGGACACACAGGGATGGACGGACACACAGGGATGGACGGACACACAGGGATGGACGGACACACACACAGGGATGGACAGGCATGTCTCACCCTCGGCTTATACACGAGTCAATAAGTTTGCCAGTTTTTTTGGGGGTAAATTGGGGGCCTCGGCTTATATTCGGGTCGGCCTATACTCGAGTATATACGGTAACAAATTATGGATTGGCACTACATAAAGTGCCCAAGTGCCCGATGGGTCAGTCCGCCCCTGCTCATTAAACAGTCTACATTCACTGAATGTGGATTGTTTAATGAGCTTGTTGCACAAATCACTTTATTACACTTTATTTATGATATCTATTTTTATTTAATCCATACTGAGCACTATATTTGATTGGCTGCTTCTGCTTGGCACACACGCACAATCACACCTGATGATGACCTAAAACGTTTAAGTCATCATCATGTGTGATTGTGCGTGTGTGCCAGGCCCAAACAGAAGCACGCAGCCAATCAAAACTAGTGCTCAATATGGATTCAATAAATATGCATAGCCAGAGATATCATAAATAAAGTGTAATAAAGTGATTTGTGCAGTGCAACAGCAGGTACTACTTTTAAGTAGACTGTGATTGCGACTACAGGAGATGACCAGACTGCGGATGTGACTACAGAAGATGACCAGACTATGGATGCGATTACAGGAGATATCCAGACTGTGGATGCGACTACAGGAGATGACCAGACTGCGGATGCGACTACAGGAGATGACCAGAAACTACAGATGCGACTACAGGAAATAACCAGAGACTGCGAATGCGACTACAGATAACCAGACTGTGGATGCAACTACAGGAGATGACCAGACTGCGGATGTGAGCATAGAAGATGACTAGACTGTGGATGTGACTACAGGAGATGACAAGACCGCAGATGCGACTACAGGAGACGACTAGACTGCGGATGCAACTACAGGAGATGATCAAGTAGGAGGAGATGGCCAGAATGTGGATGAGACTACAGGAGACGACCAGAGACTGCCGATGTGACTACAGGAAATAACCAGAGACAGATGACAGCTGACCAGACTGCGGATGCGACTACAGGAGATGACCAGACTGCGGAAGCCACTACAGGAGATGACCAGACTGCGGATGTTGCTAAGGAGATGACAAGACCGCAGATGCGACTACAGGAGATTACCAGACTGCGGATGCAACTACAGGAGATGATCAAGTAGCCATTTTTTTAATTCTAACTTTCAGCAATGCACAGCTATACATGGGGGGGTCAACAACATTGTCAGGGAGGGTTTAGCGTAACAGTGAGTCTACAGGCAGTGTATATTGGCAGAAAGACCTACCTACGGCGCTGTGTTCCAGTGTTAACTCTCCCTCCTAAATTGTAAGCTCTAGCGAGCAGGGCCCTCTGATTCCTCTTGTATCAAATTGTAATGTAACCGTAATGTCTGCCTTCATTTTGTTAAGCACTGCACAAACTGTTGGCACTATATATAATAAAAAATATTGGTCTGCTCAATGACTCCCCACCAAAATTATCACGCTCTATGCGGTGCTTGGTTTACTTTACTGTATACTTTAGGCAGTCAATATCACTATTGCGGGATCCTAGAAGTACTCTGTCTCCATCTGCCATTTGAAACACAAGGTGTCCTGGATTATGGTCAAATAACCAGTTGCTAGTGTGATCAATGATAAACAAGCTTTGTTCAAGTAAACTTGGGAACTATGGGCAACCTATATGAAGGTACCCCTACCTCCTTCCCAAATGTAATTGCCAGCCGCTTACTATGACTGTGATCCCCAGCTTTCCTGTTTTATCCTTCATCCTCCCTGCTTCTCTTCTCTCTCCCTTTTCTTTTGGCTTCCTTCTGTGGAATTCTTCTATACTCCTCTTTAATTTTTTTGGATTTATGGTTACATGGATGTTATTATCAGCCTTTCTCATAATTGTTATATCTTCTGAAATGAGACCTCTGATAGCTTACAATGAGAAATTCTTCTTTGGTCCCTGTTTGTCTTTGGTATCATAATAACCATCGCATAAGGCTGTCCATGTGTTCTATTATCTACCTTTCAAATTTTGGAAAACTCTAATAAAAAAAATTTTGAACATAAAAAAAAGAAAACCAATGCAGTCACCACATCTAAATGCCTGGTAAGTTGCAATATATTACATATTTGTTTTTGAGTTTAGATACACTTTAAACATCTATACACATTTTTTTATTGTTTTTATTTTTTTAACAATTTTGGATAAATAAATGTAAAACTGGGTATTTGTTTTTGTCACCTAAATCTCAAGAGTGTGAGGACTTCATCCTACATATACAAGCATTTAAAAGTTTTAAAATGACTTAGCTTATTGTAGTACTGAAACAAAGAAAAACACAAAACAGTTCCCTCTAAACAACACATCCATCTTCCAAATAATTTCGCTACTCAGACCACTAACATATTTACTTACCCCCCTTCAAAAGCATATGTCCAGTTTCCATAGCCTATATCACATTTGGGGCCTTTGTGTATGCCAACTATAGATATTATAAAGCTGTAGCTGGCTCCCACAAACCCAATGGCAGCAAAAAGAAGAGATGAAAACATCTAAAAAAAAAGAAAAGATACATGGTTAATGTTCCTTGCTACAGATACGGTAATATTCGAAAAGTTTAAAAACACAGGGGGTTGATTTACTAAAACTGGAGAGTGCGAAATCTGGTGTAACTGTGCATAGCAGCCAATGAGCTTCTAAATTCAGCTTGTTAATTTAAGCTTTGACAAAAAAAAACCTGGAAGCTGATTTGTATAGAACTGCAGCAGATTTTGTACTCTCAAGTTTTAGCAAATCAACCCCATGGTGTCCTTATCAGTACTGAGAATAACAATAAAGGAAATTTGTGTTGTTTATTTTTTAAGTTTTTATTTTATTTTTTATAACACTGTGGAGGTGATTTATTAAAACTGGAGCATGCAAAATCTGGTGCAGCTCTGCATAGAAACCAATCAACTTTCAGGTTTTAATAAACAGAATAAATAGTGACATCACAGGGTGGCACTTTGGACACAAGTACGATATGCTGTGCCATGTCCTATCAAATCCAAGAAGTTTGCAAAGAGAAAATTTACTTTTCAAACACATATACCGCTGGCAAAAAAAGCCCTGGTCTTTGCAAAGGTCACAAGTTCCATCGTACCATTGGTGGCTCACGTCGTGCAGCCTGGAGAAGGCACAACACTGTTCAGCTCCACCGTTACCGCTAACTGGGATCTTACTTGTAAATTTGACAGTAAAAAAAAGTTGTTTTTGGACAATAAAAAAAAAATGCATACATCTTTCTTTAGACATATCTATATTAAAGCAGAACAATATTTACAGTAAAGTCATATCAAAAATTGCATATCCATTCATTGATTTACACAAGTCTACTAATTTCACCCATAGGATTTGCTAACTTCTCCGACATGAGGTATAATTGCGAATGACACCAATAGATAATCTGTACAGTGACAATAGGGAACTGCTGCAGCCTAGGGTAGATAGTTTCTGCTCAACCAGTTTTGCACTCAAAAGCACTTCCTCAGGAGCTTAAGCGGATGTATAGGTTAGTATCTAAATACAAAAAAGCTGGTAATTGGAAACTGGGATCATCAGGCACGGATGCGGACCAAAAAGCAGATATGGAGGCACCAGTATGTGTGGAGAATATTTGTGCCTAGCAGAAATGCTCTGGTGGATCCAATGTTTGCATATAGTTGGACATCATATCAATCTAATTGCAGTTAGCAAATCCTATGGGTGAAATTAGTACACTTTTCAAAATCAATGAATGGATATACAAATTTTGATACGACTTAATTTTAAATGGTGTGCTTTTTAGATGTGTCTAAATACAGATGTATGCATTTAATTGATAAAAATATATATGCCTGAAAAGTACATTTTCTCTTTGCAAACTTCTTCAGCTTCCATGTTGTATTGTCAAAGCTTAATTGAACAAACTGAAGTTAGAAAATTATTAGCTACCATGCACAACTGCACCAGATTCTGAGTGCTCCAGTTTTAGTAAATCTCCCCTATATATAAATTAGTCTCCTTAAGGTGAACCCATATTAGGAAAAAATATGTAGGTTACCGCTTGTTTGATTGTCACTGACTTCTATAGGTTGGTCATGGTCACTGACCTGGAACAAGTATGAGATGAGATATTCTGGCTTCACTATGACTTCACCACTGTACATGTTTCAGGTCAATGACCACAAAGGACCGAAGCTGACATTTCAGAGTGACAGTCAGGCAATTGACCTTTTCAGGTAAGTAATATTAAGTAGTAATAGTAAGTAGTATTTTCTGAAGACCAGGCAGCAGTTCATTTTAAATCCTGAATGGGACGTGCCTTGTTTTTATAATCAAATGAGCATTTATAAATAATAATGTTCTTTTTTGCTTATATGTTCTAATTCTAAATACATTCTGAAGTTTACCCTGCTTTTTTTTGTCTTCCTTAGGTTCCTCCATTAGCACCTAAGTAACATACTAATGACATTTCAAATAAAATCTTTCCATTTTCATTACATGCCTTATTTGAGACCCAGTGATGTCATCAATGGGTCACTGTGCCTATCTCTGCAATTGCAGGAAGATCATGGATGGTTGGGGTAGCTTACTGGGGTTGTAAAAAGCTCCTGGAAACATCACAGCACCTTAACTCAGTATTTCTCTCATGAAACCTTAACTCCAAAGCAAGCAGTAGGCTGGCTTTTGGGAGTAGCTATGCACATATCAAAATGCCTCGATGGGTGGGTGTCAGTCTGTGGGATTGGCAATCCTAGACAGGCTGCATTTGCATGCAGACTGCTACAGGTAATGTCCAAACATGATGCTGGGCCTACACCTGACTTGCTACAGATTATAATGCAGGGATTTCAAACTGGCGGATCTCCGCTACTGTGAAACTACAAATCTCATGAGACATTGCAAGGCTGCCAATTACAAGCATGTCTCGTAGATGCATGATGGGACTTTAACAACAGCTGGAGGGCTGCCAGTTTGAGACCCTGTTCGAATGCAATCTGTGAGAAGCTTACAGTATTCAGGGAAATCAGGTTAAGTTTTCAGTACAGGAGAAGACACTGTACAACTGTGCAGCTCTCCTGGCTCCTTTTCCTATGAAAGAGTAACCTAACCGGCCCCCCCCTCCATTTTCTCCCCATAGTTCTGTGTTATCACCAATAAATAGCTTTAAACTGATTTAAAGCAATTCGGGGATGCAAGGTCAGACAAAACCCTGAAAAGTTGTACATATTTGTGATATCTGACACGTTCGTTTTTCCTTACTAAAAATCGAATTACTGATACTAGTGGCAGGTAAGAAGTCATAAGATCGAAAGGATCAGGAGGCGGTAAACTTGCCTAGTTTTACATACTACATGCCACATAGATTTCTACGGTTCCTTCAAGCCAATGAGGTGAAGAAGCGCATAATTGTCCATTAAACACCTAGGTCAGCATTTGTCAACTGTTTTACCCCAGAGAAACCCTTGAAATCATTTTTAGATCTCTGGGAACACCAGCTAAAATTAAATAATTGGGATTAGACTGAGGGAAGAATATCCCTTACATTGGCGGTCAGTGGAAAGAATGCCAACCTTACAGTGGTGATCAGAATGTCACTTGTACAGACAGCTCTAAAGAGATCATTGGTGTCATGCTACTGGCTCTGCCAAGTGGTATTGTACGTGAAAATATTCAGTCACCCTTAAGCGATAACTCAATCAGCCGCAGCTCAAGTAACTCATACCAACCTATAGAGCAAGTGTCTCCAAACTATGGCCCTCAAGTTGTTCAGGAACTACAATTCCCATCATGCCTAGTCATGTTTATGAATGTCAGAGTTTTACAATGCCTCATGGGACGTGTAGTTCTAAAGCAGCTGGAGGGCCGTAGTTTGGAGATCCCTGCTAGAGGAACTGTAGGGTTCCATGGAACACTGGTTGAGAATGGCTGATCTAGGTAGTTATTTGAGTAGAAGGCCATATCAATTTTTTTTTTTTTTTCCCATCCTCTTCTGGAAGAAGTAAAGCATACTGATCATTCAATAACATATGCATGGTTTTTCCCTTACCGCAAATCTCTTTCCACATTTCTCATTGCCACAACAGCCACAGCAGTCATTGTTCTTTAGCCCAAGAAACACCAAAGCTGGAAACACCATCTAAAGTAAATTTATGGTACACGTTTATTACATAATGATTGATACCCAAGCAAACAAGTCTTGAAATACCAAACTTCTAGGTGATCTAAAAACAATAATTCTCATATGCATTTTTTACTTTTTATTTAAATACAGGTGATGTGCACAATAAGAAGTTTATATACTTAAGGGTCTGAGTTTTACACATGATCTATGAACCTACGTGCCATTCTAGTAGCTGAGGAGTGCGGCCACGGTGACATCATCCTGCAAATCAGAAGTGCATCACTGATTTTCTGTACAGTGCTGTTACTGTGGTTTTATGGTGATGTGAAGGCAAAGTGGAGAGGGCAATGGAAGATCTTGGTGTCACAGTGGGGTTGATTTACTAAAGACAAATCGAATGTACACTTTGCAAAGTGCAGTTGCCCTCTGCAAGCGCAGTTTCTCCAGAGCTTAGTAAAGGTAAAGCTTCACTTTAGAAAGAGTACCCAATCACGTGCAAGGAAAATTTAAAAAAAACAGCATTTTTACTTGCACATGATTGGATGATGGAAGTCAGCAGAGCTTCTGCTCATTTACTAAGCTTTGGAGCAACTGCACTTGCAGAGTGTGCTGCACTTTCAAAGTGCACAGTCTATTTGCCTTTAGTAAGCCAACTCGAGTGTGTCACATTTGAACGTGGTGGACTATTATATAGATTTACATCAGATTATTGACATGTTTTTTTTTTTCACTTTATGTTTATATATTTAAATCATTGGAGGTTCGAACCGATTTTGCTTCTTTTTGGGTATTAATTTCATATTTCTATAGTCTGATCAGTGCTACACTTCTGCCCCTCAGCTCACCCTGTCAGTCTCCTCATGCATCACTGATTTACTAACAGACCTGTCAGCCTGGTTGTAAAACCACTTCCTCAAACTGAATCTATCTAAAACCGAGCTCAAAATATTTCCTCCCCCACATGCCCCTTCCCCTGACTTCTCTGTCAAGATCAATGGCACATCTATCAGTCTGTCCCCACATGCCAGGGATGACCTTAGACTCTGAACTGTCCTTTCAGGCCCACATTCAATCCCTGTCCAAATCAGCCTTAGCCTCCGCAACATTTCCAGAATACGTCCTTTAACTAATGACACCACCAAGCTTCTAATTCACTCCCTGGTTATCTCTTGCTTCGACTACTGCAACTCACTCCTCGTTGGATTACCTTTACATATACTATCCCCCCTTCAGTCCATAAAGAATGCCGCTGTAAGACTCATCCACCTTACCAACCTTTCAGTGTCCTCCACCCCTCTCGGCCAATATCTCCACTGGCTTCCACTCACCCAAGGAATAAAATTGTAAGTACTAACAATAATTTAGAAAGCCATCCATAACTCTGTCCCCAGCTACATCTCAAACCTAGTCCCAAAATACCAACCAAACCGCTCTCTTCGTTCCTCCCAAGACCTCCTGCTCTCTAGCTCCCTTGTCACCTCCTCCCATGCTCACCTCCAAGATTTCTCCAAAGCTTCTCTCATCCTTTGGAACTCCCTACCCCAATATGTCCAACTATCCCTTAATCTATCCATCTTTAGACGATCCCTGAAAACCCTTCTCTTAAAGAAGCCTATCCTGCTTCTAACTAATACACTGTTTTACTTCCTCCATCAGCTCATCACCCCACAGCTATTACCTTTTGTATCAATTGATCCTCCCTTTTTAGATTGTAAGCTCTAATGAGCAGGGCCCTATGATTCCTCTTGTACCAAATTGTAATGTAACTGTAATGTCTGCCTTTATTTTGATAAGTGCTGCGCAAACTGTTGGCGTTATATATAAATCCTATATAATATAATAAAAAATAATAATACACTTGTCGTTATTTATTCAGTGGTTTAATATGAGATGTCACATATTGCGACATCTGGTTGCATGGTTTCATTTTCTTTTCTTTTTTAGCCAGCTACAGTAGCTGTCAGAATACCCAAACAGTGCCTGCATCTGATTGGATGCAGACCCTGTTCAAATAACAATTATAAACCCCCTGCTGCTGATTTTTTAGTCGATGGATGTTGCGCAGAGTGTGTTGACAGGTCGACCCAGTAATTTAATTTAGGACGGTTCTTTAGGAACAACATGCTGACGTGTTCTGGTGTGTTTTCCTTGGAAAAAAAAGATGTATCTGCCAAAAGCAGACCAGTTGGAATGGAGCTTAGAGTTGAGTTTTTTTTTGCATGATGTACAATCTGCCCATTTTCTGATCGTTAGTATGATGCTTTCGACAAAAACTTGATGTACAGGCTCTAAACTTTTTGTCGGATGTGAACACAATGTCCAATTTTCGTTTAATTAGTACAGTTTTCGGCTTTAAATTAACAAATGAATGCTGATCTCCAACCAATACTTACTGAGCAGGTTCAGCAAAGAGTTTTTTTTTTTTTTCATTTTGGGATACAGGTTTTACATAAGGTACCTGAAGAAAAAACATTGTAAACACCTCTAACTACTACTTTTGCTGGACAGGGTGGTCTTTTAAAGGAAGTTCAAAAACGATAGACTTATTTGCTGGATCACCAGGTGAAAATAAAGGGACAAAGGCCTAAAATAATGAAGCCAACACATCTAATGCCCTGTACACACGGTCAGACTTTTGTGTGTGGGCTCCATCTGACTTTTTCCGTCGGAATTTCCGACACACAAAGTTTGAGAGCAGGATCTAAAACTTTCCGACAAAAAAATACGATCGTTTAAATTCTGATCATGTGTAGACAATTTCCAAAGGACAAAGTGCCACCCATGCTCATAATAAATTACGAGACAAAAGCTATTGGCTACTGCCCTCTTTATAGTCCCATTATATGTCTTGTACGTCACCTCGAATGGTCGGATTTTCTGACAACTTTGTGCGACCATGTGTATGCAAGACAAATTTGGGCCAAAATCCATCAGAAAAAATCTGATGGATTTTGTCATCGGAATGACCGACCGTGTGTACAGGGCATTAGAATTGGTAAGCTGCAATTTAAAACATTTTTGTTTTTAGGGTTTAATACCTCTTTAATGATTTTCAAAGTAAACGTTCCTTGAAACCACTTAACTATTTCACAAATTATCGTGAACAGTGGTAGGTTGTAATTTAAAAGCAGTCCTAACATAATGTCAAACCACATGCCCAGGAGGTTTCTGTGAATAAACTAAAGTCAGAGATTGGTGGATGAGTACAGTACACAGTCCATGTAGACAAAGTAATTCCATGTTTGTCTGTAGTAGCAGTTTACGTACACTATATTGACAAAAGTATTGGGACACCCCTCTATAGCATTGGATTCAGGTGTTCCAACCACCTCCATGGCCACAGGTGTATAGAATCAAGCACCTAGGCATGCTAACTGCTTCTACAAACATTTTTGAAAGAATGGGTCGCTCTCAGGAGCTCAGTGAATTCAAGTGTGGTACCATGATAGGCACTGCGCAATAAGTCTATCTGTGAAATGTTCTTGCTATTAAATATTCCACTGTCAACTTTTAGTGGAATTATAACAAAGTGGAAGCAACTGGGAACAACAGCAGCAACTTAGCCATGACGTGATAGGCCGCATGCAATAACAGAGTGGGATCAGCGCATGCTGAAGCTCATAATTTGCAGAAGTCATCAACTGTCTGCAGAGTCAATAGCTGCAGACCTCCAAACTTCATGTGGCCTTTAGATTAGCACAACAACAGTGCGTAGAGAGCTTCATGAAATAATTTTCCATGTCAAAACAGCTGCATTCAACCCTTACATCAGCAAGTGCAATGCAAAGTGTCGGCTGCAGCGGTATAAAGCAGTGGTTCTCAACCCTGTCCTCAAGCATCCTCAGCAGGCCATGTTTTGGGAATTTCTCTTAGATAAAATAGCTGTCCAAAATACCAAGCCATTGACTCTGATTTAAAGCACCTGTACAAGATAAAGGAAAACCTGCAAACATGGCCTGTTGGGGGTATTTGAAAACAGGGTTGAGAACCACTGGTGTAAAGCAGTGTAAAGTGTTTTCTGGAGTGACAAATAACACCTCTCTGTCTGGCAATCTGATGGATGTATCTGGGCTTGGCGGTTGCCAGAAGAACGGTACTTGCCTTACTGCATGTGCCAAGTGTAAAGTTTGGTGGAGAGGGAATTATGGTGTGGGGTTGTTTTTCAGGAGTTGGGCTTGGCCCCTTACTTCCAGTGAAGGAAACTCTTAAGGTGTCAGCATACCAAGACATTTTGGACAATTTCATGCTCCCAACTTTGTAAGAACAGTTTGGGGATGGCCCCATTCTGTTCCAAAATGACTGTGCACCAGTGCATAAAGCAAGGTCCAATACAAGGTCAAAACATAGATGAGTGAGTTTGGATGAGGGGTTGGGCTTGGCCCCTTACTTCCAGTGAAGGGAACTCTTGGGCCTGATTCACATCTGTGCATTTTTAGTGCTTTTTACATTTTGCAGATTTGCACTACAGTCCATTTAACATGGTTTCCTATGAAACAACTTCTGTAGTGCAAATCTGCAAAATGCAAAAAGCACTAAATATGCATAGGTGTGAATCGGGCCTTAAGGCGTCAGCATACCAAGACATTTTGGACAATTTCATGCTCCCAACTTTGTGGGAACAGTTTGGGGATGTCCCCTTCCTGTTCCAACATGACTGCGCACCAGTGCACAAAGCAAGGTCCAAGACAAGGGCAAGACATAGATGAGTGCATTTGCAGTAGAGGAACTTGACTGACCTGCACAAAGTCCTGACCTCAACCCAACAGAACACATTTGGGATGAATTAGAGTGGAGACTTCGAACCAGGCCTCCTCATCCAACATCAGTGCCAGACCTCACAAATGCACTTCTGGAAGAATGGTCAAATATTCCCATAGACACACTCCTAAACCTTGTGGACAGCCTTCCCTGAGGAGTTGAAGCTGTTACGGCTGCAAGGGGTGGGCCAGCTTGATATTGAACCCTACGGACTAAGACTGGGGTGCCAGTAAAGTTCAAGTGAGTGTAAAGGCAGGTGTCCTAATACTTTTGGTAATATAGTGTATATCCTGCCCACAAGAGTTCCTAAAAATGTACAGATTGTCATATCAGGGAGATTTACCAAAATTAGAGCGTGCAAAATCTGGTGCAGCTCTGCATAGAAAACAATCCGCTTCCAGGTTTTTTTTTGTCAAACCTTAACTGAACAAATTGAAGTTAGAAGCTGATTGGCTACAATGCACAGCTGCACCTGATTCTGAGTGTTCCAGTTTTAGTAAATCTCCCCCATTGCTCATCCAGGCTTGACTATGAACAAATTAATCATAGTTACCTGCTAGTGCCTTTTCACTAAATTCTGCGAATGTTATGTCTCTTACCAATACTCCAGATCCCAGTATTCCACCAAAATACCAGACTTCATCCGATATATGCCCATTGTTGTCAGCAACTTTTCCTCCGGGAAAAAACAGCAAGATATTGGCAAGGATGCAGAGGGCAGCTAGAGGTAGCAGGGCAATGCCCAGACATTTAGCACAGCTTCCAGAGCACATATTGTAAAAAAATAACAGTTATTTCAATCTATAAAAGCCTGGAGTGTGGCAGATGATCAGATCCAATGTAGAAAAAAATCTTCAAAAGCACATTGTAACCAGCCAGCTGCTATGATGGTCTCCCGGCTTTGATTTCACGGTGATCTGACTATTTATGTGTCCAGAGCCGAAGAAGCCCCATAAATTAGATAACCTATGTAAAAACTTCACTTTGTACCATGACAACTGAAATTCTCTGTTAATATTCTACTTAAAAGGACAGGGTACTTTCATTGATCTGCTTTTCCCTCCCTGAAACAGATACTAAAATACCTCCCTTTTTCAGCCCCAAATTTCAACATTCATAACCTTTTCCAGCTACCCATAACCTTCACAAATAATTAACTATTGCAATCTGAGAGGGACTGCTTTCTCTTATTCCTTTGTTACAGGTGAAAATGTCCAAACCTAGGATATAAAACTCAAACAATGGACCAATTTAAATGCAACATATCATTAAGGGGTTATATTATGTCTACTGAGGTCTACATGTACTTGTTTCCACAACAAATATTGTAACACTCTGGAACATAACATTATAGTAATAATAATAGCAGATTACAACATCCCAAAGAATGGAAAAACATCTTCCATGCAATATTAGGTAAGTAAGGGGGTGGCATGTATGGTCTAAGGAAATTGATACCATTACTGTGTGCTTACAGTTTATGTTGCAGATAAAAATGGTGAGCCAAAATTCGCAGTATACCAGAGGCATTTTTACACCGATATGTAGCAATATATCTTAAAAGTGCCTAGTCTTTTTTTTCACAAGGTATAACTTATACTGTATACACAGGGTCGGACTTACCATTGGGCTTAACTGGGCTCAAGCCCATGGGCCCCGCCCAATAGGGGGCCCCGCAGCTCCGCCGAGATACATAGCCAAGTGTACTCGGCTTCTCTCCGCTCACAGTCACGCCCAGTCCCGCCCTATGATGGACATAACACAGGGACTGGGCGTGAATGTGAGCCGAGCCGAGTAAACTCGGCTGCTCTCGGCTCCGCTCGGGACTGCGAGAGGACCCGAGAGCCGCAGTAATAACATATTCGGCGACCCATCACAGTTTGCTACGGAAGTGATGTTCCGTCACCGCCATCTTTCTACACCCCACACTCATCCACAGTAAGGATACACTAAGAAAGGGTAATGCGGACATGTTGTTACACCCACGGAGTTTTGCATTTTAGATGTTTTTATAACATTAATGTTAGTATATAGTGAAACACAGTACTTGCAACTCTGTCTGACTACTTAGATTTCGAATTTTAAAAGCAGTGAACTTCTGTCAGATTAGTAAACCTGTGAGATGAGCAGGGTTGCCGCTGATTTTAAAATTCAAGATCACAGTAGTCAGACGGAGTTCTAAGTCCTGTATTTCACTATATAAACTGACTTTACTGTTATAAATACGTGTAAAATGCAAAACTCTAGTGGGTGTAACATGTCCGATTTACCCCTTCTTAGGGTATCCTTACTGTGGACGAGTGTGCAATGTACCAAAATGCTGAATGTCATTACACCGCAGAGACAACCCGAGAGCCGCCGAGATACACAGGACTCTGTATGTCGGCAGGTCCATTTTTAAACTTAAAGACTGCAATGACAAGGCTGCAAATGACACTGGGGCAAGGCTGCAAATGACAAGGTTACAGTGACGAGGCTGCAAATGACACTGACAAGGCTGCAATGACACTGGACAAGGCTGCAGATGGATGGGCAAGGCTGCAGATGGACACTGATAAGGCTGCATTGATGGGCATTTAATTGTTTTCCTTAAACTTCCCTTCTAATAGTTTTTTTCCTTAAAATTTCCTCCTAAACTTGAGGTGCGTATTATACACAGATAAATATGGTAATGTATGAATGAATGAATGAATGAAATACTTATATAGCGCACAATGCGAACTGAATCGCCTCTAGGCGCTGTGGCGAGCTTTGATCATCAGCTAAAAGAGGAAGGTATTATGTTTTTTCCTAAAAGCCAGGTGATTTTCTTCCAGACGGATGTAATGTATAGAAGGTAGGGCCTGAAAGTGACTTAAGCCCAGGGGCTTCCACCACCCCAAGTCCTGCCCTGCACATATACATGACCGGGTTTTCCGGCAGACTAGGTCCAACGGAATCAGTCCGTTGGATTGTGGGCTAATCCAATAATTTTTCATTAAAAAAATCCAACGGACCTAGAAATAGAACATTTCAAATCTGTCTGACGGACTCAATTCCTACAGGGAAAACCACTCGTCTGTACGCTGGTCCAACGGACCAAATACAACGCAAGGGAAGCTATTGGCTACTGGCTATTGAACTTCTTTTTAAATCCTGTCTTACGTCATCACGTTCAAAACTAATGGACTTTCGAACGGACTTAGTTCATTCGTGTGTGGGCAAGTCTGTTCGTACAGAAGGTCAGTTTGAACTCCACTGAAAAGTCAGTCAGAAAGATCATTCGACCTAGTCTTCCGGGCTAGAATAACAAGTGTTATAGAGCCACACTAAACTAAGCAAATTTGAAACGATTGAAACAACAATGAGAACGCAAAAGAAATGAGCATTGCTCTAGTCTCAAATCTCCCTCCACAGTCACTGTGGTACACTAAGTATTGGCTAAAGAAGCTCTTAGCCCTTGTACACACGGTCGGAGAATCCGTCGGAATGTGTCCTATTGGACCGTGTTGTCGGATAATCCAACTGTGTGTGGTATGCATCGGACTGATTCCGTCGGAATATCCGTCCGACCCAATTTTCCAACTTGTTGGAAATATTTTCCGACCAACTGGTTCGATCGAACATACTCCGGTCATGTGTAGAGAATTTTGATCGGACCAAGTGCCACGCATGCTCAGATCAAATTCCTACATCAAAGCTATTGGCTACTAGCCTGAACGTAGTCCCATCGTAACAAGATTACGTCATCACGTTCTGAATGATCGGATTTTTTCGACAACTTAGTCCGACCGTGTGTATGCAACAGTTTCGGACAAGATCCGACAGGCAAAGTCCGACGTTTAAAATCCGACAGATTTGGTTGGCAGAATGTCCGACCGTGTGTACAGGGGCTTAGAGCCATAACTGTGACAAACAGAAGGCCGCACTCCAATGACATCACTTCCTTGTAAACATTTTATTCAGCCACCTATGACTCTATGACTCTCTATGATTAAACCTGTTGGGGGGAAATGCTTTAGAATGGACATTTCTCAAGTGGGGACTTGAAGAAGTTGGGTTTGACTTAATAAAGTTTTTACAAGGAAGTGATGTCATTGAAGTGTGACCTTCAATTTGTCACAGTTGCAACTATGTTTTAAAAGCATCGCTCAACTTACCTGCTGATTAATATACCTTGCTTCATGGCCACTTCCTGCCTAGCCTCACAATCTACCTTGTTATTTAAGTCATGCTCAGATAAGCTCTAGCCATAGGCCCCTGCTCCAAGAGTTCCTAGCTACAGTTTATGTTCCTAGATTCTGACCTTCTGAGGCCCTACTCTGTCCTATTACTCTTGTGTGTCTGGTCCCTCACATTCTCTGTGACAACCGTACGTACACCTACCCCCTGTCTGTTTCTTTGCTGGACTGACTTTCTGTGTACCCACCTCATATCTCTCTCTCTCTCTCTCTCTCTGGATTCATTTGTCTGACTCCTGCCCTGACCTTTCACCAGGTTCCTGGATCTTCTTATCGTCTCTGCCCACTTCGGCTACGCAAGTCCTCGCTCTTCTAACATTGTAGGACCATAAAATAACTAGCTTTCCATGCTGCTGTTGTAGGTAAAAGGTAATCAAAAAAGAAAGTATAATATAACAACAGTTGATAAGACCCATTCTGATATAATAACTTATTGGGGCACACTACAAACCAAAATAAGAATTAATAAGCTTTTATTAAAAATAATCATGTTGCTACAATGCTTATGTTAAGTATAATATGCATGTGTTCAGACAGGAATTTTGGAAAGTACCTGTCTAGAGGTTGCTCAGCAATATCGGAGGGAGCTGAGAGCCTCATGTAGCACACAGGCCATTTTTTTTGGCAATGACAGTCCTAGTGCAAAATAAATACAGACAATAGTGAGATGTACGGGTACAGTAGGTAACAGTTGTAGTATCAAATACATTGTTTACAATATCACAAGATTTTCTGGTGTTGTACAACATAACATTCAGTCAGAGTCATACAGGCTCTTCATCCATAGTCTGGCATAGTCTTTGCTTGATGATATTTGTACATATGGCACACAAGTCGTGTAATTCAGAAATCACCAGGATTTAAACAGGTCCATCATTCTGAGTGAGAGAAAATTGATTTTTCTGTTAATGAAAAACTCTTAATACATATTACACCTGTGACCAATGGGCAAAAACAAGAGGCACAAATTTGGTGTAAATTATTTGTTTAATAAGTATAATGTAGGGAAAGACAAAGAATGTAGCCTAAAGAGAAAATGCAACACTTGTTGGTTCCTTAAAACAATGTTACATTGTGTATTTCTTCACCATTAGCTGTCTTCAGTCATTCTCCAGTCTTCATTTCTGTAATGGTGTAAGCCAGATTTTTTTTTCTAGTAGTTTTTAATTTTGATACGTGTTTAAAAGCAGACAGAATATACCCCAGGTAACCCAGCCTTTAACTATTCTGATTGAGGCTAGGAAGCCTCTGCTAATGCCAACAGAGTAAAAACAGAAGGCATATATCAGCCTTTTTCAACCAGGGGTGCCTTGGCAAAATGCCTAAAAATTGCCCAGAAATTGTATACGAGCCAACAGGTGGATCAAGCCTGTCTTTTAATTACACAAAGTCTATGGGTTTTGATTGTGCACCAATACAACCTTCCAGCCTCCAGCCTCCTGAAAACCCTCTGCAAAATCCCCTTTATCAACTGATGACATCATCGGTTGTTAAAGCGGAGTTCCCCTGAAAAAATAAATTAAAAGTCAGCAGCTACAAATACTGCAGCTGCTGACTTTTAATATAAGGAAACTTAACTGCCCAGGGAACCTGCAATGTCCTCACCCGAAGCGATCTGTTCCATGATTACCGGGTGGAGGCACCGGCATCTTCGGTAAGCCTTGTGGCTTCACTGCCTGCATCCCTACTGCGCATGTGTGAGTCACGCTGTGCAATCTCACTGGTCTCTGCTGTCTTCTGGGACCTGTGTGTCTCTCAGAAGGCAGCAGGGGGGGCGGAGGAGGGGCCGGACATGGCATAGATCACTGCGGATACTGCAGCAATCTATGCCCGGAAGTGGGTGCAAATACCTGGAAATATGATACCGGGGGGGATCCAAAAAGCAGAAGTTCAATTTTTGGGTGGAACTCCGCTTTAAGGGGGACGTTGGGTGCCTTTTGAGTATCCTTGTTTGCCCCTCCCCTGTCTGTCAGCATTAAGGTCACATTAGCTGAGTGAGGGATAGAAACTGAGGGAGAAGAGAAACATTGGAATACTAGTCAATACCAGTGTGCAAAGGTGTATTTTGCTTTGTAATAATAAATCATGTTGGGTGTCCTACATGTGTGTTCTGCATTATGTAAGACTATTACCTTTGTTTTTTATATTTTAGAATAGGGAGTTTGCCTCGAGATTGTGCTAAAATTTAACTGGTTTAACATCTATTATTCCTACCCTTCTGTCACTGTAGATCTTTGTATTTCACTAAACTTAAAGTTAAAGTTCATGATAATTAAAGTATACAGGGAATCCGGAAAGTATTCACAGCGCTTCACTTTTTCCACATTTTGTTATGTTACAGCCTTATTCCAAAATGGATTACGTTCATTATTTTTCTCAACATTCTACAAACAATACCCCATAATGGCAACGTGAAAGAAGTCTGTTTGAAATCTTTGCAAATTTATTAAAAATAAAAAAATCCCATGTACTTAAGTATTCACAGCCTTTGCCATGACACTCAAAATTTAGCTCAGGTGCATCCTGTTTCCACTGATCATCTGATATATTTCTATAACTTGATTGGAGTCCACCTGTGTTAAACTCAGTTGATTGGACATGATTTGGAAAGGCACACACCTGTCTATATAAGGTGGCACAGTTAACAAGGCATTTCAGAGCTAAAACTAAGCTAGGAAGTCCAAGGAATTAACTGTAGACCTCTGAGATCCAATTGGCACAAAGGCACAGATCTGGAGAAGGGTGCAGAAAAATGTCTGAAGCATTGAAGGTTCCAATGAGCACAGTGGCCTCCATCAACCATAAATGGGAGAAGTTTGTAACCACCAGGACTCTTCCTAGAGCGGGCCGCCTGGCCAAACTAAGTGATTGGGGGGAGAAGGGCCTTAGTCAGGGAGATGACCAAGAACCGATGCTCACTCTGACAGAGCTCCAGCATTTTTTTGTGGAGCAAAGAGAACCTTCCAGAAGAACAACCATCTTTGCAACCCTCCACCAATCAGGTCTGTATGGTAGAGTGGCCAGACAGAAGCCACTTCTCAGTAAAAGGCACATGGCAGCACACCTAGAGTTTGCCAAAAAGAGCTGAAGGACTCATAGATCACGAGAAACAAAATTCTCTGGTCTGATGAAACAAAGATTGAACTTTTTGGCCTGAATGTCAAGCCTCATGTTTGGAGGAAACCAGGCAATGCTCATCACCTGACCAATACCATCCCTACAGTGAGGCATGGCGGTGGCAGCATCATGCCGTGGGGATATTTTTCAATGGCAGGAATTGGGAGACTAGTCAGGATCGAGGGAAAGGTGAATGCCGCAATGTACAGAGACATCCTTAAAGAAAACCTGCTCCAGAGTGCTTTGGACCTCAGACTGGGGCGAAGGTTTATCTTCCAACAGGCCAACAGGACAACAACCCTAAGCACACAGCCAAGATAACAAAGGAGTGGCTATGGGACAACTCTGTGAATGTCCTTGAGTGGCCCAGCCAGAGCCCAGACTTGAACCCGATTGAATATCTCTGGAGATATCTGAAAATGGATGTGCACCGATGTTCCCCATCCAACCTGATAGAGCTTGAGAGGTTCTGCAAAGAAGATTGGGAAAAATTGCCCAAAAATAGGTGTACCAAGCTTATAGAATCATACTCAAAAAGACTTGAGGCTGTAATTGCTGCTAAAGGTGCTTCAACAAAGTATTGAGCAAAGGCTGTGAATATTTATGTACATGGGATTTCTTTAATTTTTTTTATTTTTACTAAACGTGCAAAGATGTTAAACAAACTTCTTTTAAAATTGTCATTATGGGGTATTGTTTGTAGCTTTTTGAGGAAAATAATGAATGTAATACATTTTGGAATAAGGCTGCAACATAACAAAATGTGGAAAAAGTGAAGCACTGTGAATACTTTCCAGATTCATTGTATCTAACGTCATAACTTTTTTTTTTCCATTTTGGATAAAGAAGAGAATTGCTGGGACCTCTGTCAAATTTCCATTGCTGATCTGTCTCCACTGATCTGATTTTCACTCACTTATGCCGCGTACGCACGATCGGAATTCCGGCCAGAAAAAGGCCGATGAGAGCTTTTCATCGGAAAATGCGACCGTGTGTATGCTCCATTGGAATTTAGTTGTCCGAATTTCTGCTAGCCAAAAATTGATAGCATGTTCTCAATTTTCCAGATGGAAAAACTTTCTATCGGAAATTCCGATCGTGTGTATGCAATTCTGACACGCCAAAAATCAATCACGCATGCTCAGAATCAACTATGAGACAGAAGCTACTGGCTACTGGCTATTGAACTTCCTTTTTCTAGTCCCATCTTACGTGTTGTATGTCACCGTGTTCTAAATCGGAATTTGGTGTGACCGTGTGTAGGCAAGACAGCTTGAGCGGAATTCCGTTGGGAAAACCATCAGAGCTTTTTCAGACAAGAATTCCGATCATGTGTACGTGCCATTAGGGCAGATTTCCTGACACTTTTTTGGTGTCTCATGGACAAAACGTGATAGGAAATCTCCTGAACAGGACTTTGATGGGAAAAAAAGGAAAACTCACAATATCGACCTGATTTATAACTTGACGTGCACAGGATAAAGAAAATTTACAATGTAATTTAAGCAAGCCTATATTGAATCTTGTCATTGCACCATGGTCATTAGAGGAAGGGGCTTAATATACAGTTAACGTAGAACTATAGACAAAACATTTTTTTTTTTGGCACTCAGGCAGATTGTGGTGTTAGCTACACTGGAGTCATTTCTTCTTAGAGAACTGGTGACCTTCTGGCATTCGATAGGTAGAGTTGGAGGTTCATATTAGGCTTGTGCAGATATGCGTTTCAAGTCTGTATCCTGTTCACTCAGAAACGGTGCCATAACACTGGGCAGAAGGTACATTTGGTACATTGGTGTCAATCTTGTAAAGTTCCATGCCAGGCATGTTAAGAGGCTTAAAGCGGGAGTCTGCCGGGAGTGCGCGTTTTTTGTTTTTTTTAAAAGCCAGGAGCTACAAATACAGCAGCTGCTGACTTTTAAAATAGTGACACTTACCTGTCCAGCGCGCCCGCGATGTTGGCACCCGAAGCCGATCTCTCGATCATCTCTCGAGTGCTGCCGCCGCCATCTTGGGTATGGGAATCAGGAAGTGGAGCCTTTCGGCTTCATTTCCCGGTTCCCTACTGCGCATGTGCGAGTCGCGCTGCGCAATGAGGATGGACCCGCTGCTTCTGGGATCTGTGTGTTTCCCAGCAGGCAGCGGGGGACATTCGGAAAGGGGCGTAATCTACGCCCCTTTCCGCAGAGAGCTATCCAGGAAGTGGGTGCAGATACCTGTACTGTACAGGTACCTGCACCCCCCTCCCCCCTGAAAGGTGCCAATTGTGGCGCCGGAGGGGGGGAGGATTCCAATGAGCGGGGGGTCCACTTTAGGGTGGACCTCCGCTTTAACCAGAGAATCAGTAAATCCATTCAGCAGTCCAATCTAGTCAGTAATTAGGGACTGACCTCTAATTGGATTTACTTGAGCAAATCTCTAAAAAAAAGTCATTGTTTAAAACGAGCATTCAGGAGTGGTTTCAAATTTTTCCAGCTTTCTAACTAGCTGTACAGAGTGCCAATACATTTTTTTTAATATTTAAAGGATTGCTTCAACCACATGCACCTGGTCCCTGCTAGTTATTGATTTGAGCAGACACCAATTTCTGGTATGTTCTATTTGATGCAGACACACACTAAGGAACTGACTTTGAGCAAGTCAGTGTTTCCAAATTTTCACTGCTTGATATATGCCCCGGTTTTGATGTAGGCAGGTGCAGTCTACTTTCTCCACTGCAGGTGGTGCTCTTCTGCAGTGGCACTGCAGTTAGAAAGGAAGTCAAAAGGAACATGGTTCCTCTATAGTTTCCTGGGTCACTGGGGAAGCTATCCGATTGGATGCTGCCGAGCCATGAGATTCCAGCAGATATCTTGGGTCAGACAGAGCCTTTTTAAGCCCTGGTTCCCAGGTTTGAGATGCATTTTGCGAGTTGGTAGGTACCTTGCCTGGTAGGGACAGAACTTGCGGCAGGGAAAGGTTCCCAACGAAAAGGAAAAGCATAGGACTTGCAACTTCTTTGGACATCTTCCTGCTTGGGCACAAAATGACCAGGCTGCATTCTGCCCCTCTCAACAGGTGCTGTTAGTTTGGCTGAATCCTGCTCTCTACGTGCTGTTGGAACTGTGAGTGTTCCCAGTTGGGCTACCTTCCCATTAGGGTACTTATACACTGTCTTTGCATTCTTTCAATACAAGTTCATTCATGGCACCAGGACTATGTGTGTTATTGCCCCCCACACCACGCTGCACCCCACTTACATGCTCACATAGATTAAAGTCTAGGACCACACTTTCTGGATGTGCGTTTCTGTGATAGAGTTGTTAATTGCCAGTTCAGCGAGTTATAAATGAGGGAGGAACTTAGGAGGGCTTACAGTAGAGAAGCCCAGACAGGATATCACTAGCCATTAGTGATGGACGAACTTCCGACGGGACGTTTCGCGAACGCGAAACGCGAACGGACACAAACGTTCGCGAAAACGACCGTTCGCCGCGGGCTCCATTGACTTCAATGGGAGGCGAATTTCGCAAACCTTTAGGTCGAATTTGCGGCCACGGGGTAATTATTAGGGGGTAGCACGTAGTCCCACCACCTGGACAATAGCATAATACATGTATGAGGTGAATTTGGGATCGATAACTACAAGCATTTTTTTTTTATTTGGGAAATTGTTCTGACAATTCAGGACTATGGAGCTAATGAAGGCAATGGAGGAGAGGGAAGGTCAGGGACCAGGGTAGGCAAACAAGAGGGTGCAGGAGATACAGAGCACTGACAGCAGCACCGTAATACAGAGCACTGACATCAGCACCGTGACATACAGCGCTGACAGCAGCTCCGTGACATACAGCGCTGACAGCAGCTCCGTGACATACAGCGCTGACAGCAGCTCCGTGACATACAGCGCTGACAGCAGCTCCGTGACATACAGCGCTGACAGCAGCTCCGTGACATACAGCGCTGACAGCAGCACCGTGACATACAGCGCTGACAGCAGCTCCGTGACATACAGCGCTGACAGCAGCTCCGTGACATACAGCGCTGACAGCAGCTCCGTGACATACAGCACTGACAGCAGCTCCGTGACATACAGCGCTGACAGCAGCTCCGTGACATACAGCGCTGACAGCAGCACCGTGACATACAGCGCTGACAGCAGCTCCGTGACATACAGCGCTGACAGCAGCTCCGTGACATACAGCGCTGACAGCAGCTCCGTGACATACAGCACTGACAGCAGCTCCGTGACATACAGCGCTGACAGCAGCTCCGTGACATACAGCGCTGACAGCAGCACCGTGACATACAGCGCTGACAGCAGCTCCGTGACATACAGCGCTGACAGCAGCTCCGTGACATACAGCGCTGACAGCAGCTCCGTGACATACAGCACTGACAGCAGCTCCGTGACATACAGCGCTGACAGCAGCTCCGTGACATACAGCGCTGACAGCAGCACCGTGACATACAGCGCTGACAGCAGCTCCGTGACATACAGCGCTGACAGCAGCTCCGTGACATACAGCGCTGACAGCAGCTCCGTGACATACAGCACTGACAGCAGCTCCGTGACATACAGCGCTGACAGCAGCTCCGTGACATACAGCGCTGACAGCAGCACCGTGACATACAGCGCTGACAGCAGCTCCGTGACATACAGCGCTGACAGCAGCTCCGTGACATACAGCGCTGACAGCAGCTCCGTGACATACAGCGCTGACAGCAGCTCCGTGACATACAGCGCTGACAGCAGCTCCGTGACATACAGCGCTGACAGCAGCTCCGTGACATACAGCGCTGACAGCAGCTCCGTGACATACAGCGCTGACAGCAGCACCGTAAGCAGCCCCAGGAGGAAGTCAGCACAGCACAGGGATGGTGTGATCCCCTCATAATAAGAACCCCCAGGAGGAAGTCAGCACAGCACAGGGATGGTGGGAGCCCCTCATAATAAGAACCCCCAGGAGGAAGTCAGCACAGCACAGGGATGGTGGGAGCCCCTCATAATAAGAACACCCAGGAGGAAGTCAGCACAGCACAGGGATGGTGGGAACCCCTCATAATAAGCAGCCCCAGTAGAAATATGACACCGCTCAACCTCTTCAAAGAGGAGGGTAGGGGCATATAGTACGGTGTGCTTTTTTGGGTCAGGGAAGTGAGCCAAATGAATTAAGAAGGTCTGTGTGCTTGATTCCAAAAATTGTTTATAGACATATACATGGTCTACTGATCACATGTGTTGAATTCCTCCGAGATCCATGCCTCATTCATTTTTAGAAATGTGAGGTAGTTAACACTGTCGTGAGCTAGGCGAGTACGCTTATCGGTCACAATCCCCCCTGCTGCGCTGAACGTCCTTTCGGACAGGACACTGGATGAGGGGCAAGCCAACAGTTCGATTGCAAATTGGGCAAGCTCTGGCCAGAGGTCAAGCCTGCCCACCCAGTAGTCTAGGGGTTCATCACTCCTCAGAGCGTCCACATCGGCCGTTAACCCAATGTAGTCGGACACCTGACGGTCTAGGCGTTCCCTGATGCTGGATCCGGATGACACCTGTCGATGGGTCGGCTGAAAGAATGACCTCATATCCGAAGTCACCAACACATCTTCAAACCGGCCTCTTCTTGCAGGCGCTGTTGGATTGGTACCCGCAAATCCTTCTCTGGGAGTGGGAATTGCTCCTCTGCCAGCGCACGCAAAAGCAGAATGCAGCATTTCTCGAAGCAAGGCCTGGAAGTGCTGCATTCTGACAGCCCTCTGCGACGGCGGTAACATTTCCGCCATTTTGTGTTTGTACCGGGGATCTAAGTACGTTGCCACCCAGTACTGGTCCTTGACCCTCATGCTTTTTATACGGGGGTCCCTATTAAAACACTGGAGCATGAAGGCCCCCATTTGCACTCAAGCGGAAGGTATGTGGTGGTGGTGGTGTTGTTGGTGGTAGTGTCTTTGGGGGTGCACATAGCAGAGAGTGAAGAAGAGGGTGCAGATCGAGAGGATGAGGAGGGTGCAGAAGAATAAGGCTGAGTGAGCCACTCAACCAAGTCTGGTGCGTCCTTTAAAGTAATTGAACGCACCTTCTGCAACTTCCCACTTTGGCTCAAGGCTGTTGCTCCTGCCCTACCCCTACCACCCCTGCGGAAGGGCCTGCCTCTTCCTCTGCCTGTCATTTTTTAAATCACCCTGTGACAAAACTCTTAGTCCCTATACCGCTGAAGGACTGCTGCAGTATAGGGCAGCGGTCAGCAGTAGTGCACGTCAACCCTATGTATTGTGGACCGATAGCGGTCCTTACAGAACAGCAGACTGTACTGCACTCAGGCCTATGTACCGTAGCACCCTATACCAAGTTACCAGTCCTTATAAAAACTTTTGTGGACCAAGCAGGTTGTGTGTTAGTGATTAGCAGACTGTACGTCAGTCCCTATACCAATGAAGGACTGCTGCAGTATAGGGCAGCGGTCAGCAGTAGTGCACGGCAACCCTATGTATTGTGGACCGATAGCGGTCCTTACAGAACAGCAGACTGTACTGCACTCAGGCCTATGTACCGTAGCACCCTATACCAAGTTACCAGTCCTTATAAGAACTTTTGTGGACCAAGCAGGTTGTGTGTTAGTGTTTAGCAGACTGTGCGTCAGTCCCTATACCGCTGAAGGACTGCTGCAGTATAGGGCAGCGGTCAGCAGTAGTGCACGGCAACCCTATGTATTGTGGACCGATAGCGGTCCTTACAGAACAGCAGACTGTAACGCACTCAGGCCTATGTACCGTAGCACCCTATACCAAGTTACCAGTCCTTATAAGAACTTTTGTGGACCAAGCAGGTTGTGTGTTAGTGATTAGCAGACTGTACGTCAGTCCCTATACCAATGAAGGACTGCTGCAGTATAGGGCAGCGGTCAGCAGTAGTGCACGGCAACCCTATGTATTGTGGACCGATAGCGGTCCTTACAGAACAGCAGACTGTAACGCACTCAGGCCTATGTACCGTAGCACCCTATACCAAGTTACCAGTCCTTATAAGAACTTTTGTGGACCAAGCAGGTTGTGTGTTAGTGATTAGCAGACTGTACGTCAGTCCCTATACCAATGAAGGACTGCTGCAGTATAGGGCAGCGGTCAGCAGTAGTGCACGGCAACCCTATGTATTGTGGACCGATAGCGGTCCTTACAGAACAGCAGACTGTAACGCACTCAGGCCTATGTACCGTAGCACCCTATACCAAGTTACCAGTCCTTATAAGAACTTTTGTGGACCAAGCAGGTTGTGTGTTAGTGATTAGCAGACTGTACGTCAGTCCCTATACCAATGAAGGACTGCTGCAGTATAGGGCAGCGGTCAGCAGTAGTGCACGGCAACCCTATGTATTGTGGACCGATAGCGGTCCTTACAGAACAGCAGACTGTACTGCACTCAGGCCTATGTACCGTAGCACCCTATACCAAGTTACCAGTCCTTATAAGAACTTTTGTGGACCAAGCAGGTTGTGTATTAGTGTTTAGCAGACTGTGCGTCAGTCCCTATACCGCTGAAGGACTGCTGCAGTATAGGGCAGCGGTCAGCAGTAGTGCACGGCAACCCTATGTATTGTGGACCGATAGCAGTCCTTACAGAACAGCAGACTGTACTGCACTCAGGCCTATGTACCGTAGCACCCTATACCAAGTTACCAGTCCTTATAAGAACTTTTGTGGACCAAGCAGGTTGTGTGTTAGTGTTTAGCAGACTGTGCGTCAGTCCCTATACCGCTGAAGGACTGCTGCAGTATAGGGCAGCGGTCAGCAGTAGTGCACGTCAACCCTATGTATTGTGGACCGATAGCGGTCCTTACAGAACAGCAGACTGTAACGCACTCAGGCCTATGTACCGTAGCACCCTATACCAAGTTACCAGTCCTTATAAGAACTTTTGTGGACCAAGCAGGTTGTGTATTAGTGTTTAGCAGACTGTGCGTCAGTCCCTATACCGCTGAAGGACTGCTGCAGTATAGGGCAGCGGTCAGCAGTAGTGCACGGCAACCCTATCTATTGTGGACCGATAGCGGTCCTTACAGAACAGCAGACTGTACCGCACCCAAGCCTATGTACCGTAGCACCCTAGACAGACCAAGTTACCAGTCCTGATAAAGAGCTTTGTGGAACAAGTGAGTTGTGAATGATTAGCAGACTGCAGCAGAAGGGCAGCAGTCAAGTATAATATTCTTTCTATATTTGGAAGAAAGAATATTATACGTGTACAAGCCTATTACCGTACCACTGATACCAGTCCTGAAAAGAACCTTTGTGGAACTAATAGTAACAGCAAGTCTTTAAAATTATCCTCACTGCCTGACACACTGCTTCCTGCCTGTCCCTATACAAATTGGCAAAAAAGAGTAGGCTGGAACGATTAGCTGGAACAGCTCTTTTGTGGACCTGATAGTAACAGCTAATGATGATGATGATGATGATGATGAAGAAAGACTAATCTGGCTGAGCTGTCCCTAAAATAGCAGCATACAGCGCTCTGTCCCTTTATCTAAACTGACAAAAGAAACTCAGGCTGCTGACCTAACACCTATACCAGTCCTGAAAAGAACTTTTGTGTACCAAATAGCTAGCGTTTTCTCTGTCCCTACTCCACACAGGATCCTTTCCCTACAGTGACAGAAGAAAGAATGTAAAATGGCCACCGGATCGGGTGTATTTATAGGTTAGGGGGAATGTCCAAGTGTCCATGAGCTGTCATGTCTCAATTGGTTGTCCTGTAACACATGATAAACGTGTCACGAAAGGTTAAAGTTCTTGTATACATTAAACACGTAAGTCCGCCGGGGCGAACGACGGAAAAAGGCGTTCGAACCCGCGGACGGCGAAAGTCGGAAATTCGCCGCGAAACGACCGCCGGGCGAACCGTTCGGCCATCACTACTAGCCATGTTTACTTGCAGTAAGAGCTAGCAGGAGGTGTCCGAAATAATTGTTTCTCACTTTATACATACAGTGTCTCACAAAAGTGAGTATACCTCTCAAATTTTTGTAAATATTTTATTATATCTTTTCATGTGACAACACTTTTCTACAATGCAAAGTAGTGAGTGTACAGCTTGTATAACAGTATAAATTTGCTGTCCCCTCAAAATAACTCAATACAGCCATTAATGTTAATTAACTGCTAGCAACAAAAGTGAGTATACCCCAAAGTTAAAATGTCCAAATTAGGCCCGAATAACCATTTTTCCTCCCCGGAGTCATGTGGCTCGTTAGTGTTACAAGGCCTCAGGTGTGAATGGGGAACAGGTGTGTTAAATTTAGTGTTATTGCTCTCTCACTCATACTGGTCACTGGAAGTTCAACATGCCACTTCATGCCAAAGAACTCTCTGTGGATCTGAAAAAAAGAATTGTTGCTCTACATAAAGATGGCCTAGGCTATAAGAAGATTGCCAAGACCCTGAAACTGAGCTGCCACACAGTGGCCAAGACCTGCTTCAAATTGGTCTGCATTGCTGCCATCCCGGAAGGAAGCCTCTTCTAACGATGATGCATAAGAAAGCCCGCAAACAGTTTGCTGAAGATAAGCAGACTAAGGACATGGATTACTGGAACCATGTTCTGTGGTCTGATGAGACCACGATAAATTATTTGGTTCAGATGATGTCAAGCGTGTGTGGTGGCAACCAGGTGAGGAGTACAAAGACAAGTGTGTCTTGTCTACAATATGGCGGTGGGAGTGTCATGGTCTGGGGCTTCATGGGTGCTGTTGGCACTGGTGAGCTACAGTTCACTGAGGGAACCATGAATGCCAACATGTACTGTGACATACTGAAGCAGAGCATGATACCCTCCCATCGGAGACTGGGCTGCAGGGCAGTATTTCAACATGATAAAGACCTCAAATACACCTCCATGACGACCACTACCTTGCTAAAGAAGTTGAGGGTAAAGGTGATGGACTGGCCAAGCATGTCTCCAGACTTAAACCCTATTGAGCATCTGTGGGGCATCCTCAAATGGAAGGTGGAGGAGCTCAAGGTCTTTAACATCCACCAGCTATGTAATATCATCATGGAGGAGTGCAAGAGGACTCCAGTGACAACCTATGAAGCTCTGGTGAACTCCATGCCCAAGATGGTTAAGGCAGTGCTGGAAAATAATGGTGGCCACACAAAATATTGACACTTTGGGCCCAATTTGGACAGTTTCACTTAGGGGTGTACTCACTTTTGTTGCCAGCGGTTTAAACATTAATGGCTGTGTATTTAGTTATTTTGAGGGTACAGCAAATATACACTGTTATACAAGCTGTACACTCACTACTTTACATTGTAGCAAAGTGTCATTTTTTTAGTCTTGTCACATGAAAAGATATAATAAAATATTTACAAAAATGTGAGGGGTGTACTCATTTTTGTGAGATACTATATATCTGAGGCAGCATGGTTATGTGAATCACTTTGCACATCCTTTGACAAGTAAAACATTCCTTATAATTTATTTTTTTAATGTGTGGTAAGGTTCTAGATTGTAAGCTCTAACAAGCAGGGCCCTCTGATCCCTCCTGTATTGATTTGTATTGTAAGTGTACTGTCTGCCCTCATATTGTAAAGCGCTGCGCAAACTGTTGGCGCTATATAAATCCTGAATAATAATAATAATAATAAGGTAAGGCCTTCAAAAAATTGACAAGTTAAAAACATGGTGGTCTTATTTCTAACAAAAAAAAAGTCACATACATTATGAATTACTGATGTTTAAAGTATCTTTAGTACTCTCATCCTGTTTACTCTGAATGTATGAACCATACCAATACTATAAGATGAAAGGCTGTTCAATCAAAAACTCACTACTGACCTGCCTCAATTTTTAGCTATATGGCTGGATTTGTTTGTTTTTTTACTGTTTATGCATTGTCTCTTTTGAGCATTTAATGTTGCAGAGGTTTCCATCGATTGCGTTACAATAAATATTCCATATTAGTCATGAGTTATTTTATGAAAGTGCTTATCATGAAAAGTATTTAGACAGTGGATGCCAAGTGTAGCATTTGATAGCTAGTAATGTATTGTGTGTTCTAATTAGGAGTAACAAAAAAAAAATCATGAAAACTCGATTTAACCTGACTCCAAACCAAGCAACCTGATGTTTAGTAGATACATACTGTACATTGTAAAATCTTACAAATCCAAGCAGTTTACTACACTATAGAGGGATACACACTATACCAGTGATGGTGAACCTCAGCACTCCAGATGTTTTGGAACTACATTTCCCATGATGCTCATGCACTTTGCAGTGTAGTTAAGCATCATGGGAAATGTAGTTCCAAAACATCTGGAGTGCCAAGGTTCGCCATCACTGCACTATACAATATCTATTTTCTTTAGATTTTTTTCATTCTTTTTTTTTTTTTTTTTTACCAAAACCATATATTATTAGGTCAAACACGTTCAATTTGTATGAAATCAGGCCCTTCTACTACATAGTTGAAGGTAAATCTAAAGGAAATCGAACAACAAAAGTTGTATAGTGTGTATCCAGCTTATGAGGAGAACAATGCATGTGGCTGTGTCATGGCTAAATAACTTCATTCCGTGGAGTTGATTTTATTTATTTATTTTTTTACTACTTCTCTGTTTAGCTGCATAACTTTTATGTGTATATCAAACAGAAAACAAAAATATTTTTTTACTGAGAAGTATTACTAGGAAAATTGTTTCAACTTACCCCGCAGCACCCACAGCACTTGCAATCTCCACAGATTGTCCCTATTAATCCATTGATAGCTTGTATAGCACAGAGTACAGCTTGTACCCCACCCATAATCATAAGCATACAGAAGAGGGTCAGGTTCCAGGTTATGGTGGTTTCTGTATTTACTTCGAATTTACCATTCGTAAATGTTTTACATGTTCCCCATAATGTGTGGTTTCCAAGGTAATTTCTTAAAAAAAATAAAAAATGTGAAATTGAAAATGCAGCCTTATTTCTCACAAAAACATTTCCATATGCATGAATACTTTACTGATGTTTAAAGCAGATTTTATAATGTTGTCTTGTTTACTCTAAATGTTCTATCAGATGAAAGACCATTCAATCAAAAATGCACCAGAGCTCCATCACTTTTCATTTTCTGCTTATGTATGTCGCATGTATCCTAGTAATGGGTTATTTTACAATGGTTAATCTATTGGCAATGGTGGATAACCCCCTGTATAAGCACAAAGGGGCCTCTCAGATCCTGGAATCCATTAAAAGAAGGGGCCATCGCTGTCTGTAGCAGGCCCCAAAACCTCAGAGGCTGGACGCCATCTGAGGTACTTGCATAGAGCTTCAGTTCCTGCTCTGTAGGTGGATTGATTTCTGCCTAATGGTGTAGTTACAGCACTAACATCGACTATAGAAGCCAGCAGAGTGAACTCCTATGCTGCTTTCACAGGTTTTTCTTCAGATAAGTAACTGCCGAACACCATTGAATGCCCTTTTTCTCAATGACAGTAATAATAGGAGGCTTCCTGCCATTGACTATCAGCAAAAGGGGGGTTTTCACCATTATTACCAATGTAAGGGAGGTATTTACACTGATCATTATTATATTAGGGATATTTGTGGTCAGTAAAGTATGTTTTTTTTTTAAATTGGTGGTCAGAGATTTTGCAATGACCACCAATGTAATGTGGGCATTTTCATGGACCACCACTTTAACAAGGGGATTCTGCAGTGGCCAACTTTGTAAGGGGGACATCTATACTGACCACCCCTGTGACATGATCATTTTTTATGCAATAATAATATAAAGAGGGACATTTGCAAATGTAATGGGGGTAGTCTGATCACCAATTTGACAATTGAATTCTGCTCCAACCAATAATGTAATGGTTGCATTTACATTGACAGTCAAATGATCAATAACATTTACACTCATCACCAGTGTTTGATCTGAATTTACACTAATTACCATGTATTGAAGGACATTTATATTAAACACATTTTTACAGGGGCTATAATAAATGGAAGTGAGTTGCAATTGTTGGATGGATTTAAGGTTTTAAATGTGGGGAGCTGATGATGACTTAATAGGAGGGGGCTGAACATTAGGGAGTGTGATGATGTGTGAATATGAAGTGGTTTACCGTAGGTGTGGGGGGGGGGGGGCAACTGGTATTTGAATGTGATGGTTCCATTGGTGTCTGAATACAGTATGAGGGTGCTTTACCTTAGGGGAGACTGGTGGAGTATGAAAATAATGACATTAGACACGTGGGACTGGTAATTCACATTTTTACAGGGTTTTCATTTGGGAAAGGCAGCTAGTGTCTGAATATAATGGACCTGGATGTGAGGGGGCTGCAAATTGGAGAAGGGGGATTGTAGTAGCTGAATATGAAGGGTTGTACTGTAGGAAGTTGTAGGGACTAAACATAAGAAAGCTGATGGTGGTTATAGGAGGGTGTACATGAGGGAAACCAGTGGTGGATAAGACTGGAGATGAGCTGCTCTGTCGTATATAAAGTGGTTACCATGTGATAATCTAAATTGCTTTTGCCACATAAAATGGTTTTGGCGCCTAAATCATGTGGACAATTTCTATTAGCTTTTCAGCAGCAGGTCCTCTGAAAAGATTGTCCAGCTTGATGACGCCATGAAGATTGGTCCAGCCAGCGCAGGTACAGACTGCAGTGCTAGATCATCATTCCCTTTCGCCTTAAAACAATGCCAGCGAAGTATACAGATTGCAAACGTAAAGGAAATCTTTTTTTTTAATCTTGTTGGGTGGGTTAGAAGGGGTGGGATTGGTGGGAGCTCTTATTTGCCCAAAGATGGGCTTTAGTTCAATTATTTATTTAATCTCAAATTTTACAAACATAAATATGATTTAGGGTTTTTTTTTTGTTTTGCATTAAATTAACATTTAACTGTTGAAAGTTTTATTTTCTCATAAATTATTTTATTTTATCTTACAGTTCAGTACACTATAATATATGTTTTTTTTCAGTCATGTATCAACTCACGTTGGCTCTTATTGCTGAAAATAACATTCATTATAAAATTTAGCATGTCATTTGCTGTTATGTGCTCATGCTGAGACAATAAAAAGAAAATACACTAAGAACTGAAAAATATATAGAGAAAATAAAAATAAATTCTGATAATGCAACCTTCTATTTTTTTAAATGTTGCTATATTTTTTTATTTCATTTTCTTATTTTATCTTTATAATATCACATTGATATGGATAATATTAATTTAAGCCTACCCGTTACTAAAAGGATAATCCCAGGTATATTGACCAGGTATGTTTTCAAAATAACATATTGGTCCTTTATTGATAGCCACTATAGAAACAATAAAATTATAGCCGGCTCCGACAAATCCGATAGCAGCAAAGAGGATGGAAGAAAAACTCTGTAAAGAAATAATAACAGGTTTATCAAACTTCTTTTACAGATAAATAGCAAACTTGTTAATTTGTAAATTAATAGTTAAAATAATCATGCAAGTGAGCAGAGTATAAAAAGGAAAGATTCATTATTGCAGATTAAAGTTGCATTTTAATAAGTGAGGTTTAAGCTCCACACTGTCATGTTTGAAATATAGTATTATTAAACCCCCATAAAGCATATAGTGCTGTAAATCTCAGCACCTATGGTTGCTTTCAATTCCATCTCTTGGCCATTTGCCTATCGGGGAAATATTTTAATTTTTCAGATACATGTTAAAATCTGCATGTTTTATAGAAAATTACTTAGAACCCCCAAATATTAACTATATTAATAATATTAATATAACCCTTCTCTTTAGAGAAGCCTATCCTACCCACACCTAGCAACTGTATTTTCATTTTCAGCTCATCCCCCACATTTATTACCTTTTTTGTTTCAACTTGACCCTCCCTTCTAGATTGTAAGCTCTAACGAGCAGGGCCCTCTAGTCCCTCCTGTATTGATTTGTATTGTAAGTGTACTGTCTGCCCTCATGTTGTAAAGCGCTGCGCAAACTGTTGGCGCTATAAAATCCTATATAATAATAATAATAATATTGTATATTATCTGAAACCAAAGGCCCTGGAGGATAAAATGATGACTGTTGTATTTTTTTTTTTATATCACATAATATTTGCGCAGCCATTTATCAAACATCAAATCAACATATTTTAGAAAAACAATACACTGAAATGAACTTTGATGCACACAAATACAATATAACACCCATTTTTTTTCAAAGTATGAAATATGAGGTTGCATCAAGTAAATAGATACCAATCATGCCAAGATTTAAACTTGTATATGCCTGTGAAATAGCAACAAACTACGGTATCTAAAATTGTTGATAGGCGATGCTTTGAAAGCCTTTACAGGTTATCAATTTAGAGTTAATAATGAGCTTTAGCACTATATTTACTGCTTTCACTCTGATGTTCGCAGTAATACCTCACATGTGTAGTGCAATCACTATTTACATATGCGTGCCGGACCTATGTGCAGATTTGCCTGTGAGCATTGGAGGACCTGGGTGCTTCTAAATTTTTTTTGTTCATTATTATATTTAAACATTTTTTTTTACACTTTTTATTTTAACTTTACTGCTATCACAAGGGGTGAACACGTCCCCTGTGATAGTTTTAGGAGTTACAGGTACCCTTTATTGAGACATCAGGGGTCTACTAGACCTTTGATATCTCCATTGCCCTTCAAAGCATTTGATCAAACACAGACGAACCCCCCAGTTCTGGCTTCATTCATCACAGCCATCCTAACTGCTTACAGAAGTCCTGGGCTCCCTGGTGGAATGGGGGAGCCAGGGGATGGAAGCAGGCAGCAGCGGTAGGGGGGTAGCCCTTCCAAGTGCTGTAAAAATGATTGAGCAGCTGTAGAGCTGGAAAACTCAGTCTAATAAGCCACATATATTTCTGTATAGAGTACCATAAAATTTGTTGTTGCTTACCCACTGAAAGTAATCATTGTTTATAATGAACACAGTGTATAGGAAAATGCTTAGCTATGTTTGTATGTACTTACTGCAAATCTCTTGCCACAGCTTTCGTTGCCACAGCACCCACAGCAGTCATTTTTCTTCATACCCAAAAATACCAGAGCAGGAAAAATCATCTATAAAATGGAAACCATTGGTGAAATAATTAATGATGCAGGGGTCTCTTAATTTAAATAGTATGTATTTGCATAATATGGCTTGTGGCTTATAATAGGAGAGGCTTCATTTCTCATTCTTTCACTGTTGCCCGCTGTCCTAGACTGTAGCATCCAGTGCTTAGTTGCAATAAATAATTGTGACAATTAACTTAGAAATTATCTTGGGAGTGTTGCCCACATTTTCTTTATTATTATTGAGTATAAAATAAACATGGATATGGAGGTTTATTTTTTTCCCTGTTAATGGAATGCCTATTATAGGCCTGCATAGTTATTAGGAAGGGAGTATGTAGGGGATGGAAGCGTGTGATTACATAGTATGAGATGGGAAAGGGGATAGGGAAGGACGAAAATTATTCTCAGTTTTTTCTTCCCCAATTTCACTATTGGGTTGATTTTTTTGTTTTTTCTTCCACGTTACAACACATGAAGTTGAGGCAGGCAGGAGATGGAGGTGGGAGAGGGAAAATGGGGGAAGGGGTTGAGGACAAGGTATGGGTGTAAAGACCTGGTAACCACTAGATTTTCTTGGTGAAGATTGATCGAATCATTTGCACTCAGATTTGGTTAGACCATGTCTCACCTGATGTCCCTATCCTCTGTATTAGGTAATGATTATGGCTGCCATGATAAATGTAAAGGGTTTTAGAAAAACACCTGTCTATCTGTTTTATATGTTTTATCATGGTCTTATTATTTATTTTGCTGTGTACGGGGTTCAATTGTTCTGTTTGGACTGTCTTTTGTAGTGTATGTAGTGCTGTCCTTAATTTCTACCACTCCTTTGACTTTTTTGCATAATAAAAGTCACTCAAAAAAATCTAGATATACCCTTAGAATAAGAATATGCATGCCTCAGTGTTGATGGGCCGTGGACTTCAGAACTACAGGACCCAATCAGCAGTTTTATAGCAAATAATTTACTGAAAGTGAAATAAAAAGTAGAGAAATATTATTACAAAATTTGTGTGAATTGGGGGAAAAGTGTACACACAGCTAGGTATTTTATGCTGTATTGGGAGGAATACTATAAATGAAGAACAGCCTTACTTACTCAGTAATTGATTACGGTTTTTGTCAGGTCTGTCATGGCAGACAGACTTCTGCTGGTCAAGAGCTATTGAAGGGGGCAGGTCATTTAGCTTGCTTGAATGGATGCAAGTAATTTAGCTTTCTTGAGGGGGTCAAGCCATTTAGCTTTCTTGAGGGGGTCAAGCCATTTAGCTTTCTTGAGGGGGTCAAACCATTTAGCTTTCTTGAGGGGGTCAAACCATTTAGCTTTCTTGAGGGGGGCAAGCCATTTAGCTTTCTCTCTGCACTGCTTACTATAACCGATTGCCCTTTATTTCTCAAAATACTCTTTTCCACTTTTTTACCTTCTGCTGCACCTGCTGATCTCCTATAGCCCCTTTCAGAAATTCCTGTCTAAATGTACTTGCTCCAGCATCAGCTACATATCATTACTCCGGCCCGCCTTCCTGATGGACCGTGCCTGCAAAATGTCAGTATTGCTGGTTGAAGTCTTTAGCAGAGGTACATGTGACAGGGTGAGAAAATTAGTTGGGAGACAAGAGCAGAGTGTTGATACCCTATGGAGGTGCTTGGACAAGGACCTGCCTGGGGGATATTTTAAGAAAAACTGCTGATTTGAAACTATTGAACACAGCTTCTGAAATCACAATAACATGTTAATATATATATAATAAATATTAGTGTTTGGGTTTAAATCTACTTTAAGCAGCATAACCATCTATCTCCTCTTACCTTCCTCGCTTTGGCATAAACCTGA
Organism: Lithobates pipiens; assembly: GCF_037356315.1. Taxonomy (NCBI): domain Eukaryota; kingdom Metazoa; phylum Chordata; class Amphibia; order Anura; family Ranidae; genus Lithobates; species Lithobates pipiens. Next base: position 460,553,172 of record NW_027507758.1, on the reverse strand, counting down.
TAGTTTGTAGTATATATAAATGTCAAACCATTGATGCATTAGTGACTCAGAAATATTTAAAACATGTAAAACATTGCACCCATGTTGGTTAGCCACATATACAAAATGGTATATTATTTTTGGAAGTATAAAAATAATTCCCATAAGAGTCCATTCACTAAATTGTATGCATTAATGGTGTTCTTTACTTTATCTCACAAAGTGTTTCTCAAATAGTATTACTGTATGTAGAATTTCTTTTTCTCCTGAAATTGATATTTACTATCTCTGTTTTAATGCATTGGCATTTTATCTCTTAAATATCCACATAGCACATGGTTATATTTTCAATTCTTCACTGAAATTTTTTTATAAAATAAAATGAGTGTGGTAAATTCATCTGATACCTATGTATTTAATTTAAAAAAGAAATAACCTTGTTTATGAAAATACTGCATGTATAATGGTTTTGTGAATTGAGCTTATAATCAACTGCAAGCACCCTATAATTGTGCTATTGATGCTTTGCTATCTCTATGGTATGATGACAAATAATATAAAGATCCCATGCGCTAGTAAATAATTGCTGTTTACATAGGACTTCAGCTAAAGTCTCCTTTATTTTTCAGAAAGCCTCCTAAAATCATTTCTTTAATCTTCAGTCTAACAAAGGATTCACAGTTCCTACATATTGTGCTCTACTCACCAGTAGTCCAGATCCCAACAGTCCGCCAAGGTAGAAAACTTCCCGCGATATGTGATCATTGCTCTGTGCAACCTTTCCAGCAGGAAAAAACAGTAAAATGTTGGCCAGTAGACATAGCACGGCTAAAGGAATTAGGGTAATACCTAGGCACTTGGCACAACCTCCTGTGCACATCTTTGACCTCAACAAGTAACTGGCCTTTATATATCAAAAAGTCACCACTTATAAAATACTGCTCTCTTGTGAAAGACAGTCCAGTGTATTGTTATCCACTACTGAAAAGCTTACTATTGTCTGTGCTTTTATGGTGACCTGGCAATTTATATGTCCCACAGCTTGTGGATAATTCCTATGACATAATGCTCTGAGCAATAGTTTGTCATGACAACTAATAACCCCTGTTAATATTCTACTTAAGGATCCAGGACAATCACATAGACTTTTCATTTTTCCTACAACATGAATATATAATGCTTCCTCAAAAGTCACACAGCAGTATTGTATTGATGCCACAAACTCAAAAGTCTATAGATTTTGTTCTAAAGACATTTCTTTGGGCTCATTGTACAAAAAATGTATTTTTTTTGTTGTTTCCTATTAACTTTTAATAGTTTTGTGCCAAATTTAAATTGAAATTTGAAATTGTTCAACTATTTATTTTTTGACTGCCTGATCAATAAATTCTGCACACATGCAAAACTGTACTGAAAATAGAGTAAAATTCAAGTTGAAGGTCCCAAACGTCACCAAAACAGGGCCAAAACAGGGCCATTGGAAATAAAATATTTAAGAGACTTTTACTATATAAACTTACAAGACCACAGGAAACACTCATTTTGGTAATTCCAAGATAGAGAGAAAATCTTTCTTAATAGGTAATCTGTAAATAAAGCACAGACACATATGTATCCTTAAAGACATGCAATTTCTGTAATTTTTCCACGTCTTTTTTGCTTAGAGCTCTTATATCCAGTATGGGTTACCTGAGCTCTGTCCCAGCCAGGACACAGATTGGTAACTGCCTACTTTCTTGCGACATGAATACTAGTACAAAATAATTGAATTATTATCAAAATGAGTGGCACCTTGTACTATTTATGAAACAAGGTGGCCAGTAGGCAAATTCATTCTATAAAAATTCTCCACACAAGACCACAATAATCCTGAAGTACTAGATTGTATATTAGTCAGACTATGTAAATTCATCACCTGCATCAAGAATCCTCTTTTCTGGATGCCCTAAGAGCTTTTTGACAAAATCTGGAGCCTTTGGACCTGTTCCCCTTTCACAACCTAACCCCAACATAATCCTTACCAAATCGACAATTTCTCTGACCATACACATTTTATAAATGAATATATATCAAATAGAATGTACTGTCACCACTGTAATTGCATAATATACTGTTGACGCATACGTAAGGACATGAGACTGTATGCTTTTTTGCAAATGTATTGTATTACATGTTTAAAGAGCAATAACCAGTATGTTAAAAAGAAAGAAAAAATAAATAAAGATTCCTTATATCTGGTGAATCCAGCTGTAGATTCCTTGGATCCTGGCTGTACACTGCTAGAAATCCTATGTAAACGTGTGGGTTTTAGCTCAAGTGAAAAAGGTTACTGCATATTATCTAAATTCCTGCTGCCCAACCTGCGGTCCGGGAGGTGTTTTTTTTTTTTTTTTTTACAATTATTGTGCAGTCTTTGAGGCCCCTGCTGACAGTAATCAATATTTTCCTTACTTAGATGCTTACAAAGGCCAGTGAAGGGAAATATTCTATTTTGAGGGAAACATCCTATTTTTTCTGTGCTGTCCATTCCCTTTTTTATTATTTTATTTCCCAGTGAAGGGAAATATTCTATTTCGAGGGAAACATCCTATTTTTTTCTGTGCTGTACATTCCCTTTTTTATTATTATTATTTTTTTTTTTTTTGTTTCTGACCTGTTACAATGGATGTTGTTGAGAGAAGATGTTCTTGCACAAGTATTTTTTAGAGTTCATTCACTGAATCTTATGCACAGCCCTTTGGTAATGTCAGGGGTTGCAATTCAGGTCCAAGTTATCAGGACGGTTGACCACTACTGATCTAGATTTAACCGTTCATGTTCAGATATGTTCCACTTATACTCTTTTTTTTTTTGCTAAAATATTATTCTTTGTTTGACATAAAATACTTTCAGCCATATAAAAAACTAAAAAAGTGTGTCACCTTTTTCCTCACTTTATAAGTCACTCAGGTTCATAAAGTAACACAAATGCTCAATCACTGTGAAACATATATTAATTGTTCAATACATCATTTTAACAAGGTAAATCTTTGTTTTGACAGTTTGCTATCTTTTAAGTGTTACCATGGTGAAAAGAGCCTTTAAAAGAATCAAAACTGGAAGCTATCCAAATCATTTATAACTTTATCATGTATAAACTTTATAATTTATAAAAGGTGTACAAGGCTAGAGAAGTTCATAGAAAATGAACAATATGCAAACAAATCCCCAGTACTCAATTCTGTTAACTAGCAAGTAGAATCAAACTAAACTATTCCTAAAATCTAATTAAAAAAAAAAAGTTTTTTTCATGTATTATCATAGAAACATAGACACATAGAAAAGTAACAGCAGAAAAAGACTGAGTAGTCCATCAAGTCTGCCCTTTTTTTTTAATCTTTTTTTTGTTTTAACATTAACCTAGTTGTCTGACTATAGACTTATGTTTATCCCAAGCATGTTTGAAGCCGTGCATTGTGGACTGTCCCACTACTTCTGTTGGTCAACCATCAACCACCCTTTCACTAATATAATACTTTAAACTTTCCTACAGTTAGTTTGAGGCCATGTCTCCGTGTTCTTGATTTTGGTATCATATTGAAAAGACCACCTTCCTGAACCTTATTCACCCCCTTGATATACTCAAAGATTTCAATCATTTCTCCCCTTTTCCTTCTTTCCTCCAGACTGTACATATTAAGATCCTGAAGTAACTCGTGATATGTTTTATCCCCCAAACCCCCAAACCTTTCACCATTTTTGCTACCTGTCTATATATCTATACATATATTATATATATATATATATATATATATATATATATATATATATATATATATATATAGATATATATATAGATATATAGATATATAGATATATAGATATATAGATATATATTATATACACACCCAGTATATTTGTTAGAAATATGTCATAGCCTTATAATACAAAAAATAAGACCCCTTTCTCAGTTTGCCCCATTTTATTGTTAGCTTTTTTTTCTTCTTTGAGCTGTTAAGGTGTTAGAGATGTTTTTAGGACCCATTAAGAGTATGCAACAATTTGTAATTTTTAATAAATGGCAGGAATAATTTGTTAATAATTCTAACTAAAGGCAAAACGTTTTTCTTTGTTTTGGATAGAGTAGAGATGGATTAGAACACCTATTAGGTTTTTGTTGCTGTCTGTGCCCCCCTTAGGGAGATGTACCCTCTCTGTCCTGTTTACCATTATCATTGAAAGTAAAAGTAAAAGAAAATCCAAAATTTGGGGTTGTCCCCAGAAAAGTATTAGAGGGGGAAATCTGTTGAAAAGAGCTGCGTAAACTGTCGGTGCTATATAAATTCTGTATAATAACAATAATAATAATAATCTTCCAAGAGAGACACTAGTTATGGGGACTTGGGGGCCCAAGGGAATCTCTTAAAATGGTTCTAAAGGCTCAAGGTTTTTTACCTTCATGCATTCTATGCATAAAGGTAAAAAAACATCTCTATGCAGCAGCCCCCCTAGACCCCCCCCCCAATACTTACCTGAGCCCCATCTCGATCAAGCGATGTGCACGAGTGCCTTGGCTCCCTGGGGACTCTGCTTTCTCATTGGCTAAGACAGCAGCGGGAGTCATTGACTCCCGCTGCTGTCAATCACAGCCATTGAGCTAATCAGGAGAGTGAGGGGCAGGGCTGAGCCTCTATGTGTGAATGGGCACGCAGAGCCGCAGCTCGAAAGTGAGCCCGCTTGAGTGCTCCCATTGCAAGCTGTTTCTCTGGGACACTCAGCAGGAGTGAAGGGTCAGGAGCATCAGCAAGCGACCTGAAAAGAGGAGGATTGGGGCTGCTCTGTGCAAAGCCAGTGCATAACCTATAAAACATATGATATAAAAAATATAACATGTTTGTTATTTTTGGGGGAAAAAAAAGAGATTTTAATATCACTTTAATTTGGTTTGAGATTTCTTCCCCCTTCCTGTTTTGGCTATGGGACAGGAAATAAAGATAAATAACACGTGACACAGGTGGCAAAAAAAACTGACAGGTGATATAACACTTTATCTGAAATAACAAAGTTTTGCCTATAGTTCTCCTGTAAGGTTATTTTGGAATTTGTTTGATTCAGTTTTCTCTGTTATTGTGTTTTGGATACTTTCTGTCTTTTTTTCTATTTGCCTTCTATTTTTTCTATTGGATTTGGTATCGCTTTAGGTTGTACAAACTTTTGCATTGGACCTTTTTTGCTACCTATTTTGTTACTCTTCTTGGGAAATCTTGAAATATCTTTCCCAAACACGCATGAGAACTTTAAACCAATACAAATTAGGATGTGTTTTGCATAGTATTATTTTCAGACATACAGTACAACCATCATATAGCAGAACTTACTTATTGTGTTTGGAAGAAAGGTCTCCTATTTGGTCCCCTTTCTGTGTGTTAAAATAATATTAAAGTCAAATTTTTTTGTTTAAAAATAAAAAACATATTAATACTTACCTGCTCTGTGCAGTGTCTTAGCACAGAGCAGCCTGGATCCTCTTCTTCTCGGGTCCCCCACTAGCGCACCTGGCCCCTCCTTCCTGCCGAGTGCCCCCACTGCAAGCAGCTTGCTATGGGGGCACCCGAGCTGAGCCACTGCTCCATGCGTACATTCAGACAAAGACCCATGGCTCGGCCCCACCCCCCCTATTGGCTCACTGACTTTGATTGGCTCTCGCTGCAGTGTCCCAGCCGATCAGGAGGAAGAGGCAGCCTAGGTTCTCATGCAACATTGCTGGATGGAGATGGGGCTCAGGTAAGTATTAGGGGGCTGCTGGATAGTTTTTTTTATCTTAATGGATTGTATTAACTTTCTGCCTTTAGAACCACTTTAAAAGTCTTCTGTTATATCTATTTGACCTGAAAAAACATATATCAATGAAAAAAGGTCCCAAATAGAAAGAGACCAAACAGTGAGGCTCACTGAAGAGCAAAACACTAATTAGTATAATTAATTCCTCTTTATTTAAACATTTGATAAAATATAAATGGTACAACAAGTAACTAAGATATGCTTATGGGCAGGATCAAATGACCACTATCGAAATCACAAAATTGTAAAAGTTACTGACTGGGCAATTGCTGCAGTCAGAACCAACACAGACAAGGGGGACAGGATACATACTAACATGCATACACAAAACATAAAACAGACAATGTCTGGACGCCTACAATATTGGTGCCAGTTTTACACTGGCACTGTAAATGTGCGCCAGTGGGTCCTAAATAGAACAGCAGAACAGACACCAATACCTCCGGGGGCTTGAGCCAGCTATGAACGGAAAAGACGAGGGGTCTCAGAAGTGTATTGATGCAGACGTGGTAATAACACTATTGAGGGTCTGATGGATGAGGTAGCATACTGAAAATATACTGCAGTGCACTGTATATGTAAACATATATTTTGCCTAGTAGCATAACCATCCGGTGGATAAAGGAATGCAGATGCGAGAGTCTTCAAAAAGAATTGCTAATACAGACGTGGAAAAGTATCACCACTCAGTGTGCATCCACAAGCCGTGCAGTCTCATTGATGAACAGTAATAGATGGTATTTGTTACCTCGGGTGATCACGTGTAGGGTGCGGTATACTCACGGGGTCCGGATATCCATCCATTCCTTACAATCAGTCCCATACATGATCCTGTACAGCGCATGCAAAGTGTTGTACCATAATGGTCTATGAGCGTGTATTCTGGTTCTGTTAGTTGCCGGGACCAATAGGTCTTCCTCCCGTTCCAAAGTATGTGGGTTGTCAACCCGACCGGGGACTGACGCCGTAGCGTGACGTCCGACCAGAAGTTGCGTCAATGCGTTTCACAATACGGAGTGTGTAGCTTCATCTGGACATAGTGCTGGTGTGCGGGTTCTCCCTCTAAACCATCATCTATTTCTCGTACACATCCACCAATCAACAAAATTTAAAGGAGCACTCCTCGTCAATGCTAGAGTCAAGTTACCATAGTCCGCTGGAATGTCCATTTCCTGAATTCCAATAAAGTTCTTTTACAATGGTACAGTATATTTCTTCATAAACCAATATCAGTGCCTATTGCCTCTAATCTATTGCCTAAATCAAAAAATATATTGATGAGCAATCGGACGCATGAATATCAACATAGGAGAATATACAGGTCCTCATCCTCAAACCTTGGTATAAAAACCACTAAGTACAACCCCAGAGAAAGGAGCTCAATTTTTGCTTATTTAAGTATATGTAATTCGGGGGACAGATGTGCCCCATTTGTACTTAGTGTATAAGGGGTGGAAAAGGACAGTGGACACGACAGGGAAAAAAGACAAAGACAGACAACATCAAGGGAATGCACCTGACGTAGAGACAAGCTAGTAAAAAAAACACATAGTGACCTGAAAAAACATGTCAGTCTTGCCAAAATCTGTTCCAGTTATCTCTGGGGAATACAGAACCACACCCCTCTATGTTATGGGGTAGATGAGAAGAAGTTTCCTGTAGTTCTGTCCTGTTTCTGTTTTCCTAATACTGAAGAGTGAGTGAGCATTTTCACCCTAATTCAGGGAATGTTACTGGCAGAGTCACCAGGTGAATTAAAGGAAAATAGAGCTTTATACTAAGAAAACTAATGGAGCTGCCACATCTAAGGACTGGTAAGGTTTGTTTTTGCTTTTAAGTATGTTTTAACAGACAGGTACAAAATGACCCAGTAATAGAAAGTCAGTAGTGTGCACAATAGGGAAATCTACTTTGTCCCTGAATCAAAATTTCATCAAAGGGCATCATTGCAAATGTTTTCCTCTATTGATATAAGGGACCGGATCTCCTGATTCACACTTTGAGTGTATTTGTTTAAAAGGCAATGCTACTAGATTAGGAGCCCTGTCTCCTACTACCTAACATAGTCAATTTCTGTTGAAATGAGTGTTGTGTAAAAGGTAATTATTAATTATCGTACTTTTCCTTTTGTTAAGTTTAACTGGCATTTAGACATGTGTGGTTCGTTTTGTTCCCAATTGAAATTCAGACGTTTTGGATATATCCAAATTTCCGAATACAACAGTAACTAATTTGAAATAAACATTAACAAAATAACTAACATAATTTGTTTAATTTGGATGTTAGAAGCATTCGAATGAAACAAATTATTCTAATTAATTTGATAATAACTGGTTGTGTGTCCTTAACAACTGATGACTCAGTATATGAACAAACCAGTCCTGGCATTAAAAACATTATAAAAAAAAAAAAATGTGGTCCCCCCTCAAAATCTATACCAGACCCTTATCCAAGCATGCAGCCTGGCAGGCCAGGAATGGGGGAGGAGACAAGCAAGTGCCCCCTCCTCCTAAACTGTACCATGCCAGATAACCTCAACATGGGGGGAGGGTGCTTTGTGGAGGGGGGATCCCTCCCCAAAGCACCTTGTCCCCATGTTGATGGGGACAAGGGCCTCTTCCCCCACAACCTTGGGTGGTGGTTGTGGGGGTCTGTAGGCAGTGGGCTTATTGGAATCTTGATCTGATCAGATCTCAGCTCCTCCCCCCATGTGAATGAGTAGAGGTACATTGTACCCCTGCTCATTCACCAAAAATAAACAAAAACACAGATAAAAAAAACAATGTTCCCCAAAGTAAATCCAGTGTTAAGCACATTAAAGGCATGTAGCCTGGTATGGTTCAGGATGGGGGGTGCCTCCCCCCTTTCCTGGCCTGCCAGGCTGCATGCTTGAATAAGGGTCTGGTATGGATTTTGAGGGGGACTCCCATGCTGCTTTTTAAAAAAGATGTTTAATACCGGCACTGGTTTGTTTATATTCTGCTGTAAGCAGGGAATCCCGCTGACAGCTGATGAGTCATCGGCTGCCAAGGATGCGGCGGCCGTCAGGCCACTTTGCACCTTAACAATCAGCTGTTTATCACAATGAATTTGAAAGGATTCAATATTTTCAATTCAATTTCATTTTGAATACTTCAAATCCATTGGAAAAAAATTTGAGGGCAAAAAAAAAACAACTAAACTAAATGAAACAAAGTTCATTAAAATTGCAACAAAACTAAATTAATAACTTAAAGTGGAGGTAAGCCCCATTCATGAAATCTGACCTAGGCACATATATCTGCAGTGTTTACTTATCTCTCTCCAAAGCACTAAGTCCCATGTCTTTCTGCTGCTCCTTCCTCTGTTATCAGCATGATAACTTCTGCCAAGTTCTCCGACACACGAGATAAAAGCAGTTGGAAATGTGTGTGGGTGAGGGTGCTATAAATAGATTAGCAGAGGGCTTGTCTATTCACAGCACAGCTCTGCATGCTTCTTCATTCCTCTGCCTATGTGGAGGGGGGGTGCCTTTTCTCCAATCAGCTGTCACACAGTGTATGCCAAGACTTCACACCCAGTGGTGGAACAGGAAGAAAAATTTCTAACACAATGTTTACTTTCTAAACAGTGTAGCAAGCTGATGTACAAATAAAACACATGTAGGGAGATTTGTTTAATCTCTGTATATCATCTGAGGCTGTTCACTTCACTGGGCATATGTGAGGTTTTACATCCACTTTAACAAATCAATCCAAAATTAAACACATTTTTTCACTACTGGCATTGGCACTTATAAAATGAGAAGCCAATACAAATGTTGTAGGTATTTTGTTTCAATCTGGGGTACATTATTGCTCTACCTACAACTTATTGCTCTGAAAACAATGTAACCACCATTAACAACCCTGGCGGTACATTGTTTTGCATAGAAATTTGGCGTTTTATATTGTTGGCCTGTAATTATTAGGAATAACTCACTTAAATCTGTCCAAACAAGAGTCTAGTAGACATCCCAGGTATGATAAAGTTTGAAACATGAAATCATAAATTATAATATAATAAGTATAAATAATTATAAAAAATAATAATATAATGATAATAAAATTAATTTCCCCACGATTCACTATCGCTCAATTCTGCAAGTGTTCTAATTTACTATCACTGTTTTCTAGCTGGTCTAAAACCACTTTTGACATAAAGGGACACTTTTTGGTTGCCATGGAAAATCTCAAGGCAGAAAGAACAGTATTTATAATACAAAACTGCATGCAGGGCACTGGACAAACCACTAGGGACAAAAGGGATGTGAAATCATTTGATATAAGATTACAGTGTACTTTATGTTTTTTGTACTTTTTGAATTTCCCGCTGGGCTCTGCCCCCCCCCCCCCCCCCCCCCAATGCTTTGCAACAGTCGCTGGGAACGGAGCCCGGCACACAGAGGCATCAGGCAGAGGACAGAGCCCGCGGACAAAGTGGGGGGACATTGCAGGATCCTGGTGACAAGGTAAGTACACTGCACCAGGATTCTGCAATGCAATCCCGAGTGTGGTTCTGGGTTACCGCTAATGGTACTGAAATTTAACCAAGAGCCACACTTGGGATTACCGTCAGGTTAAGGCTGGCTAAATCATCTGGTAATACATATTTATTTTCCATACAACACCTGCCTAGTGTTTTGATTTTCACTAACCTTTAAGGCTCACGGTACATAACATACAGTATCTCCCAAAAATGAGTACACCCCTCGTATTTTTGTAAATATTTTATTATATATTTTCATGTGACAACACTGAAGAAATTACATTTTGCTACAATGTAAAGTAGAGAGTGTACAGCTTGTATAACAATGTAAATTTGCTGTCCCCACAAAATAACTCAACAAACAGCCATTAATGTCTAAACCACTGTCAGCAAAAGTGAGTACACCACTAAGTGAAAATGTCCAAATTGGGCCCAATTAGCCATTTTCCCTCCCTGGTGTCATATGACTCGTTAATGTTACAAGGTCTCAGGTGTGAATGGGGAGCAGGTGTGTTGAATTTGGTATTATTGCTCTCACTCTCTCATACTGGTCACTGGAAGTTCCACATGGCACCTTATGGCAAAGAACTCTCTGAGGATCTGAAAAAAAGAATTGTTGCTCTACATAAAGATGGCCTAGGCTAAAAGAAGATTGCCAAGACTCTGAAACTGAGCTGCAGCACGGTGGCCAAGACCATACAGCGGTTTAACAGGACAGCTTCTGTGGATGAGGTAAGTGAGGGATAAGAACATGTGGATGTCTGGGGCAGAAAGAGCATTGGAATAGGATTCTATTTATTATGAAAAATGAAATTATGCCTGAAAAGATGAACTTATTCTTTAAAATTGTAATACTTTAAAAGCCTTTGCAGCTTATCAGTTTAGAGTTAAAGTGTAACTCCATTTTTGTTGATAAAAAAAAATCCCCCTCTGGGTAATTTATGTACATTACAAGGATTGTAACAAACTTTGTTGCAGATTCCTATATTTTTTTGTTATTCTAAAGAAATCCTTGTGTGTTTGTCTGTGCCTCTGTTCTGAGTGGGTCTAATGGGAGTGGTTTCATAATTAACTATCAGGTGTGCAGCTGCAGGGCTCTAATGAAGAAACCTGATGGCGCCTGCATCCCTTTAGACTATTGAAATTGTCTCACCAAAAAGAACATTTTTGTTGCAGGGGATGCCTGAAATCTGACTTTTATCTTAGGCAGACTTCTGGGAAAATTGGTGAGCCAATCACACAAGCAGGAAATTATGTTTCCGGGGACTGGTCAGTACACATTCTGTGTACAGAACAACTTCAGGTAGCCATGAGGGATGAGCACGGTGTTCGACTCGAACATCAGCCGTTCATCTGTTTGGCGAATTCAGAACTTTGTGGACTGCTCTCGCATCAAATTTGTGTGGCACGAACGGTATCGTAGTGCATTGCTGGCTCATGATTGGCCAAGCATGCACTGTGACCCCACATGCTTGGCCAATCACAGCGCTGGCAGCGAGGAGAGGCATAATTGGCCACTGGCAGGATGCCTGTGGCCAATTATAGCTCAGGGGGTTTAGTACACGCCCCACACTATATAAGGCTGCCAGCGCGGCGGCCTTGTGTAGTGTGTTCCAGCATGCAGGGAAAGAGCAAGATAGGCAGGGACAGTGTGTTCTTTTCTCAGGCATCTTAAAGTTAAAGTGGTGTTGTGTGCCTCCAGCACAGTATACACCTGTATCTACCCTTTATTGCTGTTTCTCTAATTAAGGCATCTGCAGGAGTTAGTGGGTGTTGTGTGCCTCCAGCACAGTATACACCTGCATCTACCCTTTATTGCTGGTGTTCTATAATAAAGGCATCTGCAGGAGTTAGTGGGTGTTGTGTGCCTCCAGCACAGTATACACCTGTATCTACCCTTTATTGCTGGTGTTCTATAATGAAGGCATCTTCAGGAGTTAGTGGGTGTTGTGTGCCTCCAGCACAATATACACCTGTATCTACCCTTTATTGCTGGTGTTCTCTAATACAGGCATCTGCAGGAGTTAAAGTGTGTGTTTTGTGCCTCCAGCACAGTATACACCTGAAGGTACCCCTTACTGCTGGTGTTGTCTGTTGCATATCTTGCATATTAGCCTTTAAAATTAGCACTTTTGATTTCGAACGTTCGAGTCCCATAGACTTTAATAGGGTTCTAAAGTCGTACGAATTTTAGGTCCGTTCGACCTATTTTTGCACCGTTCTGGTGCGAAACGAACCAGGGGGTGTTCGGCTCATCCCTAGTAGCCATATTGCATTGTATTCTCAGAAAATTACAGTGGCTGCAGATTGAAAATGAAAGGTCATTTTTAATAACATTCAATTACAATATGATTAGTGTCGCAAATATATGCGCTATATTACTTTTTTGTGTATTTGCTATTTTTTTCCCCACGAAAGTGGAGTTACCCTTTAATCACAAATTATGCCCCTAGAATTATTGCTCTCTCCAGCAACAATTTTTATTTTAATTCTTTTATTTAGTTATTTATTTTTTTATACTTTTTTTTATACAGTTTTTTTTCATTTAACTTTATTGCGGGTTACGAAAGTATTTGGTAAGTTATACAAAGAGACAGCAAAGTAGACAGTAGACAAATTAGACAAAAGTAGACCAAATGCAGCTAATTACACAATCATCTAGCATCCCTAAATACAGAATACAGCGCAAAAGCAAGTCGTGTTACAACAACCATTAACAGGTTTCTAAACCTAGGACCCATTCATTAAATCTGGTCTCCCACAGTCTCAGCAGTACTGTATATAGAAGTCTCTTGACTTCTATCAGTGTCCGGCTGAGCACTGGTTAAAGCTTGTAGGAGGAGTTTTCATTCTCCTCTGACTGTCCTATGAGGCTGCATGACCCCTGGCAGTGCTGATTGGCCCTGTGGTAATCATTTGCACCCTCTCAAAAAAAACAACCTATCTAGCAATACACACCAAACTGAGCATGTGCAGCGTGCCTCCAAGGCTCTGTTCTATCAGCAGATGGATTGAGGACTGTGGAAGAAGGGGAGGATCAGAGAAGACAGAATCAAACAGCCTTTTTACGCAATGCAGAGCAATAACCCCTTAGGTTCCACAGTGAGTATAACAAGCATGCTTTACTGCATATACAGACTGTTGTGGGTTTAGTGACACTTTAACTAAGGAACTAGGTGCACCATATTTAGACAAGAAGGGGACACATCACCTTCATCAAACGGGACCAGATAGAGTCTAATTTGCATAAAGTAGGCGTGGAAAGAAAGATAGCCAGAAAGGGATGAAGCGCCAGGAGGATTTGGAACCCAGCTGACCAGGAGCTATATAAAGTACCAGCGTGGAGTGATCTGTAACCACCCTGGGTGGTATATTCACAGATCTGAAATAGGAAAGGGACTCAGAGGTGCCTAGTGCCAGATTAATATGGGATAGCAAATAATGGGTCTTAGACAAACAGGTGAAGTGACTGTCAGCAGGATGACAAATATCACAAAGGCCCATTTCCTTGCAAAGCCTGCCAAAGGGGATTAGCAGGTTGGCAAGGGTTGAACAGAGTGAAGGGCATTTGTCTAAGGAGCCATTTAGGAAATTGTGGAGGTCTCCAACCATGAGGACTGAGAGCAACTGAAGGTCCTTTAGGAACCAGGCTAAAAAACAGAGGACCTCAGGTGAGTAGGGAGGAGGAAGGATGATATAGCTATAAAATATTACAGGTCAAATAGTTTACAATGCATAACAACATATCTCAAATGTTTGTTTGTCTCTATTCTTTAACAGGAAAACAAAAAGCTCCTGTGGACTACAATAGACACCTCCCGAGTGTATGATGAGTATACTGAATGGTAAGCCAGTTGGAAAAATCAACAGTTGAGAAAGTGTTAAGGAAATTGTAAATTCTGTATATAATTGTATTCTATTTTGCAATTTTGCATGCTTTGCCTATGTATTGCATACTACACTCATTGTACACACAGCACTTTTAATGTTTTCATGACATGTTTGCATTCTTTCAAATGCCCCCCCCCCCCCCCCAGCTCTTCCTTATTTTCTGTAAGAGAAGCCAATCTGCTGGGACATGTAGTGCCCTCTGTGGGGGGCTGAGATATGGCAGCCTCCTATGGTGGGACTTTTAGTGCCCTAGACTACAGGGGACTGAAGAATGGCAGCCCACTTTGCTGAGACTTATAGTGCCATCTATGGGGGACTCAGGATTGCTCAGTCCCCCCACAGTCTAGGGCACTCCAAGTCCCAGCATAGGAGGCTGCCATATCTCAGCCCCCCACGGAGGGGACTACAAGTCCCAGCAGAGCCGGCTGCTACCAGTTCTCCAAACACAGCATTAGGAGACTGCACAGCCTTCCACCCCCTGACACTCACTCCTTGGCTGCCAAACACTCCTCTCCACTCTCCCCTTACAATGGTCCTACCTGAGTCTGGGTGGCATGTCGCACTGCATGGTGGGGAGGAGGGCGGGATTTCCCCTTGTCTGAAGACACATCTTGGCTCCCAGACCCCGGTGCAGCACACAAGCCTGCAGATCACTCCGCCACTGGTTAGGTGCCTCAGTGGCTGTAGGCGGCGGTGGCTGGATCTATAGACACCACGTGTGTGCACACATTAAAAATTTTACTTGAACTTGAGGGCCGTGTGCACCGCACATATGGATAATACGCCACTGTGGGGGAGGCTGTATCTGTACGGGAGGAGGCCGCGGGAGCCGGGACTTGGGAGGATGAGTCACGGAGGTTATAAATTGATTTGCATTTTAATGAGTGAAATAAATATTTAATCCCTTATCAATCAGCAAGATTTCTGTCTCCCAGGTGTCTTCTATACAGGCAACAAGCTCAGATTAGAAGCACTTTCTTAGGGAGTGCTCCTAATCTCAGCTTGTTACCTGTATAAAAGAGCTGTCCAAAGATGTAAGGGACAAGATTGTAGACCTACACACAGCTGGAATGGGCTACAAGACCATCGCCAAGCAGCTTGGTGAGAGGGTGTTAACAGTTGGTGTGATTATTCGCAAATGCAAGAAACACAAATTAACTGTAAATCTCTCTCGGTCTGGGGCTCCATGCATGATCTCATGATCATGAGAATTTTGAGGAATCAGCCCAGAACTACACAGGAGGATCTTGTCAATGATCTCAAGGCAGCTGGGACCATAGTCACCTAGCAAACAATTGGTAACACTATGCCATGAATGACTGAAATCCTGCAGTGTCTGCAAGGTCCCCCTGCTCAATAAATTACATGTAAAGGCCAGTCTGAAGAACATCTGAATTATTCAGAGGAGAACTGGGTAAAAGTGTTGTGGTCAGATGAGACCAAAATTGAACTCTTTAGCATCAACTCAACTAGCTGTTTTAAGGAGGAGGGATGATGCTGCCTATGACCCCATGAACACTATCCCAACCGTCAAACATGGAGGTGGGGACACTATGCTTTGGGGGTGTGTTTTTGCTAAGAGGACAGGACAAATTCACTGCACCAAAGGGATGATGCACAGGGCCATGTACCGTCAAATCTTGGGTGTAAAACTCCTTCCCTCGGCCAGGGCATTGAAAATGGGTCATGGATGCATATTCCAGCATGACAATGACTCAAAACACACGGCCAAGGAAACTAAAGAGTCACTCAAGAAGAAGCACAATAAGGTCCTGGAGTGGCCTAGGCAGTCCCCAGACCTTAATCCCATAAAAAAATTTGTGAAAGGAGCTGAAGGTTTGAGTTACCAAACGTCAGCCTTGAAACCTTGATGACTTGGAGAGGATCTGCAAAGAGGAGTGGGACAAATTCCCTCCTGAAATGTGTGCAAACCTGATGGGCAACTACAAGAAACATCCTACCTCTGTGATTGCCAATAAGGGTTTTGCTACCAAGTACTAAGTCATGTTTAGCGAAGGCGTCAAACCCTTGTTTCATTCTTTAACTGATTGCTGACCAGCCACCGCAGTTATACTGTGGCAGGTTGGCACGGCTGCACAAATTGTAGCTGTACATCGGCTCTTTAAGACGCTATAGCAGCCGTGCGAAGCCAATGCAAATGCCCGGCGAGCACCACGTCTGCTGGGCACCCACGATTGCTCCTGACAGAACGAGAATAGGGATCTGTGTGTTTAAACACATGAATCCCGGTTCTGTCGGGGCTGTAGAGACAGATTGTGTGTTCCTACTAAGTAGGAACAATCATATGTCTCCTCCCCAGTCACTCCCATCCCCCCACAGTTAGAAACACACATAAGGAACACAGTTAACCCCTTGATCGCCCCCTAGTGTTAACCCCTTCCTTGCCAATGACATTTATACAGTAATCAGTGGCTATTTTAGCTCTGATTGCTGTATAAATGTCAATGGTCCCAAAAAGGTTTCAAAGGGTCCGATTTGTCCGCCGCAATGCTGAAGTCCCGATAAAAAAAATTGCAGATCGCTGCCATTACTAGTAAAAAAAAACAATTTTGTGCAAACCAATCAATATACGCTTATTGCAATTTTTTTTACCAAAAATATGTAGAAGAATACATATTAGCTTAAACTAATGTATTAATGTATTTTTTTAGGTATTTATTATAACAAAAGGTACAAAACATTGTGTTTTTTTTCTAAATTGTTTCTCTTTTTTTGTTTATAGTGCAAAAAATAAAAACCGCAGAGGTGATAATATACCACTAAACAAAAGTTCTATTTGTGGGGGAAAAAAAACGTAAATTTTGTATGGGTACAACGTTGCACAACTGCGCAATTGTCAGTTAAAGCAATGCCGTGCCGTATCGCAAAAAATGGCCTAGTCAGGAGGGGGGAAACTTCCGGGGCTGAAGTGGTTGAAATTCAAATCAATTTATAACTTTTTTTACGTTTTTTTGTTATTCTGTGTCTCACTGCTAAAATAAACCTACCGTTAAAATTATAGACTGATCATTTCTTGCTGCTCAATGGGGGATCTGTTCGCTATGCAGAGCAGACACATATACAGCCCGCTCTCCACTATGGGGCGGTTTGATGGAAACTGGTAACCTGTCCATTTCCATCAGAATGCCATTCAATCCTATCCATCAGAAGATGGGCATAGGATCCCCCATCCGTCTGTTTTTGGCGGATAGGATCGTATCAGATGGTGGTGGTGGGTGTCAACGTACAGGAAGGCGTGGGACAAATTTAGCTGGCGGGGGCGCCCGATTTTAACCTTGCCTAGGGCAGCATAAAACCAAAATACACCACTGCTCTCACTGTTAAAATAAACCTACCATTAAAATTATAGACTGATTATTTCTTTGTCAGTGGGAAAACATACAAAATCAAATACTTTTTTCCCTCCACTGTATATATAGAGACTCCTATTCACTCATTGAAATTAAATATAGTAAACAGTGTTTACTATGTTTCATTCACACACTGACAAATAATAAACAGTTTACTATGTGTCAGTGATTAATGAATACAGAAGTGATCAGTACTATGATCACTGTCTGTATTCTTTCAGGAAAGGAAGGGGGCTGGTAAACACATGTTTACCAGCCCCCGCTCTCCATGTATCCAGATCTCCTGCACTAGCAGCAGCCACTGTTGATCACAAGAAGCATTCTGTGGAGAGACTGAGGGAGCCCCCTTCTACGGCAAGAGTATACCACTGTACCACAGGAACTGGTGAAAGGGCTCACTGCCTATTGTTCACACTGCTAATAGGGATGGAGTTACTGGGGGCAGGACTTTAAGTATACTTCACCTATACTGCATCATTACTGCAAATTTACCACACGTATACCGCATGCTGGTTTACTAAAACTATTGTTAAGTACACAAATGCTTATTTAAGGGCCCCAGCGATAGCCGGCAGAGGAACAACCTAGAGGGCTTCCCTTCCCTTATAACCATCCAGCAAATCCTCTTTGTTCTATTATACTTGTATGGATTGCAGTATAGATTTTGTATACTACTCAGTAGGGTATTTAATTCTCATTACAAATTGAATATTTTTTATATGTGTTATAGCACTTGGATTTAGTTCCACCATAATAAGAGGACATTTAGATGATGATTCTCTTTATATATAGTCTTCTGGTTTCCTAGGTAGCGCCACACTCTTCATCATCAATACAATAAGATTGCCTTTGCTAACTGGTGTTGTGCCTTCTTTTGATATAGCACTATTATTGGGTAATAGGAATTATTTGTCGTGCTTTACTGTGTTTACTTTCTTTTACACTCATCCTGGTGTCTCAGAGGGGCTGAGGCCCTTAGGAAGGTTGAGGCAAAGAACAGAGGATCCATCTTATTCAGTGGCTCCTTTAGGGGTAGCGCTATATACATTTTAGCCCATAGCTCCCAACTGTCCCTGATTTCGAGGGACTGTCCCTGATTTGGAGCAATGTCCCTCTGTCAATCATTCCTCCTCATTTGTCCCTCATTTTGGTCTGATCTATGTAGTTGTATATAAAATGCACTTTTTATCTATCAAAAAGTGTTTCCCAGAGCTAAACCTTTCATCTGATTTCTAAATTGCTGCATTTGTAAATTCCAAAAGCCAATATAAAGGAATAGTAGTGGGTAAAAAAAATCACTTGTGCGTTTAACCAATCTTGGGGCGTGGCAAGGGGTGTGTCCTATGCCTGCATACATTTGCTGATAGGTGTCCTTCATTCCCATCTCAAAAAGTTGGGAGGTATGTTTTAGCCTGTGATTACGTTTCTATACCATTGATAACTTTGGACTTCTAAGGCCCCTTACACATGGGGCGGTCTCCGTTGGAGTCTGCCCCTTCTCAGCAGAGAACCTGTCCGCTGATCCCAGCTGAACAGGAGGGTGGCTGGTCAGTGTCTGCTCCGCTTATGCAGAGCGGACACAGCCTGCTCTCCTCTATGGGCGGTTGGATGTAAACATACTGCCTATTTGTTTACATCCGACTGCCATGTGATCCAATCCACTAGACACATGTCCGTTGACACCTGCTGCTCCATAGAGGAGACAGGAGGGTCAGATCGGGTCCATCAGAAAAACTGACAGGTGGACCTAATGGATCCACCCGTGTGAAAGGGCCCTAATTGAGTCATGTTGCAGACATGATACAATTGCAGAAAATGATTTTAAAATATAATTATTATTCCACATACTGCATTATGCTCTTATTACATTGAGAAATCAGAAATTGTTACACACACACACATATATATATTGTATTTATCTCATTTATTTAATATATATATAATACCAAATCTTTATTTTTATCAGACTGTTCTCGGATGGTATCTAAGTAAACTTTACATTGTAATGATCCCTCTTTCAGGCATTCCTGTGACAATATGAACACCACTGCACACTTATGCACAAAAAGGTTTTTATGAATACTATATGCACAATTTTTATATATTATATGATTTTTTTTATTAATGTTCATTTCTTTTTTACTTCATGGTATATAGATTTTTTCTTTTTCTTTTTTCATAATATAATTTTTGTTTATATTCATATTGCTATAGTGTGCGTTTTCTATAAAGGGTTAAGCCACACACACACGACCGGACTTTCCGACGGGAAATGTTCGATGTCAGGCTGTTGGCGGAAAATCCGACCGTGTGTATGCTACACCGGACAAATGCTGTCAGATTTTCCACGGACAAATGTTGGATAGCAGGTTTTAAAATTTTCTGCAAACAAATGTCTGTTGTCGGATTTTCCAAGCGTGTGTACACAAGTCCGTCAGACAAAAGTCTAAAGTACAAACACGCATGCTCGGAAGTAAGGACTAGCCAGAAGCGGTCAGTCTTGTAAACTAGCGATCGTAATGGAGAATTAAAATTTGTGATGTGGCAAATTATGAAATGTCGAAGTGCAGTGCAGTTCTTTAACTACTAGAGATCCGCGCTACAGCCGAATGACGGCTACAGCGTGGACCTGCTTTGCCGGGACTACGTTTATTGACCACGTCCCGTGCAGGATTGGAGCAAGGGGTCGATCCCGACTCCTTAACACGTGATCAGCTGTCAGCCAATGACAGCTGATCATGTGACACAACAGAGCCGGTAATCGGCTATTTTTCCTCCTCGCACTGACAGCGCGAGGAGAAAAAAAAAAGCCAATTACCGGCGGCCGTGATCGGGACTGCCCCCTGCCAGTGCCACCTAAATAATAAAAAAGTGCCCCCCATCAGTGCCCATAGTGCCACCCATCAGTGCCCACAGTGCCACCCATCAGTACCCACAGTGCCACCTATCAGTGCCCAAAGTGCCCCCTATCAGTGCCCACAATCTGCCTCAACAACAGTGCTGCACCCCAGTGCCACATATCCGTGCCCATCAGTGTCATCTACCAGTGCCCATCAGTGCCTATCAGTGCCGCCCATCAGTGCCCAGCAGTGCCACCTATCAGAGCCACCTATCAGTGCCACCTATCAGTGCCCATCAGTCCCATCTATCAGTGGTACCTATCAGTGCCCCTTAGTGCCACCCATCCGTGCCACCCATCCGTGCCACCCATCAGTGCCATCTTATCTGTGCCCATCAGTGCCGCCTTATCTGTGCCCATCAGTACTGCTTTATCTGTGCCTATTGGTGCCACCTTATCTGTGCCTATTAGTGCTGCCTTAACTGTGCCTATCAGTGCCCACCAGTGCAGCCTATCAGTGTCCACCAGTGCAGCCTCATCAGCGCATTTCAATGAAGGAGAAAAATGACCTGTTTGCAAAATTTTATAACAAACTATGAAACATGATTTTTTTTTTTTTGCATTTTTTTTGTTTGTTTAGCAAAAAATAAAACTCCCAGCTGTAATTAAATACCACCAAAAGAAAGCTCTATTTGTGGGAAAAAAATTATAAAAATTTCATTTGGGTACAGTGTTGTATGACCGCGCAATTGTCATTCAAACTGCATCAGCGCTGAAAGCTGAAAATTGGTCTGGGCAGGAGGGGGGTTTAAGTGCCCAGTAAGCAAGTGGTTAACAAGGGGGCCCCCAGATACTGCCACCCCTCCCATGTGAACAAGTATGAGGTACATTGTACCCCTACTCATTCACCCAAAAAAGTGTAAAAAATAAATAAAAACAGTACACAGGTTTTTGACAAAGTCCTTTATTAAAGTAGCTCCAACTTGTTTTCTTTTTATGGTGATGTCTTCTCCCTCCAGTTCTTCTCCCTCAGCTGTCTTCTTCCTCCGGTTCTTCTCCCTTCGCCCCATGGCTATATAAGAAATGGCATACAGCTATATATATATATATAGGCCCGTACACACGATCAGACTTTTTGACAACAAACATGCAAATTAGCTGATTTAAGGCAACATCCGACCGTGTGTACGCTCCATCAGACAAACTTTCCGAATGAACGGACTTGGCCACACACAAACGGACTAAGTCCATTCGAAAGTCCGTTCGTTTTGAACGTGATGACATAAGGCAGGACTAAAAAAGGAAGTTCAATAGCCAGTAGCCAATAGCTTCCCTTGCATCGTATTTGCCTCATACAGATGTACAGTTTTCCAGATAGGAATTGAGTCAGTCGGAACAGATTTTAAAGATGTTCTATTTCTAGATCTGTCTGATTTATTTAACGAAAAGCGATCGGATTTAGCCCACACATGATCGGATTGTCCAAAGGACTGATTCTGTCGCACCTAGTCTGCCGGAAAGTCCGATCGTGTGTACGCGGCATAAGGGTTTACAACCACTTTAAGGCTACTTTCACACCGAGGCAATTTACAGGCACTACTGCGCTAAAAATAGTGCCTGCATAGCGCCTGTAAAGAGCCTCTCCTGTCTCTCGGTGCACTTGCAGGACATTAAAAAAAAGTCCTGCAGGCAGCATCTTTGCAGCGCTGTAAGAGCGGTATATACACCGCTCCTAGAGTGCCCCTGCCCATTGAAATCAATGTGGCAGCACCACCAAACCGCACCTTGTGGGTGATTTTAACCCTTTTTCGTCTGCTAGTGGGGGTTAAAATTATCCCAGTAGCGGCCAAATAGCGCCGCTAAAATGATGGTAAAGCACCTCTAAAAATAGATGCCTGCCCCAGTGTGAAAGTAGCCCAATGCCGCATACACACAATCGGAATTTTGGACGGAAAAAAGGTTCCCCTAGTGCTGGACTTTGGAGGCAGGTACACCAATAAAGTCAAGATAAAATATAGAGTTTTTGCACGTCGGAATTGCATACACACGATCGGAATTTCCAATAGAAACTTTTTCCATCCGGCAGAAATTCAGCCAGCAAATTTCTGATGGAGCATACACACAGTCGCATTTTCTGATGAAAAGCTCTCATCGGTCTTTTGCTGCCCGAAATTCTGACCGTGTGTATGCGGCATAAGTGTTTGACTGAAATATAAAAGAATAAATAAACAAAAAGCATTTTTATTTGGTTAAAATTAGTGACATTTCCAATCGCGGGGGAAGACCTGAAACACGGGCTTAGAAGATAAGAATGATAATTTCTTTATTGTCATTATCTGTTCTATCTGGGCTTATCACAGTTATAACTGAAGGACTCCCTCCCTTGGAGAAAAATCTCCTTTGGTTATTGACCCTGAACTTTGATTACTGCTGACTTCACTGGTTAGCAGAGAGGGCTGTCACAAGGAATACTTGTATAACTATTAAGGATGGTGACTACGTGTTTCCTGCCAACAGACTGCGTCTTTTCCTGCCAACAGACTGCGTCTTTTCCATAGTTTATTGTTTTCACTGTACATTACTATAAGGCTGGTAAGTTATCAATGTGTATTTTAGAGCAATTAATACAATGAATTCAGCTGCAGAACATACAGAATTGTGTTAGTAATGAAACTGCCATCTCTGTCTGTACATAAGCAGATCAGCCTCATATAAGAATGGAAGTACAAGGCTGAGCCATGGCAGTTTTCTCTGTACTGTATGCTGTGAAAGGTCCTACATACGCTGTATGGAGATCTAGCCGTCAGTCTGTTGTGTCACATGACCAACTACATTGTGTTCGTCCTAAGCCATTTATATCTGTACACATTGTATGGCTGCTGGTGGGAGGTATATCATGTGACTTGCATGTGAGCGAGGCTCTCTGACATGTAGATCAGAGAGGATATTGCAGTGTGCAGCTTCTCGTTGTTCGAAGTGGCTTTCTTCCTTCTTACGTAAACTCAAAAGCTAAAATTTTATATAGCAATAAATGTGCAACTTGTAACTATATAAGCTTTATGATTTATTTTCTCCTTCCTTTATGAATAAAATGAACATCATAAATGTACCAGAAATCAAACTTTAATGAATGGCACTTCAGATTTTAAGGTAAAAATGCTCACCTGCTGCCTTAACCACTTCAATACAGGGCACTTAAACACCTTCCTGCCCAGACCAATTTTGAGCTTTCAGCGCTGTCGCACTTTGAATGACAATTGCGCGGTCATGCTACACTGTACCCAAATGAAATTTTTATCATTTTTTTCCCCACAAATAGAGCTTTCTTTTGGTGGTATTTGATCACCTCTACGGTTTTTATTTTTTGCGCTACAAATAAAAAAATACCGAAAATTTTGAAAAAAATATGTTTTTTTTTTGTTTCAGTTTCAAAACTTTGTAAATAAGTACGTTTTCTCCTTCACTGATGGGCACTGATGGGGCTACACTGATGGGCACTGATAAGGTGGCACTGATGGGCACCAATGTGGCACCAATGAAGTGGCACTGATAGGCGGCACTGATGGGCGACACGGATGGGCGACACGGATGGGCGACACGGACGGACACTGATAGGTGGCACAAATTGGCACTGATAGCTGGCACAGATGGGCGGCACGGATGGGCGGCACGGATGGGCATGGATAGGCGGCACAGGTGGGCATGGATAGGCGGCACAGGTGGGCATAGATAGGTGGCACAGGTGGGCATAGATAGGCGGCACAGGTGGGCACTCATAGGCGGCACAGGTGGGCACTCAGGCGGCACAGGTGGGCACTCATAGGCGGCATCGGTGTTATAGTAATGGATGCCAATCAGTGCCAAACAATAATGCATGCCAATCAGTGATGCCCATTGTGGCCACTGATTGGCATCCATTATGGGCACTGATTGGCACCCATTGTGCTGACTGGCACCCTGGTGGTCTAGGGAGGATTATGGGTTTTTATTACCTTTTCCCTGGTGGTCTGGTGGCGTCCCTGGTGGTCCAGTGTGGGCATCCTCGGGGGGGCTGTGCTGATAATCGATCAGCACAGACCCCCCCTGTCAGAGGAGCAGCCGATCGGCTCTCCTCTACTCGCGTCTGACAGACGCGAGTGAGGGAAAGCCGATCACCGGCTCTTCCCATTTACACTGTGATCAGCCGTGATTGGACACGGCTGATCACATGGTAAAGAGTCTCCGTCGGAGACTCTTTACCGAGATCGTAGTTGCCGGGTGTCAGACTGACACCCCACAACAACGATCGCCGCGATGCGCGCCCCCGGGGGCGCGCAGCGGCTCATAATCCTAATCACGTCATATGACGTCCGGTTAGGATTATGAAACCACTTTGCCGCCGTCAATTTGTAATAGGGCGGGCGGCAAGTGGTTAAAGAGGAAGTAAACCCGCAGCGAAAAAACTAAAAAACAAAAAACCTTGCAAGAGAAAGGCATAATTATTATAATTAATAATTATAGCATACTAGCTAATTATGCATCACTTACCTCAGATCGAAGCCCCGCATTGGTCTACGTCTCCACCTCCGACCGCCGACATGTTGTTCTGGAGTGACTTCCGGGTATCGCGGCTCTGGCGCTGTGATTAGCCGGAGCCGCGATGACGTCACTTCACACATGCGTGCAGGAACGGCACAGTACAACTGAAGCAATGGCATATAGCGCCATTGCTTCAGTTGTCTTAAGTGCACATGCGCCACATGACATCGGCACATACAAATACAGGGCTATCTCCTAAACTGTGCAGGTTTAGGAGATATCCTTGTTAGCTACAGGTAAGTCTTAATATAGGCTTAGCTGTAACATAAAGTTGTAAACAAGGGTTTACAACCGCTTTAACACTACCCATAGCCTTGTTGCTCTGCCATGCATACTGCTGATATGAGGTTTCCGCCTGTTTCCGCCTGTTGGAGAGCCTCAAAGTTCGTTCAGCTAAAAATGGAAAATAGCATCAAATACTTACCGTAATTTTCCTTTCCTGACGCCAATACATGGCAGCATGCTATATCATATGTATATTGTATTATGTATAAGTTTAAAGCGTAGCTCCAATTTCAATTTTTTGACCACTTAGGCCCCTTTCACACTATTTTTAGCAACGCTTTACCGTTGTTTTATCGGCAGCATTCAGCCGCTAGCGGGGAGGTTTTAACCCCGCTAGCAGCCGAAAAAGAGTTAAAACCGCCAGCAAAGCGCTGCTACCGCTTTGCCGGTGGTATAGCCGCCCTGCCCCATTAATTTCAATGGGCAGGAGCGGTGAAGGACTTCACCGCTCCAAAGATACTGCTCGCAGGAGATTTTTTAACATCCTGCAAGCGCACCACTCCAGTGTGAAAGCCCTCTGGCTTTCACACTGGAGACACAGGAGAGGCGCTTTATAGGCGCTATGCAGGTGCTACTTTTAGCGCTGTAGCACCTGCAAAGCGCCCCAGTGTGAAAGGGGTCTTAAGGACCGAGCCTCTTTCTGAGATTTGTTGTTTACAAGTTAAAAACTGTTTTTTTTTTGCTAGAAAATTACTTAGAACCCCCAACCTTTATACCTTTTTTTTTTTCTAACACCCTAGAGAATAAAACGGCAGTCGTTACAATACTTTCTGTCACACCGTATTTGCGCAGCGGCCTTACAAGCGCACCTTTTTGGAAAAAATACACTTTTTGAATTAAAAAATAAGACAGCAGTAAAGTTAGCCCAATTGTGAAAGATAATGTTACGCCGAGTAAATTAATACCCAACATGTCACGCTTCAATATTGCACCCGCTCGTGGAATGGTGACAAACTTTTACCCTTAAAAATCTCCATAGGCAACATTTAAAAAATTCTATAGGTTGCATATTTTGAGTTACAGAGGAGGTCTAGGCCCAGAATTATTGTTCTTGCTCTGCTGATCGTGGCGATACCTCACATGTGTGGTTTGAACACCATTTTGATATGCGAGCTCTGCGGGATGGGGCACATTTAAAAATAATTTTTCTTTTTCTTATTTATTTTAACTTTTATTTTTTATTTTTACACTGTTCTTTAAAAAAAATAAAAATTGAGTCACTTTTATTCCTATTACAAGGAATGTAAACATCCCTTGTAATAGAAAAAAAAAAGCACGACAGGGCCTCTTAAATATGAGATCTGGGGTCAAAAAGACCTCAGATCTCATATTTACACAAAAATGCAATAAATAAAAAATTAAAAAATTTGTCATTTGAATTTTTTTTTTTTTAATTACCCTTTAGGAGCTATGGGCGGAATTGACGGTTTGACGTTGCTTCCGCCCTGCAATGGTATGGAGACGGGAGGGAGCCATCTTCCCCTCGCTCGTCTCCATACCTAGGAAGGAAAAGCATCTGATCGCCTCCGCCGCCACCGACGGCTGCGGTAAGCGGCGAAGGGCACCGGAGCCCGTCGCTGATAAAAGTGATCTTGCGGCAAATCCGCCACAGAGACTACTATTATTGGAAACCGGACCACTGGCCGAAGAAGAGAATACCAGGGTTATGACAGCTAGCTTCTGCCTTAACAAAGATATCCCTCTTCAAAGTTAGGACGTATATCGGTGTGTGGCGGTCCGGGAGTGGTTAAAAAAAAAATCTTGTTTACCCCTTCCTTGTTCCTGAGTTGTCCCCAGTGTCCTCTTCGGCAGAACAACAATCATATCATTCTGCCTATTTCCTATAAGTCACACCATCCTGGAGGTGAACATCATGTTGCTCAGATCAGAAAGCATGGCTTGTCCTCTTCTCTGCAGGAGGAACAAGAGGAAGCTGCCATGACCGGCTAAAAGACTTCAAGAAAAGGGTAATTAAAAAAAGATATCACTAGAAGGTTTGAGGATGCCACCAGGCCAGTTAGAAGACTAAAAGAAAATAGGGTTTTTAGGAAGATACCAGGGAAAGGGGGTATGGGGTAGGCAATGGGGGTGTTAATGACTGGAGTTCTGCTTTAACTTTAGGACATGTGAGCATTGTTATTGTAGCAGGCATGCACACTGCCACCCATTGCTCTGGACACTGAGACTCTTAACATCACCGCTACCAAAATAAACAAAGATATTTTTATGTTTTCTTTTTTTATAAAGCGCAACATTTTAGCTCTGGAGAACATATAGTAAGCTACCTTCTTTCTTTTTTGGGTACTGGCTTGTGTGTATTAAATTTTCCTGGCCTCACGTCACGTCACCTCACGTCAGCACACAATGGGTTAACTCCTTCACTGGCACCCACAGGACCACCTCTTCCTAGCTAAATAAAAAACAGCCCCTCCCCAACTGAAGTGTTTTTTTTTTTTTTTTTTGGTCATGTGCCAAGCCACCTTTTGATTGCATTTGGTAAGTACTTTGGTTGCTCCAAGTATACACTTTCCCCTCCCTGTTCAGCCTCTCCTGGTTAAGGATGAGCTCAAGCGTGTTTGCACACTCCACGTGCAGAGCCCCACCAGGAAGTCGGCGCAGTGCTGCGCTAATCACAGGCAGTGAGACATTGTCCTGATGCGTGGCTGCAGAGATCGGGCAATGTCTCACTGCCTGTGATTAGCGCAATGCTGTGCCGACTTCCTGGCGGGCTCAGCACGTGGTGTATGCGAATGCGCCAGAGCTCATCCCTACGCCTGGTGTTGGAAGACCCAGATAGTTGGAAGTAAACCCTCCTGAAACTGGGTGCCCTGATTACTGGGGCACAGACCATGTTGCTTAACCACTTGCCGACCGACTCCTGTACATATACATCGGCACTTTGAAGAGGGATATCTTGGTACCGGCAGCAGCTGCTGCCACAACCGAGAGATCCATCTTTTCAGGAGCCGGTCGTGTTTACAATAATGGTGGTCTCTGCGGTTATCATCGTTATCAGCGGCGGGAGAGGGGCCCCCCTCCCGCTGCTCACCTGCGCCCTCTGCCGCTTACCGGAGCTATCAGCGGAGGTGATCTGGTCCTCTCGGTGCCTGGGTATGGAGACGAGTGTGGCTAAGATGGCCCCCACCCGTCTCCACTTCCACCCATAGCTCTTAAAGGTACATTTTTTCAAAGTAATTTTTTCAAATGTCAATAATTTTTTTTATTTTATTTTTTACATTTTAGTCCAAATATGAGCTCTGAGGACTTTTTGACTCCAGATCTGATATTTAAGAGGACCTGCCATGCTTTTTTTTTTTTTTTTTTTTTTTAGAAAAATCTGGATCACTTTTATACCTATTACAAGGAATGTTTACATTCCTTGTAATAGGAATAAAAGTGATATATATATATATATATATATATATATATATATATATATATTTTTAACAGTGAAAAAATTAATAAAATAATAAAAAAAATATTTTTTTTTTAAAGCAATCTGTCCCGACGAGCTTGCGCGCAGTATGCGAGCGCATACGTGAGTAGCTCCCGCATATGAAAACGGTGGTTAAACCACACAGGTGAGGTATCGCCATGATCGGTAGAGTGAGAGCAATAATTCTAGCCCTACACCTCCTCTTTAACACAAAACATGCAACCTGTAAAATTTTTAAACCGTCGAGATTTTTGAGGGTAAAAGTTTGATGCCATTCCATGAGCGGGTGCAATTTTGAAGCGTGACATGTTGGGCATCAATTTGCTCGGCATAATATCTTTCACAATATAAAAAAAAAAAATTGGACTAACTTTACTGTTGACTTATTTTTTTTTTTTATTCAAAAAATTGATTTTTTTTTTCCAAAAAAAAGTGCGCTTGTAAGACTGCTGCACAAATTTTTTCTCTAGGGTGTTAGAAAAAAAACAATATATAATGTTTGGGGGTTCTAAGTAATTTTCTAGCAAAAAAAAAAAAACTGTTTTAAACATGTAAACACCTAAACTCCAAAACGCGGCTAGTCCTTAAGTGGTTAAACAGCACACATTTTCTACAGGTGTGGTATTGGTAAGCTCTGCAATGTCCCCATATGACTCTCCTTTGGGGTTTTGCCTGTCTTGTATAGGAAGTGCACCACACCAATGTCCTGGCTTTATTTTCAGTCTGAGAGCAGCCGTGGATGAGGTCACAGGGGGGTGGGAAGATGGTACGGGATAGGGGCCGCCAGTCACCAAGCAATGGCGTAAACAGTCTTAAGCCCCATACACACTATCAGATTTTCTGCAGATTTTTTCCTTCAGATCTACCAAAACCATATAATAAGAGGTCAAACCTTAGAAGTTTTAATTTGTATGCAATCAGGCAGGCCCTTGCACTACATGGTTTTGGTAAACATAAAGACAAAAATCAGCAGAAAATCAGATAGTGTGTATGGGGCTTTAGAAGCCAGCGGAGGAACTGGCTTCTCTTCCTCTCTCTGCAGTCGTTTTTCTCTCGTGAAGTAAAGACTTGTTACTGTTGCTCCTTGCTGTGTGCTCCCTAACCACTTAAGCCCCGAACCAGTTTGCAGCCAAATTAGCAGGCCCCTTTTTGCGATTCGGCACTGCATCGCTTTAACTGACAATTGCGTGGTCATGCAACGTGGCTCCCAAACAAAATTGGCGCCTTTTTTCCCCCAGATATAGAGCTTTATTTTGGTGGTATTTGATCACCTCTGCGGTTTTTATTTTTTGCGCTATAAACAAAAATAGAGCGACAATTTTGAAAAAAATGCATTATCTTTTACTTGCTTTGCTATAATAAATATTCCCAAAAAATATATAAAATTTTTTTTTCATCAGTTTAGGCTGATACGTATTCTTCTACACATTTTTGGTAATAAAAAATCGCAGTTAGTATTTGATTGGTTTGCACAAAAGTTAGTGTTTACAAAATAGGAGATAGTTTTATAGAATTTTTATGAAATTTTTTTTTTATAAATTTTTTTTTTTTACTAGTAATGGCGGCGATCAGCTTTATATATATATATATATATTTATATATATATATATATATATATATAGTGACTGCGACATGGCGGACACATCGGACATTTTTGGGACCATTGTCATTTATACAGCAATCAGTGCTATTTAAATGCACTGATTCCTGTGTAAACGACACTGGCAGTGAAGGAGTTAACCACTAGGGGGGGGAGGAGGGGTTATGTATGACGTTATGTGTGTTTTTTTTTTTTTTATTGTAGGGGGGCATGGCCTGGCATGTGACGTCACTGATCGTCTTTCCCTATAACAGGGAACAGACAATCGGTGACAGCCACAGTAGGAAGCACGGGGAGAGGTTTGTTTACAGAGACCTCTCCTCGTTCTTCAGCTCTGTGACCCGATCGCGGGACACCAGCGGCGATCGAGTCCGCTGGTCCCGCGGTCACGGAGCTCAGGACCGGGTGGGGAGCTTGCCGCCACCGGCGGCCTCCCAACCCACGGCTGGGCACTTAAAGAGCAACGTACTGGTACGTGCTTGTGCCCAGCCCTGCCATTCTGCCGACGTATATGTGCAGGAGGCGGTCCTTAAGCAGTTAAAGTGGTTGTAAACTGCAGGTGATTTAAAAAAATAACATAAAAAAATTCCTTGCAAGGCAATGCCATAATGTGCTAGTATGCTTTGCATACTAGCACATTATGATAGACTTACCTGAGAATAAAGTCCTCCAGCACCGCAATGTCACCGCTGACATCTTATTTAGGTCTTCCTTCCGGGTTCACAGGAAGCATCCGTGGCAGAACTACCAGGGTCACAAAGATTGCACTTGCGACTGAGCCCTGGAGTTCTGCCACTGTAGGGGGTGCCCCCCAAAGATGGCAGGACCAGGTGCTGCCACTGGGCTCTGCTACTGTCAGCTGCAGCTGCCTTCTTGTCTTCCTATGCTTTCTGCCTTCTCCCCAGCCGCAGCTGATTGCCCCCCCCCCCCCCCCAACTCTGGCTTCCAGTCTCCCAGACCTCCAGCCATGCAGTGGCCCCTGAGTCCCACCAGAAAGGCTATCTATCTAATGGGGCTCTTAAGAGGGCAGGGGGTGCTGATAAAAGGGGGTCTCTTTTATCTAATGGAGGTCTCTAAGGAAGGGGGGGCACTGATACAAGGGGACTGTAAACTGAGGGGGGGTCTCTAAGGGGGTACTGATATAAGGGGGACTCTTAGCTACTGACAGCCTCTGGGGGGGGGGGGGGCTGTAGGGAGTGACACTGACCCCTTTATACAGACAGTCTTTTAAAGCCCAAATACAGTAGTGTCTTTCTACAGTAAATCGTTTGGAAAGTTGTGATTCAACTCCATATAATTAGAAATGTTATTTAATCACGAAATATATGCATGGTGTATACTACAAAAAAACTAAATTGTCATGTGCTGCTAATCTGTCTAGGTTTGGCTTAAAGAAAAGGTGACAACCCTATGCAGAACATGTGAAAGGGTCCTACTGCAGCACCACAATAAAGGACCCTGCAATGGCAGTAAAGTAGGGCGACCAGACGTCCCCGTTTTCCGGGGACAGTCCCCGGATTGGAGGGGGTGTGCAGGGCTGTCTCATGCCTCCAGTGTAAACATCCAGCGATTGGTGGGCAAGCAGGGGCGGTCTCAGTGAAAGTGGAACAGTCAAATCTAAGCACTGATGTCGGGGATGGGCAGGCCCACATCCTCTGATCAGAGTGTGTCTCTCCCAGCTCCGCCCCCTTACACCTGGCTACAAGTTGCAAATGTAAGGTAAGAGCGGGGCTGGGACAAGACAGGTTCCATGGAGTTTACATGTGAGAAGAAGGGGGGGCGGGGGGGGGTCACATGGTAGCCAGTCTAGAGCACATCGGGCTGTGCTTCCTTTAACACCCCCGGACTGGAGGCCCCAGTCCAGTCCCCTTGGCACCACAAGTGATTGCAGAGCCCTTTAGAGCTGCCCTGTGATTTCACTCACTGATCTCTCCTCCTGGCTCCTGCTGGTTGCATTCACTAAAGAAAGAAATCCGCCCCCTCAGTCTCGGCTCAGTTATGCCCCCTCCCCCATGTGTAGCAGAGAATGCCAGGGGTCTACACAGGAGTTCAGCAGGTCAGTTTACTGTGCTGTGTGTGTATGGATTTGTATGTGTCTGCATGTGTGAGTGTGTGTATGGATTTGATATGTGTGCATGTGTGAGTGTGTGTATGGATTTGATATGTGTCTGCATGTGTGAGTGTGTGTATGGATTTGTATGTGTCTGCATGTGTGAGTGTGTGTGTATGGATTTGTATGTGTCTGTGAGTGTGTGTGTGTGTGTGTGTATATATATATATATATATATATATATATATATATATATATATATATATATATATATATATATATATATATATATATATATATATATATATATATATATATGGTGTGTTGTGTCCCATAATGAAGACTTTTGATTTACTTCCTGCTTCTGCCATAAGTCTAATCTGTTTGCATTCCTAGGCTGCATATTCTGTGTTCTGCAGAGAAGTTATGTTAACTCTTCACTTGCTGCCACTTACCGTAACTGCTCTGCAGCCACTACATTCTATTCAATTCCTAGCCTGCTCATACCTAAGCATAGTGAGGAGTGACTGTATGTAGATAATTTTTGCGTTTTTATTTTTATTTTTTATTTTTTTTATTACCAGCCCATTCACCAATGGTCACGTGTACTTTTTGAACAATTAATTTAGGTAGGTACAGTCAATATCTAATGAAGTATATGTACGCGTGCCATTATTCATTTCTCTTCTTGCAGCTGGTGCTCTGGGTACTTTTCTTTCATTTATGTGACCCACCATGTGTATCCAGTATGTCTCTGTGCAGGGGTGCTGCAGCAGCAAATGCGTAATTTAAGCCTTCATTGGCTGTTACAGGTCTGAGACAATGGGCTGGTTCACTGTGCCATTGTCAAAACCTTTATGTGCAGCATCTCTCTGAGGACATTGTTCAGGTGGCCCTCATACACAATCCCCTATGCAATATTACATCTTATGGCTGTGCTGTTCAATATATGTGTCATGAGAGGGTTCCGTGTACGTGTGATGAGAGGGTTCCGTGTACGTGTCAGGTTTGTCAGTTTAGTGGTTAGCATGGATGGGCACTGGTGAGCCAGGCAGCAATCAGCAAGTGAGCCTAGTGCCTGGCGAGGCATTTTCTGCTGGGCACTGGTGAGGCTGCATTGCTAGGCACAGCTGAACCCCGCATTCTTTATGTAGTGCACTCCTGAACTCTGCTTTTTCTCTGTCTTATCTTCATAGAATTTGGTAGTCATATCTCAATTTCTAAGCAGTATCTTTTTTTTTTTTTTTTTTTTTTTTTTTATCTTTATGGATGAAATGTGGGAAATAACATTCATATCATACAATCATTCCATAAACACATGTACTACATATATCATTTGAGGAAAATATGCTTATAAAATAGTTTACCATTTGCCAATTAAAAAAAATGTCACCGGATTTCATTTAAAAAATCTGGTCACCTTACAGGAAAGGGACCCAAGATCAGTGGCAAGGGCCCCCTGGACTGATGGAAGGATAGGCCTGGTGCCCTGAAGGTTCTAGTTATGCCTCTGCAGTGCAATATCTTTACAGTTAATGGAGGGTGGGTGAAATGCTACACTGGTTTGATAGCACTACAAACTGTAACAGCTTGGTTTTCTCTCAAACCCACGTCTGACCCAATCCCGAATCTCACCCACTGGTGTGAATACTGTGACGTGACAGACCTAGTTGGGACTGAGGCTCTTGGAGGGGACTGAATGCGAGCCTCTTGCATTGTGATTATGGGCCCTCGCATTTGGGGGAACGGTGCTCTTTGTGAGCTGTATGCCTGGGGACCCCTGAGGTGGTGTTACTTGGATTCAGGTCCGTGCCCCCCCCCCCCCCCAAGACACACAGACTCTGGATATGTAAATGCCATGTTAGCAATAGACTGAATCACACTATTGGGACACAAACTTAGTCCCCTTTCAAACTACCGATCTGTTCAGATCTGCCTGTCGTTTTTTCAGGCGGACCTGAACGGATGCTCCATAGAGCTCTATGGCGCGTCGGATGTCTGCAGTGACATGTCCGCTGACATCTGACCCGCTCTGATCCAAAAAAGTGTGACGGAGGAAAAAGCTATTTTTCCATCCGTCACCGGGGAGAGCAGCGCTGTGAGGTCCGTCCCTGCGCAGTATGCAGAGACGGACATGTCCTCTTCCTGCTTAGCGGAGATCGCTGCGGCGATCCCCTCTGAGCAAGCGGATATCCATGGGGCGGATCAGCACTGATCTGCCCCATGTGAAAGGACCCCAAGATGCTAATATCACCTCCAGCCACCTGTCTGTGTCTTGTTAATGTAAATGAGTCTAGTCTGGCTTGACATAGATTCTAAAGAGTATTCACCTATTTTGTTGTTTGTGCTAATTAACCTGCAATTGAATTGTTAGTGAGCTAGGAGCCGAAAAGTCTTATCCTTCAGTCAACTAGTCTGAGTGTTGATTTAGATAATTAGCTCATGCTAATTAGGTTAGGTTTTAGTCACCCCGCTGTATATATTTTGTGTGAGATCTCAAATAAAGGTCATTCCTGATGTCCTCCAAGACTGGTGTTGTCTAGTTCTCGGGGGTTCCTATAGCCAGATCCATTGGACTTGTGTTCCAGGACTTGGGAAGCGGTATATAGACGGAAGCACTCAATCGGAGTGTGGGATCGGTTCCGTCACAAATACCATGACCAGCAGCAGTATGACTAATAGCAGGAGTAGCTACAATCACATGGCCAGAGACTTGGCACCAGCTCTTGGACCAGAATCTTAGGACCATCTTTGTTGGTATGCAATAGCCGATTACCTAATACACAAGATTGCTCTTTGCAATACAGTAATTGCCAATGGAATATAAAATATCTCAAAATTTGTCAACACTTGGTAGACATATGTTTGTACTGAATGTGTTGAGTGCATTTAGTTTAATCATAAGTTATAATAAAAATGATGGTATCTTTGTTTCCTTATAGAATTCGTGATCTTTGTTCTTCAATGGCTTCTACACTGGAGTTTATCTCTAGGAGATCTCCTGTTTTGTGCACTGGAGGTTGTGTGGCATCCAGCCAGCCACTTGCAACAGGCATTGGCTTAGGTATTATAATTTTTATGTAATAAAATATTTAATAGTGGACTGAGACGCATGTATGTTAAGCAGATGAAAATGAATGGCAAGAGTTTTCCAGCATTAACCAAGTTGTACAGCACAACAAATGCCCGTTGCACGTTACTCCTTTCAAACTTTTTAAATGGTTTACACTGTAGCTTGCAGAATCTTACCCACGGTCTTGATGTACGATCTGTCACCAGGGCTTAACAGAGGATCACCTGGTTTGTGGTCCTGCACATGCACTGCCATAAGGCTTTGCTTACATTTTCTGGGTGATAAAAACACATGGGTTTGTAAACCCGCTCCCAACTACTCCCCCTTTAAAGTGGTTGTAAATCCTTACATTTACCCAGTGAAGTGACCACCCCCAGGTGATAGAGATGAAACAAATCATTCTACATATGTTTTACATTTATGTTTTACATTTATTTATCTGCAGCCATCTCATATCCAGATGTTCAAAGTATACAGTTTACATGTCGGATCGTCAGAAGGCAAGGGGCAGAGATCTGATGTGACACACTGCACAGCATAGAGCAGGGAGCTGAGTGTAATCTGAAACCTGAGTGGAGGGAATCGCCCCCTCTCTCCCTATAGTCTCATAGGGAAAAGCTATAGCTGAGGCTGTCAATCGCCTTCCATGTGCTGGAGCTCTCCTCTGTCCTCCTGGATCAGTTGGAGTTGGCATAACCTGCTGTGACCAATGCAGATCGCAGAGGAAGGAGACAGCACATCTAACTCATAATAGATGCTTTTGACTGAGGCAAGTACACACAATAAAAGGATATGCTTTGTTTATTATTCATGTCCAAAGTTTAGAAACACTTTAAGCTGCAAAAGCAGCAGACAGTGTATACATCAGGGATATGCAACTAGCGGACCTCCAGATGTTGCAGAACTACAAGTCCCATGAGGCATAGCAAGACTCTGACAGCCATAAGCATGACACCCAGAGGCAGAAGCATGATGGGACTTGTAGTTTTGCAACAGCTGGAGGTCTGCTAATTACATATCCCTGGTATACATGTTACATCCACAGAGATTTGATCCAGAACCACAGCAAAATGTCACATTCAGTGGGCAGTACCTACCAACTGCAATGTACGACAATGCACCATACTTGTGTTGGTGTTAATGGGTTGCCTTATGCGTGATGAGCAAAAACGCTCAAACGCATGCAAGAATGTGAGTTCCCACTAAACAGAAATGTGATCGGGGGCCTGACAACTGAATTTCTCCATCCACTCCCACCAATGTACATGGATAAAGCTGACCATACACTATGCAATCTTATTTTACAATCTCTGTATATGTTCCTTTTAGATTTACCAGAACTTTGGAATAAGAGGACCCACCTCTATCCATTCTCTCTGTATCCAATCAGACAGGCCCTTGCACTACATAGTTGATCGTAGGTTGAAAGGAAATTGTACAATCAGATTGCATGGTGTTAATCCTATGTTCACACCTAATGCGTTTTGCAGTAATGCACTACAGTCCATTTAACATGGTTTCCTATGGTACTAGTTCACATCTATTTTGGCATGGGGGTCCCCTCTGAATCCATACCAGACCCGACAATATTTTTTTATTTTTTTTGCAAATTTGTTTGCTGACAATTTTATTTTCTTAAATTCAGCTGTCAGTGGGAACCCCACTGACAGCTGATGACTCATTGGTTGTCAGTGACATGGTGGCTGGCTTCCCATCCTCCTCCTTGGCAACCAGCTTTATACAGTGTGTTTTACAGTGCATTTAAGGGGGGGGGGGGCCTTAGATACACTTTACCACTATGGCATTGTAAAAAAAAAAAAAACAGCAGGTATGTCACTCCAGGAATTGCTCTTAGGCTGGATTCACACTTATGCATTTTTAGTGCATTTTGAAGATTTTCACTACAGTCCATTACACATGGTTTCCTATGGAACACACTCTGTAGTGCAAATCTGCAAAATGCACTAAAAATGCATAGGTGTGAATCCAGCCTTAGGTGGCCAGCTTAAAGAGGAAGTAAACCCTGATGGGTTTTTCTTTTTCTTCTTCCCTGCAAGGTAAAGGCATAATGTGCTAGTATGCAATGCATACTAGCACATTATGCGACACCTGCAAATGAAGCCCATGTTCCGGCCACATCCATCTTCGCACGGCTTCCTATTGGGGCTGCAAACTTTGGCTCTGTGTGTGCAAAAGCCACCCTGCACTCGCCTGAAGAAACGGCTGTTCCTTTCTGAGTGCGTACGCCGATGACCTCAACGGTGCAGTAAATATCTCCTGAATGGTGTACATTTAGGAGATCTTTACAGTAACTATAGGTAAGCCTAGAATAAGGCTTACCTATAGGTACAACTTCCCCATGGAGGTTTACAATCGCTTTAACCACTTGAGATCCGTGCTATAGCCGAATGACGGCTACAGCGTGGACCTGCATTGCCGGCACGACATCTATTGATATCTACGTCTATTGACGACGTCCCGTGCACGAGCGGCCTGCGCGCCCCTTGAAGGGCACGCGCACGGTGCGCTCTGTGATCAGCGAGTCGGAGACTCGGCTGATTGGAGTAAGGGGTCGATCCTGAACCCTTACCACGTGATCAGCTGTCAGCCAATGACAGCTGATCATGTGATGTCAACACAGCCGTAATCTGCTTGCGAGGAGAGAAAAAAAAGCCGATCACCAGTGGCAGTGAGAGGAACATCAGTCCTGATCACTGCGAGCTGCCGCCAGCCCGGCAGTGCCCACAGCGCCACTCATCAGTGCCCACCATCAGTACAGACTTATCTGTGCCCACCAGTGCAGCCCACCAGTGCTGACTCATCAGCACATATCAATGAAGCAGAAAAATTACATGTTTGCAAAATTTTATAACAAACTATTAAACATGATTTTTTTTTTTTTCAAAATTTTCCTTTTTTTGTTTAGCAAAAAATAAAAACCCCAGCTGTGATTAAATACCACCAAAAGAAAGCTCTATTTGTGGGAAAAAAAATGATAAAAATGTAATTTGGGTACAGTGTTGTATGACCACACAATTGTCATTCAAAGTGCGTCAGTGCCGAAAGCTGAAAATTGGTCTGGGCAGGAGGGGGGTTTACGTGTCCAGTAGGCAAGTGGTTAATGCCTGTGAACAGAGCTGTCTGGCTAAACAGCATAGTGCTGATGTCTGTGAGCCCTTCTATTTTTTTTTTTTCTTATAAAGGGGAAGGAGGAGTAACTACACAAATTAATGACTCATTCACTCATCAGTTCCAGATCTGTGGCAGCAGTGTTTGCTGTAGTAAGGTCTGATTCACACCTATGCATTTTTAGTGCTTTTTGCATTTTGCAGCTTTTCACTACAGAAGGTGTTCCATAGGAAACCATGTGAAATGGACTGTAGTGCAAATCTGCAAAAAGCACTAAAATGCATAGGTGTGAATCAGACCTTAGAAGTTTAACCCATTGACCTTCCCCCTCCTCCCCTGTATATCTAAGCTCAAAACTCTGTGACCTGGTATATTAACCCCTGCAAATCCTGCATATCTGAACATGAACTCCATCTCCATCCTCCCACTGTATGTGACCCGAGCATTAACCCCATTCACCTCCCCCTCCCGTTGTGTCTGACTTGTACCTTAGTGTATCTTAGTGCTCCATGAGTTAGTACCAGCATAGTTACCTAGTAGGTGAGGTTGAAAAAAAACACAAGTTCATAAAGTCCAACCTATGTGTGTGATTATATGTCAGTATTACATTGTATATCCCTGTATGTTGTGGTACATGCTGATTACTGCTAATGATACCGTTCTCATTACTAAAATCTTGTATATAGCTCCTTATCCCCTCCAAGAGCTTGCATACTATTGATGTTAGGCTAACTTGTCTGTAATTCCCAGGGATGTATTTTGGGCCCTTTTTTAAATATTGGTGCTACATTGGAGAAAAGCCAATCAGCTGGTACCATTCCAGTCCGTAGACTGTCAGTAAAAATTAGGAACAATGGTCTGGAAATTACTTTATGGAGTTCCTTAAATACCCTTGGATGCAAGCCACCTGGTCCCGGGGATTTATTAATGTTATGTTTCCCAAGTCTAATGTTAATTGTCCTTTGTTAACCATGGAAGTGCTTCCTGTGATGTGTCATAAGGATAAACACTGCAGTTTTGGTTACTGGAGCCCCCTGATTCCCTCGACTACTGAGAAGAATAAATTCAATACCTTTGCCATCTCCCTCATCCTTTGTAACCAGATGTCCTTCCTCATTCTTTCTGGGGCCAATATGGTCTGTCCTCCCTTTTTTTGCTCTTTACATACGTAAAGAATTTTTGGGGATTTTCTTTGCTTTCCTCCGCTAGGTGTCTTTCGTGTTCTATGCCGCCCTAATTGCACCCTTACATTTCTTGTTGCATTCTTTATAAAGTCTGAATGCTGATGATTCCTCCTCAACCTTGTATTTTTTGAAGACCTTCTCCTTTTTTATATTCATTTTTACTTTGGAGTTAAGCAATCCATGACTAGTGTAGTCTGAATGTTCCCCTTATCTTATTCCTTACCCATACCTTCCCCTATTAGAAACGAGACCACACCATAGGTTGGAGTAAACTGGCCACAACAGCCTTTATTAAACATAACTCAAAATTCACTCCAATAACTTGTAAATATGAAAATATATAAATATATATAAATATATAAATATAAATAACTTTAAACCACATTAAATAACATTAACTGCCCATTCTGGTTATCTCTGACGGTGACCCCACTTAAGCCAATACCAAATCACTGAGGTACACCTGACCAACTTCCCAAAGGCCTCCACCTGTGACCGGTCGGAGACAACTTCCGCCAGTGAACATAACCGTATTCCCTCCAACGTTCAGGAATACCCAGAGGGGCCGATCGTTAGATGAGCCCCCCCACACCCTCAGATCCCTTCTGAGTACCTGTCTACTGTCAGAAACACACCGCCACAGCCCGAAAGGGTGACTCCCTCAACCTTGAGGGCCACCCCCCACCCTAAGAGCTTTTTGTATCCCCTCCTGTAAGCCCAAGGACCAAAGGTCAATCCCCACATCCGATAGGTGAACCCCATCCTGCCGCAGGTAAAGACCCACATTCACCTCCAACTCCCGATGCCGAACCACAATGCCCCCGTTCTGCACTACAAACCACCCAACCACCTTATTCACCCTTATCCTAGTCTTCTCAATGCTGGCTAAAGACCTAGCCCACCGCCAAACCGTTCTGGCCACAATGTCCGACCACACCAAAATGGTGCCCGGGAACAGGACTCGCAGGCACAACACGTCCTCCTTAATGTCCGCTAAAATATCCTTCACCTTGCGAACACCCAGGTCGTTTCCCCCAGCATGAACCACCAGCACATCCGGGGGCCTGTCTCTCAAAGCGAAGCGCTCCACCTCCCTCATAACACGCTCCCACCGCATACCCGGGAACCCCAACCACATCACCCTAGCCACCCGCCTGGGGATACCCAATTGCCTGCCTGCTGGTAGAGAATCACCTCTCCTGGCCCCCCAGCACACGTACGAATGCCCCAGGATCCAAACGAGGCGTGGAGAACCTCCATCTGGAATAAAAACAAAAGAAATAACACAACAACCAACGCAATGTTACAATCACAGTACTTCCCCCAAAAACTCCCAACAACCAGCAACACCCCCAGCCGCACCCCCACATCACCCCAGTAACAACTGCGGCCGGACATAAGACCGGAACCTCCTAGACTCCCACCTACCGATCCGGCGAACTACCGCCTCCTCCAGCCCACATCGTGCAGCTTCCGTTGCCGCCCCGATCCGGAAAGAGTGTGACGCATATTCCCGCTCATCCAAACCCACCGCTCTCAGGCATTGCCGAAAAACCGACACAAACTGAAACCGGGATAGAAAAGAGCCCTCCGCATGCACCAAAAAGGGGCCCGCCCCCGCAGGCCGCACCGCCCGGAAAGCCCGTACCGCCGCCACCGGGCACACAGCCGAGCCCCGAAGGGCAAGCAGCGTAATCGCCACTCCCTTGCCCCGTTGATCAGTCTTGGACCTACGCAACCGTATACTCACCCGATCCGCAACCACCTGCACATCCTGATCCAGCAAACCCCCAGCCACCCGTTTCGAGCGACACACCAACTCCCCTATTCTAAACGCCCCATAAAACGCCAACGAAAAAGCTGCCGTAAACAGAACGGTCTCGTAAGCAGACGAGCAAACGTCCACCAGCCGAGAACAAATTGCCACCAAATTGTCAAACGACACCGGCCGGCACGCATCCCCACCCTTCCGATCTTTCCTGTACCCCTTCAACGTCTGCCGCACCCAAAAATCCTTTGTCCCGTCCGGCTCCCCCCACATCTTAAACAAAAAGGCCAACCCTGCCAGCTTCCGCTCGATAGACGCAGGCGACAGTCCCATCTCTATGTTCCGGGCCACCCAGTACAATACCACCCAGTGCTGGTCGGAGCCCCGACCAGCTACGCCAACCTCCCGCAGTAACGCCCACCATTCCGCCCACACCCTGGAATAAGCTGACCATGTAGCCTCACTCAATGACCTCTTCAACCAACCTGCGGCGATTCCAAGGGCAGCTCCCACATCCACCCGGGGCAGGGTGCCCCCGACTCCTCCGCTCCCGGCGCCAGCTGCCGGAACTTGTCCCACTGAAAACGAGAGAGCGAGTCAGCCAAGGAATTCTCCACCCCAGGTATGTGCACTGCATAAACGTAAACATTGAGCCGCAAGCATCGAAAAACCAGCTGCCGTAGCAGCCGGATGACCGGGGGCGAGGAAGCAGTCAGCCGATTGACCTGAACCACCCCCATGTTGTCGCAATTGATGCGCAACTTCAAATTACAAAACTCCTCCCCCCACAGCTCCAACGCCAACACTACCGGGAATAATTCTAGCAAAACCAAATTGCCCAACAACCCCGCCACCTCCCAGGAGCGCGGCCAAGGTTCAGCACTCCACCGGCCCCGAAAAAATGCCCCATAACCCGTAGACCCAGCCGAGTCAGTAACCAACTCCACATCGAAGTTGCTCACTGGCCCTGACATCCACATGGCCCGCCCGTTATACGACTCCAAGAATTCATGCCACGCCCGCAGGTCCTCCCTGTGTTCCTTCCGTAAACGCACGAAATGGTTAGGTCCGGTCACCCCGGCGGTGGCCCCCGACAGCCGTCGGCAGAACACGCGGCCCATAGGGATGATCCGGCAAGCGAAATTCAGCTTGCCCAACAGGGACTGCAGGGCCCTAAGCTGAACCTTCTGCCGGCCCTGCATCCCCGCCAACTCTGCTTGCAGATCCCGTAATTTATTCTCTGGTAATCGACACTCCATTGCCAGCGAATCAATCACTATCCCCAAAAAGCTCAATTCCGTAACCGGGCCTTCCGTCTTATCCCCCACCAACGGCACCCCGAACCTGCCCGCAATGTGCTGCAACGTGGACAGAAGAATCGCACACACATTGGAGGCAGGCGGGCCCACGCACAGAAAATCATCCAAATAGTGGATGACCGACTCCAGGCCCGAAACATCTCTCACCACCCATTCCAAAAATGAGCTAAAAGCTTCAAAATAGGCGCATGAAATGGAACAACCCATGGGCAGGCACAAATCTACATAAAACTTGCCCCGCCAATGGCACCCCAATAGCCGGAAGCTGTCCGGGTGGACCGGTAGAAGTCGAAACGCCGATTCCACATCCGCCTTGGCCATGAGAGCCCCACGACCATACCGCCTGACCCACCGTACCGCCGCGTCAAAAGACGTGTAGGAAACCGTACACGCCTCCGGGTCAATGAAATCATTGACCGACCCCCCCTTTTGGAAAAGACAGATGATGATGAATCAAGCGAAACTTCCCCGGCTCCTTCTTAGGAACCACACCCAACGGGGAAACCACCAGGTCCCTCCACGGCTGTACTTCGAAAGGCCCGCCCATCCGGCCCAGCGCCACCTCCTTACCCAATTTGTCATCCACCACCCCCGGGTGATCTAAAGCCGAGCGCAAATTCCTGGCTAACGGCGGCACCCCCTCTAAAGAACAGGGAATCCTAAAACCGTCCCGAAAGCCCGAAATCAACCCTCGCGCCGCCTCACCATCCGGATACCTATTTAGGAAAGGAAGCATCCTTCCCAGGTTCACCGGCGTCATCCCTTTTGTGACCGGCATCGCCGGCGCGCTTACCCTTTTTGAAACAGCGGGACAGGGGGTGGGTGCCGCCGCACCCGGAGCACTCATGCTTGAAACGGCACGCGCCCCCGAATTTACAAGCCCCTTCATTAAAGGGCCAGCACACCCCCCACTTTTTTCCGGCCGGCAGCCCCGAGGACGACGCACTCCCGGCCCCCCCCCTGAAGAAACGGAGTGGGCGTCCGCGGCGCAGACATAAGTTTTATCCATAGGCTTATGTCCTTGTGATCCCAGCGCAGTTCAGCCCGCACCGCCTTCCGCTGACGAAACTGCTCATCATAGCACAGCCACGCCAACCCCCCATACACCCGATGAGCCTCACCAATCGCGTCCAGGTAACAAAATAACGCCGAGCAATGCTCGGGGTTCTTTTCCCCTATCACGCTAGCCAAGATAGCGAACGCCTGAAGCCAATTCGCAAATGTGCGCGGGATCAGCCGATACCTACGCTTCTCCTCGTCGTCCTTCTTGGAACTGTCCGGCTTGACCCTATCCAAGTTAAACTTCTCGAGGGGGAGTAAAGAGAAAATCTCCACATACTCACCCTTGCCGATCTTGTCCCTCACCTCCTGCTTCAAATGCGCCCCCACCGGGCCCTCGAAGCAAACATAAACTTCGCACCGGGCGGCATCCGCGAGCCTAACCAGATCGGACCGTGCCCCCGGGTCCGCGGGCACCGGGGGGACCCCCGAGCCCCCAGCCCCCGCATCCACGCTCCCCGACGCCACCGCAGGCGGTGCGTCCCGCGCAGGCACAGCCTCTGACCCCCCGGCCCCCCCCAGTACTCAGCCAGGGGCCCGCCTGAGGCGACCCCGAGCCCCCAGCAAACTTACCAACGAGGGCCTGCAGCCCCTCCAACAGCTCCTGCAGCGGACCCGAGGGCTCCCCCGAGGCTACTGGCCCCGCCCCCCCAAA
This sequence comes from Lithobates pipiens, assembly GCF_037356315.1. NCBI lineage: Eukaryota > Metazoa > Chordata > Amphibia > Anura > Ranidae > Lithobates > Lithobates pipiens. The sequence continues at coordinate 460,508,630 of NW_027507758.1, read as the reverse complement.
GGACCAGCCGAAACCCCCCCATGTCATCCCGGGACCCCGTGGGCCCCGAACCCCCCTGTGACACCCCCATCAGACCATGCAAAGCTTCCGCCAGCAATGTAGACTCGCGCAACTTACCTGGCCCCCCCGGGGCCCGCCGACCTGAACCGGTCCGGGCGCAGCAAAGGACACCTCCTCCTCCTGGGACAGCTCGCTCTCGGACCCGACCTCACCAGCGCGCACCGGGGACGCCGCCATCCCCCTGTGCTCCGAGCGGTCCTTCCGGTCCATGCGATCCGGGACTGCAGGCAATGTCCTCCTCCCCCCGCCGCCCCCGGCATGCCGGCGTCTGAAACCGGCCCTGCCAGGCACCTTGGCGGCCCTCTGCGACCCGCCCCCCCCTCCAGCATGCGGCCCCCCCGAGGCACCCCCCACCGCGCGGATCACAGCTCCTGAGCCCGCAGGCCGCTGATCTACCGCCATGTGCACCCCCCCCTGACACCCCAACCCCGAGCCACCCGCACTCCCCCCCTCCTCCACCGGGCCCCGTTCAGGCCCGGCGCCATTGCCATGCTGCCGCGAAGCCCCGCCCCCCTCCGGTCTGCGGCGCAATGACCGCCCGGACCGGGGAGAGCCGAGTACCGGCCGTTTTGCCGGGGGGACCGAACGGTCCTCCCCCGGGCTCCGGGAGTCACGAGGTGGCCGAGGTGTAGGCCCAGGGGAAAAACGCGCCGGAGGCCGAGACCTCAGCGCACGCAGCTGCACCTCACCTGTCCCGCCGCCGTCCTCCTCGCTGTCCGCCAGGTCACCCACGCGGTCCCGCAGCCAATCCGTGCCGTGCACCTCCGCCGCCCGTCGCAGCCGCGCGAAGAGTCCCTCCAGGTCAGCCATAGCAGAGGAGCAGCGAAAAACTGCCTCCTCTGTGTCACGCTGGGCTCCGAATGATCCCTTAAAGCCACACCCCTCCCTTTTATATGACCCCTCCCCTACACTAAGTTTGCTTCCTGCAAACCTTTTTCCTCAGCTCCACCCATAAAGCTTAACCCTCTGTGTCCCTCATCCACACTGTCATGTCCAGCACTCCTTATATCATTGCATTCTTAATCCGTGCTTCTCTGGACTTTTGTTCACTCTTTTAAATGTATTACCCAATGGGATGCATTGGCTAATGCCCTTATTTAATATGCTCTTAAAGCAAACCCATCTCTCCTCCGTGTTTTGTTCCTAAGATTTTATCCCAATTCACACCTTCTAGTAAGGTTTGTAGTTTAGGGAAGTTGGCCCTTTTGAAAATCGGTGTCTTTGTGGTCCCCTTATGTTTCCTATTTCTGTGATTTATACTGAAGCCAATTGACCTGTGAGTACTATTTCCTAAATTTCCCCATATTTCCACATCCGTGACCAGGTCTGTATTATTGGCAATCAGTAGATTCAGTAACGCTTTATTTCTAGTTGGTGAGTCTAACATCTGACACATGAAATTGTCCTGCAAAACATTTAGGAACTGGCGAGCCTTAGACGAATGCGTGGTCCTCTTTGCCCAGTCCATCTGGATAATTATAATCCCCCATTATAACACCTCCCATCCTTGCTGCTAACCCAACTTGTGATAGGAGAACCATTTTCCCCTTGGCTTCATTCCCTTTGGCGCTCTACCCATAAGGATTCCACCTCTTCCCTAGCTCCCTTAGTGTTGTCATCTCTCACGTTCACGTGTACATTATTCTTGATATATGGGCATACCCCTCCCCCTTTTTTACCCTCTCTATCCCTGCAATAAAGGGTATGCCCTTGAATGGTTGCCAGCCAATCATGAGGGCTGTTGAGCCCGGTCTCTGAAATTGCCACAAAATCCAAATCCTCCTCGTAAAACAGTATCTCTAGTTCACCCATCTTGTGTGCCAGGCTCCTGGCATTGGTGCACATGCCACGTAGTTTAGACCGGTCGCATACTATACTCTTATTGGGTGTTCTGAGTTTGCTACTAGGACTTGTTACTATACTCACCTTGGGTTTGTGTTTTAGTCAACCTACTACTAATGCCCCCAATACTAACCTCTGGAATATGTTCCCTGCTGACTATCTCTACCTCTGGGCCCTAACCCCCCGTCGCCTAGTTTAAAAATCCCTCGAACTTTTTGGCCATCTTTACTCCCCAGCTGATCATCCCAGACCTGATGCAAGAGATGGTTAGATACTGCAGACAGGATACAGGAGATGGTCAGAGGTTGCAGACGTTATACAAGAGATGGTCGGAGAATGCAGACATGACTCCCTATGGCCATCATAGGGAATAAGTCTTTAGCCATTCATTCACTGTAATTCATCAAGGTCTAAAACATGACAACGATTGTCCTAATTCATTTGCGACCATGCCTCCCCTGAGCCTAGCTGGGGGTGGCCCGAGCACAGCCTAGCCGAGGGAGCTGAGACCGCCCCTCTGCTCGAGCACAGCTGAGCCAAGCCCATCCAAGCTGAGGGAAGCTGAGACTGCCCCTCTGCTCAAGCCCAAACACAGCTGAGACTGGGCCCAAGCCCAGCTCACTGCCCAGTCTGCCCTATAAGCCGACGGCCATCGGACTGTTTGTGGAGGGCTTTTGTTTTTCTTCCATGCAGGGCAAAACTGCCTGTCACTGAAATCAGCCCCTTAGGAAACTCCCGGTAGTCCAGTTGGCACAGGACGCAATTGCTGTGTTTTAAAATGTCTATTCTAACAAAATGTGTTGCATGTTATTTTATTTTCTTACATCAGGGGACACAGAGCCATAGTAATTACTATGTGGGTTATATCGGACCGACAGGTGCTGGACACTGGCACGCCCCTAAGGCGTGTACTCCCCTATATAACCCCTCCCATTACTGGGAGTCCTCATGTTTTGTTCTTTTTCACCAGTGTCTAAGGTCTTGGTCACGAGAAAGATGTGCTGTGCTGAGCTCCACGGGTAGTAATCCTTCATGAGGGCTAGCCATGCTGACCGGATCCGTTCTAATGTCTTTTCATGGGTTAAATGAATGGTACCCGGGCCTCTTGTCCGAAGAAACAAGGTTTTGCTTGCAAATGCTTCTCTTTAGAGAGCTGGGCCCTAGGATCCAGTACTTTTTGGTAGTGAGGCCATAAAGTTTTTACCGGCAGGGTGCTGTCGCAGATCCAGGATTGTGGGATAACCTGAGGTTCCCCGGTTCCTGAAGGTTTCCTATAAGGTCTCAGAGCCTACTGTGAAGGGTGAAGATTGGGTGGTTGTCTCTGATAAAACCCTGCTGGTAAGGAAAGGGAGATTTTCTCAGGAATTTCTCCTTTGTATCGTTTAAGCCTTATGGCTTATGCATGGACTAGTGCATTCTCAGAGTTCTGTGGCTGAAATATTGATCAGCTGAAGCACCATGTGAAAGCTTAGCCAGTTTGTTTCCCTTCCTGGGGTACGGCTATTTAGAGTGGATAAATACATCCAAGAGGGTAAAGCTCTCTTTACCAATAAAAAGAGGTTCAAACATTTCTCCTTTTATCATGCGGCCTCTCCTATGGCTGGGACATCTGCCTCTAGGCAGTCTCGACAGCCTCAATCATCAGGTTCAAGGGAAAGTCCCCAAGGGCAACACCAGGATCTTGGGGCGGAAAGCCCAGAAAGCAAAATGCTAAAGCCTTCTCATGAAGGCGATGTCTGAGGATGAAACGCGTCGGTAGGACTCCACTGTTGCCTGTTTTATAAGAAGCGCTTTTTTTGAACTACATAAATGTGAGTTTGTTACCATATTTTTAATATATTTTATTTTAATGGAATTACACTATATGGTCCTATATTTTCCTTCTATACATTCATCATCCTGAACTGGACCTTTATATGCGAGGAGAGAATCTATTGTTGGTGGGAAGAATTTTTGGATGACTATTTGTTAGTCTAACCTTGGCTAAATCCACATCATTGGGCATTTTAACACCGGCCAATCTGAGTGTCCACGCTCAATTCAAAGCTTGCAAGACCCTCAGAATATATGTTCTTTTGGGTCATATCTATCTGGTAAGCCTACATCTGTTGAGGTGGCAGTATCATCACATGGGTGTTCGCATGTTTACCCTTCCGGGAACTAGGCAGCATATTTGAAGTTTGCACGTGGGACTTGAATATTCTTCTGGATTTAAAAAAGACTTTATTTTTGCACTTTCTATTTGTTTTTTTACATATGAGCACAATGATTTGGTGTTCACTTGCTCACTAGCATTTTCTTTTGTAAAGTATATGTGGTTTCGCACATGGATATTTGATTTATTCATAATTTTGTTTTACCATAATGGTGTAGCGCTACTTCTTGTTAATAACATTTGTATTTATTGCTAAAATATCAAATTTTAGTGGAGTAGCAGCTTCACTTTGCACATTTGGATAGCGCAGTGTTTTTTCTTGATTGGAAGAAATTTAATACTATACACTTCTCATGAAGGAGCACCCCCACTCATTTGGGTGAGGGGAAAGGTCCTGCAATTCTTCCGAGAGCACGGATGGCTCAGTCAGTAGAGCATCAGACTTTGATCTGAGGGTCCGGGGTTTGGGTGCTGCCTGTGGGGTCCTTGGGCTGCTGATGGGGCGGTCTTTATGTAAGTGTTTCCGTATCCTCTGCGAATGTTCCTAAGGATCCAGAAAGTCTCTTTCTGGCCTCTGGATCAGCTGTTATCCCAGTCGGTTCCCTTAGTGAAACATATTTATTTTTTTATTTTTGGCTCAAACCTTTTAAGGTTCCAGAACCAAACAGAGGTAAGACCCTTTTCTAGATCTCGAAGATCTGAATCGGCACTTAAACATCCGATCCTTTCATTATTTGATCGGTTGTGTCCATTCTGCAAGGAGGGGAGTTGCATATCTCCATGTGCCAAATGTTCCCGCTTACCAGAAATTTCTGCGGTTTAAAAAATTAATAATTAAAAAATAAAATGAATAAATAAAATTATCTTTTCAGTTGTGGCCCTGCCATTCGGCTTAGCCACAGCACCAGGAGTGTTCTGAAAAATTCTGGCACCTCCTCTAGCCAGATTAAGGGCTTGAGGCATAGCAGTCCCTGCCTATTATAAGATCTACTTTTAATAGATCATTCAGTCTCGGGTCTAAAACCAGAGTCTGATCTCAGCCGTAAATATCTAAAATCTCTAGGTTGGATACTCAACCTAGGAAGAGTCTCCTTAAAACCATCAAGGAGATTACAGTACTGGGGGGGGGGGGGGGGCTGGTTTATAGATACCATACAGAAGGTATTCTTACCCCAGACAAAAATCAGTTCCATTGTAGGACTAATTCAACTTATCAAAACAAAGAAAAATTCTTTCATTCAGCTGTGCTGGAGATTTTTTTTTTTTTTTTTTTTTTAGGAGGAATGGTGGCCTCCTTCAAGGCCGTCCCTTACGTGCAGTTTTTACTCAAAAGCTCCTTCAAGACACCATCCTGTCGGTCTGGAATAAAAAAAAGGTTCAGGCCTTGTTTCCAATATGCTTGGCTCCCGACATAAGTCAGAGCCTAAATTGGTTATCCAGCAAAAGGGAAAATCTTTATCCTGGAGGGTGTTAACAGATGCCAGCCTTCTAGGCTGGGGAACAACCCTGGAAGAGGATTCTGTCCAGGGGAGATGGTCCAGGTTAGAGGACCTTGCCTATCAACTTTTTTGTGGAAGTTTCAGGCAGTACGTCTGGCCCTATAATCTTGGACAGTCCAACTATGGGACTGTCTTGTCAGGATTCAGTCTGACAAAGGCCACGGCGGTGGCTTACATCAATCACCCAAAGAGGTGAATAATATTCTAGCTTGGGCAGAACACAACATTCCCTGCCTATCAGCAATTTTCATTTTCAGGAATAGGGATTGGCAGGCATACTAGAGTCACCAACAATAATTTCCAGGAGAGTGATCTCTTCACCCCCACATCTTCCTAGCGATATGTCAGAGATGGGGTATTCTGGACATGGACCTATTCGCGTCCAGATTCGACAACTTTATGTCGAACAAGGGGTCCGCTAGCAGGCGGAACAGATACATTAGTCTTCCCATGGGATCAGTTTTTCACTGATCTATGCATTTCCTCCAGTTCTGCTACTTCCACTCCTCTGCAGGATTAAGCAGGAAAAAAAGGAGGTGATTCTGGTGGCCCCAGCTGATTCCAGAAGATCTTGATTTACCAAGATCATAAAGATGGCAGTAGGAGTCCTTTGGATTCTACCATTATAGCCAGACCTTGCACAAGGTCCGGTATTTCATTCTACCTTACGGATAAAAAGTTTAACAGGTTTGACTGTTGAATCCCACTCTATAAAAGATTGTGGGTGATCTCCTTCGGTAGTGTCTACTTTGACTAATGCCAGGAAGCCGGCTTCCAGAATCACTCACTTTAGAGTCTGGAAGGCATAGATTTCTTGGTGTGGATCCAGGGGTTGGCACCCCAGGAAGTATGTCATAGGCAGGAATTCCTGATTTTCCTGCATATGGTATCTGAAATAAAGCTGGCCTTGACTTCGATCATGAGCCAGATCCCGGCCTTGTCTGTGCTTTTCCTATGGCCTCTTGCTTCCCACTCTTGGTGCATAGCTTATTCAGGGGATAACAGTTTATTCCCCCTATCAAGCCACCTCTAAATCCTTGGGATTTAAGATTGGTCTTATCGGCATTGCTGAATCAGCCGTTTGAACCTTAAGAGGAATTCCCTTGGTTCTTTTGACAAGAGAGATAATCTTTTCTGGTTGCCATTTCTTCTGCTAGACTTTCGAAACTAGCGGCTCTGGCTTGTAAGAGCCATATTTCATCATGCATAAGGATGAGGTGGTTTTATGTCCTCATCCTGAGTCCCTACCAAGCGTGGTAACAGATTTTCATTTTAAATCAAGATATTATTCTTCCTCCTTTCTCCCCAGAGCCTTAATCTGGGGAAGAGAAAGCACTACATTCTCTTGATTTAGTAAGAGCGATCAGAGTCCATTTAAAGGCGACCGCTCAGGTTCGCAAAACACAGGTTTTGTTTGTACTTCCAGAGGGTCCAAAATGTGGACAGGCAGCATCAAGATCAACTGTTTTCCAAATGGATTCATCAAGTGATCAAGCTTCAGCTTAAAAAATAAAATTCTTCCTTCTCATGTTAGAGCACACTCATCTGGGTCGATTAGTGCCTCTTGGGTGGTGCATCATCAGGCCTCTATGGCTCAGATCTGTAAGACCGCGACTTGGTCTTTGGTTCATACATTTATCAGATTTTATCAAGTCATGAGCATATTGCCTTTGGCGAACAGTATACTGCAGTATGAGTCCTCTGGCCTCCTGTTTTTTTATGTCTTCCCCCCCCCCCCCCCTTCAGTTGCCATTGCTATGGGACATCCCACATAGTAATTACTATGGCTCTGTGTCCTCTGATGTAAGAAAAGAAAATGGGATTTTTAAAACGGCTTACCTGTAAAATCCTTTTCTTTGATGTACATATGTCCCTCCCTTCTTGGTATACACTTGTATTGCTTGGCTACAAAACTGAGGACTCCCAGTAATAGGAGGAGTTATATATGTGAGTACACGCCTTAGGGGTGTGCCAGTGTCCAGCACCTGTCAGTCTGATATAACCCACATAGTAATTACTATGGCTCTGTGTCCCCTGATGTACATCAAAGAAAAGGATTTTACAGGTAAGCTATTTTAAAAATCCTATTTTATACATATGTAGATAAGAAAGGGGTGGTGTGAGATGTTGTTAAAAACTAACAAATAGAAATAATATTACTAAAAGCTAGCGAATAGAACAATTGCAAAAAAATAAGAGAGGGAAGTAGTGACAGAGAGCTTTTTGTTAAGTGAAGGTTACAGAACACATTTCAACATTGTGAACAAAATGGAGCCTCTTGTGCTTAAATGAACAATACGGTGAAAGTCCATGTCATTTCCTATTTAGTTTGACACCACTCTTCGCCAGGTTACATTCAGCGGATTGCTGGTAACCTCTGCTACATTGGCACAGAGAGACGGTGTACTGTTCAGCTCTCTTTTAGCTTTCTCAGAATGGGTTTATCAGGGCTGGTGGACCGTCTATTGGTAAAGTGGATAGTCACATGGAGGCATAGCATGACGAGGAAGTAAATAATAAATATGAGAAATGGGAACATCACAATGTAAGCGCCTAATATCTGTAACCATGTTGCTATGCCATATAAAAAGTTACCAAAACCTCCTAATCCCTTAAAGGGGTTCCATTCATCTTTTAGCAATATCTCTGGCCTTATCCTGTAGTTCTCTTATTTTAGCAAGATGCCCTTTAATAATGTTCTCATTATCAGAAATGTATATACAACAGTCAGTGTGAATAACCCTACACATCCCAGCTTGAGCTGCAGTGAGATCATTTAGTGTTAATCTGTGCTCTAATACTTTTTTAAGCGGAGCCATTTCTTCATTTATTAAACCTATATCCGTGGTAGTATGGTTAATAATCTCATCTACAATTCTAGTGTCGTTTTATTTATTTTCCTTGCTTCTGTAGCGAAGTCCTGGGCCTCTCCAGACCTAATGCTGACCTCCAGAGTTAGAGACAGCTGACATCCTCCTTTGTAGAGTGGGTTACGAGGCATGTTGGGTGCAATGTAAGGTGGATTAACCACTACAATACAGGGCACTTTCGCCCCCTTCCTTCCCAGCCCGATTTTCAGCTTTCATCGCTCTAGCGCTTTCAATGACAATTGCGCAGTCATGCTACACTGTACCCAAATGAAATTTTTATCATTTTGTTCGCACAAATAGAGCTTTATTTTGGTGGTATTTATTCATGACTCCGTTTTTTATTTTTTGCGATATAAGCGCAAAAAAGCGGAAATTTGGGAAAAAAAACTATTTTCTTTTTTCTATTTTTTAAAAGAAATCCAATAAAATCAAATTTTGTCATAAATTTAAGCCAAAATGTATTCTGCTACATGTTTTTGGTAAAAAAAATTCCGTTAAGTGTATAATAATTGGTTTGTGTGATCACGGACATATGTACGCAAATGATCATGTACATATGTGTGCAGGTGATCACGTACATATGTGTGCAGATAATCATTGGGACATGTGATTTTAGTGGGACATATGTGGGGGACATGTTTTTATTATTAGGGACATGTGTTTTTATTATTTGGGGACATGTGTGGGGACATTGTGTTTATACTGTGTGGTGTGTTTACTGTGTGGGGACATGTGTGTATTACACTAGACTGGTGATCAGTGAGTAAAAAGCTGTAAAAAACAGCTCATACTCACTGATCATCAGCCGGCTGCAGCGATCCGCTCTTCTCTCCTCAGCGATGACTTCCGTGTGAGGAGAGGAGAGCCCATTGCCTAGCAACCGGCTGTTTGTTTACATCACATGACGGCCGTGATTGACACGGCCGTCATGTGATCAGGAGGGCCAATCACAGAGCCCTCCTGCCGATCTGAGATGCGCCGTGTCCGGGTGACACGGGCGCATCGGGATCGCACCGCTGCGCGGGCACGCGCGCGCGATCCCGCTCCTTCTGATGGACGTTCCTGAACGTCCTATCAGGAGTAGACGGCTATATGTGCATTGGCCGGGTGGGAAGTGGTTAATGAGCACCAGACACTTCTTGAATGCAAAGAGATTTATTTTCTCCTAACAGAAATGTGGGAAATAGGGTTAGGGCCAGGACACCCTTTAGTAGTTGCAGTATTAGCAGACTCTGACTTGTATAGGTAGATAGCCGTACGGGAAAGGCACCCAACCAGATACCACATCTGTATGTGTAGACACACTGTCTCCTATGGCAACAATCTTGAATCGTTTCAAACGAAGGTTGTAATGAATGTTCTCTTCCTCCACAATGTCCTTTTAAGATGTTCACTCAACCGAGCTCCCAGTCTATCACTCAGACCCGCCGGTCCACTGCTACTGGATCTCCTGAGCTCTTCCAATCTTCACACTAAGTATCTTTCTCAAGCATCACCCCTGCATACTTGCTGGTACCCTAGATTGGTACTCAGATACTCAATCGTCACCCCACTGGCCTGGCACACAATATAGCTCTGCAAGTGTCACCTCCACTGGCTGGGTCCCTGGCTTGACATCTGCTGAAGCTTCCCAGTTCTTCACTGTCCCTGGTTGGTGAGAATACTGCTCTGGTACTTGCTTCGGCTACTCAGTGGTCCCTGGTAATAGGGTAGCTTCCCCTCTACCTCCGACCAGGACAGGTTCTCTGGCTGGTAGAACCGTTACTTCTAGTTGGGCTTCAAGCTGCAGTCCCAACCCTATGCCAATCTCTTGCTTCTGGATAGGCCCTCAGACAGCCTAGCGGCCAGATGTCCTCGGATAGGCCTCAGGCTCTGGCCTAGCAGCCCGGGCAGCACAACATGTTTCCACCCGGACAGCCATCCAGGTGGCACAGAACCCTGATCACCTGACCTCATCCAAATAAATAGGCTCTCCCAGCAGGCCAGTAGACCTAAAAAAATCCCTGCATATTGTCTGAGACACCCCATCTATTCTTAATCTGTCCTTGCAATGCCCTTATCTTATTGAATGCCGCCAGCTACTCGGCCATCTAGTGACAGAAGAGAAGTATAGCAATTCCAGAATTGGGGTGGAATCAATTGACCTATCAATTGGCCAAGGCAACGATCACTTGGCATGTAAATTTTCTAGCAACCCTGCCTAAACATTTGAAGGGTGCTATATTTAAATTCCCCATCCTGTCCAGGAAGGGACATGTCACCTTCAGTGAACAGCACTTTTGAACACTAAAGGGTATTCTGAAATTTGACCTGGTCGCACTGTATCTTTGCGAACGGCCAAAGCAGGTAATAACTTCCCAATATAACATGTACCTGTAACATTCGTAGGAAGCCAGGCATAAGTTTTATCTCCACATATAAAATATAACCCTTTACTTATAGATGTATGGTATACCTGCTCCAAAAAAATAAAAATAGAAGCAATAAGATGGAATCTCAGGTAACCGATATTTCCACATATTGGGAACTGTGAGCCATTTGTACTAAAAAGGGTTCTATTTAGTTCTGGATATGGGATAGGATATTGACCATAGTTTCCTCCATAAACTAATCTTTGCTCCAGTGCAATCTGAATTGTGTATATTTAGTGTTAAATTGGCATGTAATGTTTAGACAAATCTGTGGAGTGTATGCGTTGTAGCTGAGGAAACTAATTATGAGCCATTTATTCTGGTTCTGTTTAGATCAGTAAAGTTGAGAGGCATTGCTATCATGGTTATTGTTCCTGTTTGGGGTATAAGGGAGAACACACCCAGCAGGTATTAGCGTTTGCTATGGGTTGCATATAATTTTAACATTTGGATGAAAAGGTTGGTTTTCCATTTCTCAGTTCTCACAAACGGGAAAAGAAACCATTTTTATTTCAAAGGAAATCATCACTTCAAGATTTTCTTGCAATGAATCGCGTGTTGTCAAATGCACAAAATGTGGTCGGTCAAATTTTGGTTCTAGCGGCCTTCTGATGTGTCGCTTGACCACAGCTCAATCACCTGGTTGGATTCTGTGAACACCTGAAACAGAATCTGGGTCAGGGATAGAGTTGTAAACGCCTTCATGTATTTCAATGTTCTTTGCAAAATCTGAACATAGTATAACAGACTAGAGTGAGAAGCCTGCAACTGTTGGGGACAGCCCATGTGGTTGTTTAGGGGTAGTTTGTACAGAATATAGGGCTACTGGCAAAGCTTCCACCCACCCTTTCCCTGCATCCGCTTTAATTTTTGCACATCTGTTTTCAAAATTCCATTTAACCACTTCAATACTGGGTACTTAAACACCTTCCTGCCCAGACCAATTTTGAGCTTTCAGCGCTGTCACACTTTGAATGACAATTGCGCGGTCATGCTACACTGTACCCAAATGATTTGGTGGTATTTGATCACCTCTACGGTTTTTATTTTTTGCTAAACAAATAAAATTTTTTTTTCAAAATTTGGTATTTTTTTGGTATCAAAACTTTGTAAATAAGTAAGTTTTCTCCTTCACTGATGGGTACTGATGGGGCTACACTGATGGGCACTAATAAGGCGGCACCGATGAAGTGGCACGGATGGGGGGCACTGATAGGTGGCACAGATGGGCGCTGATGGGCGGCATTGTATTATACTGTACTAATGGATGCCAATCAGTGCCAAACAATGGTTGGACACGGCTGATCATGTGGTAAAGAGTCTCCGTCGGAGACTCATTACCGAGATCGGAGTTGCGAGGTGTCAGACTGACACCCCGCAACAACGATCGCCGCAATGCGCTCTCCTGGGGTGCGCAGCGGCTCAAAATCTTGATCACGTCATATGACGTCCGGTCAGGATTTTGAAACCGCTTTGCCGCCGTGTTTCTGTTATAGGGCAGGCGGCAAGTGGTTAAGGCTGGGTTCACACCATCGCGAATTGGATGCGGGTTGCTGGCCGCCGCTGCCACCCCCCACTCAGGCACCTGACCCCTTGCCCCTTCATGTAATCTGATTCTTGTGCTTTTGTGGATGTATCTCTTAAAGCCAAACTGGCAGCCACATAAGGTGGGAGGCCCTCCTCTACAGTCTTCTGGCCAAACGTAGTAAATTTGGGCAGTACTTTTATTAAACATCTCCTCCGTCAAGCCAGTTTCATTTGCTAATTTAGCTTCTGTCTCCCATGTGCAAGCTATTCTCCACATTCCTTCACTGCGCAGTAGCGGGCCATAATCGTGCAGAAAAGTTTGCCATACTTGTAAATCAAGTCCCTTCAGATTTTAAAGGTTTAGCTGCTCCATTTGTCCATTCTACCCATTTATCTAGGGGCTCAGTATAGGTGGAACCGTACCTTTGGTTCATATATTCTTATCTTGGGCTGGGCATTTTCTAAGGGCCTCTCACCCTCACAAAATATACCAAAGAGGATACTGGGCTAATCCTGTAGGATTAAGGGAACCAAAACTTTCAGTAAGTGGAAGAATGGGCTTGATGGATAAAGTTGATAGTGCCTCCACCCAGGACAGGGCCTGTGAACAGAGGGGGTTTCCTTCCTGTGAAATTTATCAGTAATCTAAACAAATTGGGAGCAGTATAGAAACAATACAAGATTTATTTAAAGATTAATAATAGTACATGCAGTCAATGTGCAAATGGGTATTATCGGCAAAGGGCCGATATGAGTCCTGGTGCATCTATACTGGGGTGTGTATATATAGTCATTAATAGATATACCTCTAGATGAATGTTATAGCCAACTCCTGTTGCGGGCGCCCCTAAGGATGATGTGGCATGTGGATCTGAAGACAAGATCTGCAGTGATGAGAAGGTCTTCCAACTGTTGTCCAATGAGCCTGGAATGGAGCTTCTCAAGGCAGGAACTGTGGTATGCACTGTAACATAGTCAGCCCATCTACTGTGTGCTTTAGTCCCTCCCTAATGGTTTCTAATCTGACATTCAACCAGACTTCAAAGCTAATGATCCAGAAGTGCCCGTGGGATGCCTAACCTAGGCTCTGCTGGTTGAGCCCTAGCTATACAGTAGAAACCCAGACTAAAAGGGACAGGGTTAACTAGAATAACAAGTCACCTACCAATATACTAGGCTACCATTGCACATACAGTAGCACAGAGATATTCTGTCACAAGATATATTAGCAGCTACAGTTGGTGATATTAAAATCTTGTTGTTTAAAAACAACAAACACGTTGGTATACGTGCCTGCTCTGTGTAATGGGTTTGCACAGAGCAGCCCCTGGGGGGGGGGGAACTGAGTGGCCCCACAGCAAGCAGCTTGATATGGAGCACCCAAACTTAACCGCTGCTCTGTCCATCCAGACACTGAGCTGCAGCTCGGCCTCACCCCCTCTCTTCTCATTGGCTTACTGACTTTGACAGCAGTGGCTTTGTCTCAGCCAATTAGGAGGGAGAGTCCAACATAGTCAGTGCTCCCGTGCAAGATGGTTGGATCGAGATTGGGCTCGGGTAAGTGTTGGCGGCTGCTGCACACAGAATGTGTGGGGTTTTTTTTTTTTTTATCCTAATGCATTGAGATTAAAAAAAAAATCTGCCTTAGAACCATTTCATATCATATGAATACTTGCATAATAGTCCATTCTGGCTTAAGGTTTAGTAGCATGGGCAGGACTGAGACTTTCTCTCCACTTCCTCCTTCTGGGGTTTCAAAGCCAACAACCCAGGGAAAGAATGTGCATAAACAATATATTTACGGTCATTTACAATTTCAGACATAGAGGGCAACAGATCCCTACACAGGCATTTAGGTGGCAACAGGATGACCTAAACACCTGAAAGCTGGTGCTTAGCCGAGCTCTGAAAAGCAAACCACAGCAGGTTGATTTTTAGAGCATTGGCTAGCGTGAACTTGACCTAAATCTGTCCAGTACTACTACACACACCTACTAGATCTACTTCTCTAATGACCGTAGTATTTCAACACTGGTATAATGAGCACATTATGGTTTATCTGTATTTACATTAAAAGGTCAGAGACTAAAATAGACATACTAACTGTAGCATATTTGCTAAATTCAGATGTAAGCTATATATCATTGCTGCTTTTTCATGACATTCTTTATGATCAGTGTTATTTTTAATGAGTTTAGTATGATTTCATAACATTCTTTTCTATTTGTAGATATACTGAAGAAAGGCGGCAATGCAGCTGATGCAGCGGTGGCGGTAGCTGCTGCCCTTAATGTCACTGAACCCACAAGCACTGGTATTGGCGGCGATTGTTTCTGTTTGTTTTACAGAGCAGAAAACAAAAAAGTCTATTGCCTTAATGGAAGGTAGCGCTATCTATTTCCCTTGTCTCTGTGCAGGCTGTCTTGCGTTGTGCAAATGTAAAAGTAAAACGTCACTTATTCCAATGTGACAGTGACGTGTCGAACAACCTTGACAAACATTTTACATCTGATATCTTTGTTTCAAACTATATGGTTTTCAAAAATGATTAGTTCAGGCCAGTCTTACATGGGAGCTTTTGTAGTAGGCCTCTAAATCGGGTTTCTTTGGTCTGACAAGCCCATACATGTTGGATGAGTTGAAAGCCAAACACATCACCATTGCTACCACCTCTCCCTAATCTCATAGACTGTATACACTCAGGCAGTCAGCCGATGTGAGCCCTGTAGAGACTAAATCTTAAAAAAAAAAAGTGCTGGCACATCAGTAAAATCCACAAGCAGATACACTGGGGAAAAAAAGAATTGATCCCCTGCAGATTTTGTAAGTTTGCCCACTTCCAAAGAAAGTATCTATCATTTTTATCATAATGTCGCTATCATTTAAAATACACTTAACAGACATCAACCAAAAATCCAGAAAAAACACACAATACAAAGGTTATAAATTGAGTTGCAGTTCAGTGAGTAAAATTTGATCGCCAAGCAAAACATGACTTGGTACTTGGAGAAACCCTTGTTGGTCCACTCTTCTTTACAGTTCTTCTCTAAATCCTTAAAGTGGAATTCCACCCAAAAGTAGAAGCTCCGCTTATCTAACCTCCCCCCCACGGTGCCACATTTGCCACTTTTCAGGGGGGAGCGGGTACCTGTTTCTGATGGGTATCTGGCCCCACTTCCGAGACCTCTTGCCACGGCAAGATCACTCAGCCCCCCTACTATATCCCCCCCCCGCGCCATTCAGAAAGTGCAGCATGCTTCGCACATGTGCAGTAGGGAACCGGCTGGTAAGTGTCCTATTATAAAATATACATATATAAATACAGTATGTGTAGCTGCTGACTTTTAATTTTTTACTGGGGGGAGGGCGGAACTCTGCTTTAAGGTTCCTTGGATGTCACTTGGCAGCTCAAAGTTTCAGCTCCCTCCATACATTTTCAATAGGATTAGGGTCTGGAGACTGGCTCTACCACTCCATGACCTTAATGTGCTTCTTCTGGAGTCGCTCCTTTGTTTCCTTGGTGGTATGTTTAGGGTCATTGTCATGCTTGAAGACCAATCCATGATACGTCTTCAGTGTTCTGGCTGAGGGAAGAAGGTTCTCATCCAAGATTTTACAATACATGGCCCCATCCTTTGGCCCCTCATGGCAGCAAAGTCAGCATGTACCTTTTTAGCAGTGAAACCTCAAATTATGTTTCTCCAGTCATCTTCCAGGATGGCTCACCTGAGATGACTGGTAATAGATAACCAACATGTCACGTTTTAAGACTTCGGTGCTTAAAAATCTCCAAAGGCTACACTTTAAAGGTCACCAGTCTAGAGGTACAGAGGAGGTCTAGTGCTAGAATGATTGCTCTCCCTACGTCTGTGGTGATGCCTCACACATGGTGCAAACACTGCTTACATATGCAGACGTGACCCATGTATTCGTTCACTTTTGCGTGCAAGTATAAGGGGACAGGGGCAATGAAAACACTTTTTTTTTTCATTTGTCCTTTTCATTTTTTTTTCTTTTGATCACTTTTATTTTATTTCTGTAAACATCTCTTGTAATAGGAATAAGGCACGACAGGTTTGCCTTCTGTAGACATCTGGGGTCAATAAGGCCAGCCATACCCAGTTTGAATTTCGGACGACTTCTGTTGAACCAGTTAAGATTCAAACCGTTATGGGCAGGCTGAATGTACCCAGTTGATCAATCACCTGCCGGATTCTTTAGCCACTAGCGATAATCACTGTCTTCTCCCGGCGGGGGTGGCCTCCACCACCGGGAGAAGACAAATGCTGATACCCCTGTGATTGCAGGAAAGAAATTTGTACCGTGTACTTTATTGCACCAGCAGTGCAGCCATTTAGGCAGCACTACCCAAACAGATCACTCTTGCACAATATATAATCCAAACCTTGTCAGAGAGGAGTTTTGTTTTAAGAGAGCTGTTGCAGGTCATTGTGATTTTTCTTTGCTAAGAGAATGTCTGATATTCATGAACCCCAATCCAAAAATTTATCTTATTAGAATATGCACACTACGAGATAAAAAAAAAAAAAAAAGGATCCAAGTTTGGAGGAAGAAAAATGCAGACTATGACTCCAAGAACACGATCCCTACAGTCAAGCACAGAGGTGGAAAAGTACCAGTTCCTTCAAAGCCCAAAAAGGATGGGGGAAGAGTTTTATTTTTTATTTTTTTTGAGGCCCCCTGGCAAAAGACTGCTTCAAGGGCAAAAAGCAGCCTAGGAAGAAATGGGAACTTGGGAGGAACAAGGGAAAAGGGGAATCCTGTTTCCTGAACAAGTGTCCTCTAACAAGGAAACCAAATTACGCCATCCTGAAGGTGGGGGGGGGGGCTGTCCTGGTTCCTTCCCTACATTCTCGGTCTGATAAGGGGGGGTTACAGACTACAGTTCATCTCCACCCCTCCTCCAAATTTCACACTGACCCGTCTCCCCAGAGATCCACCAAGGGCAATGGGTCTACTGGACAGCATCAGAAACTTGGCGGAACAGGTTGTCATTACTCCAGTTCCAACGAGTCAGGTTGGGCAGGGTTTTTTTTCCCACATTTATGTGGTGCCAAAACCTTCAGGAAAATTTTGCCTAATTATAAACTTAAGAAAGCTGAACCGGTTCTTGTTGTACAAGAAATTTCGGATGGAGAGCATATACACTATCAGGAGACACCTGCAAGGGGGTGTCTTCATGATTTCACCAGACCTAAAGGATGCCTACTTACACATCCCCATTGCCCCAAACCATCAAATTTCTAAAGTTCGCGGTTCAGTGTACTCAACACTGGCAGTTCTCCCCTTCGGACTGGCAGCCAATCCCAGAGTATTTACAAAAGTCCTGGCCGGGGTGGTGGCGTTTCTACACCTACAAGTGATGGCCTTAATCCCATACTTGGACGACATGCTAATTTACAGTCTGTCAAGGGAACAGCTCCTCTCCGATCGAGACAAGGTGCTGACAACCCTGAAGTCTCTGGACTGGTTGGTCAGTCTGGAAAAGTCCTCTTTGGAACCTGCGCAATCCAGAATCTTTCTGGTGTACCAAAGATTACAAAGGTGCAGGGGGCAGTGACCGCTCTTCCGCTAAGAGGTGAAGCTTCTCTAAGGGCCATTATGAGTGCTCTGGGTCTGATGTCGTCCTGCAGTCCACTGGGCTCAGCTTTACTCCAGGGGGTTACAGGGGTTCCTTCTCTCCTCCTGGGATGGGAGAAGAGACTCCCTAGATCTAAGGGTGTCTCTTTCGAAAGAAGTTAAGTGCTCCCTGAATTGGAGGCTCATTCCAGCCAACCTGTCAGCAGGTGGGGCGTGGAACCAGCAAGGCCCGCTAAAGATGACGACGGACGCAAGTACCTGGGGCTGGGGGGCTCATCTAGGAGACCTTTTTGCCCAGGGTCCGTGGGATCGAGAGCAGGCAAAGGCATCCTCCAACTTCAGAGAACTGCTGGTGGTTGGAAAAGCCTTGACCTTCTTCAAAGATCAGGTTCAGGGGCGAGAAGTCCAGATCTTTTCGAACAACTTGGTAACCGTGGCCTATATAAAGCACCAGGGCAGAACAAGGTCTATAAGGTTGTTGAAGCTAACCCAGGAGATCCTGGGGGAGGCAGAGGAGGTTCTCCTCTCAATCTCGGCAGTACACACAAGAGGTTGCCTCAAGAAGAACAGGAAGGTAGCAAGGTTCTTCTCTTTGGACAGAGAACAGGGTTCAGGGGGAGTAGATGCACTGGCTCAGAAGTGGAACTTTACCCTAGCCTATGCATTTCTCTTCCCCCCCCCCCCCCCCCGGTGCTGATTCCATGGGTTTTACAAAAGCTAGCTCAGGCAGACGGTGCCTTATCCTGATAGCGCCCTGGTGGCCGAAGCGGGTGTGGTTCCCCACCCTGAGGAGGTGGTCGGTGGATGTTCCCTTCCATCTTCCAGTCAGTTTCAATCTTCTACGCCAGGGACCAGTGCTACATCCAGATTCTGGTTTTCTTGCACTGACGGCCTGGTGTTTGAGAGGGAGATTTTAAAGCGTAAGGGTTGCTCGGAAAAAGTGATGCACTTTGTCTAGCAGAAAACCAGTCACTAGGAAAATTCACGCTAAGGTATGGAAGGTCTTCTCTCGTTGGGAACAAACTAGAGAAGATTCCCTCCCGACAGATAATTCCGGTAGCGCTGGACTTCCTCCAGAGGGGCATTGACAAGGGGTTAGCTGTGAATACCCTCAGAGTACAGGTAGCGGACGGTTTTCCTAGATCGCAAGTTGGCCCTCAATCCCCTCATAAAGAGGTTTCTGACAGCCAGGGAGAGGGTTAACCCGATTAAAGGTCAGAAGATTTCCTCCTTGGTATTTGTGTTTTTTTGTGTTGGATGCACTGACTAGGGACCCTTTTGAGCCATTGGCTAAGGTTTCAGTTAATTTTCTTTTCACTTAAAATGGCTTTCCTTTTAGCAATCACTACAGCCAGAAGAGCCAGCAACCTACAGGCCCTGACAATAAAAGCCTTTTTTGTTAATTTTGGAGGCTAGGGTGATCCTCAGACAGGACCACTTGTACTTACCTAAGGTTTCCTCAGATTTTCATAGATCTCAAGAAATTGTCCTTCCCTCTCTTTGCCAAAATCCAAAAAAGGAGCAGAATTTTCATTTGTTAGACGTTAGAAGGTGTTTATTTATTTAATTTATTTGGACAGTCAGTGGGTTTAGAAGATCAAACAACTTGCTAATCAGTTTCTCGGGCCAGAAGGGTCTCCAGGCTTCCACGCCCACAATAGGTAAATGGATCAAGCAGACCATCAAGATAGCTTATGAGCATTCAGGCAGGCCAGTTCCAAATCACCTGCAAGCTCATTCCACTAGATCTGTGGCGACCTCCTGGGCAGAGAAGGCGGGCGCTTCAGTTGAGCAGAGCAGCTACCTGGACGAGCCACAACACCTTCCTGAAGCATTACAGGGTGGAGCTGTTGTCCGCTCAGGACTTGGCATTGGGGCAGGAAGGTCCTGCAAGCTGTGGTTCCACCCTAAGGTAGGCCTGAACTTCTTGTTCATCATCTCAGGTGTGCCTCCCTGGAAGATGACTGGAGAAAAGTACCAGTTACACTTACCGGTAACGGGTTTTCTAGGAAATCTTCCTGGACGGCAGGACTACTTCCCTAGTCCTATCGATGTGTGAGGTGTTTGTTTCACAATTGTACTCTGTCACCGGTGTAGGAATTTTCCTGGGCATAACTGAGGGACAGAGGGAAAGGAAGGGCCTTTTAATCTGTCTGTGCTTCCTGTCAGGTGTGCCGTCCTGGAAGATTTCCTAGAAAACCCATTACCGGTAAGTGTAACTGGTACTTTTCCCACCTCTGTGCTTGACAGCATTTGTCTTCTCCCGGCGGGGGAGGCCATCCCCGCCAGGAGAAGACAGTGATTATCGCTAGTGGCTAGATAATCCCGGCAGGTGATTGATCAACCGGGTACATTCAGCCTGCCCATAACGGTTTGAATCTTGACTGGTTCAGCAGAAATCGTCCAAAATTCAGACTGAGTATGGCTGGCCTTATTGACCCTAGATGGCTACAGAAAGCAAACCTGTCGTGCCTTATTCCTATTACAAGAGATGTTTACATTTCTTGTAATAAGAATAAAAGTGATCAAAAGAAAAGAATTAAAAGTGAAAAAAATGTTTTCAGTGCCCCTGTCCCCTCATGCTTGCACGCAGAAGTGAACAAATACATAGGTCGTGTCTGCATATGTAAGCGGTGTTTGCACCACACTTGTGAGGTATCACCACAGATGTTGTAGCAAGAGCAATCATTCTAGCACTAGACCTCCTCTGTGCCTCTAGACTGGTAACTTGTAAAAAAATTGAAAGCACCAAAGTTTTAAAACGTGACATGTTGGGTATCTATTTTCACGGCATAACATCATCTTTTATATTTTACCAAAATATTGGGTTATATATTGTTTTTTTTTTATTTTTTTTTTCCCAAAGTGTATTCCAAATTGCGTTTGAAAAATTGCTGCGCAAATAATGTGGGACATGAATTGCAACGACTGCCATTTTATTCTCTAGGGTCTCTGATAAGTGTGTGTATGTATGTATACGCATGTAGAGGAGAAATGTCAAAATTGTCCTGGGCTGGAAGTGAAAAGCTGAAACTTTTTTGCCCACTGTACTAACTGCAGCACTGACAAATGGAGGGACCATTTCTGAAGGGCTTAGCCATACTTCAATTTATCTTTTTATCTTCTGGTTGCTTTCTTGCTGTATTTACCAGCACAACCAAGAACAATGCAAGGTATTTTAGTACATATTACACATGATACGCCATAAAATATTAGACCAGTTATTTGATTTTGTGGTGTTTTTGACCACCATTAATGTCGAGCATTTGTCCAGGTAAAATGTTTTATCGGTTCCTGAGTGTATCAGAGCTATATTTGTCAGTTTGTTAACTTGCTAATTCTGTTTACTTTTGTGCAGTGGCAGATGTCCAAGGGCATTGAGTCTGCAAGTACTGAAACAGCAAGGTTTTGATGAGGAAAACCCTGTCCCACCTTCACACGTTCACAATGTCACAGTGCCAGGTGCTGCGGCTGCCTGGGCTGATACTGTTGACCTCTTTGGCAGCAAGAAGGTAATATGCTGCATTCCATGTAGAATTGAAGAGTTCACAACAACTCTGGCTTATTATAGGGCTCAGTTGCAAAAGAGAATTTGTAATATTGTGCAGCATGATATTCTACAGTGTGGACTGCCTATAAGTTAAATGATCATTTAAGTATACAGGCATGAACCAACTGCCTCTCAGGCTGAAAAATGCTCCCTAAACATGGCAACTTAAACATTTTTACTTTTTCCTAGCGGGAGTAAACCTGCTGACTTTTTTTTCTACACCTGTAAGGGAAAAGGCATAACGAGCTAGTATGCACCACATACTAGCTCAATATGAAATACTTGCTGTGACGGAACCTATCCCCCACACTCCACTTAAGTGTTTCCGTCAGTATACTGCTTACTAATTCATGGAACACAAGTCCAATGGATCTGGCTTTAGGAACCCCCAAGAACTAGATGACAACACCTGTCTTGGAGTACATCAGGAATAGGCTTTTATTTGATCTCGCACATATATACAGCAGGATGGCTAAAACCTAACATAATTAGCATGAGCTAATTATCTAATCATTGACCCAGACTAGTTGTCTGAGAGAAGACTTTTCAGGGTAAGACTTTGCCTCCTAGCTCACTGACTATTCATTACACATTACCATAAACATCAACATCGGGTTAATTACTCTACAAGCCAGACTAGACTCATTTACACGACAGACAGGTGTCCGGAGTTGATATTAGCATCTAACAGTTTGTGTCCCCACAGTGTGATTCCGTCTATTGCTAATATGGCAAATACATATCCAGAGACCTGAATCCAAGTAACGTCACCTCAGGGGTCCCCAGACATACAGCTCAAAAAGAACACCATTCCCCCAAATGCCAGGGCCCATAATAAGTAGGCAAGAGGCTCTCATTCAGTCCCCTCCAAAAGCCTTGGTCCCAGCTAGGTCTGTCAGACTTGCCTTAGAACGAGGCGCCGGCATCTCACTCGGTCCACGCCGAGGGAGCTGACGTGTTCCCTCGGCGTGTCTTCTGAGTATCACGGCTCTGGCACTGTGAGTGGCCGGAGCAACGATGCCGTCATGCATGTGCGCAGGAGTTTTCTTCCTAGCAGGGTCTGGCATCAGCCGGAATGTCAGCTGAGAATCCTCGGTGCATATGCGCCGCTTCAGCGGCTCATTGCGAGGGGAATTTTTTTTTTTTTTTTACCTACAGGTAAGCCATATTATAGGCTTACCTGTAGGTAAAAGTTAGACATATGGGGGCGTGGTTTGCCTTGAAGAGGAATGGCAGCTTAACTCGTTCGCTCTGTCAGACGGTGGCCGTTTATTAGCTATAACGGGAGTTTCTCACCTCGTTTTACCGTTCGGAGTATGGGGACTGCTTCTCGTAACAACTCCGCTTCACGTTCGAGATCCCCGAGAGGTAACAGAAACCGCACTGCCCAGAACATCATGGAATCATCCCGCTCCCACAGAGCGAATATGGCGGCCGTCACCTCAGCCTCCTCACAGGCCAGAGATGCCATAGTGCTGACGCCGGCTCCCGCTCAAAATACCGACACTTCAGCGGGTCCCCCTCCTTCACAACATCCGACGTTACATGATTTACAAGCTGTGGCTTTAGATATAAAGGACACATTCACTTCTGCAATCACGGACCTCAGACATGAACTGCAGGCTATGGCGGGAAGAGTACAGGAGGTTGAGAGGAAAACAGCATTGCAGCACTCCACACTAAGGAAGGTCACCACAGTAGTAGATTCACACACTGCACACCTGAGGGACATACAGAGGCATGTGGAAGACCTCGATAACCGTGGCAGAAGACATAACCTCAGAGTGAGAGGTTTGCCTGAAAGTATTGAAAACTCTCATTTGCTCTCCACGGTCTCCACTTTATTTAATAAACTACTAGACAGACCAGATACTGACATCATTGATATGGATCGTATCCACAGGGCACTCAGACCGCGCGGCAAGGATTCGGATCCCCCTAGGGATATAATTTGCTATATTAATGATTATAAATTGAAAGAAAATATCTTAAAACAGGTTAGAACAAACAGATCGCTGGAATTTGAGGGCAATAAGATCACTATTTATCAGGATCTATCGGCCATCACTCTGAGACAAAGAAAAGACCTGCGCCCTCTGCTGGAAGTTCTTCAAACAAGGAATATCCCATATCGATGGAAATTTCCATTTGCTTTATCTGCAACACACCGCGGCCGCACAATAGTGCTTCGGTTCCCAGAGGAATTAGACTCTTTTTGCAGGGCTCTTGACATTCCTTTTACAGAGGTTCCGAACTGGTATGCCGAATTCCACACTCCTAACTCGACTTCCAAGACACAGAACGAAGACTACATGGACACCCAGGCCTCACATTTCAGAAGACGCCGCTCTCCCTCCATCACCAGAATGGACCCAAATACTCCTTCGCAACCACATCAACATAGCCCTACCTCTGCTCCACATCCCAGAAGAGCACGTAGAGATCGTTAAACATCTTTTTTTCTTAGTTCCTACAATATCCATGGCTTTACGGGAAAGGAAGTAGCAAAAAGAATAAATAAAATAAAATAAAATAAACACAAGGAAATAACAATAGAAAGAAACAACAATACAATTTTATTTATTTTTTTTTTTTTTTTTTTTTTTTCAAAGCTTTTTCTCGTTAAGATCATATGATGACACATGCAATACTTTATGCGTATACCTACTACTATATATTATTCTCCACTAGGTGATAAAAATGCAGGTATGTTACCTCACATGGAAATAATATCTCGGGGCAGTGGTGCTTCCGTTGAGGATACGGTACACCAAGCACTTCAGCTGAGACGTATATGACAATGAAAACAATATGTGCTTTCTTACGACTCATTCACCCTAGATATTGTTCTATTCGTCACCTTCAGGTTTGCTTCCCATTACAGTGGCACATTAACCTTTATTCAACATCCGAGACTGAGCATCTATGTTCGGTCATGTACCGACTGAAATTATACTATACTCTCTACTAGATATGCCCCTGATATTTTATGAAAAACGATTTCCAGGCATCCATACATTCATGTTTTCTTCTTTTTTTTTGAATGGAATGTAATCCCTATGGTCTCTCCAATTCCACGCACTGGAGGATCCCTTTTGAACTGAATTTATACAAGTTGCAACTCTACTCATATTCTTCAGTCTTCTTTAGTTACGCCTAATGTACCAATGTATTTGTGTTTAATAAGAAGTCTTATCAGCTTTCTCAATCCATGACTAGATCTTTCCCATCCTCCCAACCATACCCTGCTTTCCCCCCCTCTCCTTTCCCTCCTTTCCCCAATCCCTCATTATCCCCCATCACCCTTCTCCCAACATCTCTCCCCTCATCCCCCCTACCCCTCTCCTCCCTACCCTCTCTCCATTCCCTCTTTCTATCCCTTCCTCCCCTTTTTTTTTTCTTTTTTTGTTTTTTTTTGTAATTTTTTTTTTTTTTTTTTTTTTATTTATATTTTGTTTTTTTTTTTTTTTTTTGTTTGTTTTTGTTTCTATAATATACAATATTACCCGTATATATTTGACCGTATATTTTGAGGAGACAGAGTTTGTTTGTTATAGTTTCTGCTCTTTACGGTTACAAAGTTGCTGTTGGATCTGGTACACAGTTCTATGACATATGGTTATACCTCTACAGTTCTTTTAGATTTGTTTAATGGTTTTACTAGGAATTGTTAAATTTCATTGTTAGCAATTTAAGTGACATTACCTCCATAGCGGTTTAAATATGCTCCTCTATTAATGGTTTACTAGTCGATAGTTCGAGCCTCAGATATGTACTAACATTTACTTATAATCCTACTGAACAAATATTTTATCTATCACATAGCCCTACCTCTAGATCATTAATTCACTCAATACCATATTTTATAATTATCCTGCTATATCCACCCTTTCCATATCACTATAATTAGAGGTACACCCCCCTCTGCTCTACATTCTACATTCTTTCCCGAAATTCATTCATATCATCTGCCTCTAGGCCCGCAGTCTGACGAATATTCTCGGACAACACTCCTTTTCAATTGAACCACCTCCCACAAAGTGGTACATTATTTTATTACCCCTTCACTCTACGCTTTAATTAGTATTACCACTGCCTTAAACCGGCTCTCTCTTTCCTCACTTTAATAGGTGAGCAGGTTCTCACCTATAGCCGGATATCCTACTACCCACCCCATAACCCCTATCTATCCCCGATTCTTTTTCCTGTTCCACCCCCTCCCACACACATATCCAGGAGTTCTATAAGGTCAAATAGTCTGACTATACATCATACGATAATCCTTTACCCAAGCAGTACTATCTCCAGTCATCTCTTTATTTTACTCCCTCCCATATCCAATTTTCCTACTTTGTTTTATCATTCTTTTGTATAATGTCTCCTAATCAAACAACATCAAATCCAACCCCAATCAAGATCATCTCCTTAAATGTCAAGGGTTTAAATTTGCCTGAAAAGAGATCTCAACTCCTTTTATATATGAAAAGACACCATGCTGATATCATATTCTTACAAGAAACCCACTTCCGAACAGATTCTATCCCTAAACTTCACAACTTAAACTTTCCTACAGTATATCACTCTACTAACACAACGTCAAAAACAAAAGGAGTTTCTATACTCCTGGCAAGACATTCCCCTATTCAAATCACAGACTCTCTTGCAGATATCCAAGGCAGATTCCTTTTTTTGAAAGGCACATACCAAAACCAGAAAATTACCCTGGTAAACATATATGCTCCAAACAGTGGTCAAGTTCCCTTCTTTCGAGATATAAAATGTCGTCTGATAGACTTTCAGGAAGGAACATTGATATTGGGTGGTGACTTTAACACCCCATTAAACCCTCTAGTTGACACATCGAACGGCGCTTCATCCCTACCGTATACAGCCCTTAAAGCGATCAAATCTGAATTACAATCACTTTTACTCCATGACACATGGCGAATACTCTATCCAGACGGAAAAGATTATACTTTTTTCTCACCTCCACACGCTAAATATTCTAGAATTGATTATTTTTTCTTGTCCCAATCCGCCCTTCCTTATCTTCAATCAGCATCTATAGATCCTATGTATCTCTCTGACCATCACCCAATATCAATGAGCCTAATCTTCCCGGAACTTCACCCCCGATCCCAATCTTGGAAGTTAGATTCCTTTTTACTGACTGATCAAGCCATTATCACAGACATTGAAAGGAGCATTAAACAATTCTTTGCCGAAAACAACACACATGATACCTCATCGCAAATTGTATGGGAAGCACATAAATGTGTGATTAGGGGCATATTTATTGCTGCCGCCTCTAAAAAACGGAAGCTCAAGGACCAACAACAAGCTGCCCTGATCCAGAAAATTAAAGTGTTAGAGAATCTTCATAAACAATCACTAGCCCTAGATACCCTACATTCCTTAATAACAGCCAGGAAGGAATTGACACAACTTTTAGGCAAACAAATCAAACGTAAGTACATTCTAAAACAAAAATCCTTTTACGAATTCGGAAACAAAACCAGTAAACTTTTAGCTAGAGCCCTACAATCTCAAAGAGCCAACAATACAATACATGCCATCTCAACTTCTCAAGGTCATAAAGTCCACTCCACTCCTGATATAACTCAACAATTCCTGACTTATTATTCGAAATTATATAACCTGAATTCCCTGGATAATCCCCCGAATTCTAATCAACGAACATCCCTAATTAAAACATTTCTGACACAATACAGTCCTACTCCCATTTCAGACACCCTTGCGGAAGACCTCAACAAACCCATAAATATGGAAGAAGCAGAATTGGCTCTAAACATGTTGAAATCTGGTAAAAGTCCAGGACCGGATGGTCTATCTGTTGGTTATTATAAATCATTCCAAAAATTGCTGCTTCCTATTTTCACAACCACATTTGATGAATATTCCACATCTATAACACCCCCAAGAGATTTACTGATGGCACACGTTACGGTCATCCCCAAACCTGGCAAAGATCCCTTATTGGTGCCTAATTACAGACCGATATCCCTACTAAATGTAGACCTTAAATGGTATGCAAAAATCCTGGCAAACAGATTACTTCCCCTAATCCCTGACCTTATTCACCTCGACCAAGTAGGTTTTATTCCGGGCAGAGAGGCGAGGGATAATACCCTTAAAGCCATTAACATCCACCACTGGCTCACCAAATCTAAACAAAAAGGATTCTTTTTGTCGTTGGACGCGGAGAAGGCGTTCGATAGAGTGGCCTGGGATTATATGTCGGAATCCTTGAAAACAATTGGCATCCCAGATCGTATGCTTAATTATATTCTTATGCTATACTCCAATCCCACGGCGAGAATTCGCATTAATGGCCACCTATCGAACGCCTTTCCCATTTCCAATGGCACACGACAGGGATGCCCCCTCTCCCCGCTTATTTTTGTACTCACCTTGGAACCACTCCTTCGATGCATCAGAGCAAATCCAGATATCAAAGGCATCGATATACATTCCCGTACTTACAAACTAGCTGCTTTCGCAGATGACGTACTTTTGTTCCTCACAGAGCCACTGACAACCCTACCGAATCTTTTGACAACACTCAATCACTTTAACCAATTATCCCATCTCAAAATCAATCTTACAAAATCCCAGGCACTAAATATCACCTTATCCTCTGCACAATGCTCACAGTGTCAGAACAATTTCCCTTTCAAATGGAACACTCACACCATCTCATATTTAGGAATCCAACTACCGTCCTCTCTAAAAGATCTATATGACACAAACTACCTACCTTTACTGCGCAATATTACTAATGACCTTAAAAAATGGTCTACTGGTATTTTCTCTTGGTTTGGGAGAACAGCTATACTCAAAATGAACATTTTACCAAGGGTTTTATACCTTTTTCAAACGATCCCTATCAAGCTTCCATCCACGTTTTTCTCAACATATAGAAGAATATGCACCAATTTTATTTGGGGTTCCACACGTCCCAGATTGAATTACCTCAAACTAACCTTTCCCAAGCTTGGTGGAGGACTTGGTCTTCCAGATGTGGAAAAATATCATCAAGCAGCCCATTTAACAAGAATTGTAGATTGGAACCTACATTCCTCCACCAAAGATTGGGTCCAATTGGAAAATTCCTTATCTAAAATTCCAATTGCACAACTACCTTGGATAACATGTAATCACACTCCAACAATACACAAAACACACCCCTTGATCAATTCTACGCTTTTTACTTTTCGAAAGGCTTGCAAAAAATATAATATCTCATCCATTTCAGGTCCAATGACACCGATCATACTCAACCCTGCATTCGCTCAGGGAATGCGGGAGCCCTTACTGAAGATTCAATGGCCTTACAAACAGATCAGAGCCCATCATTTCTTTAAAATCGACAATCTACTTTCCTATAATGAACTATCGAACCTCCTTGGACCAAACACAATTACATACGAAAATTATCTTCTAATCAAAAATTTCCTTGACTCGCGATCTCCAAACATAGAATGGTCCAGGGCTCTCACCCCTTTTGAAGATATGTGTCAAAAATCTGAACCACATAAACACTTAATTTCTTTTACCTATGCATTATTGTTCCCATCTCAAATGCAATGGAATGATTGGACCTCCATGAAATGGTCCAATGAGTTATCTATTAACTTCACTCGTAGAGAATGGGAAACAATATACACAATTGTACACAAAGGGTCTCTGAATGTTTACGCACAAGAAAATGCTTATAAACTCATTACCAGATGGTATAGAACCCCTCTCAAACTCCATCATATTTTTCCTTCTGTATCCTCACAATGCTGGCGATGTGGAAATGAACAAGGCTCTTTATTACACATATGGTGGTCTTGCAGCAAGATCCAACCTTTCTGGAAGAAAGTTCATGCTTTAATACAAACCATCACCACATACAAACTAGACTACACACCAGCACAATTTCTTTTACACTATCCTGCAAAACCAAAACGTACCTACCTGCACTCACTGACTATGCACATGATCATGGCAGCTAACATGTGTATCCCTAGAAAGTGGCGCTCATCTACCCCACCATTAATAAGAGATTGGTTAGAGCGCATCCAAAAAACTGCTGAAATGGAAGAATTGATCCATCAAGCAAGAGACACCCCTTCCAAATTTATACATACATGGTCTTGTTGGCAACACTTTACCACCACACAAGAATATCACGCTTTGCTTAATGGATGAAGATAATTTAATTCATCATTTAAATGGATTTTACCAAGTCATGAATATGCTTGAATCCTTTTCACACCTCCTATTAACCTTTTTTATGTTTGAATATATATAATTGTATTTCCTTACTTTAGAAAACAACGGTTGTATTTACACTTAGCTCCTTAGGGAGTCTCATACCATATTTTCACCTGTTGATATCTGCCAACACTCCTGGATTTTACTCTCCTTCCAAGAAACCTTCTCTCCTACGATACTATCCTTCCCTCTCTCAGATAGATCCTTATGATAGACACATTGTTTTGTTACAGTTTCTGTTTACTTTATGTAGTTACTTTCCAATCCTAACTTCATACCTACACACTATTCCTTTGACCAACTTTTCATACACTTTGATCCTATGCTATATTATAGTATCCGGTCACAGTGAGTTCCCATTTGGGGTGACTGGATACTTATTTTTTTTCACAATAAGCTCTTTCATATATATTTATGTGTATATATATATGTATTTATATATATATATATGCTATTTATTTTTTATTTTTTTCTCTTCTCTTCTCTCAATTTATTTTGTTTTGTAACTCTTGATATTGAATGTTACATTTTAGCATAACGTTTACTTCAAAGTTAGACTTAATTATTTTGTTTTACAACTTCGTAGATTGCTATTTGTAAAGATCTACGTTTTCCAATCTGCTTTCAATCATTTGTTTATATTAATATACTGTTATCTATATTGTATATCTGACAAAATCGAATAAAACATTATTGAAAAAAAAAAAAAAAAAAAAAAAAAAAAAAGTTAGACATATGACTATACACCCACTTTAAGGGCAAATTACAGGTTCTCTAACTAAGCAATCCCTCTACCGCCATGCTCACCCACTTTTCCATTCCTCCATTAGAGTTAATGGAAATACTCACTGCCTCTGGATATGGGAGAGCTGGTGATTTTCTTCTCTTCCTCCCATGATGCTCATGGCTGGGTGGGCCAATGGCCAAGCCTGATACTGTCTCATAATAAAGTAGGATACGTCATTAACCTTGCGTAGGCTCTGACCATATCCGGCATTTCGATTACACAGGTTTTCATCAGAGTAGTGGCTCAAAGGGGAAGTGTGAGGAAAAGTGAATATCTATTGACTGCCATATGTAAGCAGAATAAAGTATGGACATATGCAGCAGTAATAGTTATATGAAGATGTGGTCCATACAAGCAATGCTGTTGCCCCAAATATTTGAAGTGTCACTCACACTGTACTCTCTATAGCTGACCCTGGCAGAGATCTTACAACCAGCCATTGAACTAGCGGAGTCTGGCTTTCCAGTGTCTGAAGTTTCTGCTTTCCAATGGAATGCCGCAGCCAACAAGCTCCAGGCTGCAAACAACAGGTATGGTACAGAACTGCTGATTGATGGACAAGCTCCAGACCATGGGCAACTCTTCAGAAACCCCTCACTGGCAAACACATTCAAGGTATTTATTTTTTTTCTTCCTGTCAGTGAGACATATGGCAATATATGCAGTGTCTGCAGTAAAAATCTGATCACATTCTATTAAAGTAGATCTAAACCCACTTATATTTATGAGCTTTAAAATTTTTATATTTCAAAAGTTGTATTTACATTTGCAGATTTGTTAAAAGAATACCTGGTGGTCCTGTGGGTTTTTGTTTAGACACTTCCTGTTATAGGGTGACATTTGTCTCCCAATTGTGCTCCTATGTTCCCCATCACAGGTGCCCTGGTGGAGAGACTACAAGTTACTGTGCCCACAGGAAGCCAGTCCTGAGCAATGATGTGCAGATAACAAAGGAGCATTTGAGTGCAAATAGACAAGCAATTGATGCATGACACCAGGGTGGATTTGATTTAAATCAACTCTATTTAAATCATGATTTAAATCCCTAGTAAAAAAGGCTTGATTTAAATCTACTCTATTTTAAATCATAATTTTTAAAGAGCAACTGTCATCTCTGACCCGCTGTTGACTCACCGACAGTCCCATTCACTTTAATGGGACAGCTGGTGATGAGGCAGTGACACAAGGTGAGGGACGTGGCAGCAGCAGGTGAGTGGATGCCGTTAACGGGCGCTGCCATGATGGATCTGCAATGACAGGTGCCCTTTAAATGTAAGGACACATTCTTGCTGGGAGTTACTGTGAAATTGTGTGAATGCATCAATGCAGTGCATGTTATCTCAGCTTGGATTCATTGAATGTAAATATTACAGAATATACAGCCTCATGCTATATAACTAAGCTCCATTTCATGCTGAATAAACTAAATTATGTATCTTAAATAGAAAACTATCTTTAGGTTTTTTTTTTGTTTTTTTTTTTTTCTCTAAGTATTTTATTTAAAAAAAAATTGATAAAAAGCAAAAAAACGTAGATTTTGTATCTACCCTGTGCGACACAGAGCAAAATCCAGTTGGGGTTCAGATCTACTTTAATTCACCAGAAGGCTGCGTTCATGTATATGCAAATTTGCATAACATGTGAATCGCACAATCTCAATGGATCCGGTTCACACGTGTGGGGCAGCAGCGGTGCAGTTTTAAAAAGGGTCCTGTGCATTTTGGCTCAGGTTTAGGTGCGATTTCAGTTAAAAAGTCTCACCTGAACCAGTGAACAGAAATGCACCGAACTGTCACATTGAAAACATGCCTGCATATGTGTGAACCGGATCCATTGAGATTGTGCGATTCACATGTTATGCAAATTGGATGCAAATTAGAATTTCAATATACCTATATCTGTTTAGTGCCCGATTTCCTTTTTAAAGGAAGTTCCGTATAGTTACATGGACAGTTTACAGTTTTCTGTGACTGATGCATTTTTTTGATTTAATTATGCTCCTGTGGTAAGGTGATAATTTGCTCTTATGTCATTTTCCTGAGCTATTATTAGTTCCTCCTCGTTCTCGCCTAACGAGAGATTACACATTTCGTCAACTTGCAATTTCAACATAACATTTTATGGAGTAATGATGTATATGTATGGTTGACTCTGTGAGAATATATTTCTAAATTGTACCTCATATGTCTTAAATATCTATGTAGCACCCTCCTAGGTAGGTGCTAGGATTAGGTAAATTCCATTCTGGCTCACTGTTTTTAGTGGAGCTGCATTTCGTTGTTAGGCAAATTTAATGTTGCTTGCTATAGTCAGTGTGGCTGTGTTTTGAATATTCTGGTCTGTTCTGTGTTTCAGTGGCTGCGGGATTGACTGCTTCCCTTTGGTTGTCCAAAAAAAGTTCTGGAAGTTAGTGGGCAGGAAGAGCCTAGTCAGCAGCTGAATATTCATACAGCCCTGGCCACTCCCTGGGAGAGGTGCCTAGATGTTGGTTGGGAGTGTTTATAAATACTCTGGGATGAAGAGCAGAGGGTATTTTTTATTTTTTTTCCCGGAGGAGATCACAGCCTAGGGGAGCTGTAAGCCCCCTAGCCCATTCTGCCATGTGTATGTGGGTTGACGAAGCCTCAATTGGGCTAACTGGAGGCCTACTTTAATATCTGTAGTCTCAAGCAGGATTTGCAATTGTGAAAGACTTCTACATTTTGAAAGATTAAGTAAATTTATGCATTTTCTTTTTTTAAATCTGCACCGAGGATGGTACTTGCATGAATGAAATGTGTCTCGTAAGCTGGTAGCTGCTTTGATCTTTCGGTGCTGCAGAAGTTGATAGGAGTGACTCCACCTGCTACATATGCAGCACCTTAGGCCGCGTACACACGCGCGGACTGTTCGCCCAACCTTGTCCGCTGAACAGTGTTTGGGCGGACAGTCCGCTCGTGTGTGGGGCTTCAGCGGACAGTTTCAGCGGACAGTTGGCCGAACAAGGTCTTACGGAAATTCCGAAAAACTGTCCGCTGAAACAAGGTTTCAGCGGACTGTTCGCTCGTGTGTAGGCTTGTTCGGCCAACTAAGTCTCGCGCATGCTCAGAAAGGATTTCCACGTCGGAAGGTTGCATTGCAGTGTATAGGACGTCGTATTTTTCGTCCCGTCGTACGTGCCGTTCACGTCATCGCGCACGGTTTCAGCAAACTGTTTGTCCGTCGTGTGTGGCCATGTCCGTCCATGCTAAGTTTGAGCGGACTGTTCGCTCAAACTGTTGGACGGACAAAGTTGGGCCAACAGTCCGCGCGTGTGTACGCGGCCTTAGTGTTTAGGCAGGGTCACTCCTAAATTTACCTGCCAAGTATAGCTACCTTGGCTAATTGAGGATCAATTGCTTTCACTCTAAAGCCTCGTACACATAATCAGATTTTCAGCAGACAAAGCCTTGGACTTTTGGGAGTTGGCCAAAAACTTGTGTTGCATACAAACGGCACACAATTGTCAGCCAACAAACACAAACTTAGTGACTTACTAGATGTGCTATGAGCCGATAAAGAGGAAGTTCAATTGTCAG
Organism: Lithobates pipiens; assembly: GCF_037356315.1. Lineage (NCBI taxonomy): Eukaryota > Metazoa > Chordata > Amphibia > Anura > Ranidae > Lithobates > Lithobates pipiens. Next base: position 460,474,488 of record NW_027507758.1, on the reverse strand, counting down.
GCACCACCCTTTGGGCTCCTTCTGCTAATTTCGTGTTAGAAGTTTGAGTGTTGATATGCGCTTTTCAGTTTGCGCTTTTCAGTTTGTGAATGGCGGTTTGTCAACCAGACATGTTCCGGAATCGGAGGAGATAAAGTGGTGTATATTATTGGCATTGGCGTTATTGCTTTGACCCAAGTCCAGTCCAGGAACAGAAGAATTTCTTGGACCAAAAATTGGTTGCTTTATTAATCGTGACCAATTTTGTTGCATGCCTTTGCTGCGGGAGCTCTAGGAGAATAATCCGGTAGATTTTCGGAATCATCTCCAGAAGATGGACCCCTGCTTTCACCAACTCTTGGCATTGTTGACCCCCAATATTAGGAAGCAGGACACATGCATGAGGCTTTTATTTTTTGGTTGAATAACAATTTGATTTGGTATATTTTTGGATGCATAGAATGCACTTATTGGTTAAGTTCTATTGGCAGATAGCATGTCTAATTTTTAGTTTTTTTATTTAATGCTCAATAAAAAAATATGGAGAATACTTGGCTATATGTTTTACTTCAAATGACAGTTTGGATGTAGGCAGTTGCATTAAAAAAATACAATGTAAAATTAACAAGGGACACCGACATGGTTGTATCTTTTGATCTTAACCACTTCAGCCCCGGAAGGCTTTACCCCCTTCCTGGCCAGAGCACTTTTTGTGTTTTGGCACTGCTTTGCTTTAACTGACAATTTCAAGGTTGTGCAACATTACACCCCCACACACAAATAGAGCTTTCTTTTGGTGGTATTTTATCATCTCTGTGTTTTTTTTATTTTGTTATAAACAAAAAAAGCGACAATTTTGAAAAAGCAATATTTATTTTTATATGCTATAATATCCCATAAATATAACAAATATTTTTCCTCATTTTAGGCCGATTATGTATTCTTCTACATATTTTTGGTAATTAATAAATGTAATATGAAAATAAACATATATTGATTGGTTTGCACAAAAGTTAGTGTCTACAAAATAGGGGGGGAGGGGTAAGATTTATGGCATTTTTATTTAGTAATGGTGGCGATCTGTTTTCTATTTTTTTTTTTTTTTATTTTTTATTGTGACTCCGACATTGCAACAAACACATTGGACACTTTTGACACTATTTTGGGACCGTTGTCACTTAAAAATGCACTGATGACTGTGTAAATGACACTGGCAGGGAAGGGGTTAAACACTACGGGGCAAAGCATAATATTCTTTATCACTACAAAATAAAAGCCTTTTAAAATACATTTGGCAGAACTCCATCAACATTTCATAATTTGCAGCATGATGAATGTTAATTCTCCGATACGAACGCTAGTTTACAAGACCGACCACTTCGACACTGTACTTTGGACTTTTTTGTCTGATGGACTTGTATACACACGATCGGAAAATCCGACAACAGACATTTGTCCGGAAAATCTTAAAGCCTGCAACCCAATATTTGTCAGGAAAATCTGACAACAATTGTCTGGAGCGTACAAATGGTCGGGCACTTGGTGACATTAGATAAGACAAGGCACCGCAAGGTCAGATTATGGGTATATGGGGTGTCTCAGCCAATGGGCAGGGGTTTTCTTAAATCTTTTAGATTGCTGGGAGAGCCTATATATTTAAGTGGAGTCAGGTGATCTCTGTTCTGTGCCACCTGGATGACTGTCTGGATGTGTGTTGTATTGCCTGGGCTGCTAGGCCGGAGTTTGGGCCTATCCCAAGGAAATCTGGCTGTCTGAGGGCCTATCCAGAAGCAAGAAAGCAGCGCAGGTTTGGGATTGCGGCTTGCAGTCAATTAGAATTGATGGTTCTGCCAGCTGGAGAACCTGTCATGGTCGGAGGTAGCGGAGAAGCTGTTGCCACTAAGGGACCAACCACCTTATTACCAAAGACCACAGTGAGTAGCTGAAGCAAGTACCGGAGCAGAATTCTCACCAACCAGGGAGGGTGAAGAATTGGGAAACTTCATTAGGTATCAAGCCAGGGACCCAGCCAGTGGCGATGACACTCGCAGAGCAGCCTTGTGTGTCGAGGCAGGGACCGAGCAGTCCAGTGGGGTGAAGCTTGAGAAGTATCTGGAGTGCCAAGCTAGGGACCTAGCAGAGAAGCGGGGGTGACACTTGAGGAAGATATTACAGTGAAGATTGTAGGAGCTTAAGGGATTCAGTGGCAGTGAATCATTTAATATAGTGAGAGACTGGGAGCTGAGTGGGCTGAAGAACTACAAGAAGTGATTGTAGTGGAAGTGAAGGAACGGTTACACTTTGGGTTAGAAACTGTTAGACTGTTGCCATAGGAGACGGCATTCGTAAACATGCAGTGTCTGGCGCCCATGAATCTACCTTACATTACACTCACTATGCCTTGCAACCTGCCATATACAGAAGGATGCCAGCTATCTTTGGCTCTGGAGGTTCTAATTAGACTAAAGGAGGCCTGGGACCTTGCTACACATGCATTCATCAAAATTGCTGGCTATACCTGACCTTTCCACCCCCCTGCTCCATTCATAGAAGCTTTATTCTAGTTCCCATGAAATGAAAAGCACTGTATGAATGGAGGATGGGTGAATGAATGAAAGGTCTGATAATTCCATTTATAGATTGCAATTCATTGAGGGCACTGACAGTACAGCTTCTATGAATAAAGGGAGCAGAAAGGGTGAGCATAGAGGAAATGTTTGCATGTCTGTAACAGGTGAGGCCACTCATTACCCCCTCAGCAGAAAGATCACTTCTATGGGGGGTGGTGTATTTATATCTTTGGGGGAAATATGATCACATACTAATTTCATCATATATACAGGACACACCTATGTAACACTGTTAAACTGTGTGACAACAAAGAACAGAGGTCTTACTGAGGGCAATAAGAGGCATGGGGGTCCTGTAAATCTAGGCTTGTATATAGATATAGGCAACTAAACAACCATCTTGAAAAAAATACTATGGGTGATGCAGGGGGAAAGTGTTTTTTGCTTTGTAGAGCTAAAGTTATGAGTTTTGTTCTACCAATTTTATTACCTCCATAATGTTTGTATGCTTTTTCTTTTCACCACCTAAAAACATTCTCTTTTGGCATTTGGTCTTGGTGTGTGTAAAGCCTCACACACATGATCGGACTTTGTACAAAAATCCACAGGAAAGTTTGTACAAAGGGCTTTGGCAGAGAACTTGTATTGCATACACACGACTGGACTTTTTCAGCCAACTTTCACCAAATCACGTGGTTTTTCTGGTCTTTAATGCCACCTTTGGTCAACTTGTGTATTGTCTGATCTTTTTGCGTTGGTTCTGAGCATGCGTGTTTGTACTTTGTACAAAAGTCCTATGGTTTTCTGTACACACGATCAGACTTTGCTCCATCGGACTTTTGTTGCCAGAAAGTTTGTCCGTTCGCACAGCCAGCAAAAGTCAGATGAAAACCGAAAAAGTTTGTCCGATGGAGCGTACACACGGTTGGATGTTGCCCCAAAACAGCTAATTTGCATGTTTGTTGTCAAAAAGTCCGATCGTGGGTAGGGGTGTGTTCACTTGTATAAGCACAGTAGGATTTTTGATAGTAAGCCCTTTAAGATCAGTGACTGTTGTGAATTTTTTTAAAGTTTACCTCCATTATCCTAAATTGGGGTCAATGGAACCTACTGCTGCTTACCTTTTTTATCTGCTTAAAAATCCTACCTAGTTTTCCCCTTCTTTGTAATGTCAAGTAGAGGGACGGAGAGTTTTGTTTAGCATAAATAAAGTGGAGCTAAAATGAGAAACAAAAAAATAAGCACAAGGGACGTGACATAACTTACAGCCAGTAGGATGTGTCCCTTGTGTTGATTCCTCTTTCAGTTGAAGTTCTCCATCTCTGCCCCCACTCCCTCTGCCATAATCTTCCAGTGCAGCAGAGGTTAATAGAACTAAGCCTGGCCATACATGTGTAGCGGCCATAACCCTTTGTAGGGCGGCCTTGACTTATTGGGCTTACCGGTTATCTCTGCTTGGCTTGTTCTTCCATGTCTAGGGGTTCCCAGGGTTGATACCCAACAACTTGGATGCTGACACCAATAAAGTCCTTTTTTGAAAGGTTTTATTTTGCAGGCGTAACATCCAACAACAGTCCCGTATGGGAACAGAGGGCAAGGGTGAATAACTCGGGCACCTTGAACTGCAGACATAACAAAGTCTATACTACCACCCAGAGAGTAGCCACTCACAGCTGGGCGCTTCAAGGCTGAACAAATCCCTAGCCAGAGATTATGGCAGTCAGCACTTTGTTTCAGAACTTGTAAAATCTGACCTTGAACAAGTTGTAACTGAAAGTGAACAGGAACCTTTTTTCTCAGTACCTGGAACGTTCTCTGTCTCCTTGATAGTACTGGAAAAAGCGTGGATTTGTAATGTCCTTCCCAACTCAGTAACCAGGCACTTCTCAGGTTGCTACTTGTCGGCCCTCCTCCAAAGAGTCCTCCCCCGGTCACTTTCAGGAGCTGTGGTGCCCATCCAAGCCGAGAGCACACCCGGACACCTTGAATCCTCCCTCAGTTACTGCGCCTCAGACCGGCCGGTTCCGAGACTTGGGAACAGATGGATCTCTACCCCAGACCAGGTGGGTCTATTGGGGCTAACCAACAGAAGCATGTTGTAGGGTGTCGAACACCCCGTGACCGGAACCCCTCGTGGGGCTACCCTGATCCAGGAAACGAGAACAGACCACTCGGGCCTCACTAACTGCTACTCAACACGTGACTCCAACATCTTAAGTACCCTTCCCCAGACTCCTCGGCGGCACACCCACTGATTGGTTCAGAGGAAGCTGATACCCAAAACGTCCAACCAGGCCTGGTTGTGGCTTGTCATGTGCAACTCGCTGTACACATGACCAAGCAGAACTCTAACACAGCCCAGCCAAACTGATGTCAAAGTTAACCTATATAATTAACCCTCAGAACCCCACTACTGTTCTGAGGTAAAAAACTAAATTTACACGTGAATGACATTTTGCCCAAAATGTCATCTGCTACACATGGAACACATTTCTTCCCTGCAACTGTGGATTACAAGAAAGAAATTGGCTTGATTCCCCCCATCAACATAGACTGTTATTGCGGGAATGCCTCCTGCCAGGCCATTGTCTTCTCCTGGCAGGGGAACTGGGGAAGCTGTCCACGCTGGGAGAAGGCAGTGATTATCTCTAGCGGCTACAGCAGCGATAATGCACACAAGCATGGACACAGAGCTGGGTTCAGGAGCAAGTATGCATGAGTCCCCCCCCCCCCCCTTACAATTTGACTTGCTATGGGCGCATTCGAAGAGGAGCGCTGACAGGGGACCCAAGAACAGGAGATTTGGGGCTACTCTGTGCAAAACCAATGCACAGGGCAGGTAAGTACTATATAGTGTGGTGTTTTGTACCTCCCCACCCCCCCCCCCCCCCCCCCATATCACCTCCATCATTCATAACAGCTGTACTACATCTATATAGTATCTCTGAATGGAGGGACCAGAGTAATCATTGTCGTCTTACATTCTAAGATCCTGTTTCATTCTCCGAAGCTGTAGTACAGCTTTTATGAATGGAGCAGCCGAGCGGAAAGGGTGGGCGTAGTAGGACTGTCTTGATAGCCTGTGACAGCCCCTTAATTATATTACCCCTCTTGTATCATATGAAGGTGGTAGGTGGGGGGAGGGGGTTAAGTTATGTCCATAGTGCTTATTTTTCTGTTGATAATTGTAGCTACACTTGGGCTTTTACCCTGTCTGTACTGTGCTGGCAGATCTCATTATTTTATACTACACTGTCTATCCCAACTAGGGTTGCCACATGTCCAGTTTTGACCTGGACAGTATGGGTTTAGGAGGCTGTGCCAGAGTTTCCCTCTGCCTCACACCCAGACACCATTTCCAGCTGACAGGGGTGTACCTTGGGGCCTCCTTTTATCATCCACCAGCACACAGGGGGGGGGGGGTATAGCAGTTACAGAGCAATCAAAACATAAGGGGGAGAGAGGCGTCAGGCAGCTGCTGCTGCGGAAGTTTTTAATAAAATAAATACTTAAAAACAATCCACTCACTCTCCATGTCAAGCTGTGAAGTCGGCTGTCCCATTCTCCCCTCCGATTTTACACTGCTATCACTGAATCTCTGGAGGAAGCCAAGGATACAGAGCTGTGGGGAGACTGCAGTGAGCTGTTAGCATGGGATGCTGTGTCCAATCGGAGCATTCCAGAGGCTTAACCACGCCTCCATCATCAGAGGCTGACCGTTAACATGAGTTTCCTGTGGCACTGTTTCCTCCAGTGATTCAGTGATGAACAGCGTGGATCAGAGGGGAGAATGGGACAGTAGACTTGTACAACTCTGACATGGAGAATGAGTGGATTCTTTTTAAGCATTTATTTTATTCAAAACTTCCGCACCAGCAGCTGCCTGTCGCCTCTCTCCCTTATATTTTGACTCCTCTGTAATTGCCCCCCTGCCATGGGGGTATGGGGGGGAGGATTTGTGCTGGTAGGGAAAGATTTGTAGTAGGAGGGAATGGGGACAATGGCACCCCAGTCGAAAAGCAAAACTTCTTTTGGTTGATAGGCATCCCACAATTCTGTTTACGTGATTTTGCCACGATTTGACGGGTGACAATTGTGGCAAAATTGCACTGCGGTTGGGGTGCCATGCCGTGCGCTGCTAAAGTGTTCGGGTTTGGCTTGAAGAAAAGGTGGAAACCCTAATCCCAACAAAGGGCTAAAAAACTCAAGGCTTCGGTGGTACATTGTATGTTAATGCACTTGGGTATGTTGTGTGAGTGGGAACACATAAAACCTATATAATGGGGGGGGGTTTCTTGAATTTGACTGTAAAAGTGAAAGTGTGCTTTAAAGCCCTATATAATATCACATCAATACATTAGTACAATATCGAATTTCATGAATATTTAAAATTATAGTGAATGTGTAATGCATTTCATCTACATAAAAATAGAGCTATTACTGGACAGTCATGTTACGCACATACCCATTACTCACCTTTGTGCTATGAAAAGTTAATATTATTCACTCTGTAGCTTGCATTGTTATGAGCACTGATCAGCAGTCTCATTGAGTGACTCATTAGTCTCAAGACAAGCGTACCATGCTGAGAAGAACTTCTTATCAGCCTACCTTGATCCCACACACTGTGCATTATTGATAATCAAATGTAGGTAAGCCTTATCTTGCACTCAACACTGAAATCCTCACCCACAATTTGTAACTGATAATATAGGTCACAATATAGTTTATAGGGCAGGAAACACCTCTTTCATCACTTTTTACAACAAACTCCAGTACAAGTCATAAATGTTATCGGTATCAAGATTCTGCTGATAGATGTAACTGTTAAATCCACCTTACTAATGTATTACAATTCTCTGACATATATGTTTAGGATGTCGCGTTCTTCAAATTAGAGTTTGAAACCTAATGCTGTCCATACATGTGTAGCACTGACCCTCGAAGGAGCTGCTGGTTTTATTGGGTTTACCATTACCTTCTTGACCTCTTCTTCTCCGTAAAGGGGTTCCCGTGGAAGATGGTCCAAAGAAATGTGGAAACTGACACTGAATCTTCTTTTGGGTTATTTATTTGAACCAGAAACAGTCTTTAGACAAGGGTAGAGGGTTAGGATTAAGCTCAGGTACTTTAGACTGCAAAAATGGACAGTCTCTTGTAGGAAAAATCTAGAGAATAGTGACTGTTTCACAGCTGGATTTTACAACCCCCGGATAATCCTCCTCTCACTAGGCCTAGCAGCTGGTAGGGTGTTAAAGCGGGAGTAAACCCTGTTTCAAAAAACACTTACATTCCCGGCATGCCGGAAATGCTAACTTTCACATTGGTTGTGCTCTCAACCAAACTTTTAAGCCATCCAATGGCTGGTTTCATAACTGATCACATGTGCAGCATTATGGCAGTTGAAGAATCATTAGAGGCCAAGATGGCAGCTTCCTTGACTGAAAACGATAGAAGGGTTTACTTCCACTTTAAGCAAAGTCTTTGCCACAGACTTGAGTGTAGAATATTTGAGGAAAAGTCTCTGCCACAGACTTGAGCGTTACTGAGGGACAGACAAATTCAAAGAGCTATCGCACGGTACCATTATCTCTCAGCCGATCCAGCGATACCGTATGAGTGTCGATCCATGTAGTGTCCTTTATCTAAGCCTTCAGGCTCCTTCAGAGAAGCCAGGCTTGTGCACGGCCTTCTCCTGAAGAGTCCTCCCCTGGGGTTTCTCCAGTTACTGGGCCTCTCCCTTGGATGAGGCGGTACTGGACCAGCTTTGGATCAATAGGCCCGAAGTCCATTCAGGCCTGTCCCTGCAGTTGCGCTGCCTCGGGCTAGCCAGCCCCGAGACTTGAACTGCATGGTTCCGCACCCCAGGCCAGGAGGGCCAAGGGGGCTGGTCAGGAGGACCAAAACCAAACAGACAGAAAATATTCTCTCCACATAGCAGAACAGAACCCCCCGAAGCATGTGATGTCAGCACCTTAAATACCACCTCCCAGAATGCACAGCAGGAGAACACTCCCACTGGGCTGGTTCTGAAAGAACAGTGGCATTCAATACACCCAGCTAGACTGTTCTCAACCTTGCCGGTGGTGACAGTGACACCTGCGGTCAAGGAGAACCCAGTGCAACCCAGCTAGACTGGTACTGAAACCATACATTTTGAAAATTAGCCCCAAAATCCAACACTGATTTCAGGAAAATTAACTTTGAAAAATCAATAGCGCCTGCACATCAGGAGCCAGTGCTACACATGCATAGCACGACAAACTTCTCCATCCACACTGTTTAGCCCCTACCAGCTATTGTATTCTGACTGCCAATATCTTCAATTGTCAGAATACAGGAACAGTGGCTGCATCTGATTGGGTGCAATAGCTGTTTGGCCGACAATTTTTCACTTGCTTCCTTTAATAAAAGTCCATTTTATGAAGCCCAGTGGCGCCAACAGGTGTATTCGTCCTGAACTGGCCAAAATTCAAGCTGTGTATGGCAACCTTAACATTGGCTTCACAGCCATATGCTTTGGTAGTGCCTGCATTACCATAATTTTCAGTGGGTCACCATGCACATATCAAGTTGCGATTCAATCAATTTTGAATGTACATTGACACACCTGCATTATAGTACATCATTGTAAAATGTACTGTGTGTTGTGTAACATCGTAAAAATTGTGCATTTTCTGATCTCTTGTGTTATATTGGCAGGCCTTAATGCAATGCTTGTAAATGTGACATAATGTAGGGTAATGAAATGTAGTCAACTGGAAAGATTTAAATGGGGCCTTACTCTAAGCAGGTCTCTTTGTAGTTTTGGATAGACTATGGAAAACTTAGAACTTCTGTCAGGTGCTTCTTCCTCTCTGCCCACCCTGGTGACCATTCAGGAAATTAATTGCCCAAAGAGTACAGAATGGACCAGAATCAGTCTCTAGAGCACTATTTCAGCCCAGGAAGATGATACTGATGGGATGGAAGTCAACTTTGCCACCCAACACAGCCACCTGGATAGCCCACATGGGGAATACTCTCATTATGGAAAAGTGTGTGTGTGTGTATATGTATATGTGTGTGTGTGTGTGTGTGTGTGTGTGTGTATATATGTATATGTATGTATATGTGTGTATATATATATATATATATATATATATATATATATATATATATATATATATATATATATAATATTGTGGTAGTACGGAATCTCCAATCCTGGGACCGGGTTTTGGGAACAGCCAGAAGTCTGGCTGCATGATTGCACAGGTGGGTCTTGGGCTTAAAACAAAGCCAACACCATGGTTCTGGGCTCCACCCTCCCGAGGAGTCCAGGCATGTAAGGGAGAAGAAGTGTGCATGTCTGCACAGGTCGGTCTGTCAGAGCAGACAGAGGGTCCAAGCTTGTGGGCTGAAAGAGAAGCTGTTAAAGAGTGCTGAGGTACTGGGTGTACGGGAACTCTGTTAAAGAGCCAAGAGGGCTGCAGCAGAAGTCTGAGCAGCAGTGCTGCTAAAGAGAGCCAGGTGGCTTGGTATTTTTGGTTCTACATACATTACTGCTGTGGAAAGCTGAAACCCCTGTGTGGGCAACTATTTTGTTATCTGACTTTTCTTTCTTTAATAAAAGTGGGCCTACGAGCCCTTAAACGACATCTGGTGTGGATCCAGCTCACTGGTAAGCTCTACCTTTAAGCTAAAATAACCCCCAAATATTACAAGTGGTGTTCGAATGCGGGCATTAGATGGTGGAATCCGGGTCCTTGCTCCACAGTAAGTTCAAGTCAGGAACTATTGGCTGTGTGTGGAAGTGCAGCCAGGCAAAAGGCATTGCGTGTTGCAGGTGGTGTACCTGTGAATGAAAAGTCAAATTTTTTATTTATTTTTTCTCTTGCTATGAACTGTGTTTGTGTGCATGAGACAGCACAATCAGTGTGTGCAATGTGCAGGTGAGGAAAGCTTGCATTAAGAGAAAAGCAACTTGCTTTAAAAGAGACCCTTTCATTTTCCTGGACTGTTTAAAGTTGTTCTGGAGTCTCTAAGTATGGGGCGGTCAAAGCTCTTAAAAGAAGCCAGGTTTGCTGAAATGAGAGACAGAGCTCTGTGGTTGGAGGGGTTGTTACCGCCTGAACGAGCCCCATACATACCTGATCAGAGTTTATCAAGGAGAAAAATGGCTGGGGTTGTCCCTAGCAACACTGGTGCAATGAGTGCACAGGTGACTGCTGTTATGGAGAGTCCACCAGCATTTGAATCTGCAGTGGATTGGTGCAAGCGGCATTTAGCAGCACTGGACCAAGCTACAGAGGAAAGGAAGCCAACCCTCAGTGCAAGGGAAAAGCCGCTGGATGTCCATAACTGGAAGAGGGCGGTTGTTGCCCCTGGCAAAGCTGCTGCAGTTAAAACAACAGCTATTGTGAAAGATGTGAATGTGTCACAGCATGAGATGGGATCCAGCAGAGAGAAGCCCATGCGATATGCAAGGAGAGAGGCTGATCAAAGGCTTAGGATGAGAGTGGTTGCCCATAGCAACGCAAAGGAAGCCAATCGGGCTGTCTCTGTACCATGGGCTATGTCTAATAAGGATCGTGGAAAGTGGCTTAAGGAGGAGCCAGTTTATTATGTTGGAGAGAGCCAGCAAAGTTCTGCTGGGAGAGTGCGGTCTCCCATGGCAACCGGAGTGAAATTTATGCCTGAAAGGAGCTGCAGTAGAGGTTTGGTTCAGCGTCCCCACAAAGAGGCCTGTGCATTCCGGCCAGCTGGGAATCGCCAGGAGAGAATCGCTTTTGGAAAAAATCGTCCAGTACCATGCCTGGAATGTGGCCAGCTGGGGCATGGCATGTTTTCTTGCCCTAGGTTGTGGAATACGGCTGGAGATAATGTTGCTGAGAAAGTTTTGTCTGTAGGCCCAGATTCCGGTGAAAATATGTTTGCAGTCACCCCTAGCAACAAGAAGTTTCCTGTTGTGCCTGCAGGGGGTGCTAAACGGTGGGAGATGCCTGCTGTGGTTTCATCCCATGGCCACCAGGAGGAGTTGGCCAGTAAAAGTGCAGCAGAGGACTGGTGCATAAGACGACGTACTCAAATGAAGATGGTGACCCCAACTACTGCGGTGGGTAAGACTGTCTTTAATGAAATGATGGCTGGAACTGCTGATTTCATGTATAAAAGGACTGGTTACAAGACTGTCCATGATGATGTGAGAGTGACCCCAGTTAGTGGGGCCACTGAATGTGCACTTGAGAATGACTTTTCCCTATATAGTGGGAATGCAAGGGTTAAAATCCACATAGAACCTGTGTTGATGTCTAAAAGTGTTGTGTCTAATGACTATCAGGCTCAAGTTGACCATGGGCTAGGACAGCCTACAAATGTGAAAAATGCTATAAGTGTTACTGTTAATGAAAAGTTTAATGCTGTTGGGAAAACTTTTGCTCTGAAAGAACCTGGGGTTATCAAAAATGGGCGGTTGCCTGTAGCAACTGGTGGTAAGACAGCACAGTTGTCCACAGGAATCTCCAGGGAACTTCATGTATTGGAGTCAGAGGTTGCCCTAGACAACTGCGATGTCACTCTGGTGGGACAGAATGGAACTGTAATGTGTAATGGTAATGTGTTAGTGCAAGCTGCTAGTACTAAAAATGTGCAGGTAAATGGTGGATTAACACAACCTGTGAAAAATGCAAAGGTGTGTGAGGCTTATGAAATGCAAGCTGAGCAAGGTGGTGAATATGGTGTATTGCAACCTGTGCTACCACAGTCTGACATGATTTACAATGACTGGTGTAATGAGTCTGCAACTAAGCCAGTCTGTTCTTATGTGTCTCCCTGGGCAGATGGATCGGTGCTGAGGAGTACCGATGAAGGGAGCGCACATACAACAGATTGGGATAGTTGGAGCAAAAATCTTATCTCCCTGATAGATAAGGCTTTTATGCACAAAGATAAGGTGGACACGGTTTCTGCTGGGCCAGCAGGAGGGGCTGCAGAACAGCTTGTACCTGAGGGCGCGGTGGCTGCTGCAGGGATTAACCCTGGTGAGCAGGATGAACCAAATAAGGGCACAGCAGAGACATTGTCCGTGACCCACAAAACTGAGGTTGACATGGAGTGTCAACGTGACGTCACTGGTAATGTTCTGGAGCAGTTCACTGATGCTGAGCCTGAGAAGTTGGGTATGAGTCCAGCAATTGGCAGCGCTCTGGTGGAGCACCAGGCTGTGTTTACCTCCAGCCGGGAGGAGGTTCCGTTAACCGTCGCAACTTTTCAAGTCTCAGCAAGTGAGTCTCTCTGCATCCCCAGTGTCATGAAAATCCCCAGGAAGGACTTAGGTCTGGAGTCAAGGGCCTGGTTATTTACCAAAGCATTAAAAGAGATGCTTGAACTTTGGGATGTACAGCCAATCTATACTAGTGTGTCTCCTCCACAGTCTGATGGGCTGGTACTGCGCAGTACCACTAGGTGGAGCACTGTATGGCAGGCTGTACAGAGCAAAGTAAAACGGGACAGGAATGGTTTATTCCTAAATTTGCTAATTTTGTTAAAAGTTGCTGCTATGTATGCTGCTGGACTACGTGCAGAAGAAATATTTGAGACAGACTTTGGAGAAGTTGTAAATAAGCCTAAAATGTCTGTGGATTCACCTCCTAACAGCCAGATGGGAAGCATTTCTGCTGCTATGGTTCAGGGTGGTGCTGGTCAGTTATCGATTAAGGGCGCGTTTACTGCACCGGTAGAAAAACCACATGAGATGGAAGGGCCAAGTGTGAACCTGAAAGCAGCAGAGATCCTGACCAGGGCTCAAACAAAGGTGGTTAAAGAGACTGGGGTCCCCAGTCCAGTGCTTGGTTTAGGTGACAAACCTAATAAGGTCCCCGGGACAGGGGAATGGGCAAGGAGCGTGGTAAAAATTGTATGTGGATCAGACGAGAGCTTGCCTGTTCCGGTGGATAAAAATACAGATGGCATCAGAACGGGTCAAGTGATAGGACAGCTGCCTGCAGAGTGGGTGAACCCAGGGGAGGTGGCGTCCTGTGAGGTTCCTGTGGGTGATGGCGGCCCTCCAGTATGTGTGCCCTCTGCAGACTCTGCCCTAGCAAATTTTGAAAAAAAAGGCATTGGTGACATGTGCAACATTGAGAGGTCTAATGTTGGTTTGAATATGTCTGTCAATGATGAACCAAATAATGTGTTAATGGTACATGATAATGTGGTGTCCAAAGGTACAGGTAAACCTGGTAATCAGTTAGTGACTGCTGCGTCAGGTACCAGAAATAAGAGGTGGGTTTCCGTTCTAAACACTATAGAAATGGGCCCCCTACAGTCTCAGAACAGTGCTGCTGAGAGAGTTTTGGGGAAACCTGGGAAACTGAAGCGTGGAGGCAGAAGGGTTGGTAGAAAGACCAACGGGAACCCATTTAGATTTCAGGAGAGGAAGTGCTTATGGAAATTCATTCGGAAGAAAAGTTGGGAAGGTCGCATCAAAGCTCATAGCAGAGTGACAGTAAGGCTTAGAGGGAGACACCAAAGGAGGCATTGGGTGGAGTTCCCCGTTAGGAGAAGCGAGGTTGGACAGGAGGGTACTTCTGTAAATGGTATCTGGCACAGAGGTGCCAAAAGTAACTTGGGTGTTCCGCCCTCGGGGTCGAAACAAAGGGGGGGGATATGTGGTAGTACGGAATCTCCAATCCTGGGACCGGGTTTTGGGAACAGCCAGAAGTCTGGCTGCATGATTGCACAGGTGGGTCTTGGGCTTAAAACAAAGCCAACACCATGGTTCTGGGCTCCACCCTCCCGAGGAGTCCAGGCATGTAAGGGAGAAGAAGTGTGCATGTCTGCACAGGTCGGTCTGTCAGAGCAGACAGAGGGTCCAAGCTTGTGGGCTGAAAGAGAAGCTGTTAAAGAGTGCTGAGGTACTGGGTGTACGGGAACTCTGTTAAAGAGCCAAGAGGGCTGCAGCAGAAGTCTGAGCAGCAGTGCTGCTAAAGAGAGCCAGGTGGCTTGGTATTTTTGGTTCTACATACATTACTGCTGTGGAAAGCTGAAACCCCTGTGTGGGCAACTATTTTGTTATCTGACTTTTCTTTCTTTAATAAAAGTGGGCCTACGAGCCCTTAAACGACATCTGGTGTGGATCCAGCTCACTGGTAAGCTCTACCTTTAAGCTAAAATAACCCCCAAATATTACTATATATATATATATATATATATCTCCGCACAGGAGAAGCCCGGGCAGGTTTGAAAGAATATGGTCCAAATGGTTGGATACTCCCGGTCTGAGCCCCAGGGAGCTAGTGATGTCCAGAATTTTACAATGTCCATAAAAGTGACCTTTTTATATGCGTTGACCCTAGAAATTCAATGTTGTAGTGCTACTTAGGCATTCCTTTGCTGTATATTTGTGGAGTGTAATCTGACAGTTTGTGTACAATGGATATATCGCAGCAGTTTCCAATGTTCAATAAAAACCTTTTTGATTAAAAAAGAGCACAGAATGACACAACTGGCAGAAGATTTAACTCTTCCCTACTCTGTAAGGGCTATAATTGCCGCCTTTGCCATAGATTGAATGTATGCAAACCTGGTTAAATGCCCTTTTATGTACTTGCAGGCCTTATCAAAACTGGGCAAGAAAGGATTCTATGAAGGAAAGATTGCACAAGCCATTGTGGAACTGGTGCAGAGCATTGGTGGTGTGTTGGACCTTGATGACTTGTCAAGCCACATGTCTGAAACCGTACAACCAATTTCCACTACATACAAGGTAATGTTACAATAAATGCATTATATGAGAGCCACATACACAGCAATATCACAAGAGAATCTGAGATAGAAACACACAGATTGAAGTGGTGCTTTATTGGTGCAGCTGAAACACATCAACTACCAGCCTGTATATGTAGTGTCAACTGTGCTAAATATGACCATTGGTAAATCAACATAACCCTGGACACGTATTATGTTACCATATTGCCATATAACCTCTAGTGTGCATGAGGCTTTATGATCAAGCAGTAAAAGCACTGCAAAACAAACAAGCCAACATAAAAGTGGACATTCAGTCATTTTTTTCAACTTTACATTTTCCATCTTCTGCCCTTGTCTTACCTTTGGCTGCATTCGTTTCTTTTTTTAGGCTTTTCCCCCTCTGTTTTCATTGGTGATCTAGCCAGAATATACCTCCTGTATTAGAGTGCCTCCATTGACTCCTGCTTGAGTCAATCACAGCCTGTGAGGAGAGCAGGGAAAGGGCTGAACCGGCTTTGTCAATGGACACACAGAGCCCGCTCGGGAGCAAGCATATATGAATGCCCCCATAGAAATCTTACTATGAACAATAGGCAACGTTCTTGTGAAACAGCTATCCCATTGATCAGTCTTCAGCCCTAGTTCTCAAGTCGGTTAGCATTGAGACCAGTATAGTGGTGCACATGAGTACAGTCCCAATAAATTCTGCAAGCAGTAAATAATGCTATTAGTTAGCCAGTCCCTATGTGCTCAGTCTTTTAGCAGCAACAGGTTAATGGCAGCAGTGTCTTCTCACCAGTGCCAAGGATGTGGGAACAGGAGTCCCACTGTGCAGATGTCAGCTCACTACTGGATCTGCCTGGAGCGATTCCGGTCCTCAACACACGGCTGCAGACTTGCAGTAGGTTAATGTGCACACAGGAGCAGCAATGTGCACACCTCAGTCTTTTTATGGCCATCTTTAGATATATGTAGCCAGACATTCACATTTTCCTAACAAACAGGAAACCTTGTGGAATCCCTGTACTCCTGGTCATCTCAGGATCTCAGTTTTAAAGCGGAGGTCCACAATAAAGTGGACCTTCCGCTCATTGGAATCCTCCCCCCCTCCGGCGCCACAATTGGCACCTTTCAGGGGGGAGGGGGGTGCAGGTACCTGTACAGTACAGGTATCTGCACCCACTTCCGGTGTAGATTCTGCAGAAGGTACGCCCCTTTCTGCAGAATCTACGCCCCTTTCCGAAAGTCCCCCGTGCCTGCTGGGAAACACATGGATCCCAGAGACAGCGGGGACCATCCTTATTGCGCATGCGCAGTAGGGAACCGGGAAATGAAGCCAAATGAAGATTCCCATACCCAAGATGGCGGCAGCAGCACCTGAGAGATGATCGAGAGATCGGCTTCGGGTGCTGACATCGCGGGCGCGCTGGGCGGGTAAGTGTCACTATTTTAAAAGTCAGCAGCTGCAGTATTTGTAGCTGCTGGCTTTAAAAAAAAAAAAAAAACGGCGGACTCCCGCTTTAAGATGCAGAGTTTTGTCAAGAATCCCTGCTCTAAGTGACATCAATGACCTAATGAAGTATATTGCTTGGTTACTGAGAAGCATAGTCCCAAACTTTTTGAATTCGAATTTGAAAACTATTTGTATTACAAAAGTATTCAAAGACATTTCAAATTTCGTCTGAATTTTTTTTTGTTATTTCGATTTCGGTTACGTCCAAATTTCCCGTAGAACGAAAATTCTTCAGAATTTCAATTTCGAACTAAACGTACTGCACATGTCCAATACAGGACTGATTTGAGTGCTGTAGAGATGGTGGTTCTTCTGGAAGGTTCTCCTCTCTCCACAGAGAAAGGCTGGAGCTCTCTCCAGTTACCATTGGGTTCTTGGTCACCTGCCTGACTAAAGCCCGTCATCTGATTGCTCAGTTTGGTTGCAGAGTCCTGGTGTTTCCAAATGTTTTCCCTTGTGAGAGCCTGTGTCATTCCTGGCAGTAGTCAGTGAGGGGTGTGGGGCTGTGGGTGGGCTAAGCGGCACCTGCTACATATGTAACACTAGTAAAGACAGGACAGGCAGCATTTAAACCATAGTTTAAACCATAGTTTTTCCTTCTTGAATTGCTGATTTGAAGGTTGAAAATATCAAGACCAATGTTGTCGCCTCCCAGATACCTATGATGCACAACAAATCCTGCAAACAAATTTGGAAACTTGGGAATTCAATTTCCTTTTTAAATGTTCCAGGCTTAACTCTGGGATCTGATAAACCTTAACTAAATGTGGGACAATTTCCGACCCACACTATGACCACATCAGTAAAGATGACACCCACTATATGAAGGTGTCACAGATTATCCAAACCAATGCAGGGGGTAAACTTGGAGGATGTGGACAGAGGGAGAAGAGAGCAGTCAGTTAAAGGTTCAGCAGCATCATCTGATTTTTCCCAGGAAACTGTCAAAAGCCCGTGGCATCCAGATGCAGAAGAAGCTGGCAGATTCACTGTTGATGCTGCTGGCGGTGAGGGAGATGTAGTTGAGGATGGGGGCACTGTAAATTGGAAGATTCAAAGTTGGAAGTGCTACTAAAATCCTTGCAAAGCCTAATGCAAAGAATGAAGCAGAATTAGATCCACACTATGGGTTAATTACTGTAGCGTCTTGTTGCAAGTGTACTGGCAATCCTAGCTGAACTGCTGAGGTTGGACTGTTTGGGGAGGCAGTGATAGAGAAAGTAAGGATCACTTTGAAAGGTTGCCTGGTCTCAAGTTTCCACCCTGCTGGGAGCAGAGCAGTGCCAGCAACTTCAGGGGTGGCAATCAAAGGACCAGTGCAAGCAGAGGAAATGGCAGGTCTGTTTGATAGTGCTCTGAGCTTATAGAGTGAGTCGCATGCTATGCCATATGCTGAAGGGTGCAGCAGTCATGGCTTTGCTTGTAATGGGAATATCCCAGGTGGCTGCAAGTAGACTAGGGACATGGAGGGACATGGAGTGTTACACGTAGTGATGTTTGCTCCAGTGGCTCTAGCAGAAGGTGTCCTTTTGGCAGGCCTGCCAGAAGCAAAGGAACGACTAAGTATAGATGACAAATGGGCCGCTCTACTTCCAGGCTTGGCTCTTCCAGGGCCAGCAGACAAAAAGCAGAGAAAGGGGAGCACCAGAGGAGGGGTTCCCATGGGTCAGGAGAAGCAGAGACCAGTTGGCGCTCTCCAATTGCTCCTTAATCCTGGAAATAATTGTCTCAGTGTTCAGCAGCAGAACAGGAATGCTGGGAAAGGAAGTCCAAATCTGAGGGCTGAAGGTCAGGTCAGAGGTGCATACTGGAGTTTAGGCCCAATCCCCTTTATCCAATTCTCTGGTAGCCAGTAGGGATGAGCTTCGTGTTCGAGTCGAACATACGTTCGACTCGAACATCGGCTGTTAGCCCGTTCGGCGAATTCCGAACGTTATGGGCCGTTCGCGCCAAATTCGTGTGGCGCTCACGGCCCACAATGCACTGCGATGGCGCAGTGCATTGCTGGCTCATGATTGGCCAAGCATGCACTGTGACCCCGCATGCTTGGCCAATCACAGCGCCGGCAGCGAGGAGAGCCATGATTGGCCACAGGCAGGATGCCTGTGGCCAATCATAGCTCAGGCTGTGTAGTACACGCCCCACACTATATAAGGCCGCCAGCGCAGCGGCCTTGTGTAGTGTGTTGGTGTCTGAAGCAGTTAGTGGGTGTTCGGTGTACCTTCAACACAGTATACACCGATCGTTATCGGCCGATTTTTCGATATTGCTCTTCTGTAGTGGTTGTCTGCGTGCCCTGACTGCAGTATACACCGCTATATTCACCTCGCCTATATAGCTAGCGATATATCTATCTTTTATAATAGAGCTTGCAGTAAGTGTTAGGAGCTTGTGCGTGCTGTCTGCATGCTCTGTACCCAGTACACACCGCTATATCCACCTACATAGCTCTTCTCTATTTGAGCCATCTGCCATCTGCAGGAGTTATTGGAAGTTGTGTGTGCCTCCAGCACAGCACAGTATACATCTGTATTTACCCTTTATTGCTGGTGTTCTATAATAAAGGCATCTGCAGGAGTTAGTGGGTGTTGTGTGCCTCCAGCACAATATACACTACCCAATTGCTGTTTTACCCAACTCCCTTCAGGCCATTACCATGTCTGGAAGGCCAGCAAAGAGAGGCAGACAGGCGCGAGCTGATCAAAGAGGGCAAGCAGGCTCTGTGTCTAGAGAACAGTGCTGGTCCTGGACGCGGTGCATCGTCATCAGCACGTGGCCATGGGACACGCTTGTCCTTCTTTTCGGCAGCTGGACATGTTGAGCCGCAACATGCCAACGACTTGGTAGAGTGGATGACCAAGCCCTCTTCATCCTCCTCATCCTCTCTCACCCAGTCTCAGGGTACTAGCAAAGCAGCTGCCAACGCATCGTCTTCTTCACTCCTCTCAATGTCATCATCAGTGACTCCTTCCCTAGACCCACCACGTCCTCCTGAGGAGTATCCTGAACTCTTTGAGCACAGTGTTGGGTACATTTTCCAGGAGGATGCCCAGTGTTTTGTAGGCTCTTATGATGACACTCAGCTAGAGGAGGGCAGTAGCGTGAATGCAGAGAGAGGGGATGCTCAAAAAGGACAGCAATCTGGCAGTCATGTTCCACAAGCTGCAGCATACTGCCAGGTTTGCTACAGCGATGAAGAGGGAGGGGATGATGAGGGCACTGACTCCACGTGGGTGCCTGGTAGGAGAGAGGAGGAGGAGGCACATGTCCAATGAGGCAGGATGCCCTCCAGGGGCCAGCTTAGGGGCAGCGCACCGACTGAATCACACCGCAGAGCTCCGCCTGTGCAGGGCGCTGCCTCTGCGCGTTATTCTAAAAGTTCTTTGGTGTGGGCCTTTTTTGAGATGAGTGCATCAGATCGCACCGCTGCTATTTGCAACATATGTCTCAAGCGTATCTTGCGTGGCCAAAACATCAGCCGCTTGGGCACCACATGCTTGACCAGACATATGTTGACCTGCCATGCAGCTCGTTGGCAAGCGTACCTCAAAGACCCACACCAAAGAACAAAGCGGACCTCTCCTTGCTCCTCATCAGCTGGCATCTCCAACCCCACTAGACCTTCAGTCCTCTCTGAAACCTGCTCTGAGAGGAATGAAGGTGTAGAATTAGGTATGTCACAGCCAAGTGCTTTCCGGGCACTCTGCTAGCAGTACACCCACGTCCGATTATAGCAGGCAAATGTCCCTGCCCCAGCTGCTGGACCGGCGAAAGAAGTTCACTCCCAGCCATCCACATGCCCAGCGGTTGAATGCTAGCTTGGCTAAATTGCTAGCACTTCAACTGCTGCCTTTTCAGTTGGTAGACTCGGCCCCCTTCCGTGAGTTTGTACAATGTGCGGTTCCTCAGTGGCAGGTCCCCAAACGCCACTTTTTCTCACGGAAGGCAATTCCGGCTCTCTACCGGCATGTGGAAGGCAATGTCCTTGCCTCGCTGGACAGGGCGGTCAGCGGTAAGGTGCATATTACCGCTGACTCGTGGTCCAGCAGGCATGGACAGGGACGTTACCTGTCTTTCACGGCCCATGGGGTCACTCTTCTGGCAGCTGGGAAGGATGCAGGACAAGGTGCAGTAGTGTTGGAGGTTGTTCCGCCATCGCGCCTCCAAAATGCTACTATTGGTTGTGACACACCTCTCTCCTCCACCCCCTCCTCTTCTTCTTCCTCCATGGCCTCTTCCAGTGCTCTGTCCTCAGAACCAGCGGTGCTCCGTAGGCGTTCCAGGGGCTACGCAAGTACGCAGGCAAAACGATGCCATGCCGTGCTTGCGCTGGTTTGTTTGGGGGACAGGAGCCACACTGGGGCGGATGCTTTGTCAGCTCTGCAGGGGCAGGCCGAGAGGTGGTTGACGCCACGCCAGCTTAAGCCAGGAATGGTGGTTTGCGACAATGGCACCAACCTCCTCTCCGCTCTCCGACAGGGACAACTGACCCATGTGCCTTGTGTAGCTCACGTCCTTAGCCTGGTGGTGCAGCGGTTCTTGGGCAGGTACCCAGGCTTACAGGATGTCCTGAAGCAGGCCAGGAAAGTCTGTGTGCATTTCCACCGATCATTTAATGCCTGTGCTCGGCTGGCTGAGCTCCAAAAGGAGTTGAACCTGCCCAAGAACCGCCTTATATGTGACATGCCCACCAGGTGGAACTCAACGTTGGCCATGCTGCAGCGGCTGCACACGCAGCAGAGGGCCATCAATGAGTACCTGTGCGACTACGGCACCAGGACAAGGTCAGGGAAGCTTGATTTTTTTTCTCACCACGCCAGTGGGGCATGATCAGGGATGCATGCACTGTCCTGTCACCGTTTGTGGAGGCCACAAGGATGGTGAGCAGTGACAGTGCATGCATCAGTGACACTGTACCTCTTGTCCACCTCTTGGAGCATACGCTGCGTGGAATAATGGACAGGGCACTTGTGGCAGAACAGAGGCAGGAAGAGGAGGAGTTCCTTGCCTCTCAAGGCCCCCTTTATCCAGACAGTGTTCCTGCTGTGCCAGCCATCACACAGGAAGAGGAGGAGGATGATTGTGTCAGCATGGAGGTGGAGGCTGGCACTCAGCATCAGCAGCAGTCTTGTAGGGATGATTTACAGTCCCAAGAAACCCGTGGACTTGTACGTGGCTGGGAGGAGGTAGCTGCGGATCATGTTGTCCTTAGTGACCCAGAGGACTCCGGACCGGATGCCTCAGCTAACCTACGCTGCATGGCCTCCCTGATCCTGCAAAGCCTGCGGAAGGATCCACGTATTCTTCGGATCAAGGAGAGGGACCATTACTGGCTGGCCACTCTCCTTGATCCACGGTACAAGGGTAAGGTTGCTGACCTTATCTTGCCATCGCAGAGGGAGCAGAGGATGAGACCTCTCTGGGAGGCCTTGCAGAAAGGTCTGTGCAACGCGTTCCCAGAGACTGGGAGGTTACAAACTCCTGGTCCTGGACAACGTGTTGCTGAGGCATCAGTCAGAAGGAGCGGTGGAGAAGGTGGCCGTCTGACTGATGTTTTCAGGCAATTTTTTAGTCCGCAGCCCCAAGGTATGATCGGTTCCAGCAACCATTGCCAGCGTCTGATTTACATGGTGCAGGAATACCTAGGGGCAAGGTCAGACTTGGACACCTTTCCCACCGAAGATCCTCTGGCTTACTGGGTCTTGAGGATGGATCACTGGCCAGAGCTTGCACAGTATGCAATTGAGCTACTGGCCTGTCCTGCATCTAGCGTTCTTTCGGAACGCACCTTCAGTGCTGCTGGTGGCTTTGTTACTGATCACAGGGTGCGCCTGTCCACCGAATCAGTTGATCGACTGACCTTCATCAAAATGAATCAGTCTTGGATAACCCACAGCTACCAAGCACCTGAAGCTGATGTAACCGAATAATTTTTTTTGAAATATCACATCCCTTCAAGACTGCCTATGCTGATGCTGAGTGACTGTCCGGTTATGTTGATTGTCTATCCTCTTCCTCCTCCGCTGATATGTTGGAAGAACATTTCTGGTTCTGGGTGATGCCATCAGCCCAATTTTTCTGCCCCTGTTTAACAGGGGTGTTTAATTACAATTTTTGATGCAATGCTTTGCAGCAGGGCTAATTCCTGCAATAAAACTAGAGTATATGGGAGAGGTTGCAGTGTCGTGGCACCAGCACCAGTGCCTACGGCCCAATTTTTCTGCCCCTGTTTAACAGGGGCATTTAATTACAATTTTTGATATAATATTTCACAGAAGGGCCCGTTCCTGTGCCCACCCAGAGTAACTGTGAGGACTTATAGTGTTGTGGCACCAGCACCACAACCACCAAAGGTCAATTTTTCTACCACTGTTCAAAAATGGCATATAATTACAATTCTTGATATAATTGTTCACAGCAGGGCGCTCCAGCGCCCACCAAGAGTCACTTTGAGGGCTTACAATGTTGTGGCAAAACCAACACCTTGTTCCGCCATTTCTGCAGAGCATATAGGGCAGGCCCCTACTTTCAAACATCCAACTTACAAACATCTCCTACTTGCAAACGGAAGGAGACAACAGCAAGTGAGATGAAAAAAGATGTACGACAAAACAAATTATACAGGGGTGATAACCCTTCCCTATGTGTTCCAAAAAGCTTAAAAATAGTTTTTTTGACTGGAGCTACACTTTAAAAATGTACCAGTTGAAAATTACAAACAGATTCAACTTAACACAACAAACCTACACAGTCCCTGTCTTGTTTGCACCGCCTGTATACTGCTGTTCTGAGTATATAGGGCCTGGGGGCCACACGCATTTCCTTTTTTTAATATGGGTACGGGGTTCCCCTTAATATGCGTACAAGACCCAAAGGGGCTGGTAATGGGCAGGGAGGGCTACCCATGCCATTTTTCTCAATGATTTTCAACCATATTGCAGGAACCAGATATAACATTAAAACCGCAAGTAGTTTTAAATGATGTCATTTCCATTTAATGTCATTTTGTGCAGGGACTGTTCTAAACACGGGAAACACGTGACACTTCACAGGCATACTACAGACACCGCCCAGGCACGATATTTAAAGGAATATTTCACTTTTTTTTTCACTTTAATCGTCATTAAAATCAGTGCTCCCGCCAAAACGGCCATTTTTAAAAACATTTTAGGCATTGACCCATGTCCCTTGGGGCAGGAGCCAGGTCCCCAAACCCTTTTTAGGACATTATCTTTCATATTAGCACTTTTAATTTCGAACGTTCGAGTCCCATAGACTTCAATGGGGTTCTAAAGTTCGTACGAATTTGGGGTCCGTTCGAAAGTTCTGGTGCGAACCGAACCGGGGGGTGTTCGGCTCATCCCTAGTAGCCAGTCACAGCGGAGCTC
Source organism: Lithobates pipiens (assembly GCF_037356315.1). Taxonomy (NCBI): domain Eukaryota; kingdom Metazoa; phylum Chordata; class Amphibia; order Anura; family Ranidae; genus Lithobates; species Lithobates pipiens. Next base: position 460,450,306 of record NW_027507758.1, on the reverse strand, counting down.
ATTTAAGCTTATGTGTTTTTAATGTTAAAGCCCTTTTTTTTACTGAGTCATGCTTCCATCAGTCAAGGCTCCCTTTCAGTAGGGGCTTAAGGGGTTTTAGTGTTATTAGTTGACTATACAGGGGGCAGGGATTACCCCCTAAAGTTTTTAAAATGGGTCCTACTGCACAGTAAATGGTGAAATGATGATCAAATATCTATAACGACAGGGTCCACTCCACCAAATCACCTGTCAAGCAGAATTTCTATTATTCACTTATGTTTACTTACAATATTAAAGGTTATACGTATAGTGAGTGGAGCCATGGAATACATTACTTTATTCCCTTGTGTATCCAGGTCTACTTATTTATAGCACAGACAGTGTAAATATACACAACTATTATTCCAAACAACCTTTCTCCTAAAATTTTTGGTTATCATTGGTGCAAGATATGAAAAACGTGCTTGATGAAGTAGGGCTTAAGAGGCAAAATAGGATACCTAGTCAGGCTGTGATGATGAGTGACATACAACCCAAAAGCCATGTACTGTATTCTATATCTTATATTATTGCAACTAAAAAGCCAAAACGGCTACATGTGAGGTGGATTCAAATAATGGCCGGAAAATGTTTTTTTTTTTTTTGTTTGTTTTTTATTAAAGCGGACCTTCAGTAATTTTTTCATATTTCCATCTATTAAATCTTCTGCCCTTGTTTTAACTTTGTAAAACATTTTTTTTTCTAACAGTAAATACCTTTATACAACCCACTTCCTGTTTCTTGTCTGGTAAAAAGCCTAGGCTTATGACATCATGCACAGCTCTCACTCTCGTGAGAGATTGCCAGGAAGGGAGGGGGGAGGAGTCCTAGGAGGGCCAATGAAAGCTGCAGAGCTGTAGGCATGTCTGTAAATCCAGGAAGTGAACAAGCAGCAGCTTCGGCTGCCCACAGTTGAAATGGATGCAGGCAGGCTTAGTGGAGGGAGATTTCTGCAGCATATTTGGCAAGTACAGAATCTTAGTGTGTGTGTGTGTGTGTGTGTATATAATATAATATAATATATGCAACATGGTTGGAGGGAAGCTTCAGAATGGCAAAGATGTTTTTTTTTACAAATTATGAGCAGACTGCAGTTCCTCTTTAACTATTGTATGGTTCATTAAAAATGGTTGGAGATACGGGACTTTAAGGATACCAAAATACAAAATGCAAAAAAAAAAAATGAATAAAATAACAAGGAAAAGTTTATTGGGATAAAGTTAAAAAAACATATGTAGTGCCTGAAACCATATCTGTTCTGATAGACCTATACACATCGCTCATTACAAACATGACAGGAAATACAAAGTTCAAATAACTAAATCATTCTGTTTCCATTTTTCGACATGTTTCGTCCATAAGGCTTCCTCAGGAAAAGGTCACAAAATGCGCTATCGCAGTGTATAAAAAAATAAGTTCTCAAGGTGTATATAACTAGAAAAGAACACAGTAAATTAGTACATTCAAATGTTAACACAATATTCACATACACCTAAATTTGCAAGTGCGTGGCTTCAGAACCCCATGTCCCAGACAAAATTTCTGAAAGCATATATTCCAATGCACAACATATTACATGTGACTCCTACCTCCAAAATAGGGGGGCATAGGGAGCGAATCCAATACAGAAATAGTTCCCAAAGAAAAAGGTCCTATTTTGTGCATATACCAGAGGAATGGTCCATATAGTTCCAGATAACCCGCTGAGAGGGGTAAAGTTACTACAGTCTTGCTTCAATATCATAGATATACATTGCCTGTAAATACATCAAGTCATAAAGGGCAAACATTAAAAAAAACTTTATAGAAAAAGAAATATAGAAAGGAGGAACATAGTCAGGACAGGCTTCTAATACTGACTGCAACCTACCTCCCACTAATGAATGAACATGACAATCAAAATAAACTGAGGAGCTCGGGTTGACCATACACTGGACAGTCATCTGATAAAAGGTAACCTGACATCAACGAAGTCTGTGTACAAACAATATACAAAAGTATCTGTCACAATTTTGGTGCTATAGCACACAGAAACAGCTTTAGTCTCTTAGAGATGGCGTACCCTCCCCTGCCACACCCCATTCACACCTGAGCGTTTTGTAGCTTGAAGCCTGAAGCTACAAAACACTAGAGGGGAAAAAATCCATTATTCTCAATGGAGATGGTTCACATCTCCACTTCATGTCGCCTGAAGCCGAACGCCTGAAGCTCAAACAAGTTCCGGACCCTTTTTTGTCGCTCGAATTGAGCAGATTTGGGTGTTTTTCTTCTTTTAACATTGGTGACCTTTTGCCCTGCACAAAATCGTGGCAAATCGCGGTAAAAAACGCTGCAAAATCACGGTAAATTTGCGCAATTTTCTGCTAGAAAACGCTACGCTCAGGTGTGAATGCAGGGGGAACTTTTTTTCAGTGACTCACTTAAATTTCCTGTGATTGATCTTTGCCTTTGTGTCAATTCCCCTCCTCCCCAGGGACCAGAAAAGGAAATATATTGCTTATTCACAAGGCTGTCAAAGGATGCGTCATGTTAAATATACCTCAGTGATATTAATCTCATGATACTGATCTCACAACAGTTACCAAACCATATTCTGCATTATCAAGGAACTGACATGTGAAGCAAAATCACCCAGGCAGCCCTAGCCATTAGATGACATATACATCTGCGTGTATCAGACACTATAAATGGGTGTAGCCACTATAAGATCTGATGTCACCTCGTGTCTTGTGCAGATACTGACATGTATGGATTGTACACAAAGGTCATATTACTTCCTTGTTCTATTTTTAACATTACAGTGATTGTAAAGCTTCACGTTTAAAAAAACAAACATGTTCTATTTGCCTCCACTGTGCAGTTCGTTTTGCACAGAGTGGCCCCGAACATCCTCTTCTGGGGTCACTTGGCAGCTCTCCCGCTCCTCTCCGCATCGTTTAACCCCCCTGGGAGAAGTGCTCTCCCAGGGGGTTACCTTGCGGGCGCGCTCCTGAGTCCATCATTCGGCATCCATAGATGTCGAATGTAAGACTCGGCCCGCGCCCGTGTCATTGGAATTGATTGACAGCAGCGGGAGCCAATGGCTGCTCTATCAATCTATCCAATCAAGAACCCTGGGCAGAAGAGTAGCGCATCTCCGCCGCGTGAAATTACAGTCTCGGGGGGGCTGGGGCCGGTCACTGCCAGGTGTTTATTAACCTTTAATGCACAGGTTGCATTAAAGTGAGAAAACACAAGGGTTTACATCCCCTTTAATTTATTTTTCATTAACTCCTTGAACCTAAAGGTAAAACATATCATCACAACTACTTTGTGCATCCAGTTGGATTATACAGTGTAGTGTGTGTGTGGTGTGTTTGGGGTTTTTTTTTTTGTTTCACGACAAATTGGGATTTCATTTGGTGGTAAATGGTCATTGATATCTCCCTGATTTCTTTTCCTTTGATAATATAAAAAAAAAAAAACTGGGCCAAAATAGTAAAAAAAAAAATATTTTTTATTTTTTTAAATTTAGCAGTATATTTCTTGCTACTCCCATTACCAACCACCAAAGGGCAATCAAAACATTTTTTCCACTCCTGGCGATTGCAGCAATACCACATATGTGTACGTTAGTTGTTGTATGTACCCATAGTATTACAGCCCAGAAACGATGGTGCACGTTTTTGCTTTTTTTTTTTTTTTTTTTTTTTTTTTTTTTTATCCTAACTAAAACACACTGATACTAATTAAAAATAAAATAAATATCTGTCCAAAAAATACTGACCCCGACATTGACCCAAACACTAACCCTGGCATTGACCTAGATCAAACCTTGATCTAGGTATAGTTTCCTTATAATATTTTTTTTTTTCTCCGTCTCTGAAAGAACAGAGATGCAATGGGGGTTATTTACGAAAGGTAAATCCACTTTGCACTTGAAAGTGCAGTCGCCCTAAATCTAAAGGGTAGCTGAAATGAGGGGAAGCTCTGCTGATTTTTATCATCCAATTGTGTGCAAGCTAAAATGCTGTTATTTTCTTTGCATGTTCCCCTTGGATCTACAGCAAATTTACTCTCAAGTGCACTTGCAGTGCAAAGTGGATTTCACTTATAGTAAATAACCCCTAATGTATCATCCTCGTCCATTTACAGATGGCAAACACAAGGCGATCATTATTCAGGTGAGGGTCTGATCACTGTGATGGGCATGCTCCCAGCACAAGGGGATGTATGCAAATATGCAGCCCCATGACAAGAAGCCCACAATGCTTGTTGCGTCAGCGCCAAGGGGTTAGAGTAATAGACGTGTCATACTTACCTGCTTTGTGCAATGGTTTTGTTCAGAGCAGCCCCAATCGTCTTATGGGGTTACCCTGCTGGCTCTCCCAGTTCCTACCCCCCACTGAGTGCCACGATAAATATGCTTCCTATGGGGGCACTCATGCATGCTCAATGCCAAGCTGGGCTATTCCGACACACAGCCCAGCATAACACTGTATTAAAAGTAAAAATGTATTTATCTCCTGCACAAGATCAACTAGCGCTCACTCTTTTTTGCTCCAGAGCCTGGCTATGACCATATGGCATTTCTTAATTCTGTTTTCTAACTATGTAATAATAGTGTTTGTGTGTTTGGGTTTTTTTTTTTTTTTTTTTTTTTTTATTTATAAAAAAAAAAAAAAAAAAAACCCAATCATCAGAACATATTAGCTCATGCATGTGATATGATGAAACACATTAATACAAGTCCATAAAACACCACCTTCAACTTGAGAATTGGGCAACCCTTCTGGTCTTACCAGTAATAATAAATAGTAGAAGACAAGCCCGGCCGCTGGCACCCAGCCACATGAGGCAGACACACCCAGCTGTATTCCTTCAATGCTCCAGTCACTGTGAACAGCCAAGTCATAGGAAAACACCTAAGTGCAATGTAACCTGGAAGTCATTATTATACATATCCATGGAGACTCTTTGAATGACAACACTGACCATCATTACAAGAGAATTGATTATGGTTTTCGCTGTGGCTTATTCAAATGGTCTGAGTCAGAGTATCATCCATCCAGATCTGCAAAAATAATTTATTCAGTAGACATGCCTATTGGTTGCAGTCTATCATTATATATTTTTTTAGCTTTAAGAATGGGCATTATTTGTTAAAAGGCACTCTAAGGCCGCGTACACACGGGCGGACTGTCTGACGGACTTGGTCCGCTGAAACGTGTTTCAGCGGACAGTCCGCTCGTGTGTGGGCTTCAGCTGACTTTTTCAGCGGACAGTCTGGCGGACTAAGTCTTTCGGAATTTCCGTAATATTGTCCGTCCAACTTTGGTTTCAGCGGACAGTCCGCTCGTGAGTAGGCAAGTTGGACGGTCTAAGTATGGCGCATGCTCAGAAAGGATTTACACGGCCGAAGGTTGCATTGCAGTGTATTGGACGTGGTATTTCTAGTCCCGTCGTACATGCTGTACACGTCATTGCGCAAGCTTTCAGCGGACTGTCTGTTCATCGTGTGTGGTCAAGTCCGTTCATTCAAAAGTAGGACGGACTGTCTGTCGGATTGTCTGATGGACTTAGTTGGCCAGACAGTCCGCCCGTGTGTACGCGGCCTTACAGAAAATGTTTGTATTGAATGAAGACTAACCGAACCACGTTTTGAAACAAAAAAAAAAACAAAAAACATATTTGCACAATAAAGTGCATCTAAACTCAAAAAACAAACATGTTTTACCCCCTGCATGACCAAGCCATTTTTTGCTATTTAGCACTGTGCTACTTTAACTGGCAATTGCAGTCATGCAATGCTGTACCCAAACAAAATTAATATAACCCCCCCCACAAATAGTGCTTTCTTTTTTGGTGGTATTTGATCACAACTGGGTAATTTTTTGTTTTTTTGTTTATATAAAAAAAGACCAGAAATTTTGAAAAAATGTATATCCAATAAAAAAAATCGAATTTCTTGATAAATTTAGGACAAAATGTATTCTGCTACATGTCTTTGGTAAAAAAAAAAGTGTATATTGATCTGCGTAAAAGTTATAGCATCTACAAACTATTATATAGATTTTATTTTTGGATAGTGGAGTTAGTGGATAGAATACGCACTGGTTAGGAACAGTATACTTAGCCTTAAGGAAAGATTCCTGACAAGGTGGGACAGACTAGGGACACCATGGCCCTCTTGTCTAATTTCTGGACCACAGTGAGAATACACTGATCTGCAAGCACTGACTAACTGGTGGTATTCAAGGACAGACCAGGGTACACAGCTACCAAAATTCATCTTGTTTCTCCTGAACCATCAGAAATTCAATGTGTATGCCCACCTTAATAGAAGAGACTAAGATGAGACTACGGTTAGTAGTTTGGGTTATAGAAGTGATACTGGTTGAGTAGAGATAAGTAATCATTGGCATTGAAGTAGTGGCTTCCAAAGAAATGAATAAGCCTACTATTAGCAATTATACATGAGTTTAAAAAAAATGTGTGGGTGTCTGTGTGAAACTCATTAGTCATATTCACATTTACGCTCAGTGGCAATAACCTCATTCAACTTACTGGTAACTGTGGACATTTTTGGGATAACATCAGTATTAGACCTTTACTCATCATAACCAGTTGTCCATGTGTAGATCATGGGTATTTTCTTCTGATAAATGTAAATTATCCATAGTAAAGATAAGATATACTGTGTAAAGAATGTGGAACATACCATCCTTTCTTGTTCCAAATCTAGATAAAGCACACGAAAGAAAACAAAATTGTTCATTTTACGGTTTCAATACATTTTTATTGAATGATAAAAAAAATATACAAGAGAGATCTTTACAGTGAAGGGGTTAGGTCAATACACATTGAATAAAACTGAGAGCCTGACTGGTGATGGACATCAGGGGTCAGTAAGGTAGTTAAGACTCGATTCTCAAGGAACAAAGAGGAGCTAGTGAAAAATTGGGGGGCTAACAACTTGGCAGAATGGATTGGGAAGGAAGGGGGAGATGGTAGGGGGGTAGTCGGGGGTAAATCAAGGCTACTTTGCCGCTAAAGGCTTGGACTATTTGGGGTATCGTAGCAGGTTATAGCACTAACAGTGAAAATAGTTAGTGAAAATCATTTGGAAGGTCTCTAGAACACACGCATTTAAACTTGTTCACAGTATCGTTCACGATCACTCCTACTTTTTTTAATTCAGCAGATACAGAGATATCTTCTGCTTCTGTGTAATCATGGGCTTGGAGGGCTCCTACAGTTTGGAAAGGACGTGTGGTTACAGGTTCAAAAGTGTTTCTCTAGGATCTTTTGGGATACCGCTGCCTAAGATTGTGTGGACCAGCTGGTATACATTGGCCTAAATAGCGCTTAATTTTGGAGCATTCCAACCAGATGAGTAAAGGCGTCAATGAACTGGCACCCTCTAAAGCAGTAGGCATACATTTTTCCAGTCATTATGGGACCATGTACCAGCACATCCAACACTTGTAGTTGGACTTCAATGCTAACATATTAATGGTACCTACAGTGCATTCGGAAAGTATTCACAGCGCTTCACGTTTTCCACATTTTGGTATGTTAGTCTTATTCCAAAATGTATTAAAATAATTATTTTCTTCAAGATTTTACAAACAATTACCCATGATGACAATGTAAAAGAAGTTTGTTTCAAATCTTTGCCAATGTACCAATGTATTAAAAAAAAAAAGTACATAAGTATTCAGCCTTTGCCACAACACTCCAAAATTGAGCTCAGGTGCATCCTGTTTCCACTGATCAGCCTTAGGCTGGGTTCACACTGCTGCGGGGGGAGATCCGGATGTGATTCGCACCGCAAATCACATCCGATCTCCGTAGCGATGCGAGTACAGCCATACAGATAGTATGGCTGAATTCGCATCGCTCCCGCAGCAAACTCGCACGGGACCCTTTTTTTGGTCCGCAACAGAATCGGATCGCATGGGGGTTCACACCATGCGATCAGATTCCTGTGCGAGTCGGCAGATCGCACTGCGATATGCGGACGGATCTGGGGGTGTCATTAACATATCATTGACACTCCCAGCCGTCCGCATAGGGCAGTGTGAACTGCCGGCGGGAGTAATGCGATGCGGGAAAACGCCGCGGATTCGCGGCGTTCCCGCATCGCAGCGGTGTGAACCCGGCCTTAAGATGTTTCTACAACTTGATTGGGTCCACCTGTGGTAAATTCAGTTGATTGTACACTATTTGGAAAAGCACACACCTGTCTATATAAGGTCCCACAGTTAAAGAGGAAGTAAACCCTGTTTTATTATATTTTATTTCTTATATTCTATTCCAACATTTTCTATTCTATTTACCAGGCACTGTTCATCTGGCCATTACCACTCCCACAGTGAAGCATGGTGATGGCAACATGCTGTGGGGATGTTTTTCAGCAGCAGGAACTGGGAGACTAGTCAGAATTGAAGGAAAGATGAATGCAGCAATGTATGCAGACATCCTTGCTGAGAACTCTGGGGCGAAGGTTCATTTGCCAACAGGACAATGACCCTAATGCCCGGTACACATGATCAGAAAATCTTACGAAAAAATACTGCTTTCGAAGCAATTGTATGATAATCTGATTGTTAGTACGGATCTTTCAAGAGCCCATCAGGACATTTCATCTGTTGTTTTTTTATTTTATTTTATTTGATCGGACATGCACAAAAAGATCGGTATGATTTTCATTTTTAATCAGTACATCTGTCATTCAAAAATGCAATACAAATGCATTACAACACATGACATCACTTCCAATTTTTTTTTATTTTTTTTTTGTCGTACGAGAATTTTCGTGACTTTAGTAAACTTCTCAGATTTGATCTGAAATTTACATACAAAAAAAGATAATTCGTTAATCTCATCGTGTGTACTGGGCTTGACCAGACAGCCAAGATAACAAAGGAGTGGCTATGGGACAACTCTGTGAATGTCCTTGAGTGGCCCAGCCAGAGCCCAGACTTGAACCCGATTGAACATCTCTGGAGAGATCTGAAAAAGGCTGTGCACTGATGCTCTCCATCCACGCTGATGGAGCTTGAGAGGTCCTGCAAAGAAGACTGGGGGAAACTTCACACAAATAGGTGTGCCAAGCTTGTACTGTAGCATCATACCCAAAGACTTGAGGCTGTATTTTGGTGCCAAAGGTGCTTCAACAAAATATCGAGCAAAGACTGAATACGTCTGTACATGGGATTTTTTTTCATTTTTTTAAATAAATTTGCAAAGATTTCAAATCAACTTCTTTCACATTGTCATTATGGGATATTGTTTGTAGAATTTTGATGAAAATAATGAATTTAATCCATTTTGGAATAAGGCTGTAATATAACAAAATGTGGAAAAAGTAAAGCACTGTGAATACTTTCCGGATGCACCTGTAAATCCTTCAATTCATTACCAAATGAAATATTGACTTGACTTTCCTGGAGTAAGTTGTAGAATGTAGAGATTGTTGCACTACACAAGGGGTTATCTGGCCATATGTGTTTGAATGCGGACACATTTTTTCAAGAATTTGAGTATTTACTAGTTTGGATGATGACTTTTTTTTTAAATTTTGTAAGTACTTCTGGGGGTAGGCACATGGAAAAAGTACTATACATTAGGGCAGTGTTTCTCAACTCCAGTCCTCAAGGCACCCCAACAGGTCATGTTTTCAGGATTTCCCTCAGATGAAACAGCTGTGGTAATTACGAAGGCAGTGAAACTGATCAAATCACCTGTGCAAAATAATGGAAGGCCTGAAAACATAATCTGTTGGGGCACCTTGAGGACTGGAGTTGAGAAACTGCCTAATGCCGGCCATACACGGTTCGAATTTCGAAAGAATTTTCTTTCAAAAATCGTATCTAAGACTTTTCGTATGAATTTCACACACATTAGTGGGCTGCAGCAACAGCCGATTTTCTTGCGCAAATAAAATTTGAGGAATCAGACATGTTGGAAATTTTTGGAAAAACAAACTATATTCTAATCAATGATGGGAGAATTGTGCGAGAAATGTAATAAAAGAAAATTTACGGAGAGAAAATATTCCTGGCCATGAAAATTCTTTTCTGTAGCAACATGAGGTGAAATTGAAGGCTTGGTCGGCCGAAAATCAATGGTGGTGCCATCGGATCACAAAAAAAAATGAACTTTCTGATTTTGAAAAGAAAATTAGTTTGAAATTCGACTGTGCATGGCCTGCCTTAGGGAGCCTTTTAACAGTGTGCCTATTTAACTGTGACAATGTAGAAGAGCTGATATTTGTTCCACAATTAGGTGAGTAATCTAGTATGTTTCAAATGGACAGATTGTTAGCTGAATAAGGGTTTCATAGAAGGAAGTGATCTATACCCCCTGGGTGTGGTAAATGGGGTGAATCCAAGTCTAATGAGAAGGAGTTTTTGAACTGGCAGAGAAAAGCCTATGATAGATTTATGATCATGGAAAGGCAATTATTATTAATCTGCAAGGTTTGAGTGTTGGAGATTCTTCAGAAGCAAAATCTACAAACAAAGCTTATGTTTATAGCCCACTAGGTCAAATCTCTGTATATTGGGTTATTGCCTAATAGAGATGGGTGGTGGCCTGTTTGCTAAGGTGAACAAAAGCAGGGACAGTGGGCATGATGTCTATTGCCAGCAGGAAGGCTCGGCACGGTCTCCTTTTTTTTGGTGTGCAATTTTGTTATTTAATGTCATAAATTCCTCTAATGGTCTTGAACTCTGATGCTACCAATACTGCACCAGTGATTGACTAAATATGATTGTGTTTGATGCTCCTGATTGAGTCCAAATGTGACCAATGAAGACGGTCATAGAAATAGAGAACAGTAATGACAATAGTTCCTTCTGTTGTATGATGTAATGACACTCAAGTAATGTCCAGTAATGAGAAAAATGTCGCTGTTGGATCTAGTATCCACCACAGACAATGGAAATATCAAATCGGCTATGGCACGTCCTGTACCTATGTGACCGTGGATTGCCGCAAGAGCTCCATGAGTCTCATGAATGTAGAGGCGGTAGCAGTTGATTGCTCCAGATTTCATCTCCATCATTTAAAGGCTCTTCTATAGAGGAACCAATCCCAGAACTAATACATTTCAGGAGCCACACAAACCATTTTACAGAATATTACCTCTTGGACTTTACCTCCTGTATAGTGAGATGAGGATTGACGTGGATCTTGCCAAGTATCTGTACAGGTGCCTTCTGCTTTCAGTGCACAATACTATTTTGCATCTTAAAGCTGATCTGTCCCAAAAAGAGAAAACAGAGAGCAAATCGCCAGTTTTGACTGTAGGCTCTGCAGCTAATCTTCTCCTCATTGACTTGCCCTGTTTTCTTCTGCACTGTTCCTTAGGGGGTAGCCATCTTGGTCATAGGTGATGGTGGTTGATCTGATGACTGAGAGTAGCAGTGCCTTTGATCAAACACTGGGCAATTATAGCTTTTACTTAAGGTACTGTTGTTGTTGTTTTTTTACGACTTAGGCAAGTGAGAGAAAATGAGGAATTTTTATCAAACTGAAACATTGTCAGAACATATACAGAGGAGAAATCTTCAAATGAGGACACTTATCCCAGTGACAACTGCCTAAGAGGATTTTCCTCACTTTGGAGGAGGGATGTCCTCTTATTCGTTTTCTACAGGATGTGAAGGCAAATCTCCCTAACAGGACATACAGGGGGAAAATGGCAATAGATTTAATCATTCCTAAGTATCCAACATGACATCAAGTTTTGGTTTTAGATATATTTTAACATTTCTAGATGTTCCTTATAACATAACATTTTTACTTTTTGGTTTCAGGCCCCACTTTAAAGTAGAAGTCCGGTCAAATTCTAACTTGGCTTAAACCTACTCCAGCCCTCATTCTAAGCTCTATAGTAACTACCCTATAAGGAAAGATGCCTATGCTTCTCTATCCTGAAGGGGTTCAGAAGAGATCCTGCCAACAATGGCTGCAATGCCGATTCTTTGACCTGACCCTTAGGCTTACTATGAAGCATCCATTGTCGGATGCGCCTCCTTTACATTGAAGCCGTAACTGGGAGTCATGTGACCGAACCGGAGCACCGGCAGAATAGGAAAGTATAGACCTCTTTCCTTTACAGAGTAGTTTGTATAGGGATTAGAATGAGGTTGGGAGTAGATTTATGCTTGGTGTTTGACTGGACTTCTACTTCAAGTGTCCGCAGTAGTTAAATGAAGACAAATTGCATGTATTAACATCCAAACCTATTGGGTTTTTTTTTGTTTTGTTTTTTAAAGGACACTGTTTGGTAAAATTGTTTATTTCATAACATCAATAAGGAGCTGGCCCAAGAAGACATTCAAAAGCATAGCTATCCCTATTTACAAATTCATTCTGTCTCTTCGTAAAAATATAAGTGTTAAAGCAAAGCAGTTAGAAGCATTGCAACAAAACAACAAAAAAGAAACATCTATTTAAGCAACAAGTAATTCCAACAGCAGAGACTTTTTGGCTTGCTTTCCCAATGACTTTGTTCAGAAAGCCCATGGAAAGATAGAAGAAAGAGAAACTGAACTACTGCTGGAGAGGCTAAAGAGACACAAGCTGCTGTTTATGCTACTGCCAGAGAGTTCAGTTTTCCTGCTGTCCAGTGTACCACTGACTCAACTTTTTGCTGAAAACTTTGCAGGTTGCCACAAAAAACTATCTGTGCATAACCTTTTGCCCCTGGTCTGTTGAGCCACAAGAACCAATAATGATTCAGCTTACTGGAACCTATTTCTGTTTTATCTACCGGACCATTATTTTCCCAGCAAAAAACAATGTTGCACAGTGAGTTTTCAGCAAAGCAAGAAGGCTAGTTTTTAAGCCTCCAGATCTCGTTTCACTAAGTGGAATGAGGACAAGGTGGCGTAGCCACTGGAAGTACCCCAGAATGGAAGTGTGTGTATATATGTATATGTATGTGTGTGTGTGTGTGTATATATATATATATATATTATACACACACAGTACCTTGCGAAAGTATTCGCCCCCCTTGAACTTTTCAACCTTTTGCCACATTTCAGGCTTCAAACATAAAGATATAAAATTTTAATTTTTTGTGAAGAATCACCAACAAGTGGGACACAATTGTGAAGTGGAACGAAATCTATTGGATTTTTGAAACTTTTTTAGCAAACAAACTGAAAAGTGGTGCGTGCAAAATTATTCGGCCCCTTTACTTTCAGTGCAGCAAACTCACTCCAGAAGTTCAGCGAGGATCTCTGAATGATCCAATGTTGTCCTAAATGACTGATGGTGATAAATAGAATCCACCTGTGTGTAATCAAGTCTCTGCCGCTCCTCTAAACTTTCAGCTCAGACAAGGAGAAGTCTGATCAGAGATGCAGCCAAGAGGCCCATGATCACTCTGGATGAACTTCAGAGAACTACAGCTGAGGTGGGAGAGTCTGTCCATAGGACAACAATCAGTTGTACACTGCACAAATCTGGCCTTTATGAAAGAGTGGCAAGAAGAAAGCCATTTCTCAAAGATATCCATAAAAAGTCTCGTCTAAAGTTTGCCACAAGCCACCTGGGAGACACACCAAACATGTGGAAGAAGGTGCTCTGGTCAGATGAAACCAAAATGGAACTTTTTGCCCACAATGCAAAACGATATGTTTGGCGTAAAAGCAACACAGCTCATCACCCTCAACACACCATCCCCACTGTCAAACATGGTGGTGGCAGCATCATGGTTTGGGCCTGCTTTTCTTCAGCAAGGACAGGGAAGATGGTTAAAATTGAGGGGAAGATGGATGCAGCCAAATACAGGACCATTCTGGATGAAAACCTGTTGGAGTCTGCAAAAGACCTGAAACTGGGATGGAGATTTATCTTCCAACAAGACAATGATCCCAAACATACAGCAAAATCTACAAAGGAATGGTTCACAAATAAACGTATCCCGGTGTTAGAATGGCCAAGTCAAAGTCCAGACCTGAATCCAATCGAGAATCTGTGGAAAGAGCTGAAAACTGCTGTTCACAAACGCTCTCCATCCAACCTCACTGAGCTCGAGCTGTTTTGCAAGGAAGAATGGGCAAGAATTTCAGTCTCTCGATGTGCAAAACTGATAGAGACATACCCCAAGCGACTTGCAGCTGTAATCGCAGCAAAAGGTGGCTCTGCAAAGTATTAACGCAAGGGGGCCGAATAATTTTGCACGCCCCACTTTTCATTTTTTTATTAGTTAAAAAAGTTTCAAAAATCCAATAGATTTCGTTCTACTTCACAATTGTGTCCCACTTGTTGGTGATTCTTCACAAAAAATAAACATTTTATATCTTTGTTTGAAGCCTGAAATGTGGCAAAAGTTTGAAAAGTTCAAGGGGGCCGAATACTTTCGCAAGGCACTGTACATGTATATTATTATTTTTTTTTATATATATATACATCTTTTATTTATTATAATTAAAGCTGTTAAAGTGTGTGGGTGTTTTATTTTTTTTTATTTTTTTCATGCAAATAATGATTAATTGAGCTAAGCCATAGAAGATAAGATAAAGGTTAGGCTTCAATTTATTCCACATAGCATAGCTAAACATGTGCTCTTCGCTCAATGTATTTAATATTTTGTGTAACTGTCAGATACACTGTTGCTCTGATTTGAGGAAAAAAATAAGCAATTTTGTTTCCATAGGGAATAAAAGTTTGGGAAATCCCACCCAACAGCCAAGGAATCACTGTTATAATGGCTTTAAATATATTAGAAAACTTCCCCATCAAAGGTAAAAAAGTAGTTTATAAACTAAGTGAACAAAATGAATGTGAGTGCTGTTTTAATGATTTGAAGAGTTGCATAATTTTCCTTTGTTTTTGTGAAATTATGTATAATTTTGTGTTGCGTCTTTATTAACAATGCACTTTACCTAATTGCAGAGATGGCTCATAACAGTGCTGACTACCTCCATATAACCTGTGAAGCCTTTAAATTAAGTATCTCCGACAGTCAGTGGTACTGTGCTGACCCTGCAGTTTTTCCAGTTCCAACTGAAGATCTCATTAATAAAGTATATGCTGCAAGACAAACCAACCGTATTAATTTGCAAAGGTAAGCTTTGTATATAACGGAGCTAATAATACATACAAAGAAAACAGTCTGGAAGCAAAAGATAAGTGAGTTAGGTGGCAATTCTGTTTTACATGAAAAATGGACTTGGATTAGTAGGGCTTCATCAGCTAAAACAACTATTTTCAGTTTTACAGTAAATGAATGGGTCTATATTGGCCTATATCTGTTACAAAGTACAAATCAATGATCTGGATGCATGGTTTGGCCCAAGGACATGAAGGAATGATTTGTATGGCCCTGTCCATTTTCTTAGTTAAATAAAACCCCTTGGCTTTTTGTGTAATTATGGAAGGGTGCCTTGATGGGGCCTGTAGCTGACGTATGTATTTGCAAATATGTGCAGACTAAACCTCTGTTCTTAACGCATATTGTTGGTTGGTCGCTGGTTGGTAAGTTTTGAGCTTGGATATCTTTTGTATTTGACAAGTCCTCCTATATATCTGTAAGGGGTGGGTCCTTCTCAGCTGTGGCAACAGCCCACCCAGGGCACAGACGAGCCCTCTTTTTTATTCCTGAGCTGTTTTTCAAGTAGGACATAAAATTAAGCTGTGATGCTGTTTACCTTCAGCATTGCTGGACAGGATGTAAAGAGCCCAACCCATTAGATGCTACATTTGTTAATTCCAACACACTCTAAACAAAACTAAGGAAGAGGTTCAGGTTCGCTGCTCCCATGGGTTCATGGTGAATCCTCAGGGTTTTCAAAGTTCATGGGTCATGAACTTCTGGCTGAAAGCTTGCCACCAGCAATGAGAAACAACCTGTGTATATACTTTGTCCCTGGTCAGCTGTGTTGCAAAAATCTAAAGGAATGGACAAACCAGCCCCCTAGGTCTGTATAGGTATAGTATTCACTGTAGCCATATTGTCTCTGAAGTTGTTAGAGATCTTTAGTTCTTTGTATTGTTTATTTCACCATATGATTCCAATAGCTGTGCTTGGCTTCCCATGCCTTTTTGTTTGACAATAGCTTATTAGCCTTGCAAACCACCAATACAGAAAAGCAAGGTTTGCTCACCCCCCCCCCCCCCCCCCATAGACCTCAATAGTGTTAGCCCCTAAGGTTTGCAAATTTGGAGCAAGAGTCACAAAACTGTTCAGGAATTAAATGCAGGCAGATTTTTTTTCATCTCGAATTAGGGCTCAAAGTCTTCTCCTTATTTGTAAAGACTGGACTATATACCAATGGCTTGAAAAGACGCGCACACACATTGTGTGCATTATTTTATTTTGCTAATAACTTATTGCAGTTTTTTTGTAGTTGTCATAGCTTTTTATGCTTTTATGTCTACATTTACCTTATGTCTTGTAGCCCATTCTCCATAAAAACTAACCGGTTAAGTCGAGGTAGTAAAAACTGAGTTACTTTATTTTTTTTACCCACCTGTTATTTTTAAAGCGGACCTTCAGTCATTTTTTGATCTTTCCATCTATTTAATCCTCTGCCCTTGTTTTTTTTTTTTTTTTTTTACTTTGGATAGTAAAATATATTTTTTTCTGCCAGTAAATACCTTTTGATTACAGCCCACATCCTATTTCTTGTCTGGTTATTGGCCTAGGCATCATGCACAGCTCTCTCTCTCTCTCTCTCTCTCTCTCTCTCTCTCTCTCTCTCTCTCTCTCGCGCTCTCTCTCGCGCTCTCTCTCTCGCTCTCTCTCTCGCTCTCTCTCTCGCTCTCTCTCTCGCTCTCTCTCTCGCTCTCTCTCTCTCTCGAGAGAGAGATTGCCAGGAAGGGAGGTGGGATGAGTCATACGGGGGCCAATGAGAACTGCAGAGCTGGAGGTGTGCCTCTGTGTAAATCTAAGAAGTGAACAGGAAGCAGCTTCAGCTGCCCACAGTTAAAATGGATGCAGCCAGACTTATTGGAGGGAGATTTCTGCAGCATATACAGTATATATAAAATATGCAAAGTGGTTGGAGGGAAGCTTCAGAATGCAAAGATGTTTTTTTTATTGCAAATTATGTGAGCCAACTGCAGTTCCTCTTTAAATACAGGTTAGGTTTTCAAGAAAAACTCCAGGAATGTGGTTAGTTTAAACGGGTACTCATGGAAATCATTGTCATCTGCCCCTACTCTTCACCTCAGCCAATCGGAATACACCCTGTAATTATAAAAAAAAAAAAAATTCAAGCCACTCTGGGAAAGCCTTGTGTGTGTGTGTGTGTGTGTGAGCGAGCAACGCTCCATTTAGTGCATTGCATGAGCACCTGCTGGAAGAGGACCCTATTTACTGTGCGTATCATAAGCTAAACCTGTAAATTGGAGGTTCCGCATTGGCCACATGGAAGTGGCATCTGGATAATAAGTTTAAATATCTACTTTGGGCCAGCTTGGCTTAATCTCATTCATGTAGCTCTTTCAATTTGAGCACGTAGGGCAAAGTAGAATCATTTTAGATAAGGGAGGCCAATAGATGTGCAGTAAAAAAAAACAATTATGATCAATCTGACCATCTGTGCTGAAACCTTTCCACCTGCCAGAAATATACTGCCCGGTGTGGCTAATATTTTTCTGTTCTACAAACTATTGGTTCTGTTTTGTATTTATTTATTTTTAAACATTTTGAATTCTGAGGCTGCTATAAATACAAGGTGAATGATTGTAGTTCATATTTCAAGAATGGCATTTGAGTGCTTATGGGTCAAAGAGAATTTCCAATATATTATGGAGGAATTTTCTATAAAGACATTTCTGATGCTTGCAAATCCTTAGATTTTCTGACTGTTGGGTAATGTATGTGAGCCCTAAATGCCGTTATTACAAATAAAGTATATGAACCTTATTGTAACATATATTGTTGGTATAACTTCTGCTCTGAGCTGTAAAGATTTATAGGCGGTGGATGACTTCATGACCACAGCAGGGTTCCCCGTGATACTGGTACCAGTGTGTGTATGTGTACTCTAGATAATAATGTTTACTTAACTTAACTGACAGGGCTACACCATGGAAATTACATGGTCATAAAAAAGACTTTGGAACCTTTGTACTTTAATGACTGACAGAAATCCTCTTTTGTGTTCATCCAAAATATGACACAGCAGTGCCACCTATGAAACCAACATTCAAATAATACATCTAGAGATCCACGTACAACACACCAGCACTGTAACAGTTTGCAATCCGACACACAAACATTTTTCTTTTCTTTTTTCTTTTTTTGGATACAAAAAGATAATATAATTTTAGATTACATATTAAAGTGTATGTATAGCCAAAACTTCCCCGTAAAGAAATTTCTCTTTGCTTCCTGCCCAGCGATGCAAAAGAAAGTTAGAGGAAATTTACCAAAATGAGGGGACAACTGTCCATGGAACAAGGTTCTTCATTGAAAGAGTTCACCTTGCCTCTTGTTCTGGGGACAACGCTTAAAATTTCTTTCTCTGCAACAATTGCTGCCATGACAAATAGAGGGGTAAATCATCCCAATGGGACACAAACTGAAATGAAATAAAAACAAATTGACAGATGGTTTAACCTCCACTCCATCCAACATTTAAAAAAAAGATGCACTTTAACTGCTTGCCGACCAGCTGCCGTTGTACTGTGGCAGGTTGGCATGGCTGTGCAAATCGTCGTAGGTCGGTCGCTGTAAGAGCAATAGGTGCATGCGCTGATGAACGTGGCCACGATGTCTGCTGGCCACCTGCGATCGCTCCACAGAGCCAGAGTGGGGATCTGTGTAGGACTGCAACCAACGATTATTTTCATAATCAATTAGTTGGCCGATTTATTGTTTTGGTTAATAACCTTAAAGTGTGGTGTATAATTGAGTTAATATGTAAAGTTTAAAAAAGGCAATGTATTCTTAAATATCTCTATGCAGTGGTAAGTATAAATAACCAACTATATGGTTAGGGAGAAAGGTCTCTAATCCGCTCTGAGAATAAGACAGAAGAGATATACTGTATATCAGCCTTTCTCAACATTTTCAACACAGAGGAACCCTTGAAATAGTTCTCTGGTCTCGAGGAACCCCTGCTAAAAATTAGAAATCTACAACTCATGATACATTAGTGTGATGGTCATTGGGAAGAATTACTTCCTTACAGATAGCTAAAAAGATTAATGGTGTCCATGGGAACTTATCTGAGAGACAGAAATTGCCCAATGCTGAAGGAACCCCTAGCAACCTCTGGAGGAACCCTAGGGTTCCACTGAACCCTGGTTGAGAATCACTGCTGTTTATATTAGAGGATGAATCGGCTCTCCAGCTGTTTTGAAACTACAATCCACTGCACCTAGGAATCATGCCTGTGATTGTTAGGGTCTTGCAATGTCTCATGGGACTTGTAGTTTCAAAACAGCTGGAGAGCCAAGGTTCCCTACCCCTGTTAAATCTGGTACATATCAGACTCCGTTATTTTTTTTATTTATTTAAAGAAAAAAAAAGACTTTTTTTTTTTTTTTTGTAGATTTTCAAACAGAACTGTAATATATTAAATGCTGGCCATACAAAAACAATGTGGGAGATTTACTAAAACTGGTTCACTCAGAATCTGGTGCAGCTGTGTATGGCAGCCAATCAACTTCTGACTTCAGCTTGTTCAATTGGGCTTTGGCAATAAAACCTGGAAGGCGATTGGTTTCTATGCAGAGATGCACCAGATTTTGCACTCTCCAGTTTTAGTAAATAAGCCCAATGTCTTCGAAAAAAAAAAAAAATGTCCTAAAGAACGTTTTTTCGATTTTCTAATCATTAGTGGGGTCAAATCGACATTTGTTTTGAACCACAGTGATGGGAAAATTTTGAAATAATAAACTTCTTCGTCAAATTAATTTTCAGACAGTGTGTTTGGTTTTCGTTCAGAAATTACATTCATTTTAAAACAGACTGTTAAAAGCAAGAGTGCCCCACTAGCAAGAAAGAAAACATCTGCCTTTAGAACCACTTGCTTCCTGTCCAGGACTACATGTCCCATGAGGCATTGCTCCTCACACATTCACAAGTTCTCGGGTACTTGCTGACATGTATGGATGGTGTACTGAGCTGTATATGTGCTGCACTGTAATACTTGATATGTAAACAATGCATTCTGTATGCAGGCCAACTAATCGGCTGGCCGATTTAATTGATTATGAAAATGGTAATTGATTGATTTCATAATCGATTTAGTTGTTTCTGCCCTAGATGTGTATGTAAACAAACAGCTGATAACTAGGAACAGTGCTCTCTCTTTTCCCCCTAGTCAGTACACTCCCCCCCCCCAGTTAGAAACATCTCCCTAGGGAACACATAAGTCCTTGAAATCCCCCTAGTGTTAACCCCTTCCCTACCAGTGACATTTATACAGTAATCAGTGGCTATTTTTAGCTCTGATCTCTGTATAAATGTCAATGGTCCCAAAAAAAGTGTCAAAAGTGTCCGATCTGTCCGCCCCAATGTTGCAGTCCCGCTAAAAATCACAGATCGCCACCATTACTAGTAAAAAATAAATGATAAAAATGCCACAAATCTGTCCCCTATTTTGTAGAAGCTATAACTTTTTTGTGCAAGCCAATCGATATACGCTTATTGCAAATTTATTTTTATTTTGCGCGCAAAAAAAAAATTTAACGCAGAGGTGATCTAATACCACCAAAAAGCTCTATTTGTAGGGAAAAAAAGACATACATTTTTATTGGATACAATGTTTTACGACTGCATGTCAATTAAAGCAAAAAAAATATGCTTCCGGTCCTTAAGTGGTTAAACGCCCATATTTTTTGAGTCCTAAATTGTCCTTGGACTGTAAAACAGTTGAGTAATCTACTTCTGATAATGCCTGCAGTTTTTTCAAATTAAACAAAGCTTCTACTTATTACTATGGACAATAAGAACTTTTCTTCTTTATCACATGTTTTGCATTCAATCTTGGGCCTCATGGACATTGTTTTTGGACGTTTTTACAGCAGCTGTTTTTGGCTTCAGATGTTTTTTTTTCTACAGTCAAACTCTCCAACATGTTATCCTATGTGTCCATGTATACATAGGCTGTTATCAGAAGTTTTTGCCTTGGGCGTTTTTTGGCTTTAAAAAAAACCCCCAAAACTAGTGGGTTCTGATGGGAGTTTTTCAGCTGTAAAAACGCTCTAACATCAAACGCAGATAAACACTTAAAAACGTGGCTCATCCGCATTTTTTTTTTACATTTTTGATCCATTGAAAAAAACGCTGACGCGGAAAAAAGTTGAAAAACTGCAAAGATACTGGTGTTTTTTTATATCGTTATTTTAACGCCCGGTGTGCATAATGAAAGTTTATTTTACAAAGCCCCAGAAACAGTACTTGCATTGAATGAAGTGTCACTTGTGCTGCTCTACTCCTATGGCTTTTATAAATGGAGCAGGAAAAGGACAGGCATAGTCGGCATACTGAGTGCTAAATGTGGTGTTTGCATTAGTTTTCTTTTTATTTACTTTCTCCCTCTGTGCTCACCTGGTGATCTGGCCAGTAACACACCTCCTGTATTACAGTGCCTCTCTGACTCTGGCTGAAGGAGCAACAGACACCCTTGGAAAGCAAAATTGTCAGTCGGGGGGGGGGGGGGGGGGTGGGTGTTAGATGCACTAGAAGATTTAGATACACTAACAAATTAAAGCCAAACTCCAGCTAATACTTTAACAGTTGTAGTAAGTTTTTCCTTTTTTGGTTTAATGGTTTTACATAAATAAAAACTGATTATTGTAATCACTCTGTCAGTGTTAAATGGTTTGTCTAAAGGAGTGGTCTCCATACTGGGGACCATGAGCCAGATGTACTTGCCCTCTGTTGCACTATTCTCACTGATACAAGGCACGAAAGCTTCTGACACCAACCATGAGGCCCCAATCCTTCCACCAACAGTGGGGTAACATTCCTCCAAATGACACCTATGGTGGGGCCCGGTTTCTTCCACTGGCACCAATAGTGCACTATTTCTGCCATTGACACCAACGATGGGGCAGTATTCTTCACACTGACACCAATGGTGGGATACTATTTCTCTCACAAATACCAATTATGAGGCACTATTTTTGCAATTGATATCAATGAGACGTTATCTCCCCAACTCCCCCCAGCCCTCCACATTAATACCAATGAGGCACTATTCTGCCCACCAATACCCAAAATGAGGCACTATGCTTCCTACTGTTACCAATCATTGAACGCTGTTCCTCCTACTGACCACAGGGGCACTATGTAATTCCCCCCCCCCCTTCCACTGACCCCCAAGCATGTAACATTGTTTACTCCCATTTATTGCGGGGGCATTTTCTACTCCTCCTTTAAGTCTGAAGGACTGTAAACTGGCCTTTTATTTATTTTTTGTTTAATGGAGACCCTTGGCCTAAACCTTTAAACTACTAATATCTGCAGGGCAGCTTGAAAACCAACAGACTTGTTTCCAGAAGTTTGTTATATTGCATTATTATTATAAATGTTTAGATGTGCGGTTCGTTTCAGTCCAAATTGAAATTTGGATGAGTTTTTGTTATTCGGAAATTCAGATGTATCCAAATTTCTCAATTACAATGGTAACAAATTTAAACGAATCCTACATAATGTAACAAAATTTCAGAAGCAATTTGAATAGTTTTCTAATTCAAATCATTTTCAATTCAAATTTGAATTTCCAAAGAGAATACAATAGAAAATAAAGGAATATAATAGCAGAAAATAAAATAGATTACATTTTCTAGGCCCTTTTTTTTTTTTTTTTTTTTTGTTTTATTAATAGATATAGGGGTAAGAGCCTCTGTCTCGATGTATTTGGTGGACTATGAGATGGTTTGGTTTGTTATATTTAGAGTGCATGGTCTTAGGCTTCGGAAGAAAATTCATTTATTTGTATATCAGATTAGCATATGGACATTTATAATATGTTATGTTATATTTGTTGTTGGTAAAGTGTGTGCCTTTCTTCCTCTGAAATGAATAAAATATAAAAAGAAAATAGAATAGAAAATAAAATAATTTACTCAAATAGAATTGAGTAAGAGCCCTTTCACACGAGCCACGGGGGGTGACGGCAGTAAAGCGGTTCCATTTTTAGCGCCGCTTTACTGTAGTTTTAGCTGCGCTATATGGTTAAATCTGCCCACAAAACGCTGCTGGTATCGCAGAGCTGCCTCATTGATTTCAATGGGGAGCAGTGGTAGAGGAGCAGTGAGTTCACAGCTCCAAAGAAGCTGCTGGCAGGACTTTTTGTGACGCCCTGCCGGCGCACCACTCCAGGGTGAAAGGAGCAACTTTTTTCAGGCACTATACAGGCGCTATTTTAAGTGCTGTAGCACCCGAAAAAAGATGGCAGTGTGAAAGGGCTCTAAAACAGAACAAAATATAATAGAATAGAATATAACTATCTTATGAAATTTAAATTTCAAATAGAATACATTTGAATACAATAGAAAGACTAGAGCAGAAAAAAGAATAGACTAACATAGGATATATAACCTTCTTCTGAAATTCGACTTTAATAAAATAAAATTCAAATGGAATAGAAAATACATTTAATAGAATAGAACAAACAATAGAAAATAGAATAGAAAACATAACAATCCTTGTGAATAGACTAAATTTGACTTCAAACAGAAAAGAAGAAAATAGAACAGAAAAAAATAGAATAGAAAAAAATACAATAGGAAGACTAACCATCTTCCAAAATTTGAATTTCAAATAGAATAAATTCAATTTATATTGAAATTTGTTTTGCATTCAAATGGAATTCGGAAGATTTGAAACAAATTCTGAAAACAAATTAAACAAATGTAAATACCAAAATTATACAATTTTTTTATGTTCGTTCTGCACGTGTCTTTCTTTATTTTTATTTTTTTTATGTTTTGTTTAGTAGGGAAAGTCAAATTTTATCTGTCCCTGCTAGGTAGATCTACACAGTTCATTGTCACTGAAACAAAGTAATGAGAAATACAAAATTTTAGAGGCGAGATAAGCCTCATGCACACTGGACGTTAAAGAAATGCCAGTAGATTTAGCTGTAGAATGCTGCTGTAAAAACGTGAGGGTTTTTAGCTTTTTGCATTAGCGTTTCTAAACTTTTTTTTAGCTTAAGGGAAAACTATGCTGCCACAAAAGCGTATGGCTCAAAAATGCCCATAGACTCATAATAGCACTTTTTTCAGAGTTAGAGCACTTTTACAGCCGAAAACCCCCTCTTCAAACTTCTTAGTTCTGGGGTTTTTTTCCAGCCAGAAAATGCCCGCCAAATACTGCTGATCCACTGTGCACTGCAAGTGCGCTTGGAAGCGCAGTCTCTGTAGAACCCAGGGGGACATGCAAGGAAAATAAAACTACATTTTACTTGCATATGATTGGATGATAGAAATCAGCAGAGCATCCCCTCATTTCAGATCTACCCCTCAGATCTACAATGACTGCACTTCCAAGTACACTTATAGTGTGCAGTATA
Source organism: Lithobates pipiens (assembly GCF_037356315.1). NCBI lineage: Eukaryota > Metazoa > Chordata > Amphibia > Anura > Ranidae > Lithobates > Lithobates pipiens. Next base: position 460,425,800 of record NW_027507758.1, on the reverse strand, counting down.
TTTTCCTTTAGTAAACCAACCCCCTATGTGTGCATGGACACATAGGATAACATGCAAGGGAGTTTACTTTCTGTAGAGAAAAAAATGCCTGAAGTCAAAACGGCAGCTGTAAAAAAAAAGTCCAGTGTGCACGAGGCCTAAATATTTCAATAAAGACACCTGTTCTGGTGACAACCATCTAAGAGAAGAATGTCTCTTAATTTGCAGAGATCTCAGACTGGAGGTAACCTCTTCTCAATATGAAACACCAAAAAAAAAATTTAGGCTAGGTTCACACTGCTGCAATCCGATTTTTGATCTGACTTGCCATGCAATTTGGAAACAACTTTGATGCAACTTGGATAAGGTTTGTATATTCGATGGGGCCAAAATCAAATCAACGTAGTACAGGAACCGTTTCCAAAATCGAGTTGCATTGATGTGAATGGGCACCATTGAACACTATGTGCTTTCCATTGTCGTGCATTTCTGTGCAACTCAAGCTGCATCTTCAACTGCACTCCATGTGAACAGTCTTAACCTTTTCTTACGCAATCCTAAAGGTTTTGTGTGTGTGTGTGTGTGTGTATGTGTGTGTATATATATATATATATATATATATATATATATATATATATATATATATATATATATATATATATATATATATATATATATATATATATATATATATATATAGACACACACACACACACACACACACACACACACACACACACACACACACACACACACACACACACACACACACACATACATACATACATACATACATACATACATACATACATACATACATACATACATACATACATACATACATACATACATACATACATACATTATGGATGGATGTGTGTGTATATATATATATATATATATATATATATATATATACTTTTATGAAGAATGCAGCTGCTGGAAACAGATAAGAGGTCAGAAAGGTCATATTCTATTTGCTAAACATTTACAAAACGTTGTCGCCAAATATTGCACAAATAATTACATTCCATTTCAAAAAATTATTTGGGGTATTTCCCTGAGTTTAGATAAGATCTACTGGACTCATATAAAGGCTTCTTCTATTCCAGGAGATGGGAACCCCCTTAAAATCCATACCCGACCTTTACACTATCCGTGCTGTTTATTTACTCGAAATCCCCAACTGACGTCTGTGCACAGCGGAAATGAATACACTCTATGAATCCCACTGTGTGTGGAATGGTATCACAACACACACCCACGCTAACACACTTTACTGCAAAGCAATGCTCAGGTGTGGGGTCACCCTAAAATACAAGTATGATGAGTATGCTTTAGTATGTTTCTTCTGTTGTAGTATTGCTTGTTCTCTTTCCCTTTTCTGAAAAACAGAACAGTGGTACATCTATACACAAGGTACTGATTAAAGATACAATAGGTTTGTCCAAATCTATCCTTGTCTGTTTCACGGCTTTAATCTTTATTAATTATACTATTATACTAATAATTATACTTTTAAACTATGTTAGAGTTAAAGGGATTGTAAAGTAAAATTTTGTATTTTTTTTAAAATAACAAACCTGTTATACTTACCTCCACTGTGCAGCTCGTTTTGCACAGAGTGGCCCCGAACCTGCTCTTCTGGGGTCCCTCGGCGGCTGTCTCTGCTTCCTCCCGCAGGTACTTCTCACATTCATGCGAGCTCCCTCGCATGGTGAGAAGCACCTGCTGGCGTGCTCCCGTGATACAGCCGGGGGCT